>NC_143250.1:126467727-127083409 GCF_984573655.1 Nuphar pumila
GTTAGCTAGGTTTAATTTGCATTTTATTTCATTCATTTAGTACATTTCATGAATTAATTAGGATTAATTTAGCCTTTATTTCAATTCTGCTTATTTTCAGTAGGTCTCTGTTTTTGTCAGTCAGTCCACACGTCATTTCATGCATTTGTTTTTTATTAAAAATCCCAAACAAATCACGGAATGCGCCCTTAGGTGTCCCTGAAATTTTGCCAAACATTCGGAGGTATTTGAATTTGTTTACTGCGGTAAACATTCAAAATGGCAAGTCGGGTTTTGTTACCCGGGATACGTTTTGAAAATCATTTGCCGACTTGTAAAATCGAGATATCCCTCATGGGAGATCCGATTTTAAATCCGAAAGCTGTTCTGAACTCGGAAGAATGCCTAGTTTTTAATATGATTTACTCAGATTTTTATGATTTTGTTTATGTCTTAGAAAAATCCGAGAGTTCGGGACATGTGTCAAAGCCTAATTTGGGCCTCTGAGATCTTGGATCGACTTAGGGCTATGGTTTCTCTTTGTGTGTTGCTCCAAATCCAAAAATGTAAAAAGTGAAAGTTATGTCCGTGGTGTCCTCTGTTTGCATCTAAAAGCCTGTAATTTTTAGAATAGTGTTGACCCCTGCTTCGGATTTTTCTTTTCAGCCCCCTGTTTTGCTACATTTGTCTGTTCTGTTAGTTTAGGCAGGAATAGTTATATTTTTATCGGTATTTATGTTGATCAAATGCCAAAGTCATAAACATGAAAGTTGTTCATGTAGGTGTCGTGCATAGCTCTGATTAATTTCATAAATTTCCATGGCCGTTTTTTATTTTTTTAGCATTTTACATCAGATTAATGTGATTTTTACCTCTGTCTGAACTAAATCCCTGTTATTGAACTCACCATGGCTCAAATCCCGAGGCTATAAAAACCAAAAATGTTCCATTTCGGGTCTTTTAGCAGTCTGCAAAATATCAGAAGTTTCCATGGTGTAAATCTTGCATTATCATATTAGGCATTGCATTTGGTTCGGATCCATAGGCAAAATCCACCATTTTAGGACTTTCTTTGAATTTTGACATTTAAATCATATCATTTCATGATTTTTAGCATTCTAGACTGTTTATCAGAGTAAGTAGATGCTTCATACCGAATTTGGTGCAATTTGAAATCCATTTGAGGTTCGGATTATCCACAATACCAAAATAGGGTCCCGCAGGACCCGGATCCAAGTGAAAAACAAGCGAAATTCGTTATTTTGGCTAAATTTCAAAATGTCAAATTCTGATTTTACAGTCCTAATGTGTTTAGAAGCATGTCATACTGCATTTCATCATCATTTAATTCAATTTGAATTTCAAAATCTCAATTTTACCAAGTTTTCCTTCAAAAAACCCTGATTTTAAAGGTATAACTTTATAATTAGGGGTATTTTGGTCATTTTGACCCCAATTCCGAATTTCAAACTATTTTCTACTGAATTTCCTGCATTTACATCATTTCAAATATCAAGGAAGCACGAGAATAGGGTTTATATCCAATTAAATCCAATAATTTCATAATATTATTGGAAAATCTTGGAAAAACCCACATATTTGAGCTAACCCAATTTCAAGCTTGGCAGGGACATTCCAAAGAAGGAGCTGAAGTCTGCAAATTTCTTTTATTTCCTTTATTTAGTGATGTAATAATGCAAATTTTGGAATAAGAGATTTAATTTCCTGCTTAGACTAGGATGCATATCATATAGTTTGAATTTATGCAATATCATGTCTCTATGATTCATACATCTCATTTCAAAAGCACTATGGATGTTCACGAATGGCACATGCACCAACTCTTAGGGAGTTGATGGACTCGGTGGGATCCATATTTACGGCCCTAGTCGGAATATGGACGAGACCCAGATCCATCATCTTTCTACTAGTCACATTGAGCCTACACTCTTAGGCTATCTTAAAATGCACATCATATTTCCAAAGTTTTCAAAATCATGTGCATCAAATCAACTAAATTCTGAACATATTCATGGCCACAGTCAGGATATGTGAAGGATTTATCTTGACTTAATGCATATTTTTCCAACAAATCTCTTAGAAAATCTTTTCAAAGTGCATTCATTCACTTATGTCATTTGCATCATGAAATCATTGATTTTCTCAAGATTTTCTCAAGAAAACTTCATTCTCAAGAAATCGATTTCTCAAGAAATTCTAAGGATTTTTCAAAATCGGTTTTCCAAAGACAAGTTTTTCCACAGTTTTCCCAGGAAAATGATATTTTCTTAAGATATTCAAAAGAGTTTTCCAATCTTTCTTCAAGATCCAAAATCGATTTCCAAGTATTTCAAAAGGTAAAATTCCCAGGATTTCGATTCCCCAAGTTTTGAATTTCCTTCTCCAATGAGTTTTCCTATAAATTTTCCATCATTTTTCTAAGAAAACTCTCAAAGTCCAAGTTTTCCTAAGAAGTGTTTTCCTTTTCAAAAGGTTCATCTTTTCTCAAGAATCACTTCCATTTTCCCAAGATTTTCAACTATTTCTGAATTTTCCACATCTTTATAAGCTTTCTCATGTTTTCAAAAACCCCTTTTTATCTGAGTTTCCTGAGAAATTGACCTTTTTCCTGAGAGATTCTTTCCAACTCCAAATGTTTTTCTAAGCATACATCATGTTTTCCAAATGGCATTTTCCAAAATCTCATAGCACATGCCTGAATTCTCTATGCATTTAGGATAGAACATAACTTTGATAATTTCGCTAAGTCAAGCACAATTTTGGTCCTTGGTTCGATTACCCCTGTTAAAGGTGGCAGGAACGGTCGAACCTCGTACCGACAGGTCGAGCCCCATCCCATGGATTTTCCCGCAATTTTCAAAAACGGAGGCGAGTATTTCAAAACAATTTCCAAAATCCGGTCAAAGTTTGAGGCGCGAAAGCATTTATCTCTTTTTCTCTTCCGCAAGGAAGGGAAGACGGGGGAAAAATTTCGCGACGATAACAGGTTTGGCGACCGTGATGGGACTTGTCCTTGTCTGACCTAAATTATGCTTGATTTAGTTCAATTATCAAAATTATGTTCATAAAATGTCAGCTCTTTTACTTTCAATATCATGCGAACCTAGGAGCCTAGATTCTGACCCAGCTGACATTGAATGCATATAGCTTAGGCATGGTTTGGTAGGACCATATTGAGGAGAAATTTTCATGCTCACATAGACTTAGGTCTGAATACAACTCTCCTCAATTTAGGATCTGAATGCTAACAATGTATGCTTCCTCAAAGATTTTCAAAAGTCTATCTCTCTAGGACTTAGAGCCCTCTATTTCTTGCATGTGATCATTTTTTTAAAACCTCAATTACCTATTATTACCCGGTCTTCACGTTGCTGGGCTCTCTTCCAGAACCATAGTTCGGGGCAGAGCCTCACAACTGGGCCAACTATTTGGGTTAACACCCCCCTACCACGTACTGCGGGCCACAGTCCGAAGTATATCGGTAGGCGCTCAAGGATGTTGGAAAACCTTACCTTAGAACCGGAGTTGAAACTCTATGCCACGTACCTCGGATTTCAATTCGGGTATATCGGCATAACTGGATTGGACAAAGATGATCTGAACCTAGAGTTAGGATTAAGGTCCTACAGCTGTTTTCAAATTGATGCATTTAGAGTCAGCCTTTTAGGGAGTGCTGAATGTGCATAAATGTTTGTGCAGGATGTGATTGTATGTATGATTTTCTCAATTCTTTATATTTCCCAATGTTTTTCAACTCATTAGGTCTTTTTCCAAATATCCTTATTTTCCATGAGATCTTTTCTCAAACCCTGGATGATTTTTTCAAATATCCTATTTCTTTCAAAACTCCAAGAGATTTTACATTCTACCATTCTACTGGATCTCGAATTTCTAGCTGCATTTTTATCCTGCCTGCAAAATTTTTTAAAATTTCTCACATTTTCCTAAGTCTCATTCTGAGTCTTTCTCTGTTTTCAGTTCAATGGCATCCAGTCAAGTCGATTCTATCTTTCCTGAAGGTCACATCTCCTTCGAGGTGCGACAAGGTCGTCCTGAACATCGAGCCCTTAGCACCGGAACTTTCATTCCCCGGTGGTATTATTTCTGGCTAAAGAGCTTTTCCCGAATGTTCCCGGACCATTTGAGCGAGTGCGGATTAGAACTGGCATCAGCAGTCGAAAAGCAGACCATCAATGGCAACCTGATCCATGCAATGGCGGAGCGATGGAATCCTCGAACGTGTACCTTCTGGTTCCCGTGGGGAGAGATGACTGTTTTAATGGATGAATTTTCAGAAATCATGGGGTTGCCAGAACCAGCTGGTCGACCAAGCGACCCATTAGAGCATCAATTCCTTATCAATGTCAAGGGTTTGGACCCCCGAGACTCCTTAGCTCGTATGACAGGCCACCGATCTTGGCCCCTGATCTAGTTAGAAGGAGATGAATATGTTGACCTACTTGAGTTGTATCGCCAGTACGGGACCTTCGTCGAAGTCAGCACACTTTTAAGAACAGCCAAAGAAAAGATTCAGAATGCAATGGTTCTATGCACCGTAGGACTGTCCCTTTTCCCAGAAGGACAGAACTACATGGACATCAGGATAATCCAGCTTATGAGGAGATGGGGAAGTCGGCAAACCAATCGCCTCTCCATAGCCATGGCAGCGCTCGCCTTCCTTTATCGAGGTCTGACTCGATTCTCACTCGGAGAGTCCATTTTAGTTGAAGGATGCATCTACGCACTTCAGTCCTGGTTTTTCCAGCACGTTCCAGCCTGAGCAAGCTCTTTCAGATACAATGGTCAAGAACTCCTTCCAGTGGTGCAGTACCGGTCTATGATCAACAACATTCAAGAGGATGACGTTGTTTGGGACTATTTTGATCGGCAAATATCTCCTCCCAGATATACCTACGCTTATGGCAAGCGGTTCAAGTTGCTAGGACCATTCTTTTGCACTTACTACCAACCAGAGAGATGTGTTCGGCAATTTTCTCAAAGGCAGCAGTACGTCGAAGCCCGCTTGTTATCAGGAGCTATGGCAGAGTTCGATCTCACCTCCGCACAATGGTCCGGGGCATATCATTCTGCCCGCTACGGCTGGGATTTTTTTGTCTCTCTTAAAATCTTTCCAGGTCCTAGAGTGTCTGCCGACTATCGTGAATGGTGGCAAATTGTTTGTCCCTCACCTCTTTGTCAAGATCAATAAAATCTTATTCTTCTCATTTTAAATAAAATTCTCTTTCTTTCTATTATGGTTTGACGACCTCGCCTAGGTAACAAGGCATATTTTCGTTGTTTATTTCTTTTGCAGAAGGAATGACAACACAATTGTCGTGATTCCCACGACGACTCAGTCCCTAGTAATGGGACATCTTTTCCAAATTGTCTACCATATTTTCAGCAAATATTTCTTCCAAAAGCTAATTCCTTCATAATCTAATCAGGTCTTTGCCCTGCAGAGAGCATCCATACCATTTGATGGTTGAGACAAGGTCAGGCAAAAGAACCACGGCATCCCAGTACTCGTCAGCCTCGGAAGAAGAGATGAGTTCCCCTCGATCTGAGAAGAGTCGAGAGCAGCAGCAAGAAGACGATGGCATAGACCCTCAAATGTATGCCATGTTCAGAAAAATGATGAATAAGATGATGAATGAGCAGCCCGGGACCAGCTCAGAAAGGAATCCATTCAGAGAAAAGTTTCATGGTCGTAGGAGTAAGAAGGCTCCCAAGAAGCAGATCCAGCTAGAAGAGATTTCAGATGAATCAGATTCCACTGAAAACACAGATGAAGAATATGAGGTGCCTCCGGCATTTCAGAAGCGTGGCCAAAGTAAAAGCCGCAGATCCAAGAGCAGAGATAAAGAAGAGCCTTTACAAGCGCAATTTAAAGAAATGGCCCGAGTTGTCAAAGATCTGCAAGCCCGCGACAAGGGCAAGAAAGTCTTCACCAGTGAGGATTTCTATGACGGCTTAGAAGGGGATGATGATCTGGAGAATCTCCCCCGAAAATTCATCAAATTCGATGGTTCTGGCGACCCAAAAGCTCATCTTGCCACTTTCTTTGCTGAATGCTCTCGGTTTAGAAGGGATAATCGAGCATTGTTTCTATGCTTCCCCCGCAGCTTGGAAGGAGTTGCCGCCAAGTGGTATGCTGAGCATATCAACCCCATTGAGCTCAAGGAGTTCGATAAAGTTGTAAATCTCTTTATTGAACGCTTCTTGTTCAACACAGAAGCGCTGCCTACATTAAGTCATCTCTGCAATTTGAGGCAGAATGAGAATGAAAAAGCACGGGACTTCATTCAAAGATGGAGATCAGCCTGTAACAAGATGAGAGATCCTATCTCGGAAAGGCATGCATTGTCCTTAATCCTCAACAATTTCTCACAGTCGTTAAGAGGATTAATCTCCACAGCGCCGTCCAGGACCTTCATTGAGCTGACTGAACGAGCCGAATGGCTCGAGCTGAGTGTGGAAAATGGAGTCTATGAAGGCTTCACCTTTTCCAAGAACAACTCCCATGGTGAGCAGAAGAAAAAAGCTCACTTCACTTATTCTGCTAACAACAATAACAAAGGCCGAAATCAGCACAAAGGGCAGAAGAAAGATTACTGCTACAGCTCAGGCAGTTCGAACAACAAGGATCAGAAAGCAAAGCCTGCTCCTCAGTACAGCAAGCCTCCTCAGCAGGATCAAGGGCCGAAGCTACGCGAGAAAACCAAACATGAAGGATGGAGCTATGACAGAAAGTTTACTCCCCTTGACCAATCGCTCGAGGACGTGCTCGAGTACATGCTATCAAAAGAGATGGTCAAATTGCCCAGATTGGCCGATCCCCCTGTGCCCATGGGGAAATGGAAAGATCAGTTCTGCAAGTTTCACAGGACAGTGGGACACAACACCGAGAACTGCTTTGTTCTCAAAAACATCGTGCAAGATCTCATTGAAAAGAATCTATTGGTAGAAGGAGAAGAAGAAGAGAAAATGGACATTCTCAACCACCCCTTCCCTTCGCACACCACAGCGGTAGTGTCTGCACAACCATTTCTACCGCATGAGCATATCAAGCCATGTTTTGCGCAAGATCTCCAAGTTCAACATCAGGTGACGGTGCTACGACAAGCAGCTCCAGATTCTAAGAAGATGGACTTAATTTCAGCATTCAGTAAAATGAGAGTTGCGGAAGCACCTGTGCAGTCAATTCCCAAATCAAAAAGAACTCTTGACTTCTTCAAACAAATCGTTAGACCAAGGCCAGAGAAGTCAAGTCAGAAGCCTCTGACTGCTTTATCCAATGTCTCCATCCTTGACTTGGCCAAGAATTCTAGCAAGCACCGACAAGTACTGGATGATCTGCTCAGAAAAATCAAAGTTAAGCCCAGTACCACTCCTGAAGACATGGCACAGATTGTGAACTCTGCCATGACCAATGCGCCAATCACCTTTTCAGATGAGGACCTTCCAAAGCCTCATTCCTTTCACAATAATGCTCTTTACATTGTCGTTCGAGTCAGAGGAATGGTGGTTCCCCATGTGCTAGTTGATGGAGGCAGTAGCCTCAACATATGTCCCGAAATGACCACAAAGGCATTAGGGATCAAGGACGAGGAATACATTCCAGATCCCATCACTATCTATGGGTTTGACAATCATGGTCAAACGGCCAAGGGCAAGATATTCCTGGAGGTGTTCATTAATTATTCAGTGCATTCAGTGCTTTTCCATGTGGTTAATGTACCTCCAACTTACAACTTGCTGCTCGGTAGGACGTGGATTCACAATGCTAATGCAGTGCCTTCTACCCTCCATCAATGTGTAAAGTGGTCAAAAGGTGGAATGATTACCACAATACTGGGAGAAGACCCAGAAGAAAGGCTTCCGCAGCCCATGATTCCTCGGCCATCATTCAATGCAGATATTCCCAGCATCAGGGAAAGTGAAGAGATCAATCTCGGGGAGAATCGAGAAATAATTCAGGCACCATCAGAGCCATCTCTGCACACAGTAGCCACGACACGATGGAAAGGTCCTCAATTCTTCAAGGTTGGAGGTCGAATCGACTACAGCACCATTAAGGATCATCCCTTGTTTCCTCAATTCATGAAGTCAAGAAAGGGATTTGATTTACTCCTGAAGCATGGCTATCAACCCTTCAAGGGACTCGGCAAGAATGAAGATGGCCGCATCGAGCCAATGATCCAGAAACATCGTCCCCACAGGGCAGGATTGGGGTTCTCCGGAGGAAGCTCATCAAGGAAGATTGTTTTTGTCAAAGGGGCACAATGAAGACCATTTGTTATTTCCTTTCTATTCTTTTCCAAATAAATGTCTCATTTTACCAATGTCATTGATCAATTCAATCAATAAAATTCCAAGTTTCTTTGTCTATCCGGATGCCATCTACTCCCTTTTTGTCTGTCTCATCATTTTATAATTCAATGCCATTTTATGTATGGTTCTCTTCAAATGATTGCTTGTCTTACTATAGGCCAATTTGTTTGAACCAAAATTTCTTCTCCAAAATTTCAGAATGACTTCTCGGACAATCAAGAAGCTCGTTCTCAATCCCAAGGCCTTTCAGAAGTCAACAGCAATTCACAGAATCAAAGCAAGCACCGGAAATGACAAGAGTGCAAAGCAGTCTGATGATTGTGCAGAACACGATCAGTCTCTTCAGGAATTACCGGAGTTCGCCGCAGTTCAGAAGCAGGACGAACCATCTCCTCTAGTACAAGATCCAACTGAAGGTGTCAATATCGGTTCAGAGGAAGATCCCAAAATTCTCCAGATCGGAACCAGTCTGAGTCCAGAAGAAAAGAAAAGGCTTATAGATTTTCTCAAGCGGCATGAAGAAGTGTTCGCATGGACATATGAAGACATGCCGGGCTTAGACCCCAAATTGGTCGAGCACCGTCTTGTCTTAAAGCCAGATGCTAAGCCAGTCAAGCAGAAGCTGAGAAAAATGGATCCCAGAATAGAACAACAAGTCAAGGAAGGACTCGAAGATTTGCTCAAAGCAGGATTCATCCGAGCTATTGACTACCCGGATTGGTTAGCCAATATCGTCGTTGTCCCAAAGAAAAGCGGCAAAGTAAGGATTTGCATAGACTTCAGAGACCTCAATAAGGCAACTCCGAAGGATGACTATCCACTTCCAAGCATCGATCTTCTAGTCGATAGCACGGCAAGACATGCCATGTTCTCTTTCATGGACGGATATTCCGGCTACAATCAGATTAAGTTGGCCGCCCGCGACCAATTGAAAACTTCCTTTACTACACCTTGGGGCACTTTCTACTACACAGTTATGCCTTTTGGGCTCAAGAATGCTGGAGCAACGTATCAACGGGCAATGGTTGTCATCTTCCACGATCAGATGCGCAAAATCATGGATGCGTATGTTGATGATATTCTCGTAAAATCTAAAGAGGGAGAAGATCACCTCGAAGCCCTTGATCAAGTCTTTAAAAGACTTATTCTTTACAAGTTAAGGCTTAACCCGCAAAAGTGTGTCTTCGGAGTCGAATCAGGCAAATTGTTGGGTTTTCTGGTCAGCAAAAGGGGAATTGAAGTTGACCCAGTCAAAGCAAAGGCTATCATTGATATGCCACCCCCGAAGAATCTCAAAGAGCTACGTAGCCTTCAAGGACGTATGCAGTCAATTCGGCGATTCATTTCCAATTTGGCGATGAGATGTGAGCCTTTCAACCACTTACTCAAAAAAGGAGTTAAGTTCGAATGGGGACCAGAATGTCAGCAATCGTTCGATCGAATCAAGAAGTATCTTCTCAATCCTCCCATCCTGAAGCCGCCAGAATTGGAAAAACCTCTTTTATTATACATCTCAGTTAATCAAGTCGCATGCGGTGGGTTCTTGGCGCAATACAAAGAAGGCAGCTTGATAGAGCACGCCATTTATTACGTGAGTAAGACTTTCATAGATTATGAAAAGAGATACTCTCAAATAGAGAAGACCTGCCTAGCTCTGGTATGGATGTGTCAGAAGCTAAGACACTACCTGTTGGCATCAGAAGTCAAAATTTTGTCTAAACTCAATCCCCTCAAGTATATCTTAGAACAACCTTTCCTCAACGGACGAGTCGCCAAATGGCAAGTCTTACTGATGCAGTATGACTTAGAATATGTCTCGCAGCAATCAATCAAAGGCCAAGCAATTGCAGATCAATTGGCGGATTTTCCTCTGGCCGAAGAAGTGAAAGCCGAAGATGACTTCCCTGATGAGCAAATTTGCAATATCCAGCAATCTCCAGTCTGGAATTTATTTTTCGATGGTTCTAAGAACATGGCTGGAATAGGCATTGGGATCTTACTAATCACTCCTGAGAAAGAGATGATTCCATTTTCTCTCAAGTTAGATTTTCAATGCACTCACAACATGGCTGAATATGAAGCCCTGATTCAAGGTCTAAAGATTCTGCTAGACTTCAATGTCAAGAGAGTGCATGCCTACGGTGACTCATTACTTGTTGTCAATCAAGTTCGAGCCGAATGGCAAGTCAAAGATCAGAAGTTATTCCCCTATCAGAAAATTGTTTCAGCTCTTATCAGCAAGTTTGAAGAATTCCAGCTCTTCCATATCAAGAGAGATTTTAATCAAGTGGCCGATAGCCTAGCCAGTTTAGGCTCCATTATGGCGTTCAAGAATGGAGAATCTTGTCGCTCTTTTGAAATTGGCAGACTTGACCAACCTGCCTTCATTCCAGCGGAACAGGTAAACCAGGCTGAGCAAAGGAAGAAGCCTTGGTATTACAACATCAAAACTTTCATAGAAACTGGCGAATTTCCTCCAGAACTCTCAAAGAAAGAGCAGCGAGCAATCCAGCGTATGTCTACTCGATACTTCATTTTGGCCAATGTCCTCTATCATCGCGGATTCAGTTCAGAATATTCCAGATGTTTAGATGAAGACGAGGCCAAAGAAGTCGTGCGAGAAGCACACGAAGGCATCTGTGGTGGTCACGTTGGCTACCAAACCCTTGTCAAGCAAATCATCAGAGCAGGGTACTACTGGAAGACTATGCAACAAGACTGTTATCATTATGTGAAGAAGTGTGTGCAATGCCATATACACGCACCTTCTATTCATGCTCCGGCAACTTATTTACAGTCTGTTGTCTCTCCATGGCCATTTTCTATGTGGGCCTTCGATGTCGTAGGTCCCATCACTCCTTCAGCTTCAAATGGCCACAAATACTTCCTTGCCGCAACAGAATATTTCACCAAGTGGGTAGAAGCCATCAGTCTCCGCACAGTAGAAGGCTGACACGTGGTCTCTTTTATTCACAAGAACATCCTTTGCCGTTTCGGCATCCCACATGACATTGTGTCAGACAATGGCAGTCATTTCAAGAATGAAAAGATGAAGACATTCTGCTCAAAATTCAAGATCTATCACCATTTTTCCGCTCCATATTATCCTCAAGGGAATGGTCAGGCAGAGGCCACCAACAAGATTTTAATTCGTATTTTGGAGCGAACTGTGGAAACAGGCCGTGACTGGCATGAGAAGATCCACGATGCACTGTGGGCCTATCGGACCACCATTCGTACACCAACGAATGCTACTCCATCAGAACTGGTCTATGGAACAGAAGTAGTATTGCCGCTACATGTTCAGAAGCCCGCTTTGAAATTTGCTTCACTTCTGCAATTACCTCTTGATCAATACCAGCAGCAGCGACTAGTGCAACTAGACTTACTCGACGAGAGAAGGCTAAAAGCAGCAGAGCATGCTCAATCCTATCGCCAGAGAGTAGCCAGGCAATATGCGAAATCTATCATCGAAAGAAGATTCAAAGTCAATGATTTAGTACTTCGATCCACAGCTTATCTCAAGCATCGTCCTGGCGGCAAATGGTCGCCAAATTGGGAAGGTCCCTATGTTGTCAAAGAAGCATTACCCCACAACTCATATCGGCTCATCAATGCCGATGGAGTAGAATTGCCAGATCCTATCAATGCTCGACACTTGAAAAAGTTTTATACTTGAAACATTTATTCTCCCCTTGTAATCCTTCCTGTTTCCTTCAAATAATGATCCAACTTTCTTTCCCAGTTACACTGGGGCATTTTAAAATTTTGTTCTATATGCAGGCAGGATAAACAAATTTCTCATTTCATGCACATGTGCATTCATATGCATCAACCCATATTCATTTGCATTCAATTGCATTAATAACAATCCCGTCAGTATTGGGATTTCAACAAACAGTCCCATCACAATTCCTAATGATTCAAAAGATCATCGCCAATACTGAACCAAAACCCAGCACTCGAACTGGTATTATTTCAAAATCCAGTATTCAAGCTGGTACATTTTTCTAAGATCCAACTTTTTGGAAAACCGAGTTCCGACTCGGGTTTTTATTCAAATCATTTTCCTTTGTTGATCCGGGTTCCGACTCGTGATCTCTCTACTTTACTCGAGCCTTGACTCGAATTCTTCATTTTCCTTTGTTGATCCGGGTTCCGACTCGTGATCTCTCTACTTTACTCGAGCCTTGACTCGAATTCTTCATTTTCCTTTGTTGATCCGGGTTCTGACTCGTGATCTCTCTACTTTACTCGAGCCTTGACTCGAATTCTTCATTTTCCTTTGTTGATCCGGGTTCCGACTCGTGATCTCTCTACTTTACTCGAGCTTTGACTCGAACAAATCATTTTCCTTTGTTGATCCGGGTTCCGACTCGTGATCTCTCTACTTTATTCGAGCCTTGACTCGAACAAATCATTTTCCTTTGTTGATTCGGGTTCCGACTCAAGATCTCTTCGAGCTTGTCATTCTCTTTTGTTGATCCGGGTTCCGACTCGTGATCTCATTACCTTACTCGAACCCTGAATCGAGTTCTTCATTTTCTTTTGTTAATCCG
The DNA here is from genome assembly GCF_984573655.1 of Nuphar pumila. Taxonomy (NCBI): domain Eukaryota; kingdom Viridiplantae; phylum Streptophyta; class Magnoliopsida; order Nymphaeales; family Nymphaeaceae; genus Nuphar; species Nuphar pumila. The sequence continues at coordinate 126,480,621 of NC_143250.1, forward strand.
GGTTCCGACTCAAGATCTCCTTATCTTACCCAAGATCTAACTCAAGTCCTTCATTTTCCTTTGTTGATCCGGGTTCCGACTCGTGATCTCATTATCTTATTTGAGCTCTGATTCAAGCCTTCCATTTTCTTTTGTTGATCCGGGTTCCGACTCGAGATCTCTTTAGTCATTCGAACTCTGACTCGAGCTCTTCATTTTCTTTTGTTGATCCGGGTTCCGACCCGAGATTTCTCTATTCATTTGAGCTCAGATGCGAGCTCTTCATTCTCTTTTGTTGATTCGGGTTCCGACTCGTGATCTCTCTATTCATTTGAGCTCAGATGCGAGCTCTTCATTCTCTTTTGTTGATTCGGGTTCCGACTCGTGATCTCTCTATTCATTTGAGCTCAGATGCAAGCTCTTCACTTTCTCTGTTGATTCGGGTTCCGACTCGTGATCTCTATATTTTATTCGAGCTCTGACTCGAGCTCATCATTCTCCTTTGATGATCCAAGTCATTTCAATCATCAGGGTCTGTCAATTGCTCAAATTTGATATTTTGCCCTCCAAATTTCAATTTAAATCCTCAAATCAGGTAATTCTCTAAATTTCGACCTCTGGGTCACCCAATTTCCAATTCTCAATGTCAATTACCAATTTCCAATTTCAATTACCAATTTCCAATTTTCGACCTTCGGGTCAATCAATTTCCAATCTTTGACCTTCATTTCCAAATTTCGACCTTCGGGTCACCCAATTTCGACCTTTTGGTCAATCAATTCTCAATTTTGACCTTTTTGGTCAAATCAATTTCCAAATTTCGACCTTCGGGTCACCCAATTTCGACCTTTTGGTCAATCAATTCTCAATTTTGACCTTTTTGGTCAAATCAATTCTCAATTTCGACCATCAGGTCATCCAATTTCGACCTTCGGGTCATTCAATTTTCAGCAACCAATTTTCCAATTTTCAATTTCGACCTTTGGGTCAATCAATCTCAATATCCAATTTCAATCATTTTCTCTTGCGAAAGACCCTTTTAGGGAGAGTTCGAGGGAGCTCGTTCTTTTCGCATGCTATCCAATTCGTTCACTTAGCCCCTTTTCAGGGAGAGTTTGAAGGGACTCGCGTCTTTGTGAACCGTTTGCAAAACAATTTCCAATCTCACACAAGAAACCCTTTCAAAGGGAGAGGCTCGACGGAGACTCGCTTTTCTTGTTACCCCCCCAATTTCATACTAGGCCATTTTTCGTCATGAAAAGACCCTCTTTGCAGGGAGAGTGTGATGGACTCGTTCCTTTCATGACCCAATTTTCAGACCTCACTATTATCGGCCCCCTTTTCATAAGAGAAGCCTAATATTAGGGAGCTTTGACGAAAGCTCAATTTCTCTTCGAAAGTTCGTTTTGCAAACACCTCCTCTTTAGGGAAGAGAGGAGTATTTCCCATTTCCCATTCAGGTAAGGGCTAAGCCTGAGTCTCTCTTTTTGGGGAAAAAGAGAGGAGAATTTTCGTCACGGATGCGTTGAGCTGGATTTCAAATACTCACTTTCACCAAGGATTTCAAGAAAATTTTGTCAAATTTGTCAATCAATTGTTGATTTCAGAATCTTTTATTGCACTAACCTTTATCTCAATTTACCTTTAGCATTACTCCCAAAAGAATGAAGCTTTTGCGAAAAGAGATTCAAACTTCAAATTCTTTCTATTGGCCAACCAAAAGAATGAAGGATAAGTCCTCGATATGGCCAGAAAAGAAGATTCAAGGTTATTGAAAAGCCATAGATGATCGATATTGATCGCAGCCAATGGCGCATCGTTAAAGGCTATTCTTGTAAGGACGAGACAGTGGAAATATCCTGAGTGCTAGAAAAGAGAGAATTCACCCAAACCCTGTCTCCTCAGAATCACCTAAGCTGCAATTAAATATCCGCAAAAGGGATCTCTCACCTGTCGTCAAGATGAAGGCGAATTAGGCGAGTAGACCCCCGGGGCCAAAGAAGATTCGAAACATCTCCAAGATGACGGAGTTTGTGACGGATCCTTCCAGGGAAAGTCCAAAGCACTGTCGAGATGAAGGCAGATGCGATGAACCTCTCGACAATCCCTAAAAGATATTTAATTTCAGCTATCGCCCAAAGATCTCCAAACCCATCGTCCAAGAAGGATCGAAACATCTCCAAGTTGAAGGAGTTTGTGACGTACCCTTCCTAAAAGAGAGAAAGAGAGGAAAAAGAAAGAGAGAAAAAGTCAGAGGACATCTCCAAAATGAAGGAGAATGTAGCAAAAACCCAGAGAGTCAAAAGAGTGCAGAAAGATTATCAAGAGAGAAGCTCTCAGGATATCAAACTGCCAGATCTATCAAGAATCCTCTTTAACTTTGTGAAATTCTACTATCAATACTCTTTCATCAATTGCTTTCATAATATCAAATTCTCTTTTCTGCTCATATCAAGGGAATTGATAGCTTCCTAGAAGAAGGTCAATCACAAGCAATTTGGATTTCCAATCTCGATTCCACGAAGTGAACCCTGTTTGGAGGTAATGCTTTGGGTAGAAAAGAAAGAATATCTTTGCAACAATGTGCAACATTTTCAAAAACTATGAATCAACAACAAAATTCCCAACATGACAATATTTTCTAGCTATCTTGACGTGAAGCGAGAGCTTGATGTCCCTTTTTGATACATCCTGACACCAATTTTAAATCCCTCCTAAGGACTTGATTCCTTCCCTTCTTTGAGAGCATGAACTCTCAAATTTGCACACTTCCCTGTGTCCCCACTGTCCCACCATAGACAGTCCCATTTCGGTTCGAGGTCGAACCACCAATCATTTCCCGCAAAAGGCAATTTCAAAAGCTGATTTTAGTCTCAGCAATGAGACGCCCAAAACCAATCCCTTTTCAAGCTTTAGGGACCCCATTTTCCTTCCTTTTGCAAAAACCCTATTGGATTTATTGTGCAAAATCCAAAGGTTCCATCATGGTCTCTTCCTTCGAGGATTCCATCCATTTTCCGCCCGATCAGGATAAGGGTACAAACCTGAGCCTCAATCAAAGAGGTATTTCATTTTCCGCCCAATCAGGATAAGGGTACAAACCTGAGCCTCAATCAAAGAGGTATTTCATTTTCCGCCCGATCAGGATAAGGGTACAAACCTGAGCCTCGATCAAAGAGGTATTCCATTTTCCGCCCGATCAGGATAAGGGTACAAACCTGAGCCTCAATCAAAGAGGTATTTCATCTTCTGCCCGATCAGGTTAAGGGTACAAACCTGAGTCTCATTTCGATGAGATATTCCATTCCCCAATCAGGTCAAGGGTCAAAACCTGAGCTTCGTTCCATGCGAGGTATTTCTGTCCCATCAGGTTAAGCGTCAAACCTGAGCTTCGTTCCATGCGAGGTATTTCTGTCCCATCCAAAGGGCATAAACCTGAACTTCACTCTCATAGAGTGAATCTTTTCTCTCCATTCTTCGCTTCATATCTACCATCTTCCTCGGGCTAATTTCTTCACACCCAGTCAGATCCTTCTAACTGGGGCATTATTTTTATGTATAGCCCAAATTTGGTGTGTTTTTCTTTGCCACTAAGCTCGGCCATGAGCCGGCTTAGTAGCAAAGAGGGGCATCTGTAAACACCCCAAATTTTCACTCACCTCCCCAACATTTCCACCAAGCATCAACATCCAGCCTCTGAAATCGCTGGAGGGCAAAATGGTCATTTTCTGAGCCCGGACCTTGCAAAAGTCTAAATTTCATCTGCAACTCTCAAAATTTCTCTATTTTGTCTCAGATAGTCAAAATCTTACTCCTGACAGAAGACAGGAATCCTCAAGTCTTGGTTCAAGATTCCATTTCATAAGACATGACATTGCATATCATTGCATGAGCATTTCAAATCACTGCACTGCACAGCATGTCATTTCGAGGTCCAGAACTCTTGATTTCAAAATTTTCAATCCAGATTCGAATTTTAACTATTTTCAAAATTGATTTCAAAACCCTGGGTCTTCAAAATTATCAATTCTTCCCATTTTACCCCTAGGGCTCTGAATTTCAAAATATTTTCTCAGGAAAACGATCTGGATAGTTTTCAATATGGATTTTAGTCACTTCACCTCAGATTTTGCCCTTTTTGACAATTTCAAATATCTTTCTTTTACAAAATCGCCCTACAAGGGCCAACTCTTTCCAAAATTCCTGTTTTGCCCATTAGTCCAGATTTTTATGAAAATTCCAAAAAGAAGTTGTTGTTTTATCCTTATTTCAATAAAGAAGCAATGTGGGACCCACACTGAGGTGGTGTCACACAAGCTTTTCTTTTGAAAATTTGAATTTTGAAAAACCCAAAAATATAGGAGCCTTGTCCCCTGGATTGGTGCCACTTGTCATTTCTCTCTCCTCCCATTTCCATGCCAAGTGTCAGTGTGGGGGTACCTTCAGAAGCCGCCACATGTCATCCCATTTATCTGCCATGTGTCACCCTATCCATCCTGCGCCATGTGTCATTTCAAAGACTACCAGGAGATGCCAAGTGTCATAGGTTGTCTTGTCTAGAAAAAGTGGAGTTTGTCTCCTCTGAGGTGGCGCCACTTGAAGTGTGTCTCCTGCAGGGGACACGTGTCAACCCCTCCTTCCTTCTAGAAAAGTAGCCTGACACATGTCCTCTCCCTATTTTTTTCAGAAAAGTAGGAAACATGTGTCACTCCTAAATTCCTACAGAAAAGGTAGGCTTGTCTCCTCTGAGGTGGCGCCATCTGGAGTGTCTCCTACAGAGGACACATGGCAAGCCCTCATTTCCTCAGAAAAAGCAAGTGCCATGTGTCATTTTCTGCTTTCTTCAGAAAAGCTAGAATTCAAATATTCAAAAATCCCCATAGGTGGCGAAAATCAAGAACTCCTACCTTTTTCATCCTGTCTGAGATGGCGCCACTTGGCTTGGCCCACCTTCTCTCCCCTCTGCCACGTGTCATTCTCTGCTTCTTTCAGAAAAAGTAGAGGACACATGTCTTCTCCCTACCTTTTTCAGAAAAGTAGGAGACACATGTCACTCTTGGCCTTCTTCAGAAAAAGCAAACCATTTAAAATTCAAACAAGGCATTAGGTGGCGAAAATCCGGAGCTCTGATTTTTCCAGATGGCCTATGAGGGCGCCACATGTCCCTTCCCTCCTTCTCATCCCTCTGTCGCGTGTCATCTTCTACTTCTTTCAGGAAAAGAAGGTGACACATGTCTCCTTCTCATTCCTTCAGAAAAAGTAGAGGACACATGTCCTCTCCCTACTTTTTTCAGAAAAGTAGGAGACACATGTCACTGCCCTCTTTTTCCTCCCTCTTGCCACATGGCATTGTAGGAGCCACCCTGAGGTGGCGCCACATGTCCATCCTCCATTCCTCCAGGGCCAACCTCCATTTGAATTTCAAACTTCCCCCTGAGGTGGCGCCATTTGAGAAAGCCTCTCCAGACAGCTGACACTTGTCCACCACATGTCCAGATCTCCTTTCACCAGAAAAAGCAAAATTCAAATTCCTCTGAGGTGGTGCCTTCTGAGCCCACTGCTCTGTCCTTCTGACATGTGTCAAACACCTTTTGAGGTGGCACCATTCCAGGACTCCACTTGGCTCCATTTTTATTTTTATTTTATTTTTAATAAAGGTAGCCCACCATGAGGTGGCGCCACCTGAGGACTCCCTACAAAAGGTGAGTTTGAATTTCAAATTCCAAGAGAGCACCCTCTGAGGTGGCGCCTTCTGGGAGCTCCCTGCAAAAGACAAATTCGAATTTCAAACCCCACAGATGGCACCCCCTGAGATGGCGCCACATGGAGGGCTCGGATTGAACCTGTTTGAATTTCAAAATTTTTCAGAAAAGTTATAAAAACAAGGGTTCACACCCAGCCTAAGGAGATCATTTTTTTAGCTCTGGTGAACTTGGAAAATCCGACCTAGCCTTCCTAGAATCAGATTTTGAACTGTGGAAATCGTGCCCCCTTTGGCGCATTGAAGAAGGTGGAGTAGAGCTCGTGCTGTGGCCAATTCAATTCCAACAGAGGTCGATTTTGGTGGACCATCCGAAGCTCGGAGCGAAGGACGAAGGAAGCTCGTGATAGCTGCTCCTTTCAAAAGCTCCTACACTGCGTAACGAAGCAAGGTGCACTTCTTTTCCCATTGATTGGATTCCATAATTCGAATCGGGGGTAGTTTGAAGAAAGAGCTCATCCGAGGGATGGATTGAGCTATTCTCATAAAACGACATACATAAAAATGTTTCATTATGCTTCCTTGATGATTTTTAACATTCATATAGTTAGCTAGGTTTAATTTGCATTTTATTTCATTCATTTAGTACATTTCATGAATTAATTAGGATTAATTTAGCCTTTATTTCAATTCTGCTTATTTTTAGTAGGTCTCTGTTTTTGTCAGTCAGTCCACACGTCATTTCATGCATTTGTTTTTTATTAAAAATCCCAAACAAATCACGGAATGCGCCCTTAGGTATCCCTGAAATTTTGCCAAAAATTTGGAGGTATTTGAATTTGTTTACTGCGGTAAACATTCAAAATGGCAAGTCGGGTTTTGTTACCCGGGATACGTTTTGAAAATCATTTGCCGACTTGTAAAATCGAGATATCCCTCATGGGAGATCCGATTTTAAATCCAGAAGCTGTTCTGAACTCGGGAGAATGTCTAGTTTTTAATATGATTTTCTCAGATTTTTATGATTTTTTTTATGTCTTAGAAAAATCCGAGAGTTCGGGACATGTGTCAAAGCCTAATTTGGGACTCTGAGATCTTGGATCGACTTAGGGCTATGGTTTCTCTTTGTGTGTTGCTCCAAATCCGAAAATGTAAAAAGTGAAAGTTATGTCCGTGGTGTCCTCTGTTTGCATCTAAAAGCCTGTAATTTTTCGAATAGTGTTGACCCCTGCTTCGGATTTTTCTTGTCAGCCCTCTGTTTTGCTACATTTGTCTGTTCTGTTAGTTTAGGCAGGAATAGTTATATTTTTATCGGTATTTATGTTGATCAAATGCTGAAGTCATAAACATGAAAGTTGTTCATGTAGGTGTCGTGCATAGCTCTGATTAATTTCATAAATTTCCATGGCCGTTTTGTATTTTTTTAGCATTTTACATCAGATTAATGTGATTTTTACCTCTGTCTGAACTAAATCCCTGTTATTGAACTCACCATGGCTCAAATCCCGAGGCTATAAAAACCAAAAATGTTCCATTTCGGGTCTTTTAGCAGTCTGCAAAATATTAGAAGTTTTCATGGTGTAAATCTTGCATTATCATATTAGGCATTGCATTTGGTTCGGATCCATAGGCAAAATCCACCATTTTAGGACTTTCTTTGAATTTTGACATTTAAATCATATCATTTCATGATTTTTAGCATTCTAGACTGTTTATCAGAGTAAGTAGATGCTTCATACCGAATTTGGTGCAATTTGAAATCCATTTGAGGTTCGGATTATCCACAATACCAAAATAGGGTCCCGCAGGACCCGGATCCAAGTGAAAAACAAGCGAAATTCGTTATTTTGGCTAAATTTCAAAATGTCAAATTCTGATTTTACAGTCCTAATGTGTTTAGAAGCATGTCATACTGTATTTCATCATCATTTGATTCAATTTGAATTTCAAAATCTCAATTTTACCAAGTTTTCCTTCAAAAAACCCTGATTTTAAAGGTATAACTTTATAATTAGGGGTATTTTGGTCATTTTGACCCCAATTCCGAATTTCAAACTATTTTCTACTGAATTTCCTGCATTTACATCATTTCAAATATCAAGGAAGCACGAGAATAGGGTTTATATCCAATTAAATCCAATAATTTCATAATATTATTGGAAAATCTTGGAAAAACCCACATATTTGAGCTAACCCAATTTCAAGCTTGGCAGGGACATTCCAAAGAAGGAGCTGAAGTCTGCAAATTTCTTTTATTTCCTTTATTTAGTGATGTAATAATGCAAATTTTGGAATAAGAGATTTAATTTCCTGCTTAGACTAGGATGCATATCATATAGTTTGAATTTATGCAATATCATGTCTCTATGATTCATACATCTCATTTCAAAAGCACTATGGATGTTCACGAATGGCACGTGCACCAACTCTTAGGGAGTTGATGGACTCGGTGGGATCCATATTTACGGCCCTAGTCGGAATATGGACGAGACCCAGATCCATCATCTTTCTACTAGTCACATTGAGCCTACACTCTTAGGCTATCTTAAAATGCACATCATATTTCCAAAGTTTTCAAAATCATGTGCATCAAATCAACTAAATTCTGAACATATTCATGGCCACAGTCAGGATATGTGAAGGATTTATCTTGACTTAATGCATATTTTTCCAACAAATCTCTTAGAAAATCTTTTCAAAGTGCATTCATTCACTTATGTCATTTGCATCATGAAATCATTGATTTTCTCAAGATTTTCTCAAGAAAACTTCATTCTCAAGAAATCGATTTCTCAAGAAATTCTAAGGATTTTTCAAAATCGGTTTTTCAAAGACAAGTTTTTCCACAGTTTTCCCAGGAAAATGATATTTTCTTAAGATATTCAAAAGAGTTTTCCAATCTTTCTTCAAGATCCAAAATCGATTTCCAAGTATTTCAAAAGGTGAAATTCCCAGGATTTCGATTCCCCAAGTTTTGAATTTCCTTCTCCAATGAGTTTTCCTATAAATTTTCCATCATTTTTCTAAGAAAACTCTCAAAGTCCAAGTTTTCCTAAGAAGTGTTTCCCTTTTCAAAAGGTTCATCTTTTCTCAAGAATCACTTCCATTTTCCCAAGATTTTCAACTATTTCTGAATTTTCCACATCTTTATAAGCTTTCTCATGTTTTCAAAAACCCCTTTTTATCTGAGTTTTTTGAGAAATTGACCTTTTTCCTGAGAGATTCTTTCCAACTCCAAATGTTTTTCTAAGCATACATCATGTTTTCCAACTGGCATTTTCCAAAATCTCATAGCACATGCCTGAATTCTCTATGCATTTAGGATAGAACATAACTTTGATAATTTCGCTAAGTCAAGCACAATTTTGGTCCTTGGTTCGATTACCCCTGTTAAAGGTGGCAGGAACGGTCGAACCTCGTACCGACAGGTCGAGCCCCATCCCATGGATTTTCCCGCAATTTTCAAAAACGGAGGCGAGTGTTTCAAAACAATTTCCAAAATCCGGTCAAAGTTTGAGGTGCGAAAGCATTTCTCTCTTTTTCTCTTCCGCAAGGAAGGGAAGACGGGGGAAAAATTTCGCGACGATAACAATATGACATAGTGTTCATACAACCAATCCATACCTAATATGACATCATATTCTGTCATATCGAGTAGGATTAGGTTTGCAAGCAGTGTTTGTTCTCCTAACACGACTTGTATGTTTGGCATGTAATTTACACATGGTTCATTAAGTCTGATGGGATTATAAACTACTAATTCATGCTTCAATGATTCGGTGGGTGCCCTAAGTTGTTTAGCAAAATTAACAGATATGAAAGAATGTGTTGCTCCACAATCAAAGAGTACTAAAGCGGCTTGTCCAGATATGAGAACTGTACCTTGGACCAAATCGCCCTTCTGAAGTTCTTCTGCCGAGGTTGCATAAACTCTCCCGACCATCTTCTTCTGATTTGCTTGCTGAGATGGTGGTGCTTCTTGTTGTGATTGTGGTTGTTGACCTCCACTTGCCCTTTTTGCATCATCTGCCTGTTTCTTGCGGCACTCCCTGATATAGTGCCCCAGTTTTCCACAGTAAAGGCAGTCGCCTGTCTCTCGAGGGCATTGTTGCCCCGGATGGAAACGGTTGCACTTCTGACATCACTGGTCTTGGGTCTGAACCGTTTTATTTTCTCCATAATGCCTTGGTTTCTTAGCATTGGGGTGAAACTTCTTCCCACTGAACCTCTTCTTGAATTCTGGCTTTTGCACTCGGGGGCGATTCTTCTGGAACTTCTGCCCTTCCTTCCAATCATCCTCAAGCAAGGTAGCAACCTGGGTTGGTGACATTCACCAATATAGTTTAGGATTTTTTTTTTTAACATAATAGTTGTTTTTACCTGAATAGCCTCATCGAGGGTTTTTGGCCCTCGTGTATACAGGCGATTTCTGAGTCCTGCTTTCAGTCCCCGAGCAAATTTCATTGCCCGGTCTTCGTCCGTCATGTATACATTGGGACAATAACGCTCTAGGCTGTGAAACCTCGTGATGTATTCCGCCAACGTCCTTTCTCCTTGTTGCAGGTCGAGAAATTCCTGCATCTTCTTGGTTCTCTCGTGTTTCGGAAAGTAGGTGTTATTGAACACTTCCACAAACTGCGGCCATGTCACGGGTCCATTCTGAAACTTCACTGCATGGGTGGTTTCCCACCACTTCTCTGCATGTTCCTTCAGGCGATATGTGCCAAAATCTACCTGTCGTTCGGCCGGAACTTCCAACACTCGAAAAATCCTCTCTATTTCCCGCACTCAGGACTCCGCTGCTTCAGGATCGGTCTTTCCTACAAACGCAGGTGGATCCATATCCATGAATTTCTTGTACGACATGGTCCCGATTGCATTCGATTTGTCCTGGGCCACTTGTTGTAAGTTAGTGCCCATTTGTTGCATTGCCGTGGCCTGTTGGCCGACCACTCCCGCCAAGTTTTGTAGAGTCTCCAAAATATCGTTGCACCTGTTAGCCCACGCCATCTAATTGGCATTGACATGTTAAAAAAAAATTAATAACGTTATAGTCCTTCTATATCTTGGTGATTAACAGATACAAGAATAATGTTAAATATGACTAAATTGGTCATGGTTTTAGTGAATTCATTAAATTGTATACTTACAGAGTGATGGCAGACCGTCGAGGTTGTCATGACTACTACTTTTCTGTCCCGCTCTGATACCATAATAGCAAGCTCCACTCGCCAATGTCGACACCCAAAACGTCTTTTATGAATCCCTCTTTTGGTTAATGCAAAATATAGTAAAATACAGGCCACCGTAAAAGATACGATACACTTATAGACAAAAACTTACCAAATGCATAACGTCACGGTGTACACCAGTATAAAAGTCTAATGACTTGCAACACTATAATTGTTTTTCCCATAAATCCATCATGTATAAGACCCAATGCTTAGTAGTTTGCCAAAGTGTAGTAATCAATATCTGTGAATCGATACAATATATTAGAAATTGATAGGCAAATCATGTTAGGAATGTTAGGCCTAAACCTTGGACAAGAGGTTTGTTCACTTACTTTTTCACTTGACCAAAAGTCTCTGCAGTGATCATTATTACCCCAACATGATAGTGCATCTTGAAATCCAATGGTGTATGGCTTTCAGCGAACATACGTCTGTTGAACGAAAGAGTGATAATAGTTAGATTAAAACATGAAGCACCAACAATAAATCATAAAATAAAATATACAAATAAGAGTACCGATATACCATAAAATAAGGGGTGACGATGCGTCTAGTATTACTTGTTGCGTTGCTTTTAATATACATGACAAAATCAGATATAGTCTGTTTGCAACAAATATGAACTTGGTAACATACATACCCATGACATACGTAAATATATAACTGATAGTGGTTTCATACGTACAAAATTACTGATAGTGTTCCCTTATGCAAATTCATCTTGCATCTGATTGATGTTCTCTTAGAGCTCTTTGCAGCATTTTTGCATACCTTTTTTGTGGACGTTCCACTGACATGAGCATAATATTCAGTATTTGACATTGAAATTGCTTTCTATAGTACACAACACAAATCAAATATATGTCATATAAGAGGCAAATGTTGCAGAAACTAGTCACGAGGTTTGGAAAATATATGCCTAAATCATCATCGTTGGTCGTGTAGTTGTGATTGTCTCCTTCGTTGCCATCGTTGGTCGTCTAACTGTCGTCGTCGTCGTCAATGTTGTTGGCCTTGTAGTTATCATCGTCTCCTTCCTCGATATCGATACCCTCTTCACGATAAAGCAGGTTATATGTTTGTTTCACAAACATGTTGTTCTAAAGGAATCGTCAGTTCGTCTGTTCCTTAATCACAAAGTAAAGCGAATTGACACCCTCCTGAACTTGTGCAACGTGTCATTCATATATAAAGGAAACATCATTTCACCTACCACCCATTTTCAAAAACTGTGTGCAAATTAATTGCATTGCATATTAATTAAATAAAAAAATATCATTTCAGCTGCCTTTTACAAAACTAGTCAATGTGATATGACGTATCAGTCTAAACATCGTGTTGATATATTTATTATTTTATTTTCCACCATTTATGAATCAGTCATTGTGTAAATCGCGATAGGATATATCATTCACATTGACAAAGCTCGTAACAGCAAATCGTGATAGGGCAAATATTGTTAAATTATGAAACTTAAAGTATTGTGGTTGTAAGTCAATTTGTATTTATTAAGTTACATATATTTGTATTTATTAGGTTACCTAGATTTGCAGTCTGAACAACATCTTGATTTGTGTGATGAGTTTAGGTGGGGGAATGACCCGACCTGACCCGTTGTCCAAGTCTAAAACCCTTATCTATTTAACCTCTCTTCCTCTTTCTTTTCTGCGGCAGAGCAACTTCTTCTTCTTTCTCTTATGACTTCGTCTTCTTCTTTTTCTTTTCCTTCTTCTTCTTCCTTGTATTTTTTCTTTCTTCTTTGTTCTTCTGTGCTCCTTCTACCTTTGCTTGATGGATGATGTTTGATGTTGATAACCTAGGTGTTTCACGCCATAAAAAAAAGATCAGTATAATCTTTGATGATGATTATAGCGGTTATCTTTTGTGGATACATTGATATATTCATAACACATACGACTGTGTCATATTTGTTGTGAAGTATATCGAAGCCTACGCAATATATAATGACCATAATTATCCTTAATCTTTGTTGTCATACCGAAGCAAGGATAGATATTCTGTATGATTGACAGGTGGGTGTTGATGACCATCTATTTGATCTATTCCTATTGTCGGACTCTCAATCGTTCGCAAACCATACTTTTTAGTTGGAAAAATATTTGCTTAATCTTTGATATACTTCATGACAAATATGCTAGTCGTGCGGGCTGCATCTTCTCTGCCTGTTGGGATCCATACCTTTATCTGTTTCCAATATACATCATGAAAAAAAACTTGCAAACATATAAGGACCTCCATTGGTAGATAGATTTGCTTTTATTCGTTCCCAGTGACTAGCGAAAGCCACTGAGTAAACTAAAAGTATTGATGCTGATAATGATGTTGATGATGTCTGTTTCGAAGCACATCACTATTTGAACATGGGTTGATGCTGATGATGATGTATGTTTTCTTCGATAATGATAGTCATATATTGTATCTAAGCCAAACCATTGGTCATGATGTATTGTAACTAAATACTCATGTAAATGAATGTGGTTGTAATGTATTGTTCAAATTATTTATAATAACGAGTGCTAAATATCTTACGACTGTTACTAAGAATGCTAACGATTATAACGACTTACACTAATGAAAGTTAAATGCTAAAGCGATAACGATATATACTACGGAATACAAAATTCTGCAACGATCATTACTTATGAATGCAAATGATTATAATGATTTACTGTACTGAAAGTTAAATGCTAAAGGCATAACGATATGTACTAAGGAATATAAAATCCTGCAAAGAACATTACTTAAGAATGCAAACGATTACTACAATTTACAGTACCGAAAGTTAAATGATTAAGTGATAATGATTTGTACTAAGGAATACAAAATTTTACAACAATTATTACTTATGAATGCAAACGATTAAAATGATTTACAATACTGAAAGTTAAATGCTAAAGGCATAACGATATGTACTAAGGAATACAAAATCCTGCAAAGATCATTACTTAAGAATGCAAGCGACTACTACGTTTTACAGTACTGAAAGTTATATGCATAAGCGATAACGATTTGTATTAAGGAATACAAAATCCTGCAACAATCATTACTTAAGAATGAAAATGATTACGATGATTTACAGTATTGAAAGATAAATGCTAAAGCGATAATGATTTGTACGAACGAAGACAAAATCATGCAGTGATGATTACTTAAGAATGCTAGACATTTCAACGATGTATACTATTGTATGATAAATGCTGAAACGATTGTAAATAATTTTAAACCATTTACCTCATTTAATTATAGATCGTCTAAAGTGACCTTAGCATTATCTTGCTTTACATTAATTCTAGACCACCAATCGATTTTTGGAAAACCACAAATCGCAGGGCCACACTTATGCCGCAACGCCACAATATACTCCCATGCCCAGGTCTACAAAATCAATATATTAGTAAGACTATAACCTTCAACATTTTTTTCTTTACTATGCTCCCACGCTCAGAGTGATATACACAATAACGTATGTATCGATCAAGTTAACTTGATTTGTCCTTTACTAAGTCTAAACATCATGTCGATTTGTTTATTTTTTCTTTTCCGTCATTTTTTAATGTCATTGTGTAAATCGCGATGGAAGGTATCTTTCTCTAGGACAAAGCTCGTGAAGGAAAATTGTAATAGGATATTCAAACAGATTTGGCTCGATTATTTAATGGGTTTAGGTGGGATGGCTGTACAGATCGTGATAGAACACCTTCTATAAAAAATAAATTGCGATCTCTTATATACAACTGATTGCAAGCCAATCATGGTCTCTTATAAAAAACAAATGCGATCACTTTTATTTATGAAGGTCGAACATTACAACGATCTGTTCAGTGGCACTTGTGTGTTACAATTATTAAAAAAAGAATTAAATAATTAAAGAATGTTATGTTACAAAAAATAATTATAGAATTACAATAAAGAATTATAGAATTATAACAAAATAATTACCGGGATAAAAAGATTCGCTATTGTTACAAATCGTCTCTTTTTTTTCTTGGTGGACTCTCTATCATTGATGGCCTCTTGGTTCCCTCGATCTTATTATAAACAATGGTCATCGTCTCTACCAGTGACTGCATTTGTCTCTCCAAATTGCTCACCTCCTTTCGTAAGTCCTTATTCTCCCTCTCTAACATCTGGAACCTTGTACTGGAGACTACATTCTCTTTTGTGAGCTTTGTTTGCTTCTCATCATGTATTGTTATTGAGGTAATCATTGTTATAGCCGGAGGGAGACGTTGGACGGGCTTTCTATGCTGGGATGCAACATGATGGGGGACATAAGGGAGGCATGGGTTCCCAATATTCTCAATCTCCAGATTTCGACGCATGGGTTCCCAATATTTTTTAAAATAGTCGGGATCATATTGTCGTTCTTTATAATCATATGCTATGGCACAGACACCTCCTTTGTTTCAGCTATCCAATTATTCCCTCTAGCGTTCATGCCAATTCATGTTCCTGGCCCCACCGCTATCCATCTTTCTTCTCACTTCCACATGCTTTTTTGGGATAGACTGTCCCAAGCCAGATTGTAGGAGAACTCGACTACCATACTGCAACTCGGCTTCATAATTGCTAAACAGCCAAATATCATGGTCAGACAATCTCGCACACTCCTTGTCCTCCTTATCTCTATACGGTTTCCACACAACCTGTATATTGGAGATCATGGTTTAGGTACAGACAATTATTCATGCTAATGAATGCTAAATATTAAAATTATTTATAATAACGAGTGCTAAATATATTACAACGATTATTACTAAGAATGCAAATGATTACTACGATTTACAGTACTAAAAGATAAATGCTAAAGCAATAATGATTTGAAGTAACAAAGACAAAATCCTACAACAATAATTACTTAAGAATGCTAAATATTTCAATGATTTATACTACTGAATGATAAATGATGAACCGATTGTAAATGATTTTAAACCATTTACCTCATTTAGTTGCAGCCCATATAAAATAAACTTAGCATTATCCTCTTTGACATTTAGTCTAGCCCACTAACCGATCTTTGGAAAACCATAAATCGCAGGGTCACACTGAGGACGCAACGCGACAATATGCTCCCACGCCCAGGCCTACAAAAATAATATATTAGTAACACTACAACCTTCAATGAGCTTAGTCTATAAGTACTAAATATATAATAAACAAATACCTGAACAAATGGCCAAAACCCCCTCACGATTTTCGTACCCTTACTCGCACGGTAAAGTTGACTGTACAAACGTGCGAGCATAACAACACCCCATGCATAGTTGTCGACTTCGTCTAAGTCTTTCAGGTACTGCAGTCACAAGTAACTTATTCTCGAACCAAAACAATCGAAAAATAAAGTAAGACCAAAAAAATAAAGAAGGAAGCCGCGCAACTCTTGGTTCAGATGCACATGTATCAGACTGACCTTCCCATTCATTACGAAAAGAATAAACTCTCATCGATGTGGGATTGCTTTCACCAGAAATGCATTAACTCCAGTCGTCCATCGACATTCCTAGAAGGGTCGTGCACTTTTCCCTTGCGTTATAGTTTAAATCCCGTAATAGGACAACACTGTCATGGCACTTAAGGCCGGTAATTCGCGCCACATATTCTAAGTTCATGGTGACCTCAAAAGAATCAAAGTGGAATGTGTTCATGTGATGATTCCACTTATTTACCAGGTGGGTCATGGTGTTCCAGCATATTTCAAAATAATGTTGGTTCAGAAGGCCACCGAAGCACGATAGAACTACAGGCCACTGACATCGCCCTCTAAGCTTTTCACTTGGTGCTTTACTTCTCTTCTGACTTCCCTGTAACACAAAATAGCATATTATTCGTATTAATTATAAATTAGTCTCATTTGTACTTATACACTTAGTTATAGATAGTAATCGCTACAAATAATAATCGTTGCACATGCGCTAACACAGTAATCGCTAACACAGTAATCACTATACACAATAATTTCTATACATAGTAAGTGCTATAACAATAATCGCTATATATAGTAATACCTATCACAGTAATCGCTATACATAAATCGCTATGACAATAATCGCTATACATAGTAATCGTTATCACAGTAATACTTATCACAATAAATCATGACAGACAAGATCGATTTATGTACCTTAGTCACAATTTTCTTCTATTCATCCCCTCCCTCCATCCTCTGTCTTTCTTGTTGCTCCGCCACATCCCACTGCTTTTCTACTTGTCCTCTGCTTTTCAATTTCTTCCTTCCTTTTCCTTTCCTTCTCTTCCTCGTCCTCCTTCTCCTTCTTTACTTTTTCCTTCCTTTTTCTTTCATTCTCTTTCTCTTCCTGCTTTTTCTTTTCCCTTTCCTTCTCTTCCTTCTCCTACTTCTTCATTTTCCTTTCCTTCTCTTCCTCGTCCTCTTTCTCTTTCATTTGCCTTTCATTCTCTTCCTTGTCCTGCTTGTCCTTCCTTTGCCTTTCTTTCTCTTTCTTGTCTTCCTTGTCTTTCATTTGCCTTTCCTTCTCTTCCTTATCCTGATGTTTCTTCTTTTGCCTTTCATCTTCTATCTTTATCATTTGCCTTTCCTTCTCTTCTTCCTCATTCTTCTTCAATTGCCTTTCCCTCAACTCCTCCTCTTCCTCCTCATTCTTTTTTTGCCTTTTCCTCTCCTCCACCTCCTTCTTCATTTGCCTTATCCTCCTTTGCTTTTCAAAATATTTCTGCTTCATCAGTTGCCTTTTCTTCTTTTCCTCCTCTTTCTTTTTCTTCAATTGCCTTTCTCTCTCCTCTTCCTCATTCTTTTTTTGCCTTTCCCTCATCTCCTTATTCTTTTTATGCCTTTCATTCTCCTCCTCCTTCTTCTTTCTTTGCCTTTCCCTCTCCTCTGCCTTCATTCGTTGCCTTTGCTTTCCATTCTCCTCCTCCTTATTCATTTGCTTTTTCTTCTCTTCATCATCCTTCTTCTTCTTCATCTTTAGTTCTTCCTTTAGTCTTCAGTCTTAATATCTAATGGATAATCTTCCGCATAATACAATTCCAACGCTTTCTCTCTGTCTTTATTATTCTCAATCTTTATTATATTTTGACACCTTTCATAACGCTCGTATAGATATATAGGACTGGTGGATAACTTCTCTAATATTCATCTCATAGAACGAAGGGTTATTTCTTGTCTGACGAGTTGTAGACATTGCTAACCTGCACAACACATAAATTTAACCGCATCATTATACGTTACAACCGCCTTCCCAAGTTTATAATAATACAAATTATCCCATTTGTTAAACAATTACCAACATTATAAATCGTCGCAGTATTTGCCTTTACAAGTAAACATCGTTGTAAGATTTAACAAACTTAAGTACAAAACAAGGTAACTTCATAAATACACATAGCCAATGCTTTAAATGTATAAATAGTTGTTGCTTCAAACTTACAAATCGTTATATAAATTGCAACCTTCGTACATATCGTTGTAACGTTTGGATTCATACATATACATTGTTGTACGATTTATCAAAATTAAGTATAAATCATGGTAGTTTCATTAAATTGTTACTATTTCAAACGTATAAATCGTTCATACTTCAAACGTACAAATCGTTGTAGAAAATTAACCTTCATAAGTACACATCGTTGAAATGTTTGGCCTTCATAAGAATAAATCATGCTAACTGTTTTTCGTTGCCCAAAAGGTAGATAAGTACAAATTGATTTATTTTAGTATGAAAATACGTGTTATTTAGCATGAAGACAGCCACCCAGTTGTAAGATTTAACATTCAGATTTACAAATCGATTTGTTTGCATAACGAAACCTTACACGAAACTCACCGAAATGATAGGAGTTTTGGTAATCCGACAGTGGAGGAGAAACACCCATAAGGGAGATGCAACCGATGGTGACAACGATGTTGCCACTACGCAAATGACGACAAAGGATGCTTCGGCGGCAACAGACGATGTCAAAGGGTGCTCCGACGACAACAAACGAAGGCAAATGTTGCTCCGACGATAGCAGACGACGACAAAGGGTGCTCTGGTGGAAGCAGACGACAGTAAAGGAGGGTCTGATGGCAACAGACGACGACAAATGTGGGTCCGATGACAACAAATGACAACAAATGGTGCATCGTCAAAGGGAGCTCCTGCTATTGCAGAAGTTGCAAAAGTTTACTGTTTTGGGGGAAAACGAAATGTTTGGACTATTGTAAGAGTTAAGATCATCCTCTCTTTTCTGGATCAAGGACAATTTGGTCATTTTTTCAAACCGACGTTTCACTTTTCTAGATGGAGGGCATTTTTATCTTTTTCTCAAATCGATGCTTAACTTTTCTAGATGGAGGGCATTTTTATCCTTTTCTCGAACCGTCATTTCATAGCGAGCATAGCAGGAAAGGGTACTTAAGTCTTTGCAATTGCACCGGATTTTGATGCTAAGTGATGCCGATACACACGGGGATACGAGCCCCACGTGCTTATATACGTGATGTTCATTCGGACCCCCAAACACGAGATGTAGCTAACAATCGTCTTCGGGGGAACATATAACCTGCTTCGAGTTTGGCGAGCCAATCACAAGCTGACTTGTTTTTTTTAAAAAGATATTTTAAGCTTGATATAATAAGGCGTATCATCTGACCCTCTCTTCGTCCAATAGTTGTCAGCCGTGCACGTCCTTTTTTTGCTTTTAGCGACCAGGGCACTCTAAAAGTGTTAAAACGCAAAAAAATAAGGTTGCCGATGATCAACAACGGCGTTTTGTCAGAAAATCATCAAACAGTTTGTCACGAGCCGAGCTTGTCATGTTAGTACTCGGCTCGTTTACCTAAATGAGCTGGCTCGTAGCTCGGCTCGACGAACTCAATTTCTGAGCGGAACCATGTTCCTCGTGAGGCGAGCCAAACACCGAGCTGCTCGTCTAGTTTCCAGCCCTACCTGTCATGGCGCCATCTGATCATTTTCGTATATAACAAATCTGTGGCGGTCTCTCTCTCTCCAGAGGGTCTGAGGGGAATTCGGAATGCCTCCTTCCGTTATCCAAACGCCCCGAGTCTTCCTCCTCCACCACCAACGGCGCTTCCCGCTCCCCTCCCCTGCCGACGCCCTCCATCCCTACCGTCTCCCTAGAAGGGCTTCCTCCTCCATCTCTAGGGTTAGGGCATCTCACTCCCTTCCCGAAACCCCAACTCTGGCCTCTCCCTCCACGCGAAATCCTGCCCTCCCTCCCTCCTCCGAGATCCTTCGAATCAGAGAAGCCCTGCTCTCCCGCGAGAAGACGGCCGTCGAGATTGCGGAGGAGTACCTGGAGCGGCTGCGGAGGACGGAGCCCCAGCTCCGGTGCTTCCTCCATGTCGCCTCGGACGACGCCCTTCGGAAGGCGGAGGAGCTGGACCGGAGGATTGCGAGGGGCGAGGAGGTCGGCGAGCTGGCGGGCGTCCTCGTCGCAGTGAAGGACAACCTCTGCACTGCCGACATGCGGTCCACGGCTGGATCGAGGATCCTCGAGGGGTACCGACCTCCATTCGATGCTTCCGCTGTGCAGAGGCTGCGAGAGCGTGGGGCGATCCTGGTCGGGAAGACTAACATGGACGAGTTCGGGATGGGAAGCAGCACCGAGGCCTCCGCTTTCCAGGTTTTCTTTTCCCTCTTTCTCTTTTGATTTGATTTTGTTTTCCATTCTACTCTGCAAACTGGTTGAGAATTAAGCGAGTCGCATGCGAATTTGGGGATTTAATGCAAATTTGATGAAACCAACATTTGCTTGAGAATTAACAAACTTGACCGTGTATTTTAGCAGAACACGGAGCTTTTAAACTAATGAGAAAAATATGCATTTTGAGAATGCGATTTCGTTTAGGAAATGGTGATTTGAGTGAAATTTCTGAGACCATTGTAACTTTTATATTAACCAACTTCATCTCTAACTTTAAATCAAATATGGCACTCAACTAGTGAAACATGAAACTGATTGGGCATTTCATGATTTGTCTATTATTTGGGTCGAACATGGGTGCCAAGTTAATGAATAGGAAGGAGGGAGTCAGATTGAAGAGAATTGTTGTTCTTGATTGAACTTGAATGGTGTTATTCGTGGTGTATGACTTATATAGTACATGACATGATGATCTATTTTGCATATATTCTACTATTCTGCGTAGATAATCCACCATTGATGGTCTCTGAAAAACATAAATGGTCACTACTTGATAAGGATTCTCGTTTATAAGTTGCTTGGCGATTTTGATGGTTGCCTAAGAAGTTTGTTAAATTGGGGGAGTGGTTGTTCTTAAGGATCCCTTTGAACGCACCTCTCTATCCAATGCAATACCCTAATTTGTGTCATTTGTTGGTTTAATTAGGTGCACCAAGTTCGATATACATAAATTTTTAACCTTAAAACCATTGCTTTGGTATGTTATTTTTGCGTGAATGAACTCTTTATAATTCATAGAGTCCAAAACCAAAGTTGCCAGTCAAGGAAGCGGGAGCGAGAAGCGATATGGGAAGCAGGAGCAGGAAGCGAGGCACTTCTAAAATTTTATGAAGCCGGAAACGTGGGACGACTTAGGAGCGAACCAGGAAGTGTCTCGAAAGCGACCTAGTAAGTCTCTCGGAAGCGACCTAGGAAGCAAAGAAGGAGACGACCTAGGATTCGAGTGGGAAGCGGAAGAGATGTGAATAAGAATCGAAAGGGAAGCGAAAGAGATGTGAATAAGAATCGAAAGGG
Source organism: Nuphar pumila (assembly GCF_984573655.1). Classification (NCBI taxonomy): domain Eukaryota; kingdom Viridiplantae; phylum Streptophyta; class Magnoliopsida; order Nymphaeales; family Nymphaeaceae; genus Nuphar; species Nuphar pumila. The sequence goes on from NC_143250.1 coordinate 126,502,254, forward strand.
AAGCGAAAATATAATTATATATTTTTATTTTATCAAAAAAATAATATTGATGTCATCATTGACAAAATAAAACATGTATTTAAGACAATAAATAATATAAGTTGCAATTATCTAACAAATGCATCATATTGTAACTTTCAAGCATTTAAAAAATAATACATTAAAAAAATATCATAATTCACATTCATGTTGCAACCATTTAACAAATGCATGCAAGCACTAAATAATATATTAAGAAAACTAATAAATTTGATTAAAAAACATACATTTTTACACGAAAGAATCAAATGACTTTTTATTTGATGTGATTGTTGTAAATCTTGTGATTCTGCAACATAGAAAATGAGAAATTAATAAACTCAAAGATTACATAAAGACTCTAAAGTGTAAACTTAAAATTAGCATAATCCATTACTTCACTTTATCAAGCAAGCTTCAAAATAAAAGTATATATCAAACCAATAAAATATTACAAGACTATGACACAAAAAGTAACATAAAAGTTTCTAAGTTGGACTACTCCAACTACATCATCAAAAAAATAATTAAGAATTCAAGAGTTCATTTTATTGTCAACAATCAATAATCTGTCATCTTTCTCTTTCTCTTCAGTTCAGCAATAGATCGAGAACTTTCTGCTTCATCAAGTCGTCCTTGTCCTCCACGACCATGCCTTCTGCTCCTTCTTTCATTTCTTATAATAAATATGTTAAAAATTAAAATATTCAAAAACCTTAATTTAAAATATAAAAAATACATATATAGAAGAAAGTAAAAATAAAAAACACAAGATCGACATACCTTGCCTAGGTCTCCTGCTAAAGAAACAATCAATCCGGCCTTGAGGAATTGATGTTCGCTCTTGTATATCTGCACTAGTTCTGCTAGCTCTGTTGGATTGATTTGTATCCTCTTCAACCTCATTTGTACGTATGATTATTAGAGGCAATGAAGCTCTTGGTTGTGCATCTTTATGTTTGGATTTGGAAATAGTGCTTGATTGTTGTGCACTATCATCCAAATCTCTCTAACGCATGTCCTCTAATCTCAACGTATTTTCTTTTACAATAGAAAGTTCTGGATTGATATCCCATTTTTGACTAGGTCCTTTATAGCGATTGTTGCACCTTTTTATAACAAGAATATAAAATATGAATGCTAATAAATAATCAATGATAAAAAAAGAGAAAAAAAATACCAAAACCAAAGTACAACACTTTAATTATACCTGTCAATCAATCGAAGATTGAAATGAATATACACCAAGGTATCAACATGATCTTCATTGAGCCTATTTCTTTTAACATTGTGAATATAACTATAGGTGCTCCACACTCTTTCTGCAAAAGATTTGCTAATAGGTTGAGATAAAACCTTAATGGCTAATGCTCTCAACTCAGGTGTATCACCACCATAAAAACGCCACCAATTAAGCACCAACATTGTAGGATTTAATGCATCTATTCTTGCTTCATTTCGGCTAAATCTTCCATTTCTTGATGCAAAAGCTAAAGTTGTGACCTATAAAGTATAGAGAGCTCTTCATTTCCAGTAGATATGACTTCAAGCGCGAGCATTGCACCATCTAAAATATCATTATCCTTTTCTGCAAAAAAAATGTTTAACAACTATAACAAGAAAATGCAAATGAAATAATAAAATAATTAAACTTTAAACTTTATTAAATAGATAGAATAAAATTTTTACCAGGAGAAACTCGTTTGACCCCTCCTGTTGCTGGGATTTTGAGATACTCTGACTCGTAATATTTTGGAGTAAGCATGTGGGCTAGATTATGGAGAGGCACATTCATTCTGTCCCATCTATTTGAGACAATCTTATGAATCTTTTCATACAAATCTGGTTGTCCTTTTAGATTGTCTTTGATTTCCCCCAATATGTTGTCCATGCCTTCTTACACTTCACCAATTATAGGGCCTTCCTGATCACAAAATTTAATCATCTTATGTATGAGTTTTGTAATCAATAATGCTAAACGAACAGAATCCCAATATTCTTCGTCAAGAACAGTTGTTTTTGTTGTAATAACTCTTTTTTTATAGTTTCATCCGTGCATGATTGCTTTCACTCGCTCCATCTATCTGAAATTGCTATGAGCCTCAAGCTCTCCCTCACATCAAGCAAGCGCTTCAAAGTAGTATAATGTGTAGCAAACCTTGTTTTTGCAATATTTATTAGCTCTAATTTTTCATTGTTTCTAAAGATTGCTAGTCCTTTTGAATGATTTGTGATATACTTAACAATTTCTTTACTTTGCAAATATGTTTCTCTCAACCAATGAAACTCATGTGCCAAATCCTTGAAGATCAAATTAAGTGTGTGAACAACACTAGGTTACCAAAAAATATACTTATACATTTGTTTTAATTCTTCACCTGCTAACTTGCAATTTGCTGCATTGTCTGTAATACTTGCACTACATTAAAAAGGCCCCACAAGTTTAAATCCCATCTTTAAAAACTCAACAATGTTTGCAACTGACTGTTGCACATTAGAAAAATGGCTTGCATATAAGAACATCGAGCCAAAACAGTTTGAAACAAGTATATTTATCAAGTGTTTGTTTTTGATATTTGTCCAACCGTCTGAGACAATGAAAACTCCCAACTCCTCAAACTTTTCTCAAAATTCATTTAACTCCCTGTAAACACACTCTTTCTCACTGTTAAACAACTTTGTTCGCGCTTTTTCATATAATGGGGGTTTATATTAAGGCACTTTACCAACTGCAGATATCATCTCTTCTCAATACGGTGATCGAAGCACATTGAAAGGTATGCCATTTGCACACAAAAATCTGATAATTTTATGATCTACATCATCTCTTTCTACCTTTTTAAAGGTATCACGAATATCAATTGTGCTTCGACTTCCACTAAATGATGTAGTCATACTAATAAGCATCTTTGGTTTATCAATTTTTGATCTCCTCAACTCAAATGCACTTGATGAAACCTCTACTCGTCGAACTTGTCTCTTAATTTTTTTTGCCAATTCTGCATTTTTTGCAACTACAGGACAAAAGGCAATCCCAACACTTTGTCCCTTTGGAGCTCCTATGAGATGGATAAATATTTTTGCAGTGCCTGCACGTAAAAACCTGGGTTCCACCTTGCTTTTCTTACCCACTATTCTTTTGTTTCAATAAATAACGTTATAGCACAGTTGTTTTATGCATGCTAGGTGGTTCATTATCTTGGTCATCTTCAGAATAGTAGTCATCCAAGTCATATTCTTCTTCATCTTCCTCATCAAAACAATTTTTTTTTTGTCCTTAAACTGATATAGACAATCAGAAGACCCCTTGCCTTTTCTTGCATTGTCATTTCGAACACCATTAGATGATTCATGCTCCAAATTGTACAAAGAATCATCATCGTCATCATAATTGTCGTGATCATAACTTGTGATGATCATTAATGAGGCAAAGAATATGCAAATATACCTGCATCATAAAAGTATAAAAATCAGTCTAAAAAAAAACTATTATTAAAAGCAAAGGATGGAGAGTGAAGAACACAAATCATTACTCTCATAATTTACCAATTACTAAAACAAAAAAATAAACATCATTTAAGGAGGTGAAACTGTGAAATATCTATGATTCTATGTCTGTGTCGTCAGGCAGGTGAGCAATATAGAGCCTAAAGCAATCATGCATCATGTTTGGTCGTAGGATTGCAGATTGTTTTATTGTTTTTTGATAATAACTTAATTTTTAATGAAATAACTTATTTTGTTTTTTGGCCATCCTTAATGGTTCTTAGATCTTCCCTTGTTTTATTTGTCTTTCTTAATAGAAAACATGTATTAGATTAGGTTTTCCATTAACACCAAGATAGAAGTTTATATTGAAGGTCCCAATCATAGTCACATGAACATCACCAACGGAAGTGGCAAGGCATCTATCAGAAATTTTGGATGTCCCATAGATTTAAAAAACACAATAGAACCATACAAAGCACTGTGAAATACACAAATAACATACAAATCATAACATAATAGAACAAAAAACATAAAACACAGAACATAATAATCAAATCTACCAAAACTAATCAAATCTACTAATCCAAAAAAAGAAAACTAATCAGATCTCACAGCTAGAGAACATAAACTCCTACCCAAATTAATCAAATCTCAAGTTAGAGCTTTGTTTAATCACTTTTCAACAAAAAATCTTCACACCAAAAATGAACAACTTATCACACATATTTGAGCATATGACTAAACCATTAAACAAAAGAGAGAATGTGATGTATGATTGCTACCTTGTAAAAAAAATTTACCACAGAAACAAAATAAATCATATGACCAACCACTAGTTTTTTAACATTTTCTTGAATGTTTAATGGATAAAGTCCTATAAATATGTTTTACAAGGTTTATTTAGTGAAAAATAAAAAAATATGTTTCAGATTGTCCGATTATGCTGTGTAAGCAGGTTTCTTAAGAGCATAAAACATCAATGGTCCACAATGCACCAAACTTTCACGATTGAAAAAAAAGAATCATGTTTTTACGTTGAAACAACGTGATCCAAGGTGTGGTTCTTAATAAAAGAAGCAATGTTCATATCTATGATTTTCTACATCAAGAGTAGCCAACATTTTCCAAAATAAAAATTATAGCAATACATTGCAAGATGGATACGCAAGAACTAAGCAACAAAACCCACCCCACCATCTATGTCGTCAGCAAGGGGGGCTCCCTGTCGACGGTCGGTCCACGACTCGGACGTTAGTGGATGAGAGAAGAGAGAATCGAAATAGAGAGAGAAGAGAGCGTACCTGAACAGAGACATCGTCAGACGTCGGTGGAGGAGGCCGTCAGACGTCAATGGAGGAGGAGGTCGCCGGTGGCCGAAAACGAGAGAGAGAGAGAGAGGAGAGAGAGAGAGAGAGGAGTCTGGTGAAAAAAAAAACAAAAACCCTAAGTTTCGTTTTTTGTATTTTCACGATTTTTTAAAAATGTCCATTTTGCCCTTATTCAAAAAATATTTTCTTTAAATTTTTTGTTTTTCACGTGTTAAAATTCTTTTTTAAAAAGGGCAAACTGGACATTTTAAAAAATGCATCCCCCTTTAAAGGGAAGCGCGTCCCCATTTAAAGGGGGACACACTTCCCTTTAAAGGGGGATGCACTTCCTACATTTTGCATGCGCTTCCCCATGCATTTCGGAAGCACCACGTTTCATGCTTTTGAAGCGCGTCTCGGGAAAGCGCACTTCCCCTAGTCCATGCGCATTTCCGATAACTCTGTCCAAAACTCCAAATCAAGAGAACTCCTAGTGAGAAACCATTATATGTTTTAATTTTATGTAGAATTGAGACTTATACAAAAGACTTAGCTTTGATAGGGCAAGGGTAGTGATTTTTCTTTTTAAGTTCCAGCCTAAGTCACACGGACTCGACTAAAAGGTTGACGCACTCTTGTCGCCCGTACCCGACACGGGTGCGGCTACAGACACGAGGCAAACACGGTCAACCCAAGGTTTTAAAACCCGTGACTCGGAACTCGACTCGTTCTTTATTGACTCGTGACTCGGCGGGTCAACTCGGTGACTCAGACCGGGTTTTGTTAACTTTTGATTTTAAAAGAAAAACAATATATAATTTGTCTGAAACCATGTTTTTGAGTAAACATAGTCTCCAAATGTCTGTAAGAATATAAAAACAACTGCAAAGAGCTATAGAGGTTTGCTTGAATAATTGAATTTGATATCTATACAAACACTTTGACTAATTCATGACTTGAATTAGAGGATTTGGTCACCATGAGTTCAGTCTGCTACTACCTAAGGTTCCTAAAATGACGAATCATATATGCTAGCTTGTTTTAAAAGTTTTAATTCTCTCTCTAACAAATCCATAAATGTAAAACAGGGATATATGTGCATATTGAAAGTTTACAGAATGCCCAATATCAACATAAATAAGCAATTTTCTCATGTATAAAACTATGCAGGAAATATATTAATGGCACAACTATAAAAAGACTACTAATATTTGAATATGTACAATGCTTGTTCACATAACAAATGGACGATGAAACCTAAATGTGACTTCCCATAGGCACAGTTGACCCGCCATATATAGTGAGAATCATTTCTTTAAAATATTTTGCTAGAATAAGTTGATAACACAGGGTGAACAGTAGTTCAAACAACATGGCGATTTTATTCTATGGATTTAAATGCTTTTTTATCTTTAAATGATTTTTATTTTATTTTTTATACAAAATCTGGGGGTAACCCTTGTTAAAATATATGTACTTATATATTTCGAATCTGTAATTTGAAACTCAAAAAACAAATTTCAAACATCCCAAAACTCGCCCGAGTCAGGCCGAGTCAAGCCGAGTCAGGCCGAGTCAAGCCCGAGTTTGCCTTGTTGGGTTGACTCGCTGGAGGGGCGAGCCGAGTCAGCCGAGTCAACGAGTTGACTCAGCGGGTTTTAAAACACTGGGTCAACCAAGTGTCGAACTTGGTCAACGCACTGGGGTCGAGTCTGTCCACATTTTGACTCGGTCAACTTTGATCTAGTATATTTTTGTCTATTTTTAGGGCAAAAGACATAAAAACATCATTATATATATAAAGGTTCACATCTGATAATCGATAACAAAACCAATGGGGGCTCCGCTTGTCTGGTAGGGGTCGCTAGCCCTAGCATGCCTAAAACTCTGAGCTAAAGAATTTCACATCCCTGTGTTCAGCAGACACCCCGACGACCCCCGCTTGAGTCGTTCTTCGCAATCGGCATCCTTGAGCTTTTTCCTTCAAGTGTTGATTCTGAGGTACAGGTTCTTTCTTTTGAATCATGTGAGAAATCGAATACCGATTCGATTTTCATGCAATATTTAGTGCAAATTCATGGTTAAAGAGTGATTCTATGTGTTCACTCTAGATTACATGGATGTGGATCCATAGATCCTCTTTTATATGGGTGTTTTCGGTTCTTTACACAAAAAAAATTCTGTGTATAAGGTTTTTATACAAAAATAGACTCATATTGGGTTATGATCGAGATTTATATCTGTTTGTTATGATCAAGATTTATGCTTGTATATATATATATATATATACCTTAATCTGCGTTTTTTGTTCTTGAATTGGGTTCATGCTGGATATAGTTTGAATGGCTTGATCGATGCTTATAAAACTGATTTTGTTTAGGCATAGTTAAGATCAATGCGTAGGTGGTGATTAGATTTGCAAATTTTTTTTCAAGTTCATTGCTTCAACAAATTGCATATGGCTATATACAGATTCTCATATGAAAAGTGTTCATGTTATTCCCTGGTTTACATGTGTTAAAGATTTAGTTTTTCTTTCTACAATGTGAATGTATGGACATGTGTATGTATTTTGGTTCTCGAGACATGTCAATATTTGAAATTATTTATATGCTTTGACTTGATGTGACATGCTTAAGCATCATACTATATGAAGTTTGTTTCAAATGCATGTGCATACATGCATTGATGTGTGTTTCGTATGTACATAAATGCATGAGTTGTTCACATTGCAAGTTATGGTTTTTGCGTATGATGCATCAATAGTTTAAATGAATCATCACTGTCCTAAAGAGCCTTGAGCTTTGGTTTCTCTTTCTTTAATTGTTTAAATGTATCGCAAAAATCACAGTTATATTATGATTTTAATTGCGTTGTTCTATTGTTACCATGTGTGGTAGACCGTGAAGAGCTGCACATGCTGATTTGCGAACTTATGGTTTCATGTTGATTTGCAAGCTTATGTTATTAATTCTGCATGTTTATTGTAAATGTAAAAGAGATGAATTAATAACAGGATAAAAGAAAGTAAAGAAGAGTGTAATTTATGTTTCCTTGATGTCTCTTCTTTAGTGTGAGAATCTTTGATATTGCGGTTTGGGGAAATCGTGAGGATACAAAAACTCTCTGTGTGTTGTTGTTGCCTCTGACCCGATATTGAGGTTCTTTCTCCTGACCACGATTTTAGGGAGACTCCATCACTTTGCCTGAGGGTGGTGTGTTTGACACTGTTGTTGTTGTTTTGGTATACCAAGAAAGTGGCCCCAATGGATGCTGTTTTCCATGGTGTTCCCGACATTGAATGTTGTTTTTCAATGTTTCGATGAATTGTGCTGTTTCTTGATATCGGTCGAGAGCTAAGTTGGAAACCCAGTAATAAAATACAAATTGTGTGATAAGCTACATTGAGAATCTAAATTGACTTCGGGAATTTTACCCGTTTGGTGTATCCGCGGGCAACGGTAATTAAAAAGAGGAACTTAAATTGTATGCATTTAATAGGGCATGCATATGGAAAAAGAAAACTTTAATGAAAGATGATAAAATGTTCACGCATTGCACATAAATCATGTATATTTCTGCTATGCATTAGAACATGCATATGTTATCTGTTCTCTTAATTGTTATATGTTGGTCGATGCATGATGTTTAATCTCTAATGTTTCGCTTACTTAAATTGTGATTTCTGTTATTGCTTAAATGATTCTTCATGCTTAGAAATTGTTCCCTTTTGCATGAATGATTAAATTGAATTATGTAATTGTCATCATTGCATTCCTTTAAATTATTGTATGAGATCTTATCTGTATTCTTTAGCTCACTTGTTTCATTAGAAGTATCTCTGCTCAGGATTTCGGTTTTAACACCTTACTTCTATGGTTTTTCGCAGCCACAGATGATCAGTGAATCAACTGGTTTCTGAGAGAGTTACGAGTGTCATATTCTTGTTGAACGGTTCACAGAGGGACAATGTGATTCAGTTTTTCGTTATTTACTTTTATGTCATTTAAATAACTCTGATATGTCTCTTGCAAATATTGCTTAAATATTTTTTCTTTCAAATAAATGAATAATGGTTTGGTTTGGTATGGATGATAAGTCTAAGCTCTATTGTGGTGTATTTGATTATCCAATTGGGAGTGAAACTGTAAAGGCCCCGGATCTCTGGTAATATTTTCGCAATGATTTTTAAAAAAAAGAAATCAGCATTTTCAAGGGGTATGAGTTGGGTCGTTTAGCAATATAGTGAAATTTTGCATACAACTTCGTGCTTGGCAGGATATGAGATACACATAAAAGCTTGCCTTTTCAATTTGAAAGTCAAAATGCAACATAATTTAGAGTGCTTGTTCCAGTCTGTTGGTTATGATATCCAGATTTTGCAAATAATATGCTCTGCTATGCATAAATTAATATCCTTTTTCAGCACTATGATTTCACTTGTGTGTGGTAGACTTCTTTGTTCTCACCTCTTTGTATTCTTTTAATGCCAGCTTCTATTGACTGCTACTGTTTCTTTCATAGCAATTGAAATTCATCTGCTATGCATACTAAAAATCAGCTCTTACTACTGATAGCAAGCTATTTGGTTGTGTGGTCTATTCATGATCCTGATTTAATTCCTTATTTTTTCTGTATGATTCTGTTTTTTCCTCAATAGGAAACTCTGAACCCTTGGGACACATCTCGAGTTCCTGGAGGATCGTCTGGTGGGTCTGCTGCTTCTGTTGCTGCAAGGCATTGTGTTGCTTCTTTGGGAAGTGACACTGGTGGCAGTGTCAGACAGCCTGCATCCTTCTGTGGTGTTGTAGGGATAAAACCATCATATGGGCGTGTTTCTCGCTTTGGGCTTATGGCATATGCCTCATCACTGGATGTTGTTGGATGCTTTGGTTCGTCAGTTGTTGACACTGCAATCCTTCTCCAGATGATATCTGGTCATGACAAGATGGACGCAACAAGCAGCAAGCGTGTATGTAATCTTGTCTGTGATATCTTTATTTTCTTTTCTCCCTTTTGGGTTCATCCACAATTTGAGGGCATACATGCTTTCCTGTCATGCACTGTTGTTGTCTGAAGTCCGAGTGGTACAGTCAAGCATGTTCTTGCGTAATTCCAGCTTATGTGCTGACAATCTTGTGTTATTTAAACATGAACCAATGAGCCATCACTGCTGGCATTTTGCGTCTGTGTTTTACTTTTGAAAACACTATGCCATGAATGGGTGAGGATTATTATGGGTTTTTTAAGCAGAAATGTGCACAGGAGGAGTTGAATGGACCACATGGAAAATCTGAGGTCATAAGTAACCTGAATGAGCGAGAAAGCAAAAGTAGCCTGATTAGCTTTTTAAAGCAATCAAAATGACTTGGTTAGATATTTGAAGTTGGTGCCATTCTTGCATAGTTTAGCAAGCCTGTGTCAAGAAATGGTGCGAAACCCAAGACATTCCAAATCGTAATCCAAATACCAAATCGAAATACATTTGAATACTAATAAGATACAAACTAATACAAGTTTTATGAATAAATGATTTCATTCATAATGAACAATAAAATACATAACAAAAATAAATACATAAAGACCCCACTACTAAATGCATTCAAGAACACTAAAAAATATTTAGAACTACTCATCACTCTCTCACCTTACAAAACTTCCACCCATGTTTATAGAGAAAAGTAGAGTAGAGAAGAATAGAACTGAAATGGAGGGGGAAAGTCCTCTCTCATTAAAGAATGACAGAGAGCTCGCAACCACTAGAGTTCTAGCCATTGGGAGCAAGTCAAACTAGCTTTGACTTGACTCCCATATATATTATATATATTTATAATATATATTATTATATTATATATGTATATTAAACAATATATATATACTTATATTACATTAATCTTAACACCCCCTCAAACTTACATCGTCTCACTGTAGGTTTGAAATTACAAAAGAAGAAACCCATTACACAAAATGTCTTCATAGACTTCATCAAATTTTATTTGGTGCCTCTTCAAGGGGTGCTCAATCATATTTTTCATTACATAATGGATCTTCAATATCATCAATTCTTGATATTCTTGAAATGTCTTTGGAATCATTCATATTGTCAATATTTAGAAAACTTGTAAAGAGAACAAAACAAGAGCAATCTAACAAAAAATAACTATATATATATATATTATAGAGAGTGGATGGCCAAGCATACAAACATGAGATACATACAAAATATTTAATAAGTCAATTTAACATTTTTCAAAATCATTTAAAGAATTAATTTTGAATCGTCGTTAACTACAAACATGATAGTTATTGATAAACTCGACTATAATAGAATAATATTAAGAGGGATACAAACAATGATAAAGTTATTTTATGAAAATATTGCACATATATATCTATCATAAAGACATATTAATGTATAACAATCATAGATTTTCATCATTATTAATACTATGAAGAAATAACTCAATAACAAATTATCTTTATATGGTGGAAGATATAAATAAGTATGGATCAATTAAAAACAATATTTAAACCAACAACTAATGCATATATGAATAAACCATGTAATAATTTAGAACCAATGAAGAAGTCACATATGGATCAATAACAAGAAACAATCTTTCAAGAACACATGCTTAAAAAAACATAGCCTGCAAATTATGCAAAACAATTAATCATGAAATAACTCATGCAACTAAAACATATATACTGCAAAATACATGAAAATATTTCAACAATCATTTCTCATAAAAGAGCAAATGAGTTTAAAAAAAATTACGAAGAGATTTTAAAAATCTTATATCATAATGAATGAATTTCGCAAATTAAAACATTAGTTTGACCACCACAAACAATCACCTCATAGGCCTCCAAACCTCAAACATCAAGTGTATCAGCGACTAGAACAAGAGCATAATCATCATGCCATTAAAGGGTCAAAGACATACATGAAGGTGTGTACCATGGTTGCCAGTCGAGGAAGCGGGAGCAGGAAGCGATATGGGAAGCGTGGGACGACTTAGGAGTGAATAAGGAAGCGTCTCAGAAGCGACAAAAGAGAAAAAAAAATACAAAAAAATGAAAAAATGAGGGAAGCGAGGGGGGAAGCGCACTTCCCATAAAAGGGAAACACGCTTCTCAGCGCGTTTCGGAAGCACAACGTTTTGTGCTTCCGAAACACGCTTCGGGGAAGCGTGCTTCCCCAGTTACCTAGGCGTTTCCGGTAACTCTGGTATAAACATCTCTTGTCTACATATAATGACACTTAAAAACAAGTGTATCAACGAATAAAACAAGAGCATAATGGCAACGATGGGCTAAAATCACATACGAAGGTGTAAACAAACATCTCTTGTCTACACATAATGACACTAAAAAATCAAGTGTATCAACGACTAGATCAAGAGTATAATGCCAACAATGGGGTAAAATCACACATGAAGGTGTGAATAAACATCTCTTGTCTACATATACTCACACTTAAACAAGAGGCATAAAAAGGAGAAGACACTCGAGGTAAGAAAGCTTGTAATGAAAAACAAACTAATGTTATTAATAAAAATAAAGATTTTAACAATCTTTCGAAACTCCATGGTTTCATAACTGCCATCACAAGATATCAAACATCAAATGGCCATATAAGCAAAGAATGTTAAAATACATTCATAGAAACCGAGGTCAATCACTTGCTAGTTAGACACATACCTATACTGACAAGATGACATGAGGTGCACACACAACTCACCCCAGCGACTAACTCGAATTTTCAATAACAATGAGTTCAGAGGCTAATCATCTATCATCAAGACCTAAGGCAAATGACAACACGTCACTCATAAACTTGATCATCTAGATTGATAGGATGATATGAGGTGCACACGTAACTCACCTCAACGGCTAACCCTGACTGAATAACAAGGCCAAAAACGAATGATGCATTATATAAAATTCAGTGATGGACAATCCAAATGTCATAAAAAGGCAATACATATGAAAATCAATTTCCAAATAGGTGAGTTCATAAAAGTAACCGATTTGAAAAGACAAGGTTTCAAATTTAAAAATCCAATAAAAAAAATGAAATCTTAGAATGAATGCAGTGCAATCATATGCCCAACAATATGACAATTTTTATAATCTTTAATAAGCAAACAAGAATCATGCTTAATATAAGCCATTGTTCAAAAATGAATTTATAAATCCACCAATCAAGGAGTAAGTGCACTAAGGCACATCCAAAGGATCTAATAACTCTCAAAGAGAAAACAAGAACAATATATATGATCTAAAAAAAGCCTTTTATATTTAAATCATAAGTCTATGAGACAAAAATGACATGTAACATTAAGAAAATAACACATATAAAGATTCTCGAGGAACTATTTATAAACCCCAAACCCTACATAATTATCACTAATCATGAATACTCAAAGCAATAAGATAATCACATAAGCTATACAAAAGCTATGAATTTTAATACTACATACTAAATATCACTCCATCAAATATAAACTTTCTAAGGGGCACAAACACAAGAACCTACTAGGAGGCAAAATACAATCCATAAGGAGAAAATAAGTTAATATTATGACATACAAAATGCATTCAAGACTTATATGTGAACAAAGCATCCAATGCAAGAGTCATTTGTAATACGAATGACAAAGAGAAATGAACACAAGTCGTATATAAAAATATCCAAGATCATTCTCAAGCATAATCAATCGAGAATGTTTTTCAAAGAATTAATTTAGCACAATAAGAGCAATATCTTAAAGTTAATCATTGAAGCCACATAAAAATATGGGACATGAGCATGTTGATATGAGAGCATACAAATATTCATGGTATTACCAAAGAATTAAAATTATGATGACTCAAGATATACATTATACATGAATCTAAATTTCTTAAAGAACACATTTTTAACATAAAATTTACATAATATACCTAATAATCATGCTTTGACACATGCTTAAGGACACCAATGATCATTACGATAAACAAAATACATACAACAAACAATTAGTATTTTGCAAACAACATGAAACACATATAAGTATAGTGTTTGAGATTTTAAAGAATATCACATACTCTTATCAAATAGAATTTTCATGATGACATTTTTGAAAAAATATACATATTCATAATCAAAACATATATTTCATGTAAACATGCTTGCACATAAACACATATCAAAATTCAATAATTTTTTACAAGTTTTAATTTTAATTAACTTGAAAATATATTATTTTTAACATATTAATAAATATCTACTATATTTCAAATACAATTTTTTAATATATATCATAAATATTTAAAGTAGAGAATCCAAAGAAAATACATACCGAAATACGAGTCTAGAGTTCAAGCTGTTAATCAATTCAAATCTTTCTTTCGAAGCACAAACATGAACAAGATACCAAGACCAAGATACTTTGCTCCAATACTATTTCATGAAATGGTGTGGAACCCAAAACATTCCAAATCGTAATCCAGATACCAAATCGAGATACATTTGAATACTAACAAGATACAAACTAATATAAGTTTTATGAATAAATGATTTCATTCATAATGAATAATAAAATACATAAAAACCTCACTACAAAATGCACTCAAGAACACTCAAAAATATCTAGAACTACCTATCACTCTCTCACCTTAGAAAGGCACACTCCCACCCATATTTATAGAGAAAAATAGAGGAGAGAAGAAGAGAAGTGGAATGGAGAGGGGAAATCCTCTCTCGTTAAAGAATGAGAGAGAGCTCCCAACGACTAGAGTTCTAAGTCACAGGGACTCGGCAAAACAGGTGCTGCATCCGCGTCGACGCGATGCGGGTGCGGAACTGGGTGCGGTCAACACGACCCTGGGTGCGGTCAACGCACCCAGGGTCATTTTTGTCCACTTTTTGGTGTTAAAAAAAAATCCCCGACGAAAAGGAGGATTAGGGCAATTTTTTTTTTGCCCCTAATCTCTCCTCTCCTCTCCCCCTGAGCTCGAGCTCTCTCCTACCGACGCCCCAGCTCCACCTCCCAGACTCCTTCTCTCCTTTTGCAGTTACGTACCCTCTCTCGCTCTCTTCTTGTGTCGACAGGGGAGGGGCCGAGCCCCCCCTGCACCCTCTCGCTCTCTTGTTGGGTTAGCAGGGGAGGGGCCGAGCCCCCCCTCTCGCTCCCTCTGTTTTCAACAGGTGAGGGGCCGAGCCCCCCCCCCCCCCCCCCCCCTCTCACTCTCTTGTTGGGTCGGCAGGGGAGGGGCTGAGCACCCCCTTCCCTTCTCGCTCTCTTGTTGGGTCGACAGGGAAGGGGGCCAAGCCCCCCCTCTCTCGCTCTCTTGTTGGGTTGGCAGGGGAGGGGCTGAGCCCCCCCTGCTCTCTCTGTTTTCGGCACGGAGGGGTCGACACCCCCCCTCTCTCGCTCTCTTTTTTGGGTCGACAGGGGAGGGGTCGAGCCTCTCCCCCCTCTCACTCTCTTGTTGGGTCGACAGGGGACGGTCTCAACCCTTCCCTGCTCTCTCTGTTTTCGGCATGGGAGGGGCCTAGCCCCCCCTCTCTCTCTCTTGTTGGGTCGACAGGGGAGGGGCTGAGCACCCCCTGCTCCCTCTGTTTTCGGTAGGGAAGGGGTTGAGCCCCTCCCTGTTTTTGGTAGGGGAGGGGCCGAGCCCCCCACCCTACTTCCTTTGATTTCAGGGGAGGGGCCGATCCCCCCCTCTCGCTCTCTTGTTGGGTTGGCAGGGGAGGGGCTGAGCCCCCCCTGCTCCCTCTGTTTTTGGCAAGGGAGGGGCCGAGCCCCCCTCGCTCTCGCTCTCTTGTTGGGTCGGCAGGGGAGGGGCCGAGCCCTCCATCCTACTCCCTTTGATTTCAGGGGAGGGGTCGAGCCCCCCCTCTCGCTCTCTTGTTGGGAGGGGTTGAGCCCCCCCTGCTCCCTCTGTTTTTGGCAGGGGAGGGGCCGATCCCCCCTTGCTCTCGCTCTCTTGTTGGGTCGGTAGGGGAGGGGCTGAGCCCCCCCTTCTCCCTGTGTTTTTGATAGGGGGAGGGGGTCGAGTATCATTGATTTGAAAATTTGAATGTATTTTTTTTTGTTTTCAGGATAAAAATGACGGATAAAGGGAAAGGACTTGCGTCATCCTCATTTCAACATGTGAGTTCTGCTGCTAGTTTTGCTGATAGTTGCAGTGAAATTGACGATGTGGGGCCACTATGGGTACATGTAGATAAACTTGCAAAAACTGGAGAAGGAGGTGGTGGAAACAAGAGATTTCGATGCAAGTTCTGCGAAAGAGATTTTGTTGGGTCTTACACAAGAGTGAAGGCTCATTTGTTGAAGATACCAGGACATGACTTTTCAGCTTGCAGAAAAGTTGTTGAGGCAATGCGAAGACAATACAAGAAAATACAAGAAGAATATGAGAAGAGAAAGGCAATGACCGATTCTTCTGCAGTTAGTGTGCCATTTACAAGCCACCAAAAAGATGCTGAAAAAAAAAGAAAAGTCAATGAAGGAGGTAGAGGAACGATACAAGCAACATTCAATACATATGGAAGAGAAGAATTGGATAGAAAAGTTGGGAGGTATTTTTATTTTGGTTCACTCCTATTTAATACGGCTAGAAATTCTTATTGGAAGGATTTAGTAACATCCTTGGCAAATTGTAATTTGAGTGGTTATGTGCCTCTAAGTTCAGAAAAAATACGAACCACACTTCTTGCAGAAGAGAGGGCAAATGTGGAGAGGTTGCTGGAGATTAAAAAATATTCATGGGAGCAAAATGAAGTTTCTATTGTGTCTGATGGATGGGCAGATATTCAAAGGCGTCCATTAATCAATTTCATTGCTTGTTCGCTTAGTTGCTCAATATTCTTGAAAGCAGTTGATGCATCTGGGGAATATAAAAATGCAGAGTATTTGAAGGGATTGTTTATAGAAGTGATAAAAGAAGTGGGTTATCAGAAAGTGGTACAAATCATTACAGACAATGCTCCAGTTTGTAAAAATGCAGCGTTGAGTTTTGAGATTGAGTACCCTCATATTTTTTGGACTCTTTTTGTAGCACACAACTTAAATCTAGCCCTAAAGAGCATCTGCAACCCCAAAGAAGAAGAAAATTAACAAGCATATGCTTTATGTTCATGGATTCAAGATTTAGAAAGAAATGTCAAAAGCATTAGGAATTTTGTTGTTAACCACCATCGTGCTAATGCTATATTTAATAGACATTCTGATTTGAAATTGTTGAAGGTCGTTGAAACACGTTTTGCGTCCATCATTGTGATGATGAATAGAATTAAAAGAGTGACAAATGCTTTGATTAACATGGTGACTGATGAAAATTGGACATTCTATCGTGCTGATGATGATATCAAGGCTCAAGAGATTAAAAAGTTCATTCTTGATGATGAGTTTTGGGACAGAGTGATATACTTCCTTCAATTTACGCAACCTATTTGGGAAATGTTAAGAGAAGTTGATAAGGATGAACCCATGCTTCACAGAGTTTATGAAATGTGGGATAATATGATTGAAAAAATACAAGCTATAGTTTTCAAGCATGAAAAAAAAATCCTACATTGGATGATTCAAATTTTTTTAATCATATTCATTCAATTTTAGTCAGAAGATGGGATAAGAGCAACACTCCTTTGCATTGCATGACACATTCTCTTAATCCAAAATATTATACAAATAAATGACGAGCTGGTGGTATTGGTCGTGTCCATCCAAATTTAGACCCAGAGCTATCAAGACATAGAAATATGTGTATGACAAGACTTTTTCCAGAAGCATATCTTCTACATCAAGTCACACAAGAGTTTGGAAAATTTTCATCTTCGAGATTATATGGACCAGCATTATTCGCGAGAGAAGAAGATAATATAGATCCTATCACATGGTGGTCAACATTTGGATCAGAAACACCTCTTCTCCAATGTCTTGCATTAAGATTGCTATCGCAGCCTGCTAGTTCATCTTGTTGTGAAAAAAATTGGAGCACATATTTTTAAATCCATAATATGAAGAGAAACAAACTCACCAACAAGCATGCAGGAGATTTAGTATATGTTCATTCAAATCTTCGATTACTTTCGCGAAGCAATGATGAATACAGGTAATAATTTGCTCTCTTAGTTATTTGATTATTTCTTAGTTTTCATTTAAATATACTTGTATTGTATTTAACATTTTCAAATTGGGTTTGTAACGCAAACAAGGAACATCCAAAATTTGAGATGTAAACCCAAAAGAGTGTGACTTCGAGGGAGAACATGATTTCAACATAACAAACATGGATTTAGCTAAGCCCAGCATTCCTTCTAATGATGCATTTGATGATAAAGAAGAAAACTATTATTGGTATGTAATTTAGTTCTTTTATGTTTTACTTATTTGATTGATATTTAGGTCGATTTATGTAATTGTTTTACTTATTTGATTGATAATTTGATATTTAGGTTGATATACTGCATGCATGATGAATGATATTATGACAATGTTAAATGTTAAACGGTTAAAACTTCAAAATTATATATATATATATATATATATATATATATATATATATATATATATTTACATTTTTGCCCCTGCCACACCCCCGCACCCAGGTTTTTTGGAAGTGCCGCATCCCCGCACCCGCACCCATGTGACATAGCTAGAGTTCTAGCCATTGGGAGTAAGTCAAACTAGCTTTGACTTGACTGCCATATATATTATATATATTTACAATATATATATATAATATTATTATATATTATTATAATATATACATAATATATATGTTAAATAATATACATATACATATATAATATATATATATATATACTTATATTACATTAATCTTAACAGCCTGGTCATCAATGGGATCAAGTTTGTAGTTCATCTCAGCCTCTGCCTTCTTCAAGTGTCAAGTGAGGTGATGGTTTTAAATTTTGATTCTACCATCTGATAGTGAAATTGTTGGCTGAAGCTTGTAATGTATGGAATTTGGTAGCAAGATTTCTACTAGGATTTCAAATTTCAAATCACAATGGAGGCACTAAACTTAGGCTCTATTTGGAAACCAAAGTTAGAGTTGGAGTCTGGGAGAGGTGATGGGTGTGGAGAAGGGAATGGGTGATGAGGCTGAAGTTATCAACTACATCCTTGTTAGGATATAATTATAAAAACAACCTTCTCCACTGTCATCTTCACTCTCATCACCACTCCCATCTCCCAAATCCAGAATTCCAAGCACCTGAAGTGGGAGGTAGGGTTGGTAGCATTTATTAAGTCCCCATATGTAATATCATGTATTTTTCTACCATGTTAAATTTTGAGATTTCAGAAAATGTGACTAAGTGTTTTTGGTAAAGTGGATAAGATCCTCGATTTCAGGTGGCGTTAGCTGAGTCTGGGCATGGCCTAGGTCCCATTAAAAAGACCTAAGTGAGCCAATTAAGATTTGGTAAATTTTTTTATTTTTGACCTTTAAAATCAAGCGAAATTTGAGTTAAATTCAAGCAAAAATGGGAGGATAAATTCAGGTAATATATCATTAGATGCATCTCGAAATTCTAAAAACATTGATATTTTGTTTTTCTGAATTCGGGCTACGGTTAGCCCGAAAATCACATTTTTCAAAAATGACTCGCCTCGATGTGACCAGTTTTGGATTGGATTGGATCCATTTGATCAAAGTTGATATGGATCTGAACCTAGTCCAAGACCCATATTAATTAGGTTTTGGTCCAGGCTAAGATCTATATGGATATTGGATATTAGATCTGGATTCAGATCCGAAATTCAAGTCTAACCAAATAAAAAAATTTAAATTCAATTAAAAAGTTAAATTGAGTGAAATTTCATGTTAAGAAGACTCTCAGAGGGGGAGATATTCTCTGGAACATTCTGAAAATTTATTATTTAATAACTTAATAATTAATAAAATATTAATAATTAATAAAATATTAATAATTAATAAAATACAAATTTTATTATCTAGATAAGGGGGAAATTTCACATTTGGGAGTTTTAGATAGATCCCAAATTAGTTAAAAAAAAGAAATAAAATAAAATAAGAGAATAAATAGTAGTTTGAGCGACACATAGTTCTACATTTTATAGAACTCTATCCTCTATAGAAGGACTCCAGAAGGGATGTCACCTTCTCTCTAGAAGACTAAAAAAAATTTTATGAAAGGGTCTAACTTGCCCCTCTCTCTAGATTTTGTTTTCTAGAGAGAGAAGGAACAAGGGAAAAGAAAGAAAAGAAAGAGAAGAAAAAAAAAATAGAGGAAAATGAAAGGAAAGAAGAAGAAGGAAAGGAGGATCATTTTCGATCGCCTGATGAAGCTTTTTTGATCTTTTTCCATCTCTGATCAAAGGTACGAGTTCCTCTCTTGTTTTGAACGGGAAAAGATAGTCTAAATCCAGTTTATGTGAAATTTTAGTGGAAAAAGGGAAAAATTTGAGCTGGAATAATATATATATATATATATATATATACGCGTTGTTATATCAGCCATCGATTTCTTTTGGCATGAACACGATTTTTTGATTTGTGTGATTATAGTTTTCGTGTTTTAAAACTGAAAATCTGACCTGCGTGTTATTGTCGGTATATTTCTCAGTTGTAAATATGTTTTGCATATTTTAAAGACTATAAAATCTGATCTGCGTGGCATGTGAGCAAATCTGATTAGATCTGCCACTGCTTTAGTGCGCAAATCTGATCAGATCTGACCACTGCTTTCGCATGCAAATCTGATCAGATCTGCCACTGTTTTAGCGTGCAAATCTGATCAGATCTGCCCACTATTTTCGCAAGCAAATCTGATCTGATCTGCCCACTATTTTAGCGTGCAAATCTGATCAGATCTGCCCACTGTTTCAATGTGCAAATATGATCAGATCTATGCTGTGAAAATTTTATGGCCATAATAGTATTTGTGTAGTTGATTTTATCTTTGATAGCTTTTGTTTTACATGTTCAAGTCAATAACAGTATGAGATTAGACAGCAAGTAATGTGACATTATGTCTCTGATCAATTTTAAATAATCCTGTTTATATTGATTTTAGATGTTTGATCTTGAATATGATAGGGGTATGCACAGAATTGGTTTAAGTTCGTGAAATGATTGTTTTACTTATTTGAATCTAGGATCTGTCCAAACTCAGATGTACGATGGGCGTGCATGGATCAATCACAGAAAATCGGGTGTGCCCGGTTTTCCCGTGACGGGTTTGGATTAACCCCGAAAGTTTTTCCAAACCCAATTTTTTCATTGGGCTTGGACTGATCAGAATCAGTGGATTCAGTTGACAGGTTCTCTATGCTTTTTTCTTTTTGAACCAGGGTTGATTTGGGAATGGAACGCAGTGGTTCTTGACTGAACCAAGAACCAACTGATTGTAGTGCTTCACGTTGGAGCATTGGACTGATCCGAAACGAAAATCGAGTTTTGGATTGATTTTCTGACGAGTTTTGGAGTGAGTCTTGGATCTATCCCAAACCCTATCCATGTTGGGTTTGGACTGAATATATATATATATATATATATACACAACAACAACAACTACGCCTTCATCCCAAAACAATTGGGGTCGGTGATATGAACCAACAAAGAAAATCATTATGTGTCTTTCACATGAATCCTTCTCCTCCAATCATTTCTATCCAATGCCATGTCCTCGGTGAGGTTCAAAGCTTTCATATCCTTTCCTATCATCTCCATCCAAGTCTTCCTAGGCCTACCCCGACCTCTTTTAACTAATATATTTTCCCATTTCTCCATCCTTCTAACTGGAGCATCATTAGGCCTTCGCCGAATATGTCCAAACCACCGTAAACGATTTTCTCTCATCTTATTTTCAATGGGTGCAACGCCTACCTTCTTACATATCTCCT
Organism: Nuphar pumila; assembly: GCF_984573655.1. Lineage (NCBI taxonomy): Eukaryota > Viridiplantae > Streptophyta > Magnoliopsida > Nymphaeales > Nymphaeaceae > Nuphar > Nuphar pumila. The sequence goes on from NC_143250.1 coordinate 126,523,957, forward strand.
CGTTTCGAATCTTATCTTTTATTGTATTTCCACACATCCATCTAAGCATACGCATCTCAGCTACACTCATTTTTTGAATATGATGTCTCTTGGCAGCCCAACATTCCGTACCATATAGTAAAGCGGGCCTAATAGTCGTCCTATAAAACTTTCTCTTCAACCGCAATGGCATTCTACGATCGCACAACACTCTAGTTGCACTTTTCCATTTCATCCACCCAACCTTTATCCTATAATTTACATCTCCATCAATTTCTCCTTACTTTTGAATGATAAATCCCAAATATTTGAAACAGTCATCCACCGATATTTCTTGCTCACCAAGTTTCACTACACTCCCATTACTACTTCGTTGCTTACTAAACCGACATTCCATATATTGTGTCTTACTCTTACTCAACTTAAAACCTCTTGCTTCCAATGTCTGTCTCCACAATTCTTACTTAGCATTAACCCCAACTCTAGACTCATCAATCAAAACAATATCATCAGCAAACAACATACACCACGACACATTTTCTTGAATTGATCTCATAAGCTCATCCATCACTATAGCAAATAGAAAAGGGCTTAAGGGAGATCCTTGATGTAACCCAACCGTTATAGGAAAATTGGTTGTCACCCCTCCACAGGTGCGGACATTGGTTACTACTCCTTCATACATATTCTTAATTATACTAATGTACTTGAGAGAAACACCTTTCTTCATCATTGTCCACCAGAGAACGTCCCTAGGTACTCTATCGTATGCCTTCTCCAAATCAATAAAAACCATATGCAAATCTTTGTTCCTCTATCTATTTCTCTCAATAAGTTGTCTAAGAAGATGTATAGCTTCTATAGTTGATCTTCCAGGCATAAAACCAAATTGATTCTCCGATATCATAACAACCTTCCTCAACCTAGACTCAATCACCCTCTCCCAAAGTTTCATAGTATGACTCATGAGTTTTATACCACGATAGTTTGTGCAATCTTGTATATCACACTTATTCTTATATAGAGGCACCAAAGTACTCTTCCTCCACTCATTAGGCATCTTATTTGTCCGCCAAATCTTGTTAAAAAGATTTGTCAACCATTCTAAGCCTTTCTCTCCCAAGCATTTCCAAGCCTCGATAGGTATACCATCTGGGACAACTGCCCTTCTTGATTTCATTTTCTTCAAAGCCTCTGCAATTTCTTTCTTTTGAATCTTGCGCACGAAGTCACGATTCATCTCATGAAAAGGAATGGACAAGTCTCCAAGATCCTGAGCATGACTTCCATTAAATAGCTTATTAAAATAATCTTTCCATCTCTCCTTAATCTCATCTTTGATTAAAACCCTTTGTTTTTCATCTTTGATACATCTAATCATACACAGACTCCTCGATTTCCTATCTTTCATCTTTGCAAGCCTATAAATATCCTTCTCGCCCTCTTTGGTATCCAAATTGTCATAAACCTCCTTATATACCTTATCCCTCGCGTTTCGAACTACTTTTTTAGCTTCCTTCTTTGCTATCATATACTTCTCCAAATTCTCATTATCACGACTCTTACTTAGATTTTTATAACACTCTTTTTTAACCTTAATAGCTAATTTGACATCCTCGTTCCACCATGATGTATCCTTACCTAGCGGTGCACCGCCTTTAGACTGACCCAATACCTCCTTAGCCACCTTTCTCATGTCACCCGCTATCTTATTCCACATTGATTCTGAATCCTCCTCGAGACACCAATCAACTTCCTTAACTACCTACTCTACAAACATTCCTTGTTTAGCTCCTTTCAGTGCCCACCACTTAATTCTAGGATCTATTCTATGTCTATCCCCTTTGCGGCATTGTCTAATTCTAAGATCTAAAATTAAGACTCTATGTTGTGTAACTACACTTTCTCCCTGTATAACCTTACAATCGATGCAACAACCCCTATCTCTCTTTCTAAGTAGGAAAAAATTTATCTGACTCGTATTAACCCCACTTTTAAATGTTACTAGGTGAGACTCCCTCTTCCTAAACCAAGTGTTTGCTAAGATCATATCATATGACAAACCAAAATCTAAAATCCTTTCTCCACTATCGTTTCTTTCTCCTATACCATAGCCTCCATGGATACTCTTAAATCCATCCCTACTAATGCCTACATGCCCATTAAGGTCACCGCCGATGAGAAGCCTTTCTCCATAAGATATCCCTTGTACTACTCCATCTAAATCTTCCCAAAATTGACGCTTAGTGGAGTCATCTAAACCTACTTGAGGTGCATAAACACTAATAATATTAATAATATCCGTACCTAATACTAATTTAATAAGTAAAATCCTATCACCCTTCCTACGGACCTCAACTACATTATCTATAAACTCACGACTCATAACAATCCCTACTCCATTCCTATTTCTATTTATATGCTAAGTCACACGGACTCGGCTAGGGAGGCACGCCGCACCCGAGTCGACACGTCCCGACACGGTATGATCATTGCAAAATTTTTCCTCTTGTTTCCCTCTTTTCCCTTCTCTTTCCCTTTCTAGCCTCTATTCCCTTTTTAAAGGGGAATAAGAGGTAGAAAAGAAGAAAGAAAATAAAAGAAAGAAGAGAGAGGAACTCTTTTGCAAAGGTCTCACTTGACCTAAATTTTGAAAATATTTTGAAATTACTCGCCTCTGTTTTTGAAAATTTGCGAGAAAATGAAGAGACGGGATTCGCTCGTTGGTACGAGGTTCGACTGTTCTTGATGCTTTTACCAGGGGTAATCGAACCAAGGATCGAACTTATGCCTTTTGCTTTGACTAAATATTGTCTAAGAATTTATTCTAAGCCTAAAATACACAAAGAATCATGCTTGTGCAATGCAAATGCGAAGATATATCTTTTGAGAAGAATAATTTAGAAATTTTTGGAGATTTTTCAAGTGATTTTGAAAGTTAAAGATTGACTTGGAAAAGTTAGATTTTGAATCTAACTTAAAACTTGAAGTAGACCTGAAAGATTTGAAATTCTAAGTCTTGGAATAGTCAAAGATTTGAAAATAACTCTTGGATTTGAAGAAATGAAGAGAAAAAGAGGATTTTGGAACTTGAGATAAAATTTTTGAAGAAATTGAAGTCTCAAAGTTAAAATTGACTTTGAATTTGAATGGATGGATTCTGAAAAAGGAATTCTTAATTTCAGAACCTGAAACAGGAATTGAATTTAATTTCAGGCTCAGAAAATAGATTTAAAAAAATGGTTTTGAAAATAGGAATTGAAATTGAAATCTTGAAATCCAAATGAGATTTGAAAAATGGAATTTGAATTTGGAATTGAAAATCGAATTGGAAAATGGAACTGATTTGAAAATCTGAATCCAGGATGGAATTGGATTCGAAATCTGGAATTCAAGCTGGAATTAGATTGAAAATCTGGAATTCAAGATGGAATTTGTATTTGAAATCTGGAATCCAAGATGTAATTGGATTTAAAATCTGGAATTCAAGATGGAGTTGGATTTTGGAGTTGGATGTGAGAAATCTAAATGAAAATTAAAAAAATGGAATTGGATTTGAGGAATCCAGATGGGATTTGGAAATAGAATTGGATTTAAAATCTGGAATTCAAGATGGGATTGAAAGATGGATCTGGATTCTGGGAACCCAGATAGAATTTGGATTTTGTTTCAAGAAATCCAGATAGAACTAGAAGATGGATTTAGATTTGAGAAATCCTAATTGAATTTGAAAGTGGACTTGAATTTAGGGAAAAACAAATTTTGAGATTCAAAATCGATCTCAAAACCTTGATTTTGGATAAATGAATTAAATTGAGAATAAAGACAAAATCTTTAGATAGAACTTTGGAGATTTTGACAAATAAAGAATAAACTTGATATTAAACTTGAATTTTGAAATCAGGAGATGAATCTGGAAATTCCAAAGTTTAAATTGAACTTTGAAATACGATTTGGGATATTGAATTGAATTTAAATTCGAAGCCTGAAAATGAAATTTTGGAATTTGAATTTTCAAAGTTGAATTGAACTTTGAAATTTGATTTGAATTGGAAATTGAATTTTGAATTTTGAATATAGAAGTGAATTTGAAATTTCAAAGTCAATTTGGACTTTGAAATTTTGAAGTTTTAAATTTTGAAATGAGATAGAATAGAAAGATGAATTTGAATAGGAATTGAAGATTGATTTGAGAAATGAAGAAGATATTTGGAAAATTATCTCAAAATCACTTGGATTTTGAAGATAAACTTGAAATACTTTGAAAAAAATGATGTAATTTTATCCTAAATGATGAATGAATTAAAGAATTTTGAAAATTGGATATTTAAAAAGCATATTTCATTTTTTAAATGAATTAAAATAAGATTGAAAATATAATACATCTCTGACTATAGTCATAACATGTATTATAAGGCAATTTATATTTAAATTCAATTGAAGAATAAAACACATTTTTGTGCCTTTATAGAGTTTGAAATGAAATTAACTCTCCATATATCCTGACTATAGCCATTGATATATGTTTTAAGTTAATTTCAAGTTAAACTCTAATAAAGGAGGAAAAAATAAGAAAATATGATGATTTTTTAAAGAAATCCAGTGTGGATCCAATGTTATTCCATAAAAGATGAAAACCCTAAGTCTTGTTCACATTTTGACTATGGCCATAAATGCAAATCGTCGACTTAGGATTTAATCACCTTTTATTAGAATGGTGCACGTGCCATTCGTGTTCCCATTCATGAATTTTTTAAAGAAAAGAGCAAAATGATATGAAACACATAAAAAAATGTATGCTCATACATTCTACTCTAATACAGGAAATGTAAAGTTCTCATTATAATCTAGCTATTACAATTCTGAGATTGAAATTTACAATTTCTAAACTAAGAAAAGAAATTAAGTTTTCTATACATTTCCTGCAAAACAGGGTTAGCATAAAAGCATGGAAGGCATTACCTCAAAAGCCTATATGCATATATACAAATGGGATGCCTATATGAATGGAGTGCATACGTACACATGCTCACACTTCAAATAAATAAAAATAATGATGCTCATGATGATGCCCATATGATATCTTATGCTTATGTGAGAATGAGATGGGATATCATCGTACATATGACCCAATCCACTATGAAATTCAGAAAGGAGTGCTCAATTACATTGCAACCTAAGATTCAACATATGTAATTGTGATTTAGATGTGATGCACATGAATGTATTATACCATGACTTGTTAAGCTAAAAGAAAATGAGGCAACAGGAAATGAATTATTGCAAAAATGATGGATTTATATAGCAACATAACGATAGTAAAGATGATTGGCAGGTAGGATGCATGTAGGATATATAGGGAAACAGCTGATGATGGATGTGTATTAAAGGTGCTGATGAAGCAGAACTATGCGACTTTTTGTTGTTTGGAATCCTTTAGCATTGTTATAGGCACAGATTTTCATTTTCTGATATACACTTTAAGTATGCAAACTTGCAGATCCTGTATTTGGAATGTCACTATCATACCCAAGATGGCCAATTTCCACTTTTTGTTGCTTCTGGATGCAACCTAACAGAATTAGCTTTCAATGGATGATAACCAAATTCATTTGGAAATCAGAATTACCCTTACCCTGTTGCTTGTGTTTGTGGTGGGGGTGGGGGGGGGGGGGGGTGGGGGGCTGGCCAGTATGAAGTTGGGTTGTAATGATACATTCTGCTGTAGATGCAGAATGGGTAGTAGGTGTTGGAGGATGATAACAGGTAGGTGACTGAATGGGTGTATAAGTGCAGTGAGACTGGAGGGTACAGGGGAAGTGCTGTGTAACGAATGTAAGTGAAATGTTGCTGTGAATGCTGCTAGTGAGGTGTGAAAAGAGGCAGCAGTGGTATGAAGGTTATACTACGTGTGATACGAAGGAGGAGATGCATGCCAGTGGTGATGCGGCTAGAAATGATAAGGCATACAGGTGGCAGGGGATATGTGCATAGCATTGGTGATGAATAGTACGATTTGCAAGAAGTGGTATATTGTGAAGATGTGAGGAGGGATGTGCAGGAGAGGATACAGCAAAAGGACAAGTGAAGTAAGATGAATATAATGATAAAATGCAAAACAGGAGATCATGTTACCAAACTAAATCACAGGAAATGCGAAAATACAGCAAGAAATCACAGGAATTTGTGCGAGTGCAATAAGTATGGGTTTGTGAAAAGTGGGTGTGGTGCTGAAGTGTAGGGAAGCTCTCTTGCACAATTCAACTGGTCATCTGTAAGCACTGACCTGTCAAGCCTGATTTTGAAACCCATTTCTTGAAAATTCTCAACATCCATGATCTCCCTTTTACTGAATGCAATTATGCCAGATGTGACAAATTCAGTTTTAACCATTCCCTTTGCACAGGAGCAAAAATGTTAATAGGAAGATGAAAATTGAGATGAGAAGCCATCTCATCTAAGGTACTCAAAGTGCACCAGGTGCCACAATAGTTTGAGCTTCAAGAAATTAGAGGAATTTTCCCCTGCTCGGTTTTGAAATATCACGGTGGTTTTGCAGCTTTATGGCAATTGGTTGCCACCATATGAAGACCTGTGCAAGGTTGATCCTCAAGAATATCATAGGTTAGCTTCTAAAATAAAATGCACTTTAGAAGGAACCCTTGCTGGCGGAAACCAACCCTTGTAGTTGCCGAGCATCACAGGTGGGAAGTATGCTGAAGATTCCACCATAACGACACTTACAACCATTGATCTTAATATCAATAATAATGACTATCACTTTGTCTCAATCTTAAAAAGGAGGAAGTACCGAAATCCCTTGATTCAGTATGATTTGTTTGCCACTTACCATAGATAATCTGCCAAAGACTTGATGGCAATGTCGACAAGAAGGACCATAAATCCCATCTGTCCGTGAAGCAATTTTGGTTGCCCTTGCCTGAATGGACAGTGCATAACAGCACACCATCGTGTATGTGCACGTCTGAGCAACAACACACCGATCCCAGTATCTGACTCTCGTGTGGGTGTTCACGTTGGGGACCGATGCTTGCTGGAATGGTAGTAAATGAACAAATGCACGCACACAGTGAATGAAAACGAGTATGTTAAAAAAAGCATAAACAGGAAGGAACAAAACATAACAGAGGAAAGATATTGAAGAACAAGTGATCGATGTTTGTAAACCAAACTATTGTGCAAATGTGAATAGGAAAAATAACATCAATGCCAGTGCTTCCAAAAACATGAAATGCAGGGATAGATTTTGATGTTTAAATCGATTGATGCATAAACACTACCTTGGAAATTTTAACATTGATGGATCTCAACCATAATTCTATTAGCTAAGGACATGAGAAAGCAAAATTAGAAGGTGCTACGGGATAAAACAGGATCTAAACCGAAGATGCAGGCATGGGTATGATACAGGAATCATGTTGTTCCATGGAGTACAGGGATAACGATGAATCAGATGCAAGAGGATGACACACAGATGCTATATGTGATGCCACAAATTATCAAAATTAAAAGGAAATTCAGATTAGCGGACGATCAAAACAAAACAGGAATTCGGAAATCAATAGGGGATCAACACAAACCGATTATTGAGGGGAAACTGAAAATCAAATGTGCAAGAGAAATAGAGATACAAAGGGGGATATTAACTAATCGTATATTCAAAAAAAAAAGAAAAAGAAAAAGAAAAAGAAAAAGAAAAACAAAAAAGAGATGTTGGAATGATACCATTCCCTTAATATCGCACATTTGTAAACCAATTTTGCTACGAGCAAATCGATGTTACAGGGGTGCTTTAATGAAAATAACTAAAAAGGAAGAAAGAAAAGAAAAACCAGAGGAAATGAAACAAAGGGGAAGAAGATCATGAAGGATAAAAAAAATGCAATACGAAAGCGTAAAAAGTATACAGAAGAGAAAGGGAAGGGACGACTACTTACCTTCGACTGTTGTGACTGAGATCAAACTTCGATCGATGAGAAGACCCAAGAGGGGAAATGAGAAGCGATGGAAGAAGAAGAAAGGTGAAGGGGGTTCTGAGAGAGAGGCAAAGGGTGAAGAAGAGTTCAGAAGGAAATGCGATGGTGAAAACGGATGGATTGCAATGCTAATGGATGCCGGACCCTCCTCCCTACAGCCTCTTTTTATAGCGAGAGACCGTTAGGATTTTTACGAGTTGAGTAAAAAAAATTTGAATATTTTAAAAAAAGCGGCTCCTTTCCAAGGGTTTTCTCAAAAGTGGTTTTTACTAAAAGCAATTTTTCAAAAGGAGCTTCTAAAACCATTTTATTTTTGTATTTTCCTTTTCCATTTTTATTTTTTTGGTTATTTTCTTCGTATTTTCTACTTTTTTATGTTTTTGAAAAAAAACTCTAAAACTATGGGAAAATAGGGGATTTTAACTATTTTTATAAAAATTTAAAAATATTTACGAAAGAGGGGTTTTCTAAGAATTGAGGGTTAATCTTTTGAAAATTTTCTTCAGAAAATGGGTTTGAATCCAAAGTTTTAAGGAAATATTTGAGTTTTGAACCTCAAATCGAGAAATATAAAACGGTGGATCCAAATGGATACCGGATGAACTGTCTGAGCCATTCAGAAAATATTTTTGGATTTTTTATGAATTCGATTTAAAAATTGGATTAACAGGGCTCAGAATTGGATTCTAATACTGGATCCAGATCCGAAATTGAATGATATAGAAAATGGATTTGATTCCAGTAAAACCTGAGAAATAAACTGAAATTTAGATTGAAACTGATTCAATTATTCAGAAAATGGGGGTCAGGGGCAAAAAGGAAATTTTTACAAAATTTTAAAAAATTTGCAGTGTTCACAGATGCCCCTCTTTGCTACTAAGCTGGTTGAAAGTCGGGCTTAGTGGCAAAGAAAACACTCAAATTTTAAAAAATACCCCAATCTGAAGATCTGAACTGGTGTGCAAGAATTTATTTTGAAATCATTACTCTCAGGCTTAAAACTTTATCTTGAATGGCTTTGGGGAGACAAAATCCTCAAAAATGATATGACTGGATATTAGAATGGTGCATGTGCCATTCATGTTCCCATTCATAAATTTTTTAAAGAAAAGAGCAAAATGATATGGAACACATAAAAAAATGTATGCTCATACATTCTACTCTAATACAGGAAATGTAAAGTTCTCATTATAATCTAGCTATTACAATTCTTTGATTGAAATTTACAATTTCTAAGCTAAGAAAAGAAATTATGTTTTCTATACATTTCCTGCAAAACAGGGTTAGCATAAAAGCATGGAAGGCATTACCTCAAAAGCCTATATGCATATATACAAATGGGATGCCTATATGAATGGAGTGCATACGTACATATGCTCACACTTCAAATAAATAAAAATAATGATGCTCATGATGATGCCCATATGATATCTTATGCTTATGTGAGAATGAGATGGGATATCATCATACATATGACCCAATCCACTATGAAATTCAGAAAGGAGTGCTCTGAGAAGACCCAGGGAGGGGAAATAAGAAGCGGTGGAAGAAGAAGAAAGGTGAAGGGGCGATCTGAGAGAGGCAGAGGATGAAGAAGAGATCGGAAGGAAATGCGATGGTGAAAACGGATGGAATGCAATGCCAATGGATGTCGGACCCTCCTCCCTGCGGTATCTCTTTATAGCGAGAGACCGTTAGGATTTTTACGAGTTGAGTAAAAAAAATGTGAATATTTTCAAAAAAGTGTCTCGGTCAACGAATCGAGGCCGAGTCCGTCCTCGTTTTGGACTCAGTCAATGTTGACCGAGTCCAAAAATATCCATTTTTAGGGCAAAAAACAAAAAAAAAGATCTTTATATATATATATATATATGTATAGCATGAGTCTCAAACATAAGCCCCAGAAAAAAAAATTCGGGGGGTGCTGCCCCCCTACGGCCCCCCCTGGACCCTCTCCGGGGCGACCCCCCTTTCTGCAAGGGCAAAAGTACAATTTGCAAAGTTTGTAAAAACACTCATGCTGGTGCCAAACTTAAGAGGACAATGTCTACATATATGCACACACTGGATATATATTATTATAGATATATATATTTTTAAATATATATATTTTTAAATATATATATATATATATATATATATATATATATATATATATATATATATATATATATATATATATATATATATATATATATATATATATATATAGCCGTGTCCCCGTGTCCAAAATTTTTGAAATTGTGCCGCACCCGCACCCATGTGACAATATATATGGGGCATTTTCAGTCACGTGTTGGATTCTTTTAGTGTCATTAACTCATTAAATCTGAGTTTGATTAAGTGAATTTAAGCTTAATTTGAAAGTAGGTTTAAATTTAGACTAAATTAATTAAATCTGAGTTTGATTAAGTGAGTTTAAGCTTAATTTGAAAGCAGGTTTAAATTTGGACCAAATTAATTAAATCTGAGTTTGATTAAGTGAGTTTAAGCTTAATTTGAAGGTAGGCTTAAATCTGGACCGAATTAATTAAATCAGAGTTTGATTAGGTGAGTTTAAGCTTAATTTGAAAGAAGGTTTAAATCTGGACCGAATTAATTAAATCTGAGTTTGATCAAGTGAGTTAATCTTAGTTTAAACATGTGTCTAAAACTAGAATTTATTTCTTAGTTCTGGATTTTTGTTAAATGATTTTTAAGCCGGGATGTTAAAGCTAGATTTTTGTTTAATTAACTAAATTTGGGACCTTGTTCGATTTTAGTGAATTTTTAAATCTGACTTCTTTTACTATGTTAAGGATAGGATTCTTTTGGTTATGATATGAACCTGGGTTTAGCCAGAGAGATAACTTTGTGATTTATCTTGTGAGGTCTGATGCGAATATATATATATATATATATATATATATATATATATATATTGTTCATGTCAATGGCAAAAGTGTTTATTGGTTATTTTGCTCATGCATATGAATATTATGTTGGCATAGATGTGCATATCATGAACACAAAATTTTTGAAGTTATTTTGATGTTGCACTAAAATGATCATGAACATGTTGGGATGTTATGCACACAATGAATCATGAAATAATGCATGTTGTAAGCATTTGTTAGTATGCATATGCAATTTGTGTTGTATGTACATTCTTGTTGTATATGAATGAATGTGCACTGTGGACATGTTTCAATAGTTGTATGTGTGCATGTTCACTGAGGATTTTGCATAAGATGCATCGGTAGTCAGATGTGAACCACTGTAGGCCATGTGGGCTAGGAGCATGTGTTTCCCTAAGATTAGTGTTTATGCATTGCAAAAGTTCACTCTTGAAACTATTGGCTTTCTAGCGGGTCAGGTTTCGTGTTGTGTTTTGCATGTTGATTTGCAAAACTATTCTTTTGGTAAAGAATTTTGACTTTTGCTAAAAAGATAAAAGAGACAAACAATGTAATTAATATTTTTCTTCCTGGATGTCCCTTTCACAATATGAGAATCCTAAATAACGGTTTTAGGGAAACCGTGAGGATACTAAAAATCTGTGTGTGTTTGTGCCCCTGAACCTGATATGGGGGTTTGTCTTTCGGCTATGGTTTTAAGGAGTTTTCAGCAACTTTGCCTGGGGTTCGTGTTGTGATACAATTGTTGTTATTGGTATACTAAGAAAGTGATATTAATGGATATTGATTTTTCTGGTGTCCCGACATTAGATGTTGATGTCTAATATTCTGATGGATGGTGTTGTTTCCTGATATCACTCGAGGAACAAGTGTAAAACCCAGTAATAAAATCAAAATTGTGTATTAAGCTACAACTGAGAACCTAACTGAGACTTCGAGAATTGTTGTGCCCGTTTTGAGTATCTGCGGGTTTAATTAAAAAAAAATTGTATGCATTTAATAAGAACATACATGCAAAAGAAAACTCTGATAATAATTTAATAAATTATTCATGCATGTGCATTGAAATCATGCATATTTACTTTTCTGCGTTAGTTCATACATTCTTGTTCTGTTTAATGTGAGAAATTGATATTGCGTTATAACTGTTTTTAAATGCTTGAATAGTAAATGGTTTATGAGACTGTTGTTTTATTTTCTCTCAGTCCTTGCATGGATTCAATTTATGTTTTTTCTTCTCTGTTTGGATTTTTAGAGGAAAAAATCGTACAAAAAATCTTTAATTCTTATCCAGTATTTCTAATGTTTTTCTTAGGACCTGGAGTTCAGTGGCGGGGATGACTGACATAGGGAGCCTGCGAGATCGCGTGACTTGTTTATGTTTTCTTGGACAATTTGGCTTTGGGATTTTATATTTTAATTTAATTTTGTTCTTAGACTTTGATTATTGATTAATAAAGTTAGCTATTTGATTGGTTGGTTCAATGTAAAGATCATTTGTGGTTTGAAATTTGTTAAGTCTATGAGGCCTCGAATTCTCGGGTTTAGGCTTCTGCAATTATTAAAAAAAAATCCACTTTTCACGAGAGTGAATTGGGGTCGTTACACCATCTCCAGCTCCCAAACAGAGCCCTTGGTGAAATTGCCTATAAATTCCCTTTGTGTCATAACCTTTTATGTTGTCTTAGTTGTTTATAATTAATATCATAGCAATGGTCGTCGCAAGGCCTACATTTTCTCCTGTTAGTTCTATAATCCTTTCTGCAGAACCAACTGTTCAAACTTCCGATAGAGGATTGTTTGATTTCAATCATGCCTGATTGGGTGTCACATATATTTTCCTTCTGAACAATCAGTTTTTTTTAGGTTATGCTTGCCATTGTCGGTCTTATTATCTGGTCAAATGTAACTGATTATGCATCAATAGCAACATTTTTTTTAATATATTGTCTATTCCAGGATGTCCCCCATTATGTATCTGAGCTTCCTTCTACAGAATACATGGAATCTAAACCATTGAAGGGATTAAGAGTTGGTGTGATTCGTGAGACATTAGGAGAGGGTGTGGATTTAGATGTTGTATCCTCAGTTCAATGTGCTGCTTCTCACTTGGAAGAGCTTGGAGCTGCAGTAACTGAGGTTTGCTTCTTCCTAATGTCATTGTTGCATCGACTTGTGAAAAATATCCTTCTAAATATTAGATAAGGTTTCTTCAATGATCTTCTAAGTTTTAGAAATTCAAGTATTGTAATTTATAACATGTTTGAACAAGTTTCAGGTATCTATGCCTTCATTTGATCTTGGATTACCAGCCTATTATATACTGGCATCATCTGAAGCATCTTCTAATTTGTCACGTTATGATGGTGTAAGGTGCTTGCCACAATACTTAAGATATGCCTATTCCTACGCTATTGATTTGTTTGTTTTAATGATTGCAGCTACTTCTATCTGCTATAGAATTCAGTTTATCAGCTATACTAATCTGACAGTTAACACGGTTTACATTTTCAAATTTGTATTTCTGAAATTTCTGGAGTTTCATTACAACAGATACGGAAATCAGATTTCAACTGATGAGCTTATTTCTTTCTATGGAAGTTCACGGGCCAATGGATTCGGGTCTGAGGTGTGATTTTTTATTTGTAGTTTCTCAAAAAGTGAAGTTTGATGATCAGTTGCAGTCCCTGTTGGTGGTTATCTATTTGACATTATCACATATTATTTTTTTGTTTTTTTGCCACTAACTTCCAAAATAAGTTTGTTATGTTTCTTCAGGTCAAAAGGCGAATTTTGATGGGGACATATGCTCTTTCTGCTGGATATTTTGATGCATATTATAAGCGCGCAGAGAAGGTATCAATATAATATCTCTGTGGTATGGTGAAATGGTTGGTATTAATATTCAACTTTGGAATTAGTTATCTTCCCTTCTTAATATGTTGAGAAGAATTCATGAATTCAGTAGTGTTTTAGGTGAGGACTCTGGTTCAGAAAAGCTTTAAAGCAGCATTGGATGAGAATGATGTACTCATTTCACCTGCCGCTCCGACTGTTGCCTATAAGATAGGTAGGTGGACTATTTTTATATTAGCGGTGAGAAATCTGTTATTATATGTCAAACTGGAATTCATATGTTAACTTTCTTATAGGTGAAAAAGCAAATGACCCTTTGGCAATGTATGCTGGTGATATCATGACTGTAAGTTGATCTAGACACTCTGGATCCTATTATAGAACCAGTTATTTTGTTAGGTTTTCTTATTTTCCTGATATATGTTATTAATTATGATAAGACATCATCTTTCAGTGTTTTGCCCTTTTCTTTTTGGATCATTTTGTGATGGTTCAGGTCTCTGTCGCCTGATATGTACACTGATATATTGTATGGGATGGGTATAGTTGGTATGACATGGGTTTTTTTTCCAAAAAGAGCATTTGAGAGGGCATCTAGTTTTCTCTCTCTCTCTCTCTATATATATATATATATGGGTTAAATCTAACATTAAACTAGTTGTGTTTAACATTAGAGGGATTCAACCTTATGAAAATGACTAAAACACCATTAAAATAATGGCATTTTGAAAATGCAAGGTTACTTTTTGAGGTAAAAAAGGTAACTTTGATAGCTTCATAAAGTTACTTTTCTGGAAAAGGTTTTTAACTTTTCAATTCTCTTACAGTTTAAAAGACCTATAATGCCCAAAAAAGTAATCATGCATTTTAAAAAATATCATTTTAAGCATATTTTAGTCATTTTTAGTAAAGTTGAATCCATCTAATGTTAATCACAACCAGTGTTGTGAAAAGCGTTGAGGCGTAGCGAGGCGTTCCACCAAAATTTGAGGCGAGGCGTAAGCCTCAAATTTTTTTTAAAACTTTAAAAAACTATGAGATTAACATGTAAAAGTAACATTAATGCAACAACTTGATCTATGTAAGTATCTAAGAAATAAAATATGAGCATTCATTCAATAAAAAACTAACATTAACAACAAAATGCATATTAGCACTAACAACATCACGTCATAATTAAAAAATGCATGTTAACAAATTTGACATCACGACAGGGAGGGGCGGAGCCCCCCCTGCCGGCAAAACAAGAGGGACAGGGAGAGCGGAGCCCCGTGTCAACAGAGCAAAAAGGACAGGGGGAGCAGAGCCCTCCTGTCGACAAGGCAAATGGCAGGGAGGGTGGAGCCCCCTGCCGGCAAAGCAAGGAGGACAGGGGGGAACATAGCCCCTCTGTCGACAAGGCAAATGGCAGGGGGGTGGAGCCCCCTGCTCGCAAAGCAAGAAAGTCAGGGGGTGCAGAGCCCCTTGCATGACGACATGGTGAGCGACAGGAGGCAGAGCCCCCTACCGAAAAAGAAAGCGACAGGGGGGCGAAGCCCCCTGCCGAGAAAGAAGGCGACGAGGGGGGAGCCACCTTCCCTCCCGAAAAAGAAAGCGACAGAGGGCTCCGCCCCCTGCCGACGAGAGGCGACGACAGGGGGCTCCGCCTCTCTGCCGATCGACCCAAAGAAAGAGGCAAAGTGGGGGGGGGGGACCCCTGCTGACGAGAGGCGACGACAGGGGACTCTGCCCCCTGTCGGTCGACCCCTCACGGAGAAGAAGTAAAGAAGAGGGGTTTACCTGCCGACGGCGACTCCGACGTCATCGGAAAACGCAAAGGAAAGGCCGCATCAGGGATGTCGGCCGAGGTCGCCGGAACGGACGGCGGTGAGTCGTTGGCGGCCTCGCAACAGAGAAAAGAAGATGGTGGTGGCCGGCGGGTCGCCGGTGCCTTCTCAGCAAAGGAAAGAAGAAGGTGGAAGAGGCGATGACCGGCGGCGGGTGGTCGCCGATGACAGCAGTCGCGGGGGACGAGAGGGGACGGAGTGGAGAGAGAAGCGGTGAGGGATTTTGCCCCTCGTCCGAGGAGCTTGTGTCTTTTTTAAAGACACAGGTTCTTCGAACCTTCGAGAATACGGGTTCGGGTCGGACTCGGGTCCGGGTTAATGTTGGTCAAATGAGGGCTTTGACCCTCATTTGATCAACAAAATAAAGCGTGCGCGCCTCGCCTCAAGGGGTACGCCTCAAGGCGCATGAGGCGTACGCCTTTATGCTTTTACGCTTTATAATTGTGCCTCAAGGCACAAACGCCCTTGCCTCGAGGCGAGGCACGTTTTTTGCACCTTGAGGCGTGTTTTTAACAACACTGATCACAACTAATTTAATGTTAGATTAACCCTATATATAAAGATAGGTAGAGAGAGTAACATGTATCATCAAACACATAAATCGTCCAACATAATTGAACGCTTTTTTGTTTGTGCTGAAAAGAGTTTTTAGCAGTGGTCTTGACCACCGCTAAAAAGCTGGGCAGAAAAAAGGTTTTTAGCGGCTGTCACGACCACCGCTAAGAATGTTTTTTTTATGTGCAGCTGCACGTCCGAGCTTTGTTAGACGCTTATCCCGTCTACCGTTATGGGATATATATATATATATATATATATATATATATATATATATATATATATATATATATAGTGGATCTAACCGCACATGTTTAACATGATTTATTTGCTATGTTAGTAAGTTTTAGCATGTCTACATTTTTGAGATGGTAAAAATTCAATAGTCACAATTTATGAAGATATGGTGGTTTAAAAATGACATAAAACATCATGTTGGAGTAGGACATGCTAAACATGTTCCAAAGGTGTATAAATATATATATATATATAGAGAGAGAGAGATCTTGATTAAAAAGTTCTAAATGAAAAAATAGAAACTATAGAATACACAACTGTATGTAGTATGTCTACATGGCAGCACCCAGAAGTACCAGGTTAACAAGGATATGCTATGCATTTTGAAGCAACCATATTGCATGCGTTCCATCAGGTTTATCTGATTCTCTGAATTGGTTGAATAAAAAGCTACCCTGAACTTAATTCTTTTATGCTCATGGTTAGTTGTCATCATCACATATTCCTGTCACTTGGGTGTTAAAGGTCCCAAGTGTAACTTCACTAATAAGTGATAATCACCCTTACTCTTTTTCTCTTAAAAAACAGCCAGCTGTGAAAATCATTTTCAGTAAACTGTCCCTTTACCATGAATTTAGGCAGATTCCTTTTGTGTTGCCTGAGTTTGGAGTTTTTTCTACCATTGATGTTAAATAATCTCCCTTGAAATTGTGTTTTGCTTCTAATCATTTATGTAGTTTCTGACCACTTAATGACTGCATCCAGTGAAACCAAATGCGTACACATTAAATGTTCCCATGTCGTGGGGAAGGAATTTACATTCCAATGGTGTAACAAATGATGTACATAGTTTGATAGAGATACCCGTGAAGAATCAATTACTGTAGGTTACGAAAGTGGCTGGCGAATGCCAACTTACCTAGGAAGAGAGGTGGATAGGAGAATGAATATATGTGCAGTAGCAGAAAGCTTTATACTGTACTTTTTCATACCTTCACTAGACTGTTTTCTGGTCATACAATAATTCTAATTGGATTTCATTTTGATATCTTCATGCTAAACACAGACAGGATTCCAGTATCTTCAAAATGCTGAACATGTAATAGGGAGGGAAACATTTTTTTCATTTTGAATGTTTTTGCTTCTGCAGTGCTGGTTTTAGGTTTAGGGTGCAGGATGTGGCTTCTGTTTTCCTTTGCACGTGTGTTTGCATATATGTATTTCTAAATAGTTCTCATTATATTCTTGTATATCGTATGGTCTTCTCAGTTGGCTCTCTTCAATCAGGTAAATGTGAATTTGGCTGGATTGCCAGCTTTGGTTCTGCCATGTGGGCTTGTTGAAGTTGATCATAAAAGTCTTCCTGTTGGCCTTCAAATGATTGGTGCAGGATTTGATGAGGTAAGTTCTCTGAGGTTAAAGAAACCCTTTACTGTAGGCTGAAGATGACTTTTTTTGGTGGTGGTGTTTAATATTGTCATTAGCCATATTTTTAGTGTATCAATGCTAGTTTAACCAGCAGAGTGTTCACTAGAAAAATTTTACTGTGAACAATGCTTTCACGTTAGCAAGTTGGTGTTATATGGAGTTTGGAGTCTGGACCAGCTGAAATGACCCGTGCTTCTTAGTGAATCGTGCAACTCCTTGGTTCTGGTGAACCTTTGCCTTGGTTGGTTATTACAAAGTTATAAACCACCTGTGGCACGCAATCTACAATTTCAAACCATAGAAATGCAGCTTACATATAGAGGTAATTTTGCCTGTCCTGTAAAGAGAGTGCTTGAATCTGTCCACTGTTCCTTCCTTTGGAGCCTTTGCAAGCTAGCATGGTCTGGAGATAAGCATACTGTAAATCCAAAGAGAAAAAGGTTTGTTATTTGATATTGGTGGCTTTAAACCTCATGATAACCATTTGGAAGGAAAACTAATACATATTCAAAGATGAGAAACATCCTGTCATCTGGGTACGGGTACAGGTATAAGTACAGAGGGTACACACGGCAATTTCAAAAAATGTAGGTATGGGGCACTGCTATATATATATACTGAAAATATAATTATAGATTATAAATTGAATACAAACTTGTATGTACATAGGGTAAAATGGCGTGTCTGGGTGTCGACACAGGTACAGAGGTCCAAATGGAGTGTCCGGTTACCATAGGAAAGATCATGATCTCTCCATTCAATGCACGTATAAAAAGCTAACAGTATTGGTTAAATGACTTGTGGCTCCCTGTCTTGTTCTGAATAAAAGTTTTCTTTTATGACCATTCAGTAAAAACCAAAGATTGCGTATTTCCTTCTTTGATAAGCCGTGCCCCAACCAATACCTGCAATCATTTCTTCACTTGCAAATGCCTAATTCAACATCTTGTTGTTCCAGGGCAAACTGTTGAGAGTTGGACACATATTTGAGCAGACACATCGGAGCCCGCAATTTATTCCACCCTTGTTGGCAGATGATTTTGTATGCTAATACATGCTAGTACCAAAGCAAAGATGTGAAACGAGGTGCACGAACCTCAAAGGCATTGAAATAATTCTATGAAGGTGAATTTCTCCATATAGAATCCTCGAAGGTGTGTGCCCTTTTGACTCTAAACAATAGTGATTCATTGGTTCTCTCAGGTGTTTCATCTGCTCTGGCATCTTGTGATCCGAAGAAAGGAAGTGTTAGTGATAAAATTTTCGCTGCATCACCGGTCTTTACTATTTCTACTGCTGGAAGCTTCTGGAATTTGAGATTTTTTTGGCATATTGATTAAGATGATGCAAGTCTGGACGAGTAAGTCTGGTGTTTGAACTGCTTATTTGGTTTCACCTTCACTTCTGCATTTGGTCGTCTATTGCTCTACGATGCTTTGAGAAGATTGTTTTGTAGCAAGCTAGCAATGTAACTCTATGTTTTCTTTCGGGAAAATGGTAGCTTTAATGCTGTATAAGGCCATTGATATGTGATTTCAATTTGGAGTTTCAACAGAAGAGGCAAGCTTTGGCATTTCCTGGAGGTCGAATATGGATGACTGTTTGGCATTTGTGCTACCGGCCCTGCCCGTCTGCAGGACACTCAGTACGTGCACCACATGCACATCTGTTTGCCCATGTAAACGTGGCGTTTCCAGCAAATCCTGACCCTCTGCTCCCACACACACACACAAGGACAGGACAGCATGGGATGCACACAAAAATAAATTGACGGTGCATGGAGAGGGCAGGACAGTGTGTCCTATTCTGTCCGCAGACAGTACAGGATAGGATGCACTATCCTGTCTCCTGTCTATGAATCAAACGGGCCTGTAAGGTTTAGTTCCGTAACCCATCCAGGCAATTTAGGTATTTGAAAGTTATCTTTTATATCACCAAAAAGCAAAAGTTGAACTCCAGGGTTATGTGTACGCATATCGGCGGGGGGGGGGGGGGGGGGGGGGGGCGGGGATGTAAAGATTCTGTATGAAATGGGAAAATTTGAATCTTCACATGCACTTCAAAATGCGAGGAAATTTTTCTTGTGAAAAATTTGTTTTTGTTCACGGTTTTACCTGCTGAACGTATGAAAAAAAATCTCCATCTAAGGTGGATAAATAATGGCGATGTCATATATTACTGCTTTTCATATGATATGAATATTCAATTTTGGTGAAAATTTTGCATCCAATGTGGCTTTGGTGACATTTTGGGTGAAGGTTCCTTGGGGCGAGTTTGAACCGTGGACAGTGCATCCTGTCCTGTCCTTTGACTTTCCAGGATGCACTGTACTGCCGTGCCCATTCACTCATTTTTTAAAATTTTCTATTTCCATTCCTTTCTGTCTGCCACTGTTCTATTGGGGGGGGGGGGGGGGGGCACGGAACAGAGAGGCGGATGCTGTATCTGCGCCCATGGGATGCACCAAATCAGCGCGCATCCTGCATTTGAATGGGTGCACGCGTGGGGCCCACAAACACACTCTGAAACGTTCAATGCTCAAGTGCAATGAAGATATGTACAAATTAAGACATTTAAAGAAAAAACTAAGACGCTGGTGATTTAAGGAAAATTTATATTTACAATAAAAATAGCCCAAGCGAGAAGCAATCATCATATGCTTATAGGACTGCATCATTTGTATCTAAATGCAAATTTTTAGAAGCCCTACAACCCCAAAGCCCTAGAATCATTTTTTTCCTCAGTTATTCTTTGTAACATCAAAGATAGCATTTCATTTGGAAATTTTGGAAGATGACACATTCAAAATGAAAGATTTGTGTGTAACTGGTTCTCCAATAAAAAAGAAAGAAAATAGAACCCAAAAAAAAGGTGTTAAAAGCACCGAAAATCTTCTAGCTTTCAACGACGAATGGTTCTGGTTGTTATTTTCGTCAAATAGGAACATAATAACCAAATTATGTTCTTCAGTCGAAAAGGGAAAAAAATCATTAAAAATAACCTGGCCATTTTCCAGCCAGGGATGATCTTCTAATTGCGTTTTCTTTTTTATTTTTTTTGGACAAAAATAATGTTGCCATTGAGTTTTATTATAAATATCATTTCTGGCGGCAAACTTAAAAAAAAATAACAAACATGGCTAATTTACTGTTTACTTGACACTTTTACCCTTTTTCCGCTTGAAAATTCAAGTCTTTGTTAAAATTCAATCACTATATGTTGTTCTAAACCCCATTCATCTTTTTGCCTTCCGAACTAAAGAACCCAAATGTCCGGCACCGGCGGTAACATCACTGACTACCTCGACCAACAGTAGTATTCAGCCCATGTCCCTCATTATCCACATGATGTCGATTGGGCTCCCTAGCCATGGCACCGCTGCACGCACCATCCCACTGGCAGGTACCATCAACCACGTGGGCAATGAAGTTGAACTTCGCCTACCCATTCTATGTCGATATTTTATAGGACTGCATTGGGGATTCTTTGCCTCTCTATTCTGACACCTCTTGTTTATCTCGAAAAAAATAACCGTATTATACAATAAATATGATGTGTTTCTCGAAATGCCTCAAAATTTTTGCTATTCTCTTTATGTACAAAATCGTAAATGCCTAACTTTGTTATGACCTTTTAATCCTCACATGTACTGAACTGCCAAAGTTCGTGCGATATATCATTCCGCTCTTCAGATAACGCAAACTCACACTTAAAATGAGTTCCGCACATTTTTTTTGCAGACATCACGAAGGTCGCATAAATTTATGTGTGAACTTCGTGTTGATCTCGAACTTCAGAATATCACACATACTTGACAAAGTTCATATATATGTCATGAAGTTTGCATAAAATTGTGGAAACCTCGTGTTACTCTCAAACTTTGGAACATCGCACGTACCTGACGAAGTTAGCATAAAATTATGTGTGAAACAATTTAGTATAAAAATCGAAACACTGCAACCTAGGGCTCTTTTCACATAAATTTTTAGGGTTCTTTGTGGTCCCCAACCTGCTTCCCGACGGCAAATTTTTTGGCAATACTTTTGCCAATTATTTTGGCAAGACTTTATCATCGAGTATTTCGGAATCATCAACGGTGATTTTTTTCGATGAGCACATATTTAACGGTTGAACTATTTATTTATTTTAAACGCAAATTTTTCATTTATTTTGATGATTCGTATGTTTCTATTTTATCCTTCAATTTTGTTGTTTATATGTTACAAATCTTGTATAATAAACATGGTATATTGGGCACAATGTTTGATTTTTTTTATTGTTTTCTTAACGATTTGATGCTTTTTTTTTAGATATGATCATATAAACAACCCCATGTTGATATATATATGGTTGTTGTTGTAGATTTTTTCTTGTGTTTCTATAACGACCCGATAGATTTCAACCCAAAAATATCAATTTTTTTTGTTAACATCTTACTATTTTTTTATTTTTCAAAATGTAATAATGCAACTGTAACAACCCCAACTCATACCCTTGAAAATGCAAAAAAAAAAAATTAAAACATTGCAGAAATATTCTCAGAGACCTAGGCTCTTTACAGCTTCACTCTTCATTGGATAACCAACCAACCACAAGGGATCTTACATTTATCATCCACACCATAGCAAACCAAAATTTTATTAATTAAGTAAGAAATAGTAGTCTCGAGACAATTGGATAAAAAAAATGAGAGTTCAATAACAAGTAAATGTAAAGGAAACGAAAGAAAAGTAGAGTCACGTTGTCCATCTGTGAAGCTGTCTAGCAACCATATAGCACTCGTAGCTCTCCCAGAAGTGAGCCACTTCACTGATCCTCTGTGGCTGCAAAAAACCACAGAAGTAAGGATGTCAGAACCGAAATATTGAGTACAAGTACTCGTGCAACGAAAGTCAGAGCTTCCAATATCTGCAACAGAATTGTCATCACAAATTTAGGATGCAACGGAAGCCAGTTTTACCGGCAAGGGCTTTACTCATGCTTTTTTTATTCCAATGCACACCAGTAAAGGCTTTTTCTGGCACAAAAGTTGCACCAGTAAAGCCCTGTTTTTTTGTAGTGACGGTGGAGAGAAACTAGGGAGATCGGCTATAGAGAAGTGGGCTTGGGTAGGAAGTTGGATTGGTTTTGGAGGTAGCTACGGAGGTTTTCGGTTGTTGGGCTATGGTTGGGGTTTGCTAAAAGAACCTCTAGAAGTTTGGAGGGTAAGCCTAACTAGTTAGAGCATATCTCATTTAGAAGAAGGGAGCCTCCAAGGAGAGAATTGAGTAGAGGAATCACTCTCAATTTGCAATAAGCAAATGGAAAACCAAGCACAGAATTGACACTACACTTGGGTTAGCCTTTTTTATAGCTTAAGGCTTACCCAACTACCTCTGAAAGTCTCCATATTACATTCATGCCACCGACCCAAGCTAAATATACAAAATTACAACAATGTCCAAGTCGACCCAAGTAGGCGACTTCCTAAGATAGTCGGCCAAAGTAAAAGGGAATACCTTTTTAAAAATTGCCCTGTCCTCAAAGGCAAGTGCAGAAACAGCCAAGGTTCATGCCAAGATGGATTTAGTAATGGTGCTGGCAGTCATTTGGCCCTACCGGGTCTCAAACCTTTTTTTATCTTCCAAGGGTGCAGTCCACTACTTTGTATGCTTCTTTGGCCTCAAGGTGATGGTTGTAAGCTCGCAAGGACTCCTTTTAAAATAACCAAGGAGGTTTCCATATATTCCATTCGTTGTCTGCCTCTTGCCGACACTCACACCATGTTAAATACCTCCAATTGATGTGCATCATGCATCTTTATCCATGTAGTAGCTCCAGCATAGGTCCCACATTCCACTGTTGTAGTTGTCTTGAGCATTGTTAAAATACTTTCTAATAGTCTTTGAACAACAAGGCATGCCTCT
The DNA here is from genome assembly GCF_984573655.1 of Nuphar pumila. Lineage (NCBI taxonomy): Eukaryota > Viridiplantae > Streptophyta > Magnoliopsida > Nymphaeales > Nymphaeaceae > Nuphar > Nuphar pumila. The sequence goes on from NC_143250.1 coordinate 126,547,638, forward strand.
CTGCAACACAATGACCTACACTCACTACTGGCGCACTTCCAGAGATGCGCCAGTACAACTCTTTTTTTACTGGCACAAAATATTTTACTATCATTTCACTGGCACACCTGCGACAGTGAAAATATCTTTTCTAGCGCAGCTCATAGTTGATCCAGTGAAATGTAAATTTTTATGGGCGTAGCATACACTTGCGCCATTGAAAATATATTTTCTAGCGCAGCTCATAGTTGCGCCAGTGAAATATATTTTTTCAAGTAAAGATCTTTTCTTAATATCGTGGTAACTCCCTCTTTCTCCCTCTTAGGGTTTGCTAAATCACCAAAGACTTGGGCGGTGTTCGAAATGACTGCAGGGGAGAGACCGGCGTCAGCTTATTGTTCGCCTTGTGCAGAGCATAGAAATCAAGAACGGAGTGCATCAACTTGTTGTCGACCAGCTAGATCATTGGACCGCCGCTGTCATGGCCGGAATTGAAATTGAATGAGACCTTCTTAACCGTAATATATGATTCAATATGCATGCAAAGTTACTCAAGTTCGCATGTCAAACATTTGTGCAGATAACCACATATTTGTGAATCTTCTTGTTACTGATAGGAGGTTCACAAGGTATCCTGCTAATTTTGTATCATATATGCAACTGTAGTCCAGTATTTGCAAAGTTACGCAAATATTTTTATGCAAATTTCGTGAGGCATATGCAGATTAAGATATTTGTGAGGTTATGAGGTCTAATTTAACATGAGGTTAGCAAATTTTTATGTGAATTTTGTATTATATATACGAACTTAGTCAAGTATTTGCAAAGTTTTGAGGTTTAGGTCTATCACAATGTTCGCAAATATAATTATGTAAACTTCATGATGTCCAACAAAAAAAAAGTGTAGACTTCCTTTTAAATGGGAATTTAATATACCCGATAAGCAGAGCTATATATTGTGCAAACTTTGTGAGTTTAGACATGGAGCCAATGTCAAAAATTATGAAGCATTTCAGAAAACTTGTCATTTTTCCTTACAACGCTGTCATCTGTCATTTTCTGTTTCTCCTGTTCGGCTGGGTGAAAATAGATGATTTTGATTTTTCAATCTTTTCTTCTTCTTTTTGGTTCTTTGCATCGGGAAAGCAGCTGGCGATCAAGCATCTGATTCAAATTAAAACCCGTGTGTTTGAATTGGATCGACTAGCATGATTGAACTCTTTCCAGATGTTTTGGATTTAGGTTTGAGCCACTATATTTGTCAAATCCGTATTAGATTGAGACTACTGGATCCAGTACTACCATCAGAGCCAGATACAACTTTACAACAATAATTTTTATCAGACATGACAGCTACATACATGGAGGGGGGGGGGGGGGATCGGGAACAGCCAAAAATTTCTCAACCTTTATGCTGGATCTGTGACCCATTTGTATCCCTAATCGGTCTGGATCCAAATTAAATTTGCAGAGCTGAATCTGGAGCTGCACTCTATCTAGTAATCCAAATCTAAATACAACCCGTTTGAACCCGTAAGACTGATATGTTATCAAAATCAATCTGAATCGGACTGAATCAGCCTATTCAAGCCAAACCAGCTTCTCAGTGAATCAAAACTTGGCCATTCAGTAAATTTTTGGCCAAATCAGCAGAACCCACCCAAATCGTGCCGATTGTACCCTGAATATATCTCGATTGTCCGTAACAGTGGACGGCCAATCATCGAACAACGCTCTTTCATTGATTGTGTGCAAAAGAAAAGAGAATTAGCTGCAGTCCTTGACAACCATTAATTCACTTGCAGAAAAAAACAGGCTTTAGTGGTGGTCAATGACCGCCGCTAAAGTCTGCTTTATGCATTAACGTGCCCCCGCCTGACCCAACAGTGGACGATTTGTCTGTCCACTGTTAGGGGCTACTCATATATATATATATATATATATATATATATAATTCTTTGAAATAGCCCGATTAAGAAATGATCCGATACAAACCAATCTTATCGTTTTCGTGAAAAAGCAATTCAATTAGAGAACTGCTTTAATAATAATGATCCAGAAAATTTTTTATATGGCGAAAGAAAACAGTCACCAAGAACCGGGTCACATAAGCGGCCCACCTTGCTGCGAGGTAAAACTCTGGATTGAAGACATGACCACCCAGCCACACGTGTCCCAAAAGTGATAAAGCAACGGAAGCCCTATGCTCCAACAGGATTCAATCCTGGGCTTTCAGCTTGACACAGGACCCCGCTAACCACACGGGTAACCACCACGGTGGTGATCCAGACTCCGACTTGAACCTGTTGCTTCAGATTTAAATTCAGGTTCGGATTATGGGGAACAGATGCTCCTGAACCCATACTCACCAGCCCACTTGCAACTCAAACAAATTAAGAGGCTTGCAAACCTGAGTAGCTCATTAACGGAGATAATGGCACCCTATATTATACTACGGCATGAAGATAGGCATAATTAGTGCAATCGGGAAACAACTAGGACTAAAGGGGTTTTCGGGTGCGCCTACTTATCCAGAAAAAATTTGTTAGGCAGCAACACTATCATGTTGCGCTTGCCAAAGATATCACAACTCACGGCACTTATCTGGATAAACTGATGCACTCAAACACACCATTAAGGTGATCTTAGGCACTAGAAGACCAAGCTCATGAACTGAACTTTTCTGCAAGCAGGAATCAGATAGAGCTCACAAGAATGTGATTTGAAGAGTAAGGCTCTGTTTGGGAGCGGATATGGGGGATTCACGGAATCCCCATCGTCTCCCTTTGTCGGAATGGTGGTTCTGTGAGATGAGACAGAAATTGGGGTGGTATTGGGAGGGGTGACTCTTATAAAATGGACAGATTTCAACGTTCTCATGAGATGTGAAATATGTGATTTCATGTCCCTCGTCATCACCCTTATAATACTCGCAAAAATTTTCATAATTTTTAAATAAATAAAAATAAAAAATCACGGCTTAAATATTGTGGCAATTAATGTTGTTTAATGAGCATCTAATTGGTTATTACATTAATTGACATTTATTTTTGTAAGACCCGTAATTTTTCAATAAAAATTCTAAATAAAAATAAAAAGTATTTTATGTAAATTTATCGTATTAACCCGAAATGCAAAACAAAAAAAATTCGCAAAGCCAATTGTACTTAGGATGTATGTATCCTTAGAGATATATGCTCAAATAGTCAGAGAACCATATCTCAATCCCCGAAGAAAATTAGAGAATTTAGCAAATTCAATTTGTTTCGTCTCGTCGAGACAAAGAGAATGGTATACTCATATTTTTTCACAAAAAATATCGACGAAACCTCGAAAATATGAGGGCCCTACAAAAATATTTAGTGGGCCACACATAAATATCTCATAAAAATATCAAGTGGGCCCCACAAGGATATGGATGTCACTATATTACTTTGGTCTTAAGTGGATCAGACAGACTTAATAGATTCGACCCAGTCCGCACACAGATCCAAGATTCATTTATTTTTATATAAATGAGAGGAGACCCCCTTGAGAAAATCATCTCCCCTCTTTCTCTCTACTTTCTCTCTCTAGCCCCTCTCTTGGTTCTAGCCTAGACCAAGCCCACTTGAAGTGAGATTGGACCTACCTAAACTAGCCTAAGCCCACTTGAGTCAAGTCAACTTGACCTACCAAGTTAGCCTTTCTCTCTCTTTCTTTGTTTTTTGTCTTAGCCTAGGTTAAGCCCACTTAACGTAGACTGAGCCTACTTAAGGTGAGCTTGGACCCACCTAATCTAGACTGAACCCAGTTGGGTCAAGACCCCTTAGCATTGACAGCTTGACCTCCTCTACCTTTTTCTTGACTAGGTCTAACCCATCTGACCTAGCCTAACCCACTTGAGGTAGGTTCGAACCGAGTTGGACCTAAACTAAGTCCAATACATTTTTGACCTATACCTCATCGTTTCGTCGCACCAACAAGTTCTATATGAGACGTTCTTGGTTGTGACATAAGGACGTGCTGACCACGACCTAAGAACGCCTCAAACGCTACGTTGAGCCACTACTGCCAGATTTTGGTAGGTTTGCACATCATTCTCTCTCTTTCATGTTATTTAGTAAATTAATTGTTGTGTACGATGATTTTTTTCTTACCGTACATCTTTCTAAAATAATATATGGTCTTAGTGATTGGTTCATGCCTTCTAGGGCACCACAAGCTTCTTCAGTGTTCAAGTGCATACCCTTACGACTATCATTTGATATTTACGGTAAACTAAATGTTATAGGGTTCTTAGTTTACGCTCTATAAGGCACCACAAGCTTGCTTCAGTGTCCACGTGTGTATCCTTGCGAACACTTCTTTATTTACCATATATATAATATACATATACTTTGCTTTATACAATTTACTTAGCCTGATGCATGATTTCATTCACTCGGTTTTACTTTATACACTTTACTTTATCATCGCGTTGTTATGTATACAAACTCCTACTTTATGCAATTTACTTAACTCGATGTGTGATTTTATTCATCGAGCCTTGCTTACGTACTTTACTTAGCCCAATGTGTGGTTTCATTCATCGAGCCTTGCTTTATTTACTTTACTTTATCGCGTTGTTATGTGCATAAGCTTCTGCTTTTACTAAATATAACTTGGTTATTGATCCCTATCACCAAAGCAATTCCAAATGCCTTGTCTCATTCAAAATATTGTTTGGCGAAGAAATCTGTATTGGAAAGGTTTTGGATTTGTGCAAAACCGCATTTACGTAAACATCTAAGTCATCCTCGTATGACCCAACTAAGGCCTAGGTTTCCAATAAACCATGGAAGATGCAAAGTACACAAAATTGTATGCATCTATAAAAAAATGAACGTAATGATTTTTCTATTAAACAAGAAGCTACCAATTTTTTTTATAAGATACTCTCCGAGCTAAAAGAAATGTTACGTTTTCTCTATTAAACATGGGAGATACTACCAAAATTTCTAACAAGATGCTCTTTGAGCTAGAAGGAATGTTGTGTTTTTCCCGTTAAATAGGAGACATGCTACTAAAAATTTTGGCCAAATACCTACTTAAGCCAGTATGAATGGCATGATGATGCCCCCGTTGTTGGAACCCTGTCAGGAAGACTTGTTATATTTCCACCTTCAAGGGCACCATACTCGTAAGGGTCGATGCACCTTGTTAAGTCAATGCTCAATGCAGCTAAATAGCATGAGCAGTCGATCCAAAGTGATCATTGTCAATGCATGCATCTGTGAGACACTGTATAACAATAACACTCGTAAGCACTGTTGTGCAGGAGTTGGTTGTCCACCCGCAAGAGGTGAAGCGCTCGTGAAGGTTGTAAATGTCAAGAGCGATGTTTACATGCGAATAAACAAAACATAAAGGTAGTCACGGGGACCAGCCCGTGTTTTAAAAAACTGATTGGAGTTGGGTTCATATTCCATTCATGCATAATGCACTGTATTGCCTATGCGGCACTCAACGTCCTAATAAGAAAGATTTTGCGCTCATCGAGACAGACAATAATGGTACCACCTCGAGTGACATACATTATATTAAAAACCAAAGAGTTCAAGTGGTCTCCTAGTCACTGGAAAGTTAGGAGGTTGAGTTATCCTTAGGATCTAGGGATTGAACCTCACTACTGCAGTAGAATGATGCATCTGAAATGGCCTAGTGAGGTTTATCCTAACATGAAAATTGTCGCCCCACTATGGATAGGGTTGACCATGCATATATTTTACATTTTATTCATCTTATTTTATGCATGATTCATAGAAAAATCACATTAAAAACCTATTTTTATCGTTAGTTTCGAGAAACCGCAATGAAATAAAAATTATCAGAAAATCACCAATTTCAAAGCTTGCCCTGTATTTTTCAGTGTTTTATTTAATTTAAGAATTTTAATTTGTAGTTTAATTAGATTAGGAGAGTAGTTACTAATTTTAATTAGTTTAGAAAAAACCTCTTTTGAAAAAACATATTTTTAAGGAAGACTTGTTTTAGAATTTTTGAAATTTTTTTGGACTTCCATAGAAAATCATGTTTTGACCTAATTTTTATTATAAATATAATGTTTCCAGCACACCACCATGTTTTCCCCTCTTGAGATCTGCGCCCCCTCTCTCTCTCCTCTCTATCTCTTCTTCTTCCTCTTTCTCCCTTTTCTCTTCTCAAGTTGGTTCTCTTCCCCGCTCTTCTTTCTTCTTTTTCTTTCTCATTCTTTCTTCTAAACCCCGTCATTGTCGGTGTTTCTTGCCCTCATCGTCGGAGAGAAATTAGAACTGCATATGATCACAACGGAGAAGTCATCTTCTTCTTAACTCATCCATCGAAAGTGGATCATACGGTTTGCTTCTTCTCCCTCGTTTCACTGTAGTTTTAACTTTTACGTATCATAAAGCATAGCATTGCATGTAGTTTTATTTGATCCTTTCATATTCTGCATATTTAGATTAGATTGGTTTAGATTCAGCATCTGAATATATATATATATATATATATATATATATAGCTTAATCTAGTTTAGACATTTTTCTTGATTTACGTGTAGGATAATAATATTTTATTCCAATCGATATTTCTAACATAGAAGTTTCTGATTTTCTTGAATTTTACTTCAGTTTAGGTTCAGATCTAGATTAGATTTAGTTTAGATTAAGTTTTTGATATTTGGTAATTAATTAGATTAATTAATTTAGGTTTTTTTAATTAGCCAATTTAGGTTTTCATAATATTTTTTTATTCTTTTCATTTTCGGTAATAGTTTCACGTATTTCTTGTTAATAGATTAGTTCTTACTTGGTTGAAGCATGTTTTTGTAATTTTTCAGCATGTTAGAATAGTTTTAATCAATTTTAAGTGTCGATAACATTTAATTTTAATAGAATAAGTAAATTGATAGGTAGATTAATTGATTATTTTAATTCTTTTTATTTCTACAGTTTAGAATAAGCTAATTTCTTGATTTTAATTAGTTAAATCCCTGTCTTTTCGTTCTAGAACTTTGATTTCATTATTTAGATTAGAAATTAAATAGTTTAAATTCTCAATCATCATTTTTAATTTAATAGAATAATCTAGCCAATTTAAATAGTTTTAATTATTCTTTTAATCTATCATTTTGATTCACATTTTATTTCTGTTTTACAATAATTAGATCAGCAACTAGTTCAATTTCATTAGAATAACTTAGATTAGTTTGTTAAAGAATTAATTTAGAATTAATTATTTAGTCGATCCTTGTTTTCTTCTTTTAATTCAGTGTTGATTAGAGTAGATAGCATTTAGTTATTTCAGCTTGTTATTAGTTAGATTGAATTCAGTCCAGCACATTTAGTTAGTTACCAATCCAATTAAGTAGTTGGTTAGACGTTTCTTGATTCTTGGAGTTAGGTTAACATACATTAGCCGATTCTTGTGTTATTTCTTTTAATTCTTTATTAACTAGTTATTAGTAGATGGCATAAGTTAACTTTCATTGTTATTAGTTTATTGGTTACTTACGTACAAGTGTTAATTAGTTAGATTATTAATTGAATAGTTAGATCTTTTATTAGTTAGATTCTTGTCGTATGGTTAGCGCCTTTTCTTGATTGATAGTTAGTTAGTTTTGCTATTTCATCTTTTAGTAATTTAGTTTGTTATTAGTTAGATCATAGTTGTTTCATGTAAGTTTATTTCATGTTAGTTAATTTATGTTTTTGTGATTTTTAGCTGAAACTAACATTGAATTTTTGCAAGTTTTTGTGTTTTGTTTTGTGTTTCGTCTGAAAGCGTTTAGACGTGTGGTGAGCCCTCAAAGAACCCTTTGAGGTCCCTAAAAAGGCCCATCAAAAAGCCCATCAAAAAGCCATTCAAGTCCCTCATAGCCCCTCAGGGAGCCCTCAAGAAATAAGAAAACCAAAAGTTCAAGAAAGGGACTAAAAGCTCAGAGTACTGAAGACCTTTTCTTTTCTTTTTAGCTTAGGCTTTTATTTTATTTCAATTCAATTCAATTTGGGTTTGTAATAAGGCACTTTATTTTTATTTGTTTAAGCCCTCTGCAGGGGCAACACTCTCATTTAGTTAATTATTTTTTATTTTTCAAGACAATAAAGAATAGCCTAGTTATTTGTGGAATACAAAGTATTTTTCCCGTTCCCTAAGTTCGACCCAGACTTCACAATTAGTGTGAACCGGTTTTTATTATTTGATGTACGATTTGCACAAACATTTTTATTGAAAATATATTTTTAAAATGCTTTATTGAAAAAGTTACATCAAGGGTCATTCAGGCTTTTAAGAATACAAAAAATGCACTTTGTTGATGCCGAAGTCAAGCTTTTCCCGCGTACCAGGGGGTGAATAGTTAATATTGAAACAATACATTATCTATGGGTACAACGATGAATGAATGAATAAATGTGCATTAATGTTACTCATGCACCAACTTATGTAAGGTATTGATCTCAATACACTATTGGATCAATCAGGCAAATGACCCAAATTGTATCTACATGGTTAAGCTAAGCTCGTGGAGCTATTGCTTTGATTCATGGATACCGACATACTAAGTCGTGGAGACTTGAGCTACGATGTTTTCAACTGCAACCTTGAAGTGACTTATCATGTCTTCAAAATATCATATTTGTTAGAATTGAAATATTTTTTTACCAGACCAAGAATAATTCTGACCCCATTTTATGGAAGATACAAGTACTGAACCTGCAGTGTGATATGCAGAGCAGGAGGCATCAAGATCCAGGGTTTTGTCAAACTGTGTTGAACATTTTGTTTATAAACTCGATTTTATTTAGCACTGCATGAGTACTATTTATAATAAATAACTCATTTTGGTTTGCTTAAATGAAATATTTGGTGGACAATGTGTGCATGGTCACATATCTGTGACTTGCCAGACATTTCCTAAAATCGACGACTAACTATCGTTTATTTTTGTTGCTAAAACCTTTTCTAAATTTCGCTAAAAAGAAAGAAAATCCATAAAATTTGAACAAAGTTTTGTTTTAAAAATCTGGGGTGTTACAATTTGCTAATTATATTTAATTGATAATTAATTAACATTATTTTTTAATTATGTTTAATTGACATTTAATTGTAAATTATACTAATTGGTAATTAATTAGCATTAAAAAATTATGCATTTTATTTAACTAGTAATTAAATAAAAAATAGATTTAATATGGCATTTTTAAATACATTTTTATGAGTTCTTTTATGCCATTTGGAGTTTTAGACCCATTTGGACTTGGACCCAATGGGGGATCCAAGTAGGGGTCAACCTTGAGGGAGAACCCTCTAGAGGGTTCTAGAAGGAAATGGAATCAAATGAAAGTGGGGGACATCTAGTGGTGCAAGTGGGTGGGAAAAGTCAAAGGACCACCCACTTGGCCCACTTGTGAGAGTAGTGGGATGGTAGAGGGAAGGAAGCTTCCCTCCCCCTAGTTGACCTCCCCTATCCACCCAATTTGAAAGAGATGAAACCTTAAACCCTTCGCTATATCTAGCCCTTCATCCTCAACTCATCTCTCACTTCTCATCTCACTACCACTACCACTGCCCTACACCTCTCTCATTGCTCTCTCCACCATACAAATTCGGTGGCTTTGCTCTCTCACTCACCTTGGAGAAGACATAGCCTAAAACCCCTATTCGGTTTTGAAGAAAAAATTACTATCTATCTATCACTCTTTTTTACTCTCAATCTCTCTTCCTCTCTCCCACGGTTTCGAAGAGGCATTGGAGGAGACCCACTCTTGATTTTGGAGCTTGCATCAATCCTTGGAGCTCACGGTTTGGGGGGAGGGGGATTTCTCATTTCTTATTGAATTTTTTATTCTACATTGTGAAGGTAGGGGACACTATAACCCTAAATTGTTGTAGAGACCAAAATATGCATGATAGATAGATTTGGATTTTCTTAATGCATGTTAGATGTAGTCTTATTCAAATTAGAATCCCTATATGTATTTAAATTGGGGGTTTTCCGTAAATTAAATTGTATATGCATGTTACGATATTGTTCTAGTCAAATTGAGGATCTCTACATGTATTTAGGGTTTTCCCTAAATTGAATTGTATATGCATATAGGATGTGATTCTATTCAAATTGAAATCTCTACAAGCATTACATATTGGGGATTTGCCCTAAATTGATCCATATATGCATGGTAGATGTGATTCTATTCAAATTGAAATCTCTACATGCATTAGAAATTTGAGATTTATCTTAAGTTGATTCATATATGTTAGATACTATTATATTCAAATTGATATTTTTATGTATTTAAAAATCTTGACATGTATATACATGTGATTATTTTTAGAAATTTGGATATGTATATGTATGCATGCTTACTTTTAGAAATCTGAGCATGTATATGCATGTATGAGCAATTTTAGAAATCTGAACATGTATATTCATATGTGATTATTTTTAAAAATCTGGACATGTATATGTATGCATGCTTACTTTTAGAAATATGAACATGTGTACGCATATATGAGTAATTTTAAAAATCTTTGAGTAATTTTAGAAATGTATATACATATGCGATTATCTTTAGAAATTTGGATATGCATATGTATGCATGCCTACTTTTGAAAATCTGAACGTGTATATATATGCATGCTTACTTTTAGAAATTTGAAGATGTATATGTATGCATACTTTTAAAAATCTGAGAATGCTTACTTTTAAAAATCTAGACATGTATATATATATATATATATATATATATATATATATATATATATATATATATATGCACTTACTTTTAAAAATCTGAACATGTACATGCAGGAATGACTGATTTTAGAAATCTGAAATCAGTTGTAAACCTGATTTCCTATTTTGATTATAAATTAAATTTCTAGAATTAACTATAAATCTGATTTCTGAAACCAATTATAAATTTGATTTCTAGAATCAGTTGCAAACCTTATTTTCTATTTGGATTAATAAATCTGATTTCTAAAATTAGTTGCAACAACAACTACGCCTTCATCCCAAAACAATTGGGGTCGGCGATATGAACCAACAAAGAAAATCATTCTGGGTCTTCCACATGAATCCTTCTCCTCCATTCATTTCTATCCAATGCCATGTCCTCGGTGAGGTTCAAAGCATTCATATCCTTTCCTATCACCTCCATCCATGTCTTCCTAGGCCTACCCCGACCTCTTTTAACTAATATATTTTCCCATTTCTCCATCCTTCTAACTGGAGCATCATTAGGCCTTCGTCGAATATGTCCAAACCACCGTAAACGATTCTCTCTCATCTTATTTTCAATGGGTGCAACGCCTACCTTCTTACGTATCTCCTTGTTCTGAATCTTATCTTTTATTGTATTTCCACACATCCATCTCAGCATACGCATCTCAGCTACACTCATTTTTTGAATATGATGTCTATTGGCAGCCCAACATTCCGTACCATACAGTAAAGCGGGCCTAATAGTCGTCCTATAAAACTTTCCCTTCAACCGCAATGACATTCTACGATCGCACAACACTCCAGTTGCACTCTTCCATTTCATCCACCCAACCTTTATCCTATGATTTACATCTCCATCAATTTCTCCATACTTTTGAATGATAGATCTCAAATATTTGAAAGAATCATCCACCGGTATTTCTTGCTCACCAAGCTTCACTATACTCTCATCTCTATTTCGTTGCTTACTAAATCGACATTCCATGTATTCTGTCTTACTCTTACTCAACTTAAAACCTCTTGCTTCCAATGTCTGTCTCCATAATTCTAACTTAGCATTAATCTCAGCTCTAGACTCATCAATCAAAACAATATCATCAACAAACAACATACACCATGACACATTTTCTTGAATTGATCTCGTAAGCTCATCCATCACTATAGCAAATAGGAAAGGGCTTAAAGCAGATGTAACCCAACCGTTATAGGAAAATTGGTTGTCACCCCTCCACAAGTGCGGACATTGGTTACTACTCCTTCATACATATCTTTAATTATACTAATGTACTTGAGAGAAACACCTTTCTTCATCATTGTCCACCAGAGAACGTCCCTAGGTACTCTATCGTAAGCCTTCTCCAAATCAATAAAAACCATATGCAAATCTTTGTTCCTCTCTCTATTTCTCTCAATAAGTTGTCTACGAAAATGTATAGCTTCCATAGTAGATCTTCCAGGCATAAAACCAAATTGATTCTCCGATATCATGACAACCTTCCTCAACCTAGACTCAATCACCTTCTCCCAAAGTTTCATAGTATGACTCATGAGTTTTATACCACGATAGTTTGTGTAATCTTATATATCACCCTTATTCTTATATAGATGCACCAAAGTACTCTTCCTCCACTCATTAGGCATCTTATTTGTCCGCCAAATCTTGTTAAAAAGATTTGTCAACCATTCTAAACCTTTCTCTCCCAAGCATTTCCAAGCCTCGATAGGTATACCATCTGGGCCAACTGCCATTCTTGATTTCATTTTCTTCAAAGTCTCTGCAATTTCTTTCTTTTGAATCTTGCGCATGAAGTCATGATTCATCTCATGAAAAGGAAAGAAAAAGTCTCCAAGATCCTGAGCATGACTTTCATTAAATAGCTTATCAAAATAATCTTTCCATCTCTCCTTAATCTCCTCATCTTTGACTAAAACCCTTTGCGTTTCATCTTTGATACATCTAACCATACCCAGATCCCTCGATTTCCTATCTCTCATTTTTGCAATCCTATAAATATCCTTCTCACCCTCTTTGGTATCAAACTTGTCATAAACCTCCTTATATACCTTATCCCTCGCGTTCCGAACTACTTTTTTAGCTTCCTTCTTTGCTATCATATACTTCTCCAAATTCTCATTATCACGACTTTTACTTAGATTTTTATAACACTCTTTTAACCTTAATAGCTAATTTGACATCCTCGTTCCACCACGATGTATCCTTACCTAGCGGTGCACCGCCTTTAGACTCACCCAATACCTCCTTAGCCACCTTTCTCATGTCACCCACTATCTTATTCCACATAGATTTTGAATCCTCCTCGAGACACCAATCAACTTCCTTAACTACCCGCTCTACAAACATTCCTTGTTTAGCTCCTTTCAATGCCCACCACTTAATTCTAGGATCTATCATATGTCTATCCCTTTTGCGGCATTGTCTAATTCTAAGATCTAAAATTAAGACTCTATATTGTGTAGCTACACTTTCTCCCGGTATAACCTTACAATCGATGCAACAACCCCTATCTCTCTTTCTAAGTAGGAAAAAATTTATCTGACTCGTATTAACCCCACTTTTAAATGTTACTAGGTGAGACTCCCTCTTCCTAAACCAAGTGTTTGCTAAGATCATATCATATGACAAACCAAAATCTAAAATCCTTTCTCCACTATCGTTTCTTTCTCCTATACCATAGCCTCCATGGATACTCTTAAATCCATCCCTACTAATGCCTACATGCCCATTAAGGTCACCGCCGATGAGAAGCCTTTCTCCATAAGATATCCCTTGTACTACTCCATCTAAATCCTCCCAAAATTAACGCTTAGTGGAGTCATCTAAACCTACTTGAGGTGCATAAACACTAATAATATTAATAATATCCGTACCTAATACTAATTTAATAAGTAAAATCCTATCACCCTTCCTACGGACCTCAACTACATTATCTATAAACTCACGACTCATAACAATCCCTACTCCATTCATATTCCTATTTATTCCTGTATACCAAATGTTATATCCCCAAGGTTCTATCACTTTTGCTTTCTCACCTACCCATTTGGTCTCTTGTAGACATAAAATATCAATCTTTCTCCTACACATAACATCTACTAACTCTACCAACTTACCAATTAAAGACCCTATGTTCCAAGTGGCTAACCTAATTTTTTGGTTTTGGACTAACTTCTTTACCCCCACCCGTCCAACAAAATTGAATTTCTAAAATTAGTTGCAAACCTGATTTTTTGTTTTGATTATAAACCAATTTTGAAACTGGTTGTAAATCTGATTTCTATATTAGTTATGAACCGGATTATGTCTATGAGTTTAATTATGTGTATGAACTCTTTAAATTAGATTGGTGACAAAGGATTAGTGTTATGTGTTTGAGCACTAAAATTCTTATGTATGAGCACTTAAAAATCATGTTTGATGAATGATGTTGTACCATGTTCATGTGCATTGAGATCAACATGTGAATGTATTGTTATGTTATGTGTATATTGGGAAATCTGAATTTTAGTATCATGCTTGGAATGAATGTATATTGAACATGATGGTTATATAAGGTTATGATATTGAATCATGTCTATGATATTATTCATGATATTAAAATATTGCATGATGTTGATTTATAGTGTGATAAGGTATGAAATGTATGCATGCATTATTTGATGCTCATATTAAAGCTTGTGGGATGCCTTAATGTGTATGTGCATGTGTGATATGTGATTTAAGTTGTACTGTAAGACATGTGAAGCATGCATGTAAATATTTGTTCTTGAATGAGCTAAGGTTGATGAGAACCCAAGAAGTGTGAAGAATACACTATATTATGAATGATGCATGTACACATAAAATTATTTGATTGTGAGATGTCAAATTGGTTAAAGGCACTAAAGCATATTGAATGAGTTATGAACATATCGAAATAATGAATCATGTATATACCTGAAATGGGTAGTGTCACACTGGTTAGAATATAAGCCCTGTAATAAAAAAAGACCTAATAACCCATTCAAAACATGTTTTACCTTGAAAAAGGTAGGTAGTACAATCCTTGAGTGACCATGATATATACAATTTTGACCTATGTATGATTTTAACTTAGTGAGTGAAATTATCTCACTTGGCTTTCAATCCTCAAGTTGTAGGAAGTATGAATCGATTGAATTTTTTGTCCTAGGATGGTATATCTCACGACTACCGTAGTAATAGAGAATGCATTCCTATGTGAGGAGTCTCCCCGATCGTTGACTACCCACATTTTTGGTCTTTAGAATCAGTTAGGCCCTCGAAGAAAAATAAAATACATGGCATAATAAACTCTCAAGGTATCATTTTTTGTCTCAAAGTTGTTCCACGATGGTACCCAATGAAATGAGTAATAAAGAGAAACAAAGACCTTATACATTGATCAAATTTTTTTCTGTTAAACTGAAAACATACCCTAAAGTGTAAAAGATATGAGCTGCCTAAACATGTCAGGGCACTGTTATAAGACTAAACGATATGATCTGCCTTAGAGGCACCATGAAACTTCAAGACTCGAGTTGAATCAAGGCACTGATCTTGTTCATTGTCATTGTAGTTAAGAAATCTAGAGTTCAAAGATTCAAACTTAAGCCAAATTGTCACCAACAAAGGAAAAACCACCAGGTTGTGGTAAAGTTGAACATACAACATCTTTCTAGAGAACGACAAAAACAAACACAACCCGAAACTTTCAGATTGTACCCACAGTTTCTTCTTTGTAGATGGTCCAAATGTAACGCCTTGAAATTTTAACCCAAATTTTGAGAAATTTTTTTTTTGGGTTTTTTTTTTCATAACAACAAAAACAATCATTTCATTGGGTTAAGCATTCAGGCACATTACATGAGTGATCGAGCAACAACATCCATTCTATTCAAAAACCAAATAAATAATGACATCAGAGTTTCGAATAACATGAATAACAATAATTAGAAAATTATTATTTATCATCCCGGAAACACAATAAATCAATATCTTGATCAAAGCCTCATCCCGCAGTCGCTCATAAACTCTATTCTTCACCTGAAAATGATAAATTTATAGGAATTAGACTACAACTGTCTAAGTAGGCAATACTCTAATTTTTCTTGCAGTAATATCATGTGTCAAGTATGTGATGTGGGTGTTACGTGTGATTTTCAGCATATACAAGAACAAATAAAGAATCTACACTATGACAACAATGGTTTATGAAAACTAACAGGTAACAACATTAACATAATTTAAACATCTCATAACCACATATTCCATTGAACACTAAAAGTAAATGACCACATTTCAAAAGTAACTGTTTATGTGTACAATTGTAAATCTGTCACTACCTAATCAGATGTGATACCTAAGATGATCTAATTTAAATATTTATCTTTAATTATCTCGCGGATACATGCGGTTCAAGCCAACCATTTCAGAAGAGAACATTCGAAGGTTTATTATTTATTGATGTTTTATTAACCCGAATATTCTTACTGAAACTGTAAATCCTAACAGAGCGATCAGTGACCGAGAGAACCTCCCAAAGGCCCAAAACTAAAACAGGATGCATCCCTAACTTCTGCAGAAGAACACAAAGCTACCACCTAAGACACATTGGTAGTCCGGGTCCTCCCCCCCACCCCCAACTCTGAGGACTGGGAACCAACGAGTCATTGTCACTCGAAATAAGAAACACATGTCCCCGGAGTTTCGTACCACCTACCCTCTCCAAGGTAAGCTCGAATCTGAGTAGGTTGATCTTTTATTTATTTATTTTTTCGAAAATTCTGGGGTGTTCTCCCAAAATTAATTTACTACTACTTTAGTAGTAGATCCCCAACCTTCATTATCTTACAAAGGTATACAATCCAAATTTTTCTCTGTTTGATTGTACGGACCCACTCAGAGTGCTCTGGTACATTTAAACCAATCAAGTACGGAAGCCCCGGTAACTTTAAACCAGTCAGGCTCACAAAATTTAAATTTAAGTTTTTCACCAGTATTATTGACATTGAGTGCAAGCTCATTAACCCAAGTACCCGCATCAGGTACTCAACCCATATTGCCCAATTAGGCAATATTTCCCAAACACCCACTCAGAGTGCTCCGGTGCCTTTACCAGTCAAGCACACAAGCCCCGGTACCTTTAAACCAGTCGGGCAACAGAATTATATTCTCATTTTCAAGTGAATTCAAATTATAATTTTCGATGGTCCATGTATGACCCTTAACACACTGGCTTGACACTCATATGTCCACAACAAGCCGACCCATAGTTTCGGTTACCCGATCATCATTCTTCATCATTATATATATATTAATAACAAATTGCCACAACCTACCATTAGGTTTTAGATGATATACAACTTAATAAGCATTGAGCATCAAATCATCTGCTGCTTAACAGGTAAGAACATCGCAGACATGATCATTATTTCTGAACCAATTGCATATCGAATTTATGTAGAAAAATGTAGATCATGGAAGCATACTAACATGTGCCATTCAATATTCAAAACTCAGCTTTATGCATATAATAACAGATAGAGTTATCAACTTAAAATTTGTTAACATTGAATTAACTTATGTATGTCCCATACATGCTTGGACATTGACCTATGCCAAAACCCAAAGTTCCTCAACATATACTGTGATATGAGTATTAACCTGTCTGAAGCGGTGGTAGTGTGACCACGGAACCATACTCCAATCATGGCATATCTTAGCATTCATATATCAAGATTCACAACATTTTAACAAACTGTACTTAAGTTGTACTTGAGCTGCAATAGAAATAATGCTACTCATCTCTATGCATAATAGACCCATACTGTTGGCATTCACATGCGGACAGATCCAATGCCTATCAAATCTGTAGAGTACGACTATGTTGTTGGCATTCACAAGTGTAAAAAAAAACTGCATAACAAAACAGCAGGATACATGTATGATGTGGGTGTTCCTGGGTGACCTACCAATACACACCTATGTCTATAGACAGTAAACCCATCAGAATTCTACCCACCAATTCCACCTTACTTCCTAAACAACTTTCAAGGACACTGCTATATCCAGATTTCATTACTGGGATACCCTATCCATGAATAAATAAAAATTTCAAGCATACTGGTATATGCAGACCCATTACTGAATAAGTAACTATTGTTAAATTAAATTGCAAGTATACTACTGAACAGGCTTTATGGCTAAAATGCATATCTATGAGTAACCACTATTTCCATTTTAGAACTTACCGCAATAGAGACCAATTTGAACATGTATAGCCTGAGTAATTCAATTTAACAACTACTTAAGGCATGGTATAGTCTGAGTATTTCAATTTCAGAATTTGAGATAACTTAAACATGGAACAAAGTTTAACATATGAGTATTAACAAGTACAACTGGAGAATCAACTTTCTGCGATTCTTTAACAAGCACAAAGTTTATCGAACCCTGTACCACACTTTACCTTCAGCCGACATGAGAAATAAATTTGGAACTAATAGTACTTTATGCAGGGAAAAATAATTAGATTAAGCCATAGTCTGTGAAAGAAGAATTCTCAGTACTGGCAGTTTATTTTCAGTAACAGGAGTTTAGCATACACTTTACAAATTGTATAGGCAAGAACGTAATATGCATAACTCTATTAGAATTTCAATAAGATTACAAAACCATGTTTTTTTTCATGGCAGTCGAAACCCGAAATCCCCTGTAATCCGAAATCAAAACCCCTATGAATTTTTTTTTGACAGTCGGAATCCCCAAATCGATCGATTTGGGGTTTCCTACAACCCTTATGACCCCTCAATTAAAAAACCTGAAACCTCACTGTCGGAAAAACTGAAATCCCCAAATCAGAGATTTGGGATTTCCGACACCTTAACCCCACACCCACCCCTTTCTTAATCAGAAATCTGAGACTCATAAATTGTAAACTCCCTTTATTATAAACCGGAAACCTCTTGTTACTATTCGAGAATCCCTATATCATTTGGATTTTTTGAAGCAGCCAAAATCCCCAAATCTCCCGATTTGGGGTTCCCGGCAGCCATCAAACTCCACCCGGTAACATGAATCTGAAACCCCCCAAATCTGTGATTTGGGGTTTTCAGAAGCAACATCCCAAAAAGGGATCATAGAAACGAAACTTGATTTTTGAGGGGTTTTCGGCAATCCACACATGTGTCGCTCGACACATGAGAACCCTAAAGAACAAAAACAGGAAATCCTGCACCTCATGCTCAACCCACAACAACTCACATAGAGAAAAATGACATAAACCCTACCTTTTTCTGGAGATGCTACCACGAGGGGAAGTTGGTCGGCCTTGATTGCTTCGCCGCCGCGAAATCGTTCGAGAGGGAGGGCGAGAAGGCGAGAGATAGAGAGACAACGAGAGTGGGAGGAAGAGAGGAGACGAAGGGTGTAGAGGGAAGGGAATAACGAGTGTGAGAGAGAGATCGGTTAAATAGAGAGGATGTGGAGACGGTTACAACACCGTGAGAAAAGGGGGTCGTGGTCGACGGTTGCATACGCAGCCATCTCCCCCCCTTCGCCCCAGCTTGTTTTAAAAGAAATCGCAAACCCCCTCTTAGGGTTTGCGGTTTCTTTGATATATAAAATTTTCTTTTTAATGCACGGCATTTATATATATATATATATATATATATATATATATATATATATATATATATATATATATATATATATATATATATATATATACGGATTTGGGTCTTTCACCCTATGACCCGTGACCCATCATGGTTTGGGTCCAACCCTAAGCTGTCTGGATCAAAGAATCCGAATCTTTTTAATTTGGACCATACCCTAATGATTTCTATTGTGATATGGATCCACGATCCACCATGTTCATAGATTCATGTTAGAAATTTGATTCCGCCATGGATCAAAAAATTTATCATCCCATTACAAAGATTTAAAATCTCTGGTTTGGATTCAAAGAATTACCATAGATCCAAAAAAAAAGTTTTTAATTGGACCCTCGCCACGTTTAAATCTCTGATGTCCAGGATCCAAACTTCATATAAGCTATACCAGTCCCACTAAAGAGTTGTAGAACCAATATAGAGATTTTCTCATTAATAAATCGATCTAAACCTCGTGGATCCATTCAATTTGTCCCAGATCCAATATCACACTTGATCATGATAGTGAGGATCCAATAACAGAGATCTGATCCATTTAACCGAAATCTTTTACCAAATATCCAATTAAAATGTTCGTAATCCGTTAGCTAAGATTCGAATGGAATATTGAAGGTCCAATTAGGATATCCGAGATCCAAGTACGAATAAACAATTAAAACAATAAAATATCCTTGTATCAGCTTAATGACTTAGATTTTAAGTTTATTTATCTCGTAAAATTCATGGGTATTACACCAAAAATTCAGGCAAATCTTACAAATACATATAATCAAATTTTTTGAGGATTCACGCTGGTCATGACAATCAGCCATGAGCCCAGTACCTTAATAACCATGATAACTTTGCAATCCTCTTCAAAAAACTAAGGGAGTCTTAGAGAAAATTCTTACCACAAACTAAATGTGGTTAGACAAGCTTAGATCAAGCCAGGGGTTGCCTCAAGTGGATCTTGGACTCAAGATTCCTCCCTTATCCAGCTCTCTTTTCTGACCCCAGAAATAAGATTTTGTCTAATAAAAATTGCTTAAAGCATGAACCAGCCGCCACAAACACAATGATATCGCATGCAAGCAGAATTTGCAGTTCTATCTCTTCCTTCAAGACAACTTGTATATGCAACTCTTAGTGATTATAATAGCCACTAAAACAAGCCAGCTGATATACTGGTGATGATAAATAAAATCTCTCTACGAGATGCCAAACTGGAAAAAACCCACTATGCAAAGGGGTCACTAGAAAAACACAAAGAGGATGAGAAAATCATGGCCAACTTTACCTGGCCGAGAGGCCAGACAGCCAGTGCCTGTGTACTTCGATGTAATTTCTTCAATTGACTGCCAAGGCAAATGAGCCACTACATGCACCTTGGTGTCTTCAGGTATCCAGGCTCACTGCACGCATGAGTACTAGACTCGGTATTTCGGCTCTCGTGAACAAGCTGTTAAAGAGTTACAACAAAAAACAAAACATGTGAGACCATTTTTTTGGGAAACTGTGGCACTGAGCCCCTTTTTCTTCCTTGAAATAAAGATGGAGAACAGTGACCTTGATTTTTTGGGGAATACTGCACGCAAATCACACATTTTAATAATGAAAACTCTCTCTCTACACACAGCAAATATTTGCTACCAAACAGTATGCACAATATAGTAAAAAAATCATGGTTTTCACATTTTTTTGACTTTTGTTTTGTGAAACTAACCTTGCAGATTGATCAACGAGGTTTGTTTAGTGAAAAACATGCTTTTGGTGGTTTTCACTAAAAGTTCACAACTCAGAAAAAACATGCTTTTAGTAGAATTGATGCAATCCAAGATACAATTCCTAACAAGAAACCATGTTGAATGCATCTCCAAGGTAATTGACTAGACAAAGAAATGCTCTCTCTCTCTCTCTCTCTCTCTCTCTCTCTCTCTCTCTCTATATATATATATATATATATATATATATATATATATATATATGATAATATTGGCTACCCTCGATCAAGTATTGTATCATCCGATCACATTACCTAAGTAGATCTTTTAAGCACTTCAAAATTCAATAGCCCACAATGTGTCAAATTTCATGATAGAAAAAATCATGTTTTTATGTTGAATCCGCTCGATCGAAAGTGCATTTCCCAGTAAATGGACCATGTTGAACACATGCGGGGTCAAGCTGATCAAATAAAACTTGCATCTATGAGTTCCAACTAGAGGTTACAATATTATAAAGTGTAGCTAATATTTTCCATATATATATACATATATATACTTTTATGGGACAATATTGGCTATCCATGAGTGTACCATATCCTCTAGTAGAAACCACCCGTTCCTTCACATTTTCTTGGTTTTTTTGTGAATCAAGCTTTATGGATAGGATCTATATGGTTTGCTTAGACAAAAACATGTTTAAGATATTCAATCATGTTGTATAGGCAGATTTTCTAAGAGATACAAAATTCAACCGTTTACAATGCCTTAAAATATCAATATGAAGAAAATCATATTTGTATGCTAAAACCACCCAATCCAAAGTGCATTTCCTAGTTAATGGATCATGCCGAATGCATTCATGGGTCAAATTGGCCAAATGAAGCTGACGCATATGAGATTCAGCTAAGAGAGTACATACTCTAGTTTAGCTAATATATATATATATATATATATATATATATATATATATATATATATATATATATATATGTATATATATATATATAGTCACTAGAATATGAGAACTAATGTGTGAACCGTGATTTTCATGGACTTTTTTGTTCTTTTCTCTTGAATCTAACCATACGGATGTGAGCTACATGCTAGGTTTTATAAGAACCCGCTCTTGAATCATCCAATTTTATGCATAAACGAGATTTTTTTAAAGCTTTAAAATCAATGGTTCATAATCATCATAAATATTCAAGCATTCAAAAATCACATTTTTCATAAAAAATACACGATCAAACAGTTGATTCCTAGTAAATTCACCATGCCAAGCACATCCACATAGTTGGATTTACAAAAAACATGTTGGAAATGCCCATATTTCTAGTTCTCATATTTCAGTTCTCTCATATATATATATATATAGGAAAAGTGATAGCTGTCTGTCACTTTTCTAGCCTACCATGAGCTCATGGGTGGTTTTAGGTTGTTTTTTGCAAATCTGACCTTGGGGGAGGTGTTAGACATTGTTCATTTCTTAGGAAATGCCACTTGAATTATTTTTTTTATCAAAAAATTATTTTTTAAGCCTTGAATATTTATGAAAATCTTAGACTGCCGATCTTTAAACCTTGTAAAAACCTAACAGCTTGTTGGAATCGGACGATCCAAGAGTCGATTTCTATAAAATGAATTATGTAGAACCTATGTCACATAGGTGCGGGTACGGGTGCGGCGATGCGGCACTCTAAAAAAGCTTGGGTGCGGGGGTGCGGGAGTGTGTATATATATATATATATATATAAAATTTTTAACAGTTAACAGTAACACTAATGAAACAAAAAACAATTATCATAATATCATCAAAACCAATTTTCATTTTTTTATAAAAATGACAATGATAGATATTTCAAGATTTAAATGTTGAATCATAGCATGATTGAAAGGAAAACATAAATGCAGTTGTATGTAATTTGCAAAATATCACACTATCCCAGTTACCATTTTCAGTTAATGCATGCAGCACTATCTAATCACAGTTTCTAGTCTCACTATATTGCCTGAAATATCACCGTGTCATGCACTATATTGTGCCAACTGCAGGTAGAACTTCAGTTAACTCACTACAGTCATGGAATTTTATCTGTACCCAAATAACAAACATGGATTAGTTAGTGATGCTTTTCCAAGGAAGCAACTGAAAGCTGCAACAGAAAGTATTTGATCTTTTCTTTTTCATTCTTTTATATTCTTTTACCAGTAAGGGATGCTAAACCCCACTAACTGTTGTTAAGATTAGTCGTCTGAAGTCCTTTTTATTCTTAAGTAGTGTTTTGGTATTTTATATATAATGAGGGACCCATGTGTAATTTTATTCTTAGACTAATCTCCTCTATTTAAACTAGAGAAGATTAGCTCTAAAAGGGATTATCGACTCTCTCTCTCTCTCTCTCTCTCTCTCTCTCTCTCTCTCTCTCTCTCTTCCTGTGTGCTCCATTCAGATTTGCACATGGTATCAGAGCAATAGGTTCTGGGGAGCATGAGCACTTCTTCGGTCTGCACAAAAGCTTGAGTGAAAAAGAAAAAAAAAGGTGTGCGTGAATATTTTTTTTTACGAGTGTGCAGATCTGATGTCTGACATTTGTCATGACACAGATCTGTAATCAGATCTAAAGGCATCACTTTTTTTTCTCATCTGGATCAAATAGCGGCATATATGGGTGACGTGAAAAGGCCGTGATTTCTTTCTCATCGAATCTGAGTGGGTTGAATAAAATTTATTTTGTTCATTTGTAGATCTGGATTTTCACGATTCTGGATGTCAGAAGTAGTTTGTTTCTAATGATTTGGTGCTCCCGTGAAACCTGTATCATGAGGAGTATGTTGTCTGAGATATGCTCAGAACAAGATCATCGATTAAAAGTTTTTTTTGTGACATAGGTGTCGTGGAGAATTAATTTTCTTTAAGTTCCTTTTGGATTTATAAAGGGTCGTTCAGATCTGATTTCAGATCAGGTGTCGTGGTTCATCACCGTCTCTGGTGTTGTTTCTGGTGGTGTCGTAGTTTCTGCAGTGTGTTTGAGCAGATTTTGTGGTCGTGTAGTATCCAGATTTGGACTCTAAATAGGTTGGAGAGGAAATCTGATCGATTAATTTTTTCTGTGAACCTGTGATAAATTTTTTTTGGTCGTGTATTGCAGTAGAGTAATCAGCAATATCTCCTAAGTTAGCAATTCTTTTATTAGGGGTGAAACTCAGAAATTCGATTCTAAGAATGAGGCTATTGGAGAATATAAAGCATTTGCAAATCCCTTCTCTTACGGCTCTTCCGTGAAATTAAATGAAGTAAATTATGCCAGGTGGTCAAGAACATTTATGATGTCGGTTTCTGGACATCGTAGAAAACATATTCTGTTGGAAACTGAACCGAATGATAAAGTGAAAAAATATATTACTTGGGATGAAGATAATGACATAGTTATGTCATGGATCATGAATAGTGTTGAACCTCACATTGCAGATGGTCTAATTTATTATAATACAGCTAAACAGATGTGGGACAACCTTCGAGATACGTATTCTCAAGAGACTAATGTAAGCCATATCTTACAAGTCGAACAAGAGATATATAATTTGCAACAGGGAGATCAGACCTTGGCCCAGTACTATGCATCAGTCAGCTTTTGAAAGACTTAATGCTCATAGACCTCTTTGTTGTTCAAAGCAAAAGGATCATCAAGAACAAACTATGGTTGCTCGGTTCCTCACAGGCTTATCTTCAGAATTCTCTGTTGCTAAAGTCCAAATGTTGACTGGATCTGATGTGCCTACTCTTGCTGATGCATACAATCGCTTGAGTAGACTAGTCATTTATCTTCCACAATCTCATCCTATATCCCAGACATTTGCTCTAGTTGTTCCATCTGGTTATGGATGTGAAAATACTCTGAATATTAGAGGACGAGGTCGTGAAAGAGGCATGGGAGGTAAACTTCAATGTACTTTTTGCAGAAAATTCGAACATTTAGAAGATCGTTGCTGGGATAAGCATGGACGGCCTGCTCTTCCGGCATCGAAGCCCAATGTTCCAAAAGCTAATGTCATAGAATTAGAAGCAACAAATGCAAATGAGACTTCTTCTAGTGATTGTATTACCCTGAGTCGTGCAGAATATGATGAACTGATAGCTCATTGCCCTTCAAGTTCCTCTTCTCCTGTAGCTGGTGTGGCCTACTCAACAGGGGATCATCTTCATCTCAATGATAGTAAGTGGATTATTGATTCTGGTGCATCCAGACAGCTATGTGGCATCTCTTATTTTTTTTCAGATCTAAAGGATACTACTGCACATCGAGGAGTCTCATTAGCAAATGGGAGTTCCTCTTCGGTTGTTGGTCAGGGGAATGTTTTTATATCTTCTTCCTTGCAATTGAAAAATGTCCTTCATGCTCTTTTATGCTCTTTCATTTCCTCAAAGTTTACTCTCCGTGAGTTGTCTTATAAAAGAGTTAAATTGTAGAGTGATATTTAATCCTGTGGGTTGTCATTTTCAGGATTTGCTGACGGGGAAGAAGATTGGTGGAGGCTACGAAGAAAATGAAGTCTACTACCTACATCATCCAGTGGGAAACATTCATGCTGCAGTTGATTGTTCCTCGAGTCCTGTTCAGTGGCATCGTCGTCTTGGTCATCCTTCATTGTCAAAGCTCCGTCGTGTCATTCCTCAAATTATGTCTACTACATCATTTCAATGTAAAGCATGTCAGTTGGGAAAGCATCATCGGAGTTCGTTTCCTTCTAGTCAGAGTCAGTCCAGTCATAAGGTCTTTGAACTTCTTCATGCTGATGTATGGGGTCCTAGTAAAATTCCTACCAGGACTCAATGTCGATATTATCTTGTTATTGTTGATGATTTTTCTAAGTTGTCTTGGGTATTCTTAATAAAAGAAAGGTCTGAAGTTCCTAGTATTATCAAATCTCTAGTTATTGAAATAAAAACTCAGTTTGAATCTGTTGTCAAGATTATTTGCACTGATAATGCTCTTGAGTTTAAAACCAAAGCCTTGGTGCAATTTTATCAAGACCATGACATTCAACCTCAAACCTCTTGTGCCTATACTTCTCAGCAAAATGGGGTAGCTGAACGAAAACACAGGCACCTCCTTGATGTTGCTCGTACCCTTATAATTCAATCCAATGTCCCTGCGTCATATTGGGGTGATGCAGTTATCACTGCCTGTTATCTGATCAATCGCATGCCATCATCATCCGTAGAAGATAAAATTCCTTTGCACATCTTGTATCCTAATGCTCCGCTTTTTTCTCTCTCACCCAAGGTTTTTGGATGTGTTTGCTTTGTGCATAGACTTGGTCCTGACCGTGATAAATTAGCAGCTCAAGCAACTAAATGTATGTTTATCAGGTATTCCAAAAATCAAAAGGGGTATCGATGTTATGAACCGAATTCCCATCGGGAGTATGTCAGTGCAGATGTATCTTTCTTGGAGTCCATTCCATATTATTCTAGTACTGGTGCTCAGATGCAAGTGGATCAAGATGACTCTTTTCCTCTTCATGTCCCTCCTTTTCCTTTGGAATTTGTACCACAATTACCGAACACAACTCCACTTTCCTCACAGTTTTATAATCCTCCATTAGTTTATGTGCGTAGAGCTCCACCTCCTCCCGTGCCTTCACCTTCTTTTTCTCCTGAGGTAAGTACTCCTGATAACTGTGACCTTCATGTTGATGATAACAGGCCAATCGCCTTACGGAAAAGGACACGACAATGTACCTTATATCCTATGTCTCAATTTGTGTCTGATGTCAGAATTGGAAACCAGATGAAAGCTTTTATTTCAGCCTTATCTGCTGAAACTATTCCTCTAAGCTATCAACAGGCAGTGCTCAATAGCAGGTGGAAGCAGGCAATGCAAGATGAAATGGATGCCCTATTGTCTCAAGAGACATGGGACCTGGTCGATCCTCCATTGGATGCAGACATTATTGGATGTAAATGGGTATATACCATCAAGTACAACTCAAATGGTTCGATTGAGAGATACAAGGCTAGATTAGTAGCAAAAGGTTATACTCAGACATATAGTGTTGATTTCTTTGAAACATTTTCTCCCGTTGCAAGGATGGGTACCATCCGTCTTGTTCTCTCCGTCGTTGTTCACCATGGATGGAGCATGTGTCAATTAGAAGTGAAAAATGTTTTCCTATATGGGGATTTGTCTGAGATAGTTTACATGCAACAACCTCCTGGGTTCGAGGTTGAGGGGGAGTGTCAAAAGGTGTGCAGATTAAGAAAAGTGATATATGGTCTTAAGCAAAGTCATCGTGCATGGTTTCAAAAGTTGTTTGAAGTAATGTCAAAATTTGGTTTTAACAGGTCAGCATCGGACCACACATTATTTATTAAGAAAACTAGCTCAGGTCTAGTTGTTATGGTGGTATATGTGAATGACATCATTTTTACAGGAGATGATATGAAAGATATTACAGCTACAAAGGCTCATTTTCAAAAACATTTTGTTACAAAAGATCTTGGTCCACTTAGATACTTTCTGGGCATAGAAGTTTCTAGGAACAGTGAAGGTATGGTTTTGTCTCAACAGAAGTACGTTCTTGATTTATTAAAAGAGACATGAATGTTGGGAGCTAAACCAGCAAATATTCCCATGGATCACAAAGTTCAGTTATCGAAAGAGGGGTCAAAACCTGTTGATAGCAGAAGCTATCGCTCACTGGTAGAAAAACTACTATATGTGACAGTGACTAGACCTGATATTGCTTTAGCAGTAAGGTTAGCCAATTCATGGACAAACCGACTGAGGTACACTGGAATGCTGCAATAATGATACTCAGGTATTTAAAATCCTCTTCTAGAAAAGGACTATTTTTTAAGAAAGGTGGGACCCTGGAGATAGTTGCTTACTCTGATGCTGATTATGCTGGATCTATAGAGGATAGAAAATCTACCACAGGATTCTGTGTGTTTGTGGGAGGTAACTTAATTTCATGGAGAAGTAAGAAGCAAACAGTGGTTGCTAGGTCAAGTGACGAATCAGAATATAGGGCTATGGCCCAAACAACAGCTGAATTAATGTGAGTTCGAACTGTACTAAATGATCTTCAAGTGAAGGTTTCATCGCCTATGGTAATGATGTGTGACAACAAGGCGGCTACATATATAGCGAATAATCCTGTATTTCATGAGAGAACAAAACGCATTCAAGTTGATTGTTATTACATAAGAGATATGGTTCAAGCTGGTCATATCTCTACCAAGCATCTAAACTCGGAGGACCAAGTTGCATATATCTTTACAAAGCCTCTGGCTAGGCCGAGTTTCTCAAAATGTTGCAGCAGGCTGAGCATGATTGATATCTATGCTCCAGCTTAAGGGGGAGTGTTAAAATTAGTAGTCTGAAGTCATTTTTATTCTTAAGTAGTGTTTTGGTATTTTATATATAATGAGGGACCCATGTGTAATTTTATTCTTAGACTAATCTCCTCTATTTAAACTAGAGGAGATTAGCCCTAAAAGGGATTATCGACTCTCTCTCTCTCTCTCTCTGCCTCGGTTCCTGTGTGCTCCATTCAGATTTGCACAACTGTCAAAGATACAAATTTCTCACCTTTTCTTTCTTTTCTCTTCCTAGCCTCTTTCCATCCTTCCTTTTCTATTTTATACTTCTTCAATGGTGCACAGAGGAGAAAGAAATATGCATAGGGGAGGGAGAGAGAGAGGCGGGGCGGGGGTTTAGCCGAAAAGAGCGAGAGAGACGTGGGGAGAGAGAGAGATTGAAGGAGACATACCGGTAGTCGCCGCGCCCGAGTCATCACGTCGGCGATGGCTTAAAGGAGAAGAGGAGGCATCGAGGTCGGGAGAGGAGCGGGGGGGGGGGATTTTTTTGCCCTAATCCCCCTCCCAGCCCCATTTCATTGGGCTTTTTTTTTAAGTCCATAATTGGACTATTAAGACCCCGGGTGCGTTGACCGCACCCAAGGTCGATTTGACTACATCGGGTGCCGCACCCGAGTCGCATCATGTCGAGGAGGGTGAGGCACCCTTCTTGCCGAATCCCTGTGACTTAGCGTAGAACACATTTGTATGGTCAGATTTAAGGAAAACATGGAAAAAAACCCCGTAGGCTGACAGTAGGCAAGAAAAGTATATATATATATATATTGTAAAATTGTCTATGAAAAGACAATACGCATACGAGCACAAATAAAATAGAAAAGATGTGCACGAAGGCACTCTCACAACACTTGAACAAAGTACGCAAAAGCGTAAAAATAATAAACATGCACAATGGCATGTATTTCATAGAAAGAACCGAATGCTTGAGACTCTCAAGCTTAGGAAAAACAAGGGGGGAACACCCCTATTTATACAAGAAAGAGGAGGTGCAAGGGGGCTCCCAAAGAAGTCGTTGGGGAGCCCCCAACGGTCACATTTGTGACCGTTGGGGGTCCCCAACGACTCTATTGGGGGACCCCCCAATGCACCTTTTATGAAAAGTGAAAAATAAAAAATAAAAAGAATAAAGAAAATACAAAAATAAAAAGAAAGAAAAGTACAACATATTCCAAATGGAATTTGCGCAAGAGGGGAAATTACAATTATACCCTTATCGGGTAAACATAAAATAAAAAGAGAAATATATATAAATATATATATATTTATATATAGAGATACATATACATATATGAATTATATGTAAATGTATCTCTATTTATATAAGTATATATATTTATATTTACATCAACGATTTTGGGAGATACATTTTAACACCCCCCCTCAAACTTACGGTGTGATAACCGCAAGTTTGCCAAGGAGGAAATGAAATCTGGGCGAACATAGAGCTTTGGTGAAGAAGTCAGCAAGCTGATACTCAGACGTTACATATGGTAGATCAATGACCTTCTTCAAGTATTCTTCTCTGACATAATAGCAGTCCATCTCTATATGCTTTGTTCGCTCGTGAAAGGTGTGATTCTTGGCAATATAAATTGCACTTTTATTGTCACAGCACAACTTTGTTAGTTATCTGATAAACACTCCCATATCTTCCAAAAGACTTCGAATCCATACAATTTCCATGGTGGTAGATGCCATGGCTCTATATTCGGCTTCAGTGGATGACAGGGAGACCTTCTGTTGCTTTTTACATCGCCATGAGATCAAGGACTCTCCTAAGAAAACACAGAAACCAGTGGTGGAGTGACGGTTACTAGGGTCACCTCCCCAATCTGAGTCAGTATAAGCAAGCAATTTCAATTCAGAGGAAGAGGATAGGAATACTCCCTTATTTACCGTTCCCTTCAAATATCTGATGATGCGAAGCACAACACTCATATGAACGGTTGTAGGAGCATGCTGAAACTGACTGACGATGTGTATAGCATGTGACAAATCGGGTTGAGTAATGCTAAGATACATTAGAGAACCTACCAACTGCCTGTAAGGAGTAGGATCGGTTAGAGGAACACCGTCGTCAATCTTCATTTTTGCTCCCACAACTTCAGGAGTTTCGCATATTTTGTCATCAGAAATACCTGACCTGTCAATAATCTCGCAGGCAAGTTTAGATTGAGATAGAAAATAACCACGTTGCAAATATGCAACCTCAATTCCAAGAAAATATGTCAGAAAACCTAAGTCTGACATCTCAAATTTTGAAGTCAAGACGGACTTAATACCCTTGACTCCTTGAACATCATCACCTGTAATCAACATGTCATCAACATAGAGTAACAAAATTACAATCCCTGCATTAGTTTTTCTAGTAAACAAAGCAGTGTCAATATAACATGAGGAAAAACCATTTTCTAACATTACACTGGTAAATCTATCATACCAGGCTTTGGGAGCCTGCTTTAAACCATATAGAGCCTTACGAAGACGAAGAACTTTATCTTTAGGAATTATCATGCCTGGTGGGGCATCCATATATACTTCTTCGTTAAGATCACCATTTAAGAAGGCATTTTTAACATCCATTTGAAAAATGTTCCAATTTTTAATAGATGCAATAGTAATAAGACACCTAACGGTAACCATTCGAGCCACAGAGGCAAAGGTTTCTTCGTAATCAATTCCATACTCTTGCCCATACCCTTTTGCAACTAAGTGAGCTTTATACCTTTCTAGAGAGCCATCGCTCTTAGTTTTAACTTTAAAAACCCACCGACAGCCTATAGTTTTCTTTCCTGTAGGTAGAGTTTGGAAATCCCAAGTTTCTGCCCTTTTAAGAGCATTAAGTTCACTTTGCATGGCTTCTTTCCATTCAATGCATTTTTTAGCTTCTTCAAAATTTCTTGGTTCAAAATAAGAGTGAATGGCACTAAGACAAGCCCTATATCGAGGTGAAAAAGAGTCAAAAGATACAAAACGAGTTGAAGGTCTTCTATTCCTTTCAGATCTTCTATGGTCAAGAATAGGAGAAAGCTCACTATATTGATCAATAGCACTTCTAAAGGTGTCTTGGTTTCTACGAGAGTAGGTTATAGGCTCACTTGGAACTCTACTTTCTTGTTCATTGAGTGAGTTATGTTCACCAATATCTGCATCATTTTCCTCATCATGGTTTAATGATACCTCATCATCACTAGATATATCATCATTACTAGATAATAAGTCAAATAAGGAGTAATCAAAATTTTCTTGTTGAGAAACATTTTTTTCAAAACCACTCTCATTTTCTAAAAAAGTTACATTTCTAGAGACATATAGCTTATCATCTCTAAGGTCATAACAACGAAAACCTTTTTGAGTTTCGGAATAACCAAGAAAGGCACAAGGAATAGCCTTGGGAGAAAGCTTGTCATTCTTATCTGTAAGTATAAAACACTTACATCCAAAGACTCTTAACCTATTATAATCAGGTTCAAGCTTATGTAATACCTCAAAGGGAGATATTTTCCCTAATATCCTAGATGGTAAGCGATTTATCAAATAAACAGAAGCAAGAGCTGCTTCAGCCCAAAAGTTTTTAGGAATATTTTGAGATATAAGAAGGGTCCTAGTGGTCTCAATAATGTGCCTATGTTTTTTTTCAGCCAACCCATTCTGTTGAGGTGTTTTAGGACAAGACCTTTGGTGAATAATTCCGTGATCCTCAAGATATACCTTAAATTGATTGGAGAGATATTCTCCTCCAGAGTCACTTCTAAATATCTTTATGTTGCTGTTGAATTAATTCTTAATCATTGAATGAAATTTTTTAAAACATGAAAACACTTCATGTTTAAACTTAAGAAAATATATCCACGAATATCTGGAAAAATCATCCACAAATATTACGTAATAAGAAAATCCTCCTTTTGAAACAACAGGTGCAGGTCCCCAAACATCCGAATGAACAATTTCGAAAGTTTTAGAAGAGAACATAGTTCTTTGCTCAAAAGGTAAGCTTCACATTTTTCCGAGAATGCAGTCATTACAAGAAAAAGAGCTTTTACATAGGTCTTTTGCAAAATGTAAATATGATAACTTGGTGATATTAGGATGACCAAGTCTTTTGTGCCACACATTTATATCTTTATGTCGGGCAACATTACACAAAACTTTTGGAACTTGAAGAGATTCCATATAGTATAAATCTCCTCTTCTAAAGCCTTCCCCAATCAATTTCCCGGACTGGCGATCCTGTATTAAGCATTTATCACAAGAGAATTTAATATCACAGCCATGGTCCGTGAGTTGAGACACAGAGAGGAGATTCAAGTTAAGTTTAGGTATAAATCTGATTTTTGGAATAGAAAATTCTTGAGTTTCAAAATTACCTATTCCTTTAATTTCAAGAGAGGTTCCATCTGCAGTGGAGACATAAGATGGAGAACCATTTTTCGAATAATCGGAAAGTGAAAAAATGTTTGGGGACATATGAAAGGATGCACCGGAGTCCAAAAGCCAAGAGATTTTACCTGGAGAGGAAGAAGTGGATACGGCCGCACCGGAAGTAGATCCCTTGAGGAGAGGTTGAAGAGCTTCCACTATTTGATTTATAGAAAGGGTCCCACTCGAAGATGCCTCATCCTTCTGCGGTACACCAGTGGTAGCCATGGCAAGAAGTTTCTTCCATTTGGAACATACGGGCTTGATATGCCCCGGTTCTTTACAAAAATGACAAATAGTTTTGCTATAGTCCCTTCTTCCTCTTTGACCACCATTTTCACCTTGATTTTGAAATTTAAAATGAGGGGGACGATAGGTTCTTACATTGTTTCCGGGTCGGGATACGGCATTGACCTCACTATTTTCTTCAATATTACAAGGAACCGCAAGAACATTTGGTCCTTGTTTACATAAATTCATACGAGTCTCTTCACCACTTAATTTGGTGAGAACATCTTCAAGAGAAGGAGGAGAAAAAGAGGAGAGAAGAGATGACCTTATTTGCTCAAATTTGGGCCTTAGCCCATTCAAAAAATTGAAGAACCGATCTTCTTCAAGTTGCTTGTGACGGAGCTCAATTGCCTCTCCACTCCATTTTGGTTCAAGCATTGCAAGCTCATCCCAAATAGAGGAAAGATCGGCAAAGTATTCCCTAATCGTCATTTCACCTTGAGTAAGGGAGATAGCCTTCTTTTGAAAGTAATACTTATGAGAGAGATCCCTTGAAGTGTACATTTTTTCAAGATAATGCCAAGCTTCCGATGCCTTTTTGAATTTAATAATGTTGGCATTAATCTTGGTTTCCACGGATGAAAAAACCATGAAAGAATCTTGAAATTCTTCATTTCCCATTCATCGTGTTTCTTGAAATATTCTTCAAGGGCTTTGGTTCTTTCTTCTCCCTCAAGAATCTTGATTTCGCCTCCATTTACTATGGTAATCTTGGGTTCCGGTTTCGGAATTGTGCCAAGTACATATCCCCATAGGCCTTTTCCTTTTATATGAGCCTCCATATTTCCGGCCCAAACATGATAGTTGGACCCATTTAATTTGAAACCAAGAGCAAAATGGGACTCTTTTTCGCCCATTAGAGAGTAAAGAGGTAGAGAAAAAAGCGTACCAACACAATCTTTCCAACACCAACTTTGCACAAGATTCTTCTAAAATATTTGAGAAGGATCCACCACTTCAAACTTCAAAGATCGGAAGACACGTTTTTCGAGGCACTCGAAAATAGAGAATCCCACGATCTTCAATGATCAACCTTGCTTTGATACCATGTAAAATTGTCTATGAAAAGACAATACGCATACGAGCACAAATAAAATAGAAACGATGTGCACGAAGGCACTCTCACAACACTTGAACAAAGTACGCAAAAGCGTAAAAATAATAAACATGCACAATGGCATGTATTTCATAGAAAGAACCGAATGCTTGAGACTCTCAAGCTTAGGAAAAACAAGGGGGGAACACCCCTATTTATACAAGAAAGAGGAGGTGCAAGGGGGCTCCCAAAGGAGTCGTTGGGGAGCCCCCAACGGTCACATTTGTGACCGTTGGGGGTCCCCAACGACTCTATTGGGGGACCCCCCAATGCACCTTTTATGAAAAGTGAAAAATAAAAAATAAAAAGAATAAAGAAAATATAAAAATAAAAAGAAAGAAAAGTACAACATATTCCAAATGGAATATGCGCAAGAGGGAAAATTACAATTATACCCTTATCGGGTAAACATAAAATAAAAAGAGAAATATATATAAATATATATATATTTATATATAGAGAGATACATATACATATATGAATTATATGTAAATGTATCTCTATTTATATAAGTATATATATTTATATTTACATCAACGATTTTGGGAGATACATTTTAACAATATATATATATATATATATATATATATATCCCAAGGAGTAAACATCAAAGGAAGGTGATATGGTTTTCTAAAACGTAGCCGAAGATAAAACTTTTGTCATGGCACATTTTGCTAAATCAAACTTATATATGTTTCTTATTTATTTCATAAAATAAATTTGAATTTGTAGTAAAAAATAGAAACAAAGACATAAGTGAAAATGAATGATTTCATTCCTAAAAGCACCTAAATAGCCCTAACTGCCCATGCCAATGCCACACCATGCACCCCCTCTAGAGTTGCTTAAACTACCAACAATTAAACTTTAAAATAGAGTTTATGACAAGTAATAGCAACTAAGAAAATGGAAAATAAGAGCAGTATGTACCAGAGAACCTATCCGTTCATATGCTTCCATAACATTCGGATCTTCTTCATCTTCATACCCTACTTGTAGTATGCGTGGACCATTGACAGACCAAAGGGCTCTTTGCCCAGCTTCCTGTAAGGAGCGCTTTGCAAGTTAAACATACACTTGAATCATACAGGGCACTTCATATATGTTTACAGGCAGAATGGAATAAATATAAAAACCCAAATGATCTAGCAGGTAAATGTGTTTGCAACAAAAACATTATTATAAATTTGTCAATGATAGATGTGCAATAGTCTTGTATTATATTTGCATCGGCCCATTTGTATTTTGTTTTCTTTATTAAAGTGTTCTATGAATTGGTGTTATGGATGTTCAATTAGAATTAGTTGTGATATGGAAACCATTTTGCAATAGCATATGGATGAACTATAACAAGCACAGAGTGTATCTTTGCATAAACACACTTCACAAAACATAAGCTAATCATATTTGAGGTGGAAAGTCTACTTTTTTTTATTTGTATATGCTGTGCTTTAGCATACTGTTGGCATTAGTTCAGTTTACTTTTTCACATAGGATTCCTCTATGTATGGGTTGTTGACCTCAGCTGTAGATGCATCAATAGAAGAAGCAAAAGAAGCAGCACCAGATTATATGAGGTTTATGTCACATGGGTGTGGGTGTGGGTGCGAGGGTGCGGCACTTTCAAAAAACCTGGGTGCGGGGGTGCAGCATATATATATATATATATATAAAGTCCAAAAGTTGGACATAAATGACCATGGGTGCGTTGACTGCACCCAAGGTCAGGTTAACCGCATCGGGTGCGGGTGCGACACGGGTGCGGCACCTAGTTGGAGAATCCCTGTGACATATAGGGCAAAAAAAAATTTCTTGGCATTTTTTTTTAAGTCCGAAAATTGGACCAAAATGATCCTGGGTGCGTTGACCGCACCCAGGGTCGGGTTGACCGCACCCGGTGCCACACCCGCACCCGTGTCACATCGTGTCGCGTCGGCGCGAGTGCGGTACCCTGCTAGCCGAATCCCTGTGACATAGTATGAGGTGCTAAAATGCAACAGCCAATATCTAATATAAACTCTATACAACATCCAGAAAAGTTTCATGACGATGAGAACCATGGCCTATAAGTTCCTTTTTCAGTTTTATTTCTTCAGCTACATTTAAAGACTAATGAACTTTGAACGATAATTTTTTAAGGCTGACTATGTTGAGGAATATAATATTATGTATCATTAGTGTGGGTAATGCTCATTTATGTATTAATATTCATGTGTAAGGGTTGTCTTGTATTTTAGCATTAAAGATTTAGTAATCAAAGTTAGAGAATGATTTTGGTCCAGACTTGTCTTAGTGGAATAATCCTCCTGCTAATCCGTAGGCCGTGAATATGCATTCCCCATCTTCATTAGGAATACATCCCAAGTCAAGACACTATCTGACTACTTCGTCTCAAGATTGGTTCATGGATTCGGGGGCAGCACATCATGTTACATGAGACTCAGGTAAACTTTCTCATGTTGAACCTTATCGTGATAATATAAGTGTAATTACACGAGACGAGAAACACTACCATATTACTCATGTAGGCACGACAATGGTTTCAACTAGTAAAGGTCGCCTTTCCTTATCTAATGCCTTTTTTGTTCCTAATATTCAGGAAAATCTCATCTTTGTTTTCCAACTTTGTCATGATAATAATTCTTGTGTCTACTTTTCTCTGTCTTCTATTTCTGTCAAATAAATTCACACGAATCAGACGCTCGCTGAGGGAAAAAGATACATAATATATATTTTGAATGAAGCTCCAAAATTTCCTTCGCCACTCGTGTGTCATTTATTGTTTACGTAATCCAGTCAACAAGCTCATAAAGGAGTTGATGTTTGGCATTGTAGAATAGGTCACTGCAATTCTAGTTTCCTTAATGTTCTATATAATAAAGGATTTATTGATGTTAAAAGTAGAAATTCTTCTTCCTCTTGTGTTAGTTGCCGCGTTTGTAGTAGTCATGAACTCTCATTTTCTATGTTTAATAAAGGAGCTTCATTTCCCTTTGAACTTGTTCACTCTGATGTTTGGGGTCCTTCCTTAGTTATGTCTTTGTCCAAATCCAAATATTATGTGATTTTTGTGCATGATTTCACTTGTTTTACTTGGATATATTTCTTAAAGTCTAAGGACCAAGTTTTTCCTGCTTTTCATAAATTGAAATCTTATGTCTAAACTCAATTTTCTCAAAAAAAAAAATAGCCTTAGAGAGTGATGGTGGTGGTGAATATATATCAAATCAATTCACACAATTTTTATACGGTAATGAAATTCAATGTAAGTTGAGTTGTCCTAGGACTTCTCAACAAAATGGAGTATATGAATGTATATCACATCATGGAGACAACCCGGACAATGATGTATGATGCAAATCTTAAGGTTGGATTGTGGTCAGAGGTGTTTCATACAATAGTTTACTTAACAAACAAGATGACTCTGTCCAATCTTGGAGGAGACTCTTCCTATTTTTTATTGTATGGGATGCACCCTAATTATTCCCTGCTACGGGCCTATGGATGCCGATGTTTTATTCATATTGACAGTATGTTGAGAGATAAATTATCTCCCAAGGCTACCATGTGTCAATTCATTGGATATGATGATGAATACATGGGATACAGACGTTATGATCATGATGCCAACAAAATAATCATTTCAAGTTGTGATTTTTCATGAAGATGTATGCAGGAATCTGTTATCGTCTCCAATAATAATTTATTTTCATCTTTTTGGCCATCAACACAAGAGGCATAACATTCTGAAAATAACATTGTTGAATCAGGATTACAAGGACCAGCGAGTACACCATTGACTGGTTACATTCAGCCAAATGTGCAGCCACCTTTCTAGTTCTTTAAGCAAGTGTCCAGCAGAAGACAAGGATTGAACAATGCAATATGTAAGGAGACTGCTGTCATACATAATGAATTGATTCTTCAAAAAACAGAATTTCTTGCAGATCAGCAAGCATGTGACTCCAGCAGTGCTGCAGATCGGCTTACTGAGGACTCCAGTGTTGGAACCTGATAATTCTGGATCAGATCTAGTGTAATAACAGTGAACTTTATCAGATAAGTAAACTTGAATTTCATATTTAGAAGCTGCTACGAGGATACTTTCATTGTTTTATTTTATACCTAATTGGATCTTGGATGTCCTGTTCGGATCTTTGATGTCGGATCCTTAAAATACTATTTGGATCTTCGATCCAGATAAATACCTAATAGTAGATTTTAATTTTTTGTTCGGATCCTTGATATTGGATCCTCGATATCATGGTTAGATTTGATATTGGATCCAAAACTTATTATGTGGATCTACGAATTTATAATCGGATCTTAAAAGGGAAAACTTTATATAGGATCCAAAGTAGTTTATTGTGGATCCATAACAATCTACCGAAGGTTTGGATCACAAAATGTATGACCAAAAGGTCTGGATTCAAATTACTTTATTTGGATATTGGCCATCGGAATTTCAATATGAAGGAGATTTGTGCATCAGGAGCGTAAGGTGCAAGGTAAATTTTATTGGAACCATTATAAATTACTTGGAATCCAAGTGAATATATTTGGACCCATAGTGATTTAGCTGGGTCCAAATAAAAAATTTTAATACTAGTAAGTTAAGAGGAAAAGAAAATTCGGACCCATGGATGGATCCGACCTTCGGATCCACTCTGCAACACTGTCGTGAATCCAGACCGAGTCTGGTTCCCGTGCCTTAGTTTCGGGTTCGGACCCGGACCGCGCCCCGCATATACACGGTAAGTGAATTTTCTTTTTAGTGGGCATTGTGCAGGACGATAACCAAGGAGGGGTCTATTAGGGTTCTGAAGGAACCCTAACGAAAACCCAAAGCGTTGGGAGGGGGCGGTGCGCAGCCGCTGGAGTGGAAGAGGGGATACCCATCTCCTCCTTCCTTTTCGGGGGCCACCCTCCCTATATTACTCCCCTCTCCTCACCCTCTTCCTCCCGAGCTCTCTCTTTCCCCCTCTGTCTTCTCTATATGTTTCCCTCGCCTTCTCGTTCTCCCTCTCGATCCGTGCTCAGCAGCAGAGCCTTCGACGCCGGCGGAAGCTCCTGATCGCGGCAGCTTTCTCCCCCTCGTCGGAACAGGTAGGATGTTGTGACTTTTTTTTGGGTTATTGAATGTGCTCGGGTGTGTGCGTGGGCAACCAAAAGGAAAATCCCCAAATTGGGGGTTTCTGTCAACCCTAAACCGAAAACCCCAAATCTACAATTTGGTGGTTTCGGATTGTTATTGTAAAGGGGGTTATGGGTTTCGCATTTCTGTAAAAAGGGGAGAGGTTTTTTATTCCTGCTATAGGGTTTTGTTTCGGTTAAAAAAAAAAAGAACCATATACGATTATCCATTGTCCCAATTTATCTTTGTACACTCGTACACGTTCGTTGCATAAGATCGTGTTACCTATCACCTAATTTGAATGCTTCTTAAATTGTTTGAGTAACTAGAAAAAAAAATTATGGGCTCTTTGGTTTGCTAAATGTAGATTCAGGCCCCCTTTTTGTTTACTCAACTATATCATCTTTCTAAAATGTTGTGTAATCCATAGGTAGTGATTATCACATGCTTGATTTGTTCATGAGAATCGAAAGTATTGCTCTTTAGTTTTCTCGTGAACATCTGTATTTGAATCATCCGTATTTGTTTTCTCTAAGTGACTGAATATTGGAATCATCTGTATTTGTTTTCTCTAAGTGACTGAATTTGAATCACAATATATAAATAATTTGTAATTGTTTTCTCTTTAGTTTTTTTTTTCATGAACATCGGTATTTGAATCATCTGTATTTGTTTTCTCTAAGTGACTGAATATCGGAATCATCTGTATTTGTTTTCTCTAAGTAACTGAATTTGATTCACAGTATATAAATAAGTTTAGATTATCGATCAATGGAAAATCTATTTGGCAATCAAATGTTATCAGTGTTTCCTCTGATGCGACTGAACAAAAAATTTGTTTTGTTTATTGCCATCAATGTTGCAAATTAGTCATTGGTTATATATCTTGAATGAATGTTATGTATGCGCTATTCAAAAGCACTATTCAGTAAATAACATTGAATTCTTTAAAACTATTATCAACCTCCTGCGTTAATGTTCTAATTGTTAATTTATCATTGAACCCTATCTAATGGCTGGTTATGTTTGATATCCCGCTAAGCAATGACACTCGTGGGTCTGCTGACCACTATTTCAATCTTGCGAAATCCCAGGGGATTCATCTGTATTGCATTGAACATGATGTGTTAAACTTATTGAATTTAAAGCTTAACTATCACATGCTTGATTTGTTCATGAGAATCGAAAATATTGCTCTTTAGGATCAAGAATAACAAGGTAAACAAAAGTTGGTTCGTAGCGGAGCCTGCAATTCAGATGAACCATAGTGGTGCAATATTTCTAATTAAATGTCATGATAGATCAGAATTTTGTTGACTTTTATGTGTAATTAAGCAACAATAAGTTCTTTGATATATGCATGCTAAGTGTGGCTCTGAAAATGTTGACTTCTCTTAATTGTTGATTCATGTAAAATGTCCATACTTTGAGGATCAATGTTAATCTATTTTGTTGTTTCATCATAGGATTCTGGAAATTTAGTTTGATTAGCCCTGTATGTGATATCAGTGATCTCTGTTAAATGAAATCTATAGGTTCATAACAACATGTGTTAGGATTAGAAATCACCATGCTTATTTTGTGGGATCGTTAAAATTATTTGAAAATGGATTGAAACATTTGCTATTTCTGAATATACGTACCTGGTTGAGACTTTCTGACATGTGTGCGTGCGTAGGAAATATTCTCAGGTATTTGAAATTTTTGTTATGCGTAATCTGTTGTGGGAAGAATCTTGGAAGCATGTATAAATGAGAATCTAGTTGGATTCATATTAAGTTGAAATTCAAGTTAACATTTACCTGCATATTCAGTTGATATGCAAATTCCTATTTAGATGCCTATAGGTTGATGTTCAGTTCCATATGAAGCTGCATATTAGTTAGATGCTCAATGCCTATGTAACTGCATAGTAAGTGTATGTTCAACCTCGTACAAAGCTGCATATCAAGCTGATATTCAATGCAAATTTAACTGCATATTCGGTTGTTGTTCACTGTTACATGAAGTTGTATATTAAACTAATGCTCAAATGCATATTTAGCTGCATAGTAAAATGATATTCAATTTTATATACTAAGCTCCATAATTTAGTATGTTCAAATGCATATTTCTTAAAATGTTCAAAATGCACATTAAGTGTATATCTTTTAGAATGTTCAAATGCGAATGTGTATTACCAAATCTCTAAGATTACACTGCATGCTCAATAAAGGGCACCAACAGTGTCTTTGCTTGTTTGGCAGAGCTTTTAGTGCATGCCACCATGTGTTGGGATGTCACAAGTCAAAACCTAATGGTAGGTTGTGGCAATTTGCTATTGAAGAATAAATAAATAATAATAATGATGATAAATGATGATATGGTAACCGAACCTATGGATCGGTTTGTTGTGGACATATGAGTGTCAAGCCAGTGTGTTGAGGGTCATGCATAGACCATCGAAGTTATGATGTAAATTCATATGAAAATGAGAATATAATATTGTTGCCCGACTGATTTAAAGGCACCGGAGCATTCGTGCTTGACTGGTTTAAATGCATAGGAGCACTCTGAGTGAGATTGTGCAATCAATATGGAAAAAAATTGGGATCTGTATGCCTTGGTAA
Source organism: Nuphar pumila (assembly GCF_984573655.1). Lineage (NCBI taxonomy): Eukaryota > Viridiplantae > Streptophyta > Magnoliopsida > Nymphaeales > Nymphaeaceae > Nuphar > Nuphar pumila. The sequence continues at coordinate 126,589,673 of NC_143250.1, forward strand.
AATGTCTAAGGTTGGGGACCTACTACTATGATAGTAGGAGGTAGTTTGGGCAAATGCCCCTGTACTTTGGCTAATTTAAATAAATGAGAAGATCAACTCACTCAGATTCGGGCTTACCTTGAAGAGGGTAGGTGGTACAAAACTCCGGGGATATGTGTTCTGTATTTCGAGCAAAAAATAGCTCGTTGGTCCCCAGTCCTCGGAGTTGGGAGACCCAGACTACCAAATGTGTCCTAGGTGGTAGCTCCATGTTCTTCTGCAGAAGTTAGGGATGCATCCTGTTTTGGTTTGACCCTTGAGAGGTTCTCTCGGTCACTGGCCGCTCCCTTGGGATTTCAGTTTTAGTTAGAATGTTCGGGTTAATAAAATACCTTTGAATAATATACCCCCGAATGTTCTCTTCTGTTACGGTTGCCTTGGCCCGTATGTACCCACGGGATAAAAAAAGATAAACACTAATTAAAACAATTTAGGTATGACATTGAAACCCAAGTAATGAAAAAGAGATTCAACGTGGGAAAGTTATAGCCCTAACTTTTCTTCTCAACTCTTCTTTTCTTGGTTAACGTGTTTGAGGCTCTGCCAAGATCTAATTTCTATTATAGTATCAGAGCGTTCTTGATTGGGATCGGTATTGCTTCGTCAAAGGTGACTAAATCAATCACTCTTAGATCTGATTTCTTTCTCTCTTATTCTTTTATTTCTTCCTGTTGATTTCTCTTTCTTCTTATTCCTTCTCAAATCTTATCTCTTCCTCTCTTCCTTTCTTGGTTTCTTCTTCCTCTTTCTTCAAAGATCGACATTTGTTGTTGATCAGATCTTACAACGATCAGATCTGAACCAAGATTCAAGATCGGTATTCGTTGATCATATCTGTAACGCCCCAAATTTTCAAACTTTCGAACCTTTCAGAAAACAGGCAAAAGACTAGAAAAAACCTTTTTTCTTCAGAGTTCGTTTATGAAATCAGCGACAGTCTATTCTTTTGTAAAATTCAGAAAGGTAAGCTGACAACTTTGGGCAAGTTAGCTAAAAGAACCAAAACGCACAAACCATGCTACTTACAAGACACTTGGAAAAGCCACTTTCATTAAAAGAAGTTTCCAAATAGTACAAAATTCGAATATCCCAAGGAAAATCCGTTACAAAACCCAAAACGTCCAGGATGCGAGCTAAGAGCAGGAAGAAGAAAGTCTTGAAGTCATCTTTCCATCGCGCCATCGCCCGCTGTGTACCTAATCATCACATGTACCCATAGAATGAGTTAGTTTCGCGAAAAACTAGTAGGTGCACAAGAAAGAATACAGGAAACTGAATTAAGTACATTTAATTCAGCAGGTTATGCAGTTTAAAGTAGAAATGCAATTAAACAGGTAAGCAGTTCAAACAGGTAAGCAGTGCAACTGTCAAACACAGCATGATGATTCATTTGATCGTAAGCTGTGAACTACTACGCAATAAGCAAGTAAGCAAGTCTCATGACCCATCGACCAGTGTGAACAGACTTTATGTTTCGATATTACTGCTCTGCAGGTACGCGCAGGCAAAACATAGAAACAACTGAGACTAGTTTGGGCGTCTGTTATTCTATGTATTTTCAATAACCCGAATAGATAGCTGAGTCCGCTCCTAAAGGGACGGCTTTGGCCGAGAGAGGATTCCTCAAAGACAGGTAAGTGGCAACGGATGCATCGAACTTCTGCAAAAGTCCATGGGATCTACCACCTAGGATAATGTCTGGTAGTCCCTTCCTCTAACTCCAATGACTAGGGAGGCCAGATCTTTGCCCGTGGGGTGGTTGTTAACAACCTGTCCATTGGAGTTTTGTACCGCTCTGTCCTCTCCCTTGACAGACAACAAGAAGCAAATGGGTGCGTTAGGGGTTGCTTAACTAACGACCCATCCTATGTTATTCATAGGCAAAGGGTTTATGACATATTCGTTGTGTGGAAAGCTTTTGTCCATAAACTCAAGGGAACACAAGAGTCGTGGAGCATACTTAAGGCACTTTCCACGATGTGCTTGTGTTTTCTTTCAGCAACACCATTTTGTTGTGGTGTACGTGGGCAAGATATACGACGATTGATATCATTCTTCTAGAGAAATTCAGTAAATTCATGTGATAAATACTCTCCTCCATCACATTGGAGATGTTGGATTTTAGATGACAATTGATTATAAACAAGGGCATGGAACGAACAAAAGATTTTGAATACTTCATATTTATGTTTCATAAAATATATCCAGATGAATCTAGAATAACTATCAATGAAAATGACATAATAGCGGTTGCCAGATAAGGAGGTCTAGGGAGCAGGGCCCCAAACATCAGAATATATGATTTCAAAAGGAATTGAAGCTCTTTAATTTATTGAATGAAAGGGGAGTAAATGACTCTTACATAAATGACAACCGGAACAAAGAGATTCTTCTGATCTTTTATTCAAACTAGACTCTGGAACAAGCCCTTCTGACACAAGCTTTTCAATAAACGAATGACCACAATAACCCAATCGACGATGCCAAACTTCTGACTTATTACACTTAGACAAACTAAGACAATCTTGAGACAATTTTGACTGAATAATTGATGAAATTGGTTAAGCAATACGAACTGAAGATGGAGACTCCTTGAGGACATACATATTCCCTTGTCGCTCCCCTTCAACGAGCGTCTTCTTCGTAAGAAGATCCTTAACACATACAGAAGGAGTAAATTCAACAGAAGAGTTAGTATCGTCAACAAGTTTAGACACATAAACAATATTTTTAACTATGTCCGGGGAATGGTAAACATTAGACAAAGTTAGGGAAGAATTAGAAAGAGGAAGGTCAACGGTTCCAACATATGATATAAGGTGAAGAGTATCATCATCAGTCTTAATGCTGAATTTTCCAAAATAAGAAATCGGTTTTGAGATCTTACCAACATCACCTGTAACATGTGTTGCCGCCCCAGAGTCAATATACCATGTTCCTTGTTCATTTTGTTTGAAACTCAGCCCTGAAAGTGCAGAAATCAAGAGGTTCTTCACATTATCCTTATCCTTCGGTCTCCCTATTTCTTTTCCTTTGCTGGGAAGTGTTGGCCCATTCATCTTTCCTTTGTTTTGAGGGTTATGCCAGCAGTTTGCCTTAATATGTCCTTTCTTATTACATAAATAGCATGTTGGTATAATTCTGGAGTTTTGATTGTTGGAAAATGAGCTGAATTGATTATTTGGAGTAGGCAATAATCCACGTCCTCCAAAATTAGCTCTTCCTTGTCCACGTCCTCCACGGAAGGAGTTGCGTGTAATGAAGTGCCAAATGAGTGAAGCGATATCTCCAAGAGCAAAACACGCACATACCCAAGTAGCCACTAATGGGCAAAAATACAACAAACCACAAAAGTGGTAAAAACACACAAAATAAAGTGAAAAATATATTTCACTCAAGAGGGCTTCAAAGAAGCATACATACAATGGGGGAGAACCCCTTTATTTATAGGCACAAGAAGAGAACCCTTGGAAGAGCTCCTAAGGGACGTTGGAGCCCTTCCAACGGTTACAAATGTGATCCTTTTCTCTTTTCTTTTTCTTTTTCCTTTTACCTTGGAAATGCCCCCTTGAGGGACGTTGGAGGTAAAATGACTATTTTACCCCTAGTGGGTATTACAAAGGAGTTATATAAATATATATATTTATACATGTAGATAGACACATAGACATATATATATATGTGTGTGTGTATGTGTCGTAATCTATATATATAAATATATATATATATATACAATCATATTTTAACACCCCCCCTCAAACACACGGGGAGATCACCAAGAGTTTGCTGAGAAGAAAGTAAAAGTGAGGTGATGGCGAAGCTTTGGTGAAGAAGTCCGCCAACTGGTATTCGGTAGGAACATATGGCAAGTGAATAGTGCCTCGGAGGAACTCATCACGAACATAATGGCAGTCTATCTCAATGTGCTTGGTTCGTTCATAAAAGGTGTGATTACAGACAATGTAGATAGAACTCTTGTTATCGCAACACAGCTTCGAAGGAGTTGAGAATGAAACGCCCATATCTTTAAGCAGACTTTTTAACCATACTATCTCAGTGGTGGTAGTGGCTATCGCACGATATTCTGCCTCTGTAGAAGAGAGGGATACTTTTTGTTGCTTCTTACACCTCCATGAAATAAGTGACTCTCCAAGAAACACACAATAACCTGTGGTGGAAATACGATTATCGGGGTTACCACCCCAATCAGAGTCAAGTAAATTGAGAGGTGAAGAAGAGGGTAAGAATAATCCTTTAGTTATGGTGTTCTTCAAATATATGATTATTCTCATGACTGCAGCCATGTGAATGGTAGAAGGAGCAGTCTGAAATTGGCTTGCACTATGAACTGCATGAGAAATATCTGGCCTGGTGATAGATAAATATGTTAGTGACCCAATCAACTGACGATAAGGTGTGGGATCTTCTAAAGGAGTGCCATCACTGGCTCTCATCTTGGCGTTGATCATTTTTTGAGTCTTCACTTTTTTGTCATCCGTGAGCCTAGACCGGGCAATGATATCGGAGGCAAGCTTCATTTAGGAGAGGACATACCCTTTAGAGGAATATGTAACTTCAATACCTAAAAAATACCTTAGAAAATCAAGGTCAGACATATCAAAATTTTCTTTCAAAATATTCTTAATAAGATCAATACATTTTTTGTCATTACCTGTGATAATCATGTCATCAACATAAAGCAACAAAATTGTTATCTTTTCATTAGAAGTTTTAACAAACAAAGCAGTATCGGTATAACAAGAAGAAAAACCATTATCAAGAACTACTTTGTTAAACAGATCATACCAAGCTTTTGGTGCTTGTTTGAGACTACAGAGAGCTTTGTTTAACTTTAGAATATTTCCTTTACCAATTTCAAGACCTGGCGGAGGATCCATAAGGACTTCTTCACATAAAGTTCCATTTAAAAAGTATTTTTAACATCTAGTTGATAAATCGACCATTTTTAATAGAGGCTAAGGCAATTAACGTTTGTACACTAGTCATTCTAGCAACTAGAGCAAATGTCTCTTCATAATCTATCCCATATTCTTGGGCGTAACCTTTTGCAACCAAACGAGCTTTGGATCTTTCAAGGGTTTCATCGCATTTGGTTTTGACTTTATATACCCATCTACACCCAATAGCCTTTTTTCCTAATGATTGACGAATAATGCTCCAAGTTTGGGCTTTGTTAAGAGCCTCTAATTCAATTCTCATTGCTTCAATCTAATGAGGATGATCCTTAGCTTCTTTATAAGAGGTAGGCTCATGACACAAATGTATCATGTAAAACCCAAAATTTTTATTATAAAATAATTCAAATTGGGCCTAGATTCATATTTCAGATCTAGGACCCATAAAAGGGGTAATTAGGATTAATTAATTTAAATCCCGATTTAATAATAATAATAACAATAAGTAAATAGAATTTTAAGTTTTTAAAATTAATCCGAGGATCCACAGTTGGATCCAACTTGTGGATCCATATCGATCGGGGCCGGGTTACGGGTTACGGGTCTCGGGTCCGGACCCGAGCCGCGCCCTGTAGTAGCCCTTTTAAAAGAAAAGGGCAACCCGATAAGGGTTGCCCGATAAAGCTGGAGCCGGAAAAAGAAAGGGGGGCAGGAGGGGGTTACGCAAGGCGTAACCAACCCCCCCCCCCCCCATCTCGGCGTGGAGGGGGCTGATAAAAGGAGTGGAGAAGAGGGGTTTCCCCTCTTCACTCGTCTCTCTCTTCCCCCATCTCTCTCTCTCTCTGTGTGTGTGTGTGTGTGTGTGCGCGTCGAAGGAAAAGAGGTCGCCGGCGAGCTGCGGCAACTAGCAGCCATCATCGACTGCAGCGAGTCCACCTGCCACGGTTGCAATGAGGAGCAACACCAGCAACTTTGCCTTCGCGTCTCCAGCCTTCGATCATCGGAAATAAGGTACGGTGCTCCTTGGAATCGAGGTGAGGAATCGAACATGGGTTCGATTCCATGAGGGGATTAAGGGGAGGATTTGGGGATTTGGCTGTTTACCCCATTTCGAAAGCCCAAATCGATTTGGGGATTTCCCTGCCTAACCCTACTTTGCAAAATCCCTAGCCCAAACGATTTGGGGTTCGACTGTGGTATCGGATTAGCCCTAGTCGTGGGGTTTCCGATTTCTTGAATAGATAACTCCAAGTTTGGGGGATTTCTATTGTGGAAACGATAACTCGAATCTAGGTTGTTTTTGAATTCTGTTTAGGTATACAACTTAGGGCATGAGGTTTCTTTATCATGATTATGCATTGTTCGATTATGGCATGGGGTTTCTTTTTCAATTCGTATGAGGAGTATTATGGATAAACTAATTTAAGCATGAATATAGGTGGGAAGAAATAGAAATCTGAGTTCAAAAGCTATATATATACCTACACTTATTATTCATGAGTATTAATTTCCCTATCCTGGTAAATCTGAATAGATACTTAGATACATGCCAGGGTTGTCAGTTTACATAAAACCTGATTTTTCTGCATGTTACATTTATGTGCATTGCACAATATAAATTGTTAGGAGGATTACAGATAGATTCTGATTTTGTGGGATTATAGATGGCATATGTTTTCCTTAGTGTAAAAGTTGGTTGTGTGATTATTGTTTGATAGTTATTTTGTGGATTATCATCCAATCCGATTACCTAATACTTTGTTCTTTGAACTGTAAACAAATTTGATTTCTATGAGATGTGTTCTGTCATCAAACCAGGGCTTTTATTATTATAATGACTATATGTCTATGTGCTGACTATATCAAATATGTTCCTATGCTGGTTTATTAAATGACATCAAGTCTGATTTCGTGTGATCATGTATTGTCCTATGTCACACGGACTCGGCTAGGGAGGTGCCGCACCCGAGTCGACACGCCCCGACACGGGTGCGGACACGGGTGCGGCCTCAGACACGGCCTGGACTCGGTCAACGCCGAGTCGGACTCGGTCAACGAGTCCAGGCCGAGTCCGTCTTAATTTTGGACTCGGTCAATGTTGACCGAGTCCAAAAATGTCCATTTTTAGTACAAAAAATAAAAAAAAAAGATCTTTTTATATATTTTTTAAAAATATATATATATAGCATGAGTCTTAAACATTAGGCCCAGAAAAAAAAATTATTCTTAAATATTATCATTTAATTCTCTCTCTCAATCTTAAAAGCTAATAAATTCTCATCCACGAGTACCAACACTTTTCATCCACCAAGTTCTCTCTCTTATAAAAGCTAATAAATTCTCATCCACGAGTAGCAACACTTTCTCATCCACCGAGATCTCTCTCTCTCTCTCTCTTTTTCAAATCTAGCTTTGAAAAATTAAAAGCTTTTAATGCTTTTAATTAATGTTATGAATTTTAGCAAAAGATATTTAATGCATTTACCAGAACATGCTTTTAGTTAATGCTTTTAATTAATACCTTGATGATGTTTTATTCCCATGGTAGCTAAGACTCGGCTGAGTCAATGATAAACTCAGCCTAGTTTGGTTCTAACCCAGTTATACTACTATTTTAACTCAGTTAGTTGAGGATCTGAGACAACTTGGAAGAGTCACGAGCCGAGTCCAAAATTTATATAGACATATGCACACACTGGATATATATATATATATATTTTTTAAATATATATATATATATATTTTTTAAATATATATATATATATAGCCGAGTCCCCGTGTCCAAAATTTTTAAAATTGCGCCGCACCCGTGTCGCACCCGCACCCGCACCCGCACCCATGTGACATAGGTATTGTCTTACACAGTTGTATATCATTAAAGCATGAATACTTTAAGAATAAATTCTTGGTAATCACATGAATGATCAAGGTCTAAAACTTTAGGGTGTTTAGTAGACTCTTGATTTGGGTATTTCCTGAATAGTTTGGTTTGGAGGAATCTGTATAGTGGTTAGTCTATTGCTGACTGAAAGAAAACAAATACTTGTTAGGTACCCACCTTCTGTGGGCTATTCCAGTGCTAACCAGAAAATAAAACTCTTGTGTATGTGGGCTATTTGGACGTGGAATATGTGAAGGTAAACAACTTGAATGCGTGCTGCGCATTAAGCTAAATATGGTGGTCATGACACTAAATCTATTCATGGGTAATAGCTGGAATTATTGCTTATGCTGGAGATTTCCTCTTTGTTCTGTTCTTGCAGCACATGAATATAGCTGGTTTGGTTAAACATATTATTATTTGAATCGCGAAATTTGCTTTAAAGTATCTCATGCTGGTTCGTGAGTGGGGCTTAAGCACCTATTTGTAAGATGCAGCGTGGAATCATTGAAACATAACCTGAAAATTTTTAGTTGTGTATAATAGTGCTCATGTTACACTGTTTAGGGAGGATGGACACATAAAACTGAAATTTTATATGTAATGTATCTTGCTTGGATGTCTCTAGCTGAACGTTATACTTTTGTCTAAAGTCCATGTGTTATTTAAAAGCTTGTGTATTGGATTGTATGGAAACACTTGCCGTGGAGGTTTATGCTTTCACTTGACTGTTATGATTATGGTACGCATGAGTGTGAGCATGATTCAATCATTAATAATTCTTCTTGAACATGTACGCTTGATTATTATGTGAAATGGTACATGTACACTCATACACTTAAGGAAACCATGGATTTGGTTAATGCCCATATGTGATGTAGGTAACACAGACATATTGAAAATGCATATGAATGAATTATGACATGCATATGTTTGGGTTTATATTTGCATGAATATATATGTTTTTTGACATTCTGGCTTAGTGTTATAAATGAAACACTATTTTGGGTTTTGTTAGGTGATGCACCGATAGCCTAACTGGACCATTATCGGCCCGGAGAGCCGTGGGTGTGGTTTGCTTTCACATATGTTTTAAATACATCACTTGAACCACATAAGATGGTTTGGCACATTAATACACTGTTCTAGTGGTTTATACGGGTTGGAGTCCCAAATGGGTCCCGAGGGGAGGATGCGGGTTTTTCACTTTACTTTTGCATATGGTGTTGCAAACTTAAAGAATCAACTTTAATAAAGATATAATAAGAACAGTGTAATATACATTCTGGGATATCTCATCTGGAGTATGAGAATCTTAGATATCCGGTCTTGGAGAGACTGTGAGGATACAAAAACTCCGTGTGCTGTAAGTTTGGTCCCCTGAACCCGATATTGAGGTTCTTTCTTCTGGCCACGGTTTTAGGGAGAGTCCGCCACTTTACCCGGAAGTGGTGTGTTTTGACACAGCTGTTGTTATGGTACCAAGGAAGTGACACTTGTGGGCGTGGGGCGTCCCTTGTGTCCCCGACATTAGATGTGGAGGTCTAATGTTCTGATGGATGGTGCTGTTTTCTGATATCGGTCGAGGGCTAAGTTGGAACCCAGTAATAAAATACAAATTGTGTGTTAAGCTATCCTGGGAACCTACTTGACCTCGGGGATTGTACCCGTTTGGTGTATCCGCGGGCCACGGTAATTAAAAAGAGGAACTTAAAGATGTGTGCATTTAATAGGGCATGCATATGGAAAGATGGAACTTAAATGAAAGATAACAAAAAGGGAATCATGCATTGCACATAATCATGCATTTTTCTGTTATGCATTAGATCATGCATGTTTGAATCATTCTTGATATCATGACATGATTTGGTATTAGCATACGATTTACTTTTTGAAATCATGCTGCAAGGTTTGGCTATTTAGTTTCTGCTATATGGTACTGTTTTACTATTCTTGACTGGTGAGCATATGCAATTATTGGTAGTTATGGATATTTGAATGTTGCAAATTATATTTGCACTCACTCAAATCACTGCATGAAATCTTATCCATGTTCTTTCTCTCACCTGGTTTCTTTAGAAGTAGCTGTGCTCAGAATTTCGGTTCTGACACCCTACTTTGTTGGTTTTTCACAGGACATGGTGAACAGTGAGGCTGGACTGACTACTGGGGATGGATGAGAGTCATACTTGGGCTTGTCAGCTTCAGCAGAGGACATAGTGGCTCTTTCTTTTGTCTTAGTTCTTCTCGCGTCTTTTCAGTTGTCGCTTTATTTTCAGTTGAATAAAACTGTCTTTGAAATTTTCTTACTCATTAATAAAAGAATTTTAGATGGTTGATATGGATGATGATTGCAACTTCGTTTGTGGTAGTTGGGCTATCCAATGGAAAGTGGAACTGTGAGGACCCACTCTTAAAAAAAATATATATATTCTGCATTTTTAAAGGGTATGGATTGGGGTCGTTACATATCATCATGAGGCAAGTTCTATAATTGGGTGAAAAAGATTCATAAGACACAAATTTTTGTGGTGGCCTACTATTACGAGAAGACCTTCTAGGTTGGTTGTCATCAATAGGTTCTTCTAAGTTTTGAGAATATCTTTCAAGGGTCGGTTGATGTTCATTTTTTAACCGGCGGGTATATACATTTAAATCATTAGGGTTTTCATCATGTTGAGGTATGTTATTATGATGTGAAGTCCCATCACAAGTATTATCACAAATAGTTATATCTAAGGACTCAATTTTAGGAGCTAAATCAAATAGGAATGAATAATTAATGTCTTCTTTAGATGTGTGAATGTCAAAACCATTTTGATCTTCAATAAAGTTTACATTTCTTGACACATAGAGTTTATTGTTTTGAGGATCATAGCATCTATAACCTTTTTTATTTTCACCGTAGACAATAAATACATATTCAAGGGCCTTTGGTGATAATTTGTCTTGTCCTTGAACAAGCACAAAACATTTATATCCAAAGAATCTTAGTCTATTAAAATCGGGAGTAATTTTGAACAATTTTTCAAAAGGTGATATATTCTTTAATGAAGAAGAGGGCATACGATTGATAAGATATGTTACGGTAAGAAGAACTTCGACCCAAAAAAAATTAGGAACATTTTTAGATACAAGAAGTGTTCTTGTGGTTTCAATTAAGTGTCTATGTTTCCTTTCTGCAAGACCATTTTGTTATGGAGTTTTACGACAAGAACGTTAATGTAAAATTCCATTTGATTTAAAGTAATTTTGAAAATCCCTAAACATGTATTCCCCTCCATTATCGGATCTAAATATAGCTATATTGTGTTGAAATTGATTTTGAATAAGAACATGAAACTCTTTAAAAATATTGAAGACATCGGATTTGCTTTTAATAATGTATACCCATGTATATCTAGAAAAATCATCAATAAAGGTAACATAGTAAGAATATCCTCCTTTGGACATGACGGGTGTCGGCCCCCATACATCGGAATGCAAAAGTTCAAAAGATCTTTTTGACACAAAATTACTATGTGAATACGAAAGCGAATGAATCTTTCCAAGAATACAATCATTGCATGTAAATATGTTTGTATTACAAAAATTTTCTAAAAAAGGAAAGAGATACAACTTGAAAATACTAGGATGTCCAAGCCTCTTATGCCAAGTCTTAATATATTTAGATTGAACATGATTACAAAATGATTTAGATGGCAAAGACAAAAAATCCATATAGTAAAGATCCCCTCTTCTATGGCCTTGCCCAATCCGCTTCCCGGACCGGAGATCCTGTAGATAGCAATGGGTTGGTGAAAAGAGACATTACATTCAAAATCGGTAATTTGAGAAACGGAAAAAAGATTTAAATTAAGTTTTGGAATAATTCGGATTTTGGGAACAACAAATTCTTTGTTTTGGCCATAAGTTTTCTCAAGATTCTCAATGCCTTCAACATCCAAGGATGTTCCATCGGGGGTTGAAACATATGATTTAAATTTGTTTAGACTTGGTTTTGATAAAAGCGATGCATTTGGGGTCATATGAAAGGAGGCACCCGAGTCAAGGATCCAAGAAGACATACCCGGAAAAGAGGAAATGGCGGCACCAAAAGTGGAAGGCAAAGAAGATGATGTAGAGGAGTTCATCTTTATGAATTGTTGAAGAGTTTCCGTAAGATGCGCAATGGACTCCTTTATGTCTTCATCCTTCTTTGATTCTTCATTTGTATTTGGAGGAATTTCACCAACGGAAGCAACCTTCCTTTTGAATTTAGGGCAATCCGGGCGAATATGACCTGGTTCATTACAATTATGATAAATAATCTTTCTTCCTCCACCACCATTATTCTTCCAAAAATGAGGTGGTTTATACGATCTAACATTATTGTTGAAATGAAATGGGGATCTTCGAAACACGAGCTTAGATTAACAAGAGCAAGTGTCAAGAATGACACTAAAGCATAACCCTTAAAAAGGGTATAACTGGAAACAAAATAAAAATAAAAATGTATTCTTTATTGATATGAAAAACCAATTGCTTAAGAAGCATTGGAGTAAAATACAAGAGGGGCTGCACCCCTTTATATACACAGCTGAAAGAGGACTCAATAGAGTTGTTGGGCACAGTCCAACAGCTCTATTTAGAGTTGTTGGAATGTGTCAGTCCAACAACTCTATTAAGAGTTGTTGGACAATGTCAGTCCAACAGCTCTATTGCTAATCAAGTCTGGACAGGACTTGACTAGCAACCGTCATTCTAGTTCAAACTGAACTAGATGACATAAAGACAAAAAATAAAAATAAAGGAAAAAAAATTACAGAAAAGAAAGAAATGAAAAATGTATTTATATATATATATAATAATATAATATTATTATATATACATATATGTACAGTTTTACATTTTAACACTCCCCCTCAAACGTACGGTACAATGAGCGAAAGTTTGTCTAAGAGAAAGTGAAATCGGGGAGCAGCGAGAGGCTTTGTAAAGAAGTCTGCTAACTAATATTCTGAAGTGACATATGGCAGATCAATTATCCCGTGTAGATATTCCTCTCTGACGTAGTGACAATCCATTTCGATGTGTTTGGTGCGTTCGTGGAATGTTCTGTTACTGGCAATGTAGATCGCACTTTTGTTGTCACAACACATTTGTGAAGCCTTTGTTGCTTCAACTCCAATGTCAGCAAGCAGTCGTCGGAGCCAAACTACTTCCATGGTCGTGGTTGCCATGGCTCTGTATTCAGCTTCGGTGGATGACAGAGATACCTTCTGCTGCTTTTTACACCTCCACGAGATTAATGATTCCCCTAAAAAGATACAAAAGCCAGTGGTTGAGTGTCTGTTATTGGGATCACCTCCCCAATCAGCATCAGTATATGCAATTAAATCAAGAGAAGAGGAGGAAGATAAGAAAAGTCCTCGTGAAAGAGAGGACTTGATGTATCTGATAATACGCATGACTGCTCCCATATGAACATAAGTAGGAGCATGTTGAAATTGACTTGCTGTATGAACAGCATGTGCTATATCTGGTCTAGTAATGGATAGATAGGAAAGTGCCCCGACAAGCTGTCTGTAAGGAGTAGGGTCTGCAAGAAGTTCTCCATCATCAATCTTCATTTTAACATTAACAACTTCTGGAGTGTCGACTTTCTTATCATCAGTAATACCAGACCTGAAAACAATATCAAAAGCAAATTTAGTCTGAGATAATAAATATCCTCTAGGAGAATAAGCAACTTCAATGCCTAAAAAATATCTCAACAAGCCCAAATCAGTCATTTCAAAATGAGATTTAAGAAGTGTTTTGATTGTTTCAACTCCCTGTTTATCGCTTCCGGTGATGATCATACAATCCACATAGAGAAAAAGCACAATGATCCCTGCATCAGAATTCTTAATAAACAAAGCAGTGTCAGTTAAACAGAATTGAAAACCAATATCAATCATAACACGACTAAACCTATCATACCAAGCTTTTGGTGCTTGTTTAAGTCCATAAAGAGCTTTTTCTAAGCGAAGGACTTTACCCTTAGGAATACTTAGACCAGGAGGGGGTTCCATATATACTTCTTCAACTAGCTTTCCATTTAAAAAAGCATTTTTGACATCCATTTGAAAAATAGACCATTTTTTGATAGAAGCTAAGGCAATTAAGGTTCGGACAGTAGTCATACGAGCCACCGGAGCAAAGGTTTCTTCATAATCAATCCCATATTCTTGGGCATAACCTTTGGCTACTAAACGGGCTTTATATCTTTCAAGAGTACCATCACTCTTGGTTTTAATTTTATAAACCCATCGACATCCTATAGTTTTCTTTCCTGGAGGAAGATCTTGAATATTCCACGTAGAAGCCTTTTCAAGTGCATCTAATTCAGCTTTCATGGCTTCTATCCATTTGATATCATTTTTTGCTTGAAAATATGTGGATGGTTCTTCATATGAGTGAATTAATGCAATAACTGCCCTATATGTGGGTGAGAAAGACTCGTATGATACAAACTTTCCTGGAGGCCTCGAGATTCGGGTTGATTGTCTAGTTGGAATGTTAGAATATTTCTCAAGTGCACATGGAGGATTAGACTCTTGTCGCCTGGAATATTGAATACTAGTATCTCTATGAACTTCTTCATTTTCAACATTAAGATCAATAATTCTTTGATCATCATCAAAGTTACAGTCAAGGTCATATTCATCAGATGTTGACGTTAGATCTAGCAAAAAGGAGTACTCAGTGACGTCTTTTAATTTTCTAAAATCAAAGAAGCTCTCCTTTTCAAGAAAGAAAACATTTCTAGACACATATAGTTTATTATTTTTGAAGTCAAAACATCTATAACCTTTCTGGTTTTCAGCATATCCTAAAAAGGCATAGGGAATCGCACGAGGGGAAAGTTTATCATTTTTGTCAGTAAATATGAAACATTTGCACCCAAATATTCTTAGTCTAGAGTAGTCTGGAGAAATATTCATAAGTTTTTCAATGGGAGTGATATTTTGTAACGAAGAAGATGGCATCCTATTAATGAGATAGGTGGCAGTTAAGGCAGCTTCTGCCCAAAAGTCTTTCGGGACTTGATTTGCTATTAATAAAGTCCTAGTGGTTTCTATAATATGGTGATGTTTTCGTTCTGCCAGTCCATTTTGTTGAGGTGTATAAGGACAAGATCTTTGATGTGTGATGCCATGCAATTTAAGATAATTTTGAAAATTTGTGGATAAAAACTCTCCCCCTGAATCTGTGCGAAAAATAGTAATATCATTTTGAAACTTGTTTTTAACCATATTATGAAAAGTTTGAAAGTATGAAAATACTTCAGACTTATGTTTGAGAAAGTACATCCACGTATGTCGGGAGAAATCATCGACAAAAATAACATAGTAAACAAATCCTCCTTTAGAAATTACTGGTGCAGGACCCCAAACATCCGAGTGTATTAATTCAAGTGGTCTTGAAGAGAAAAAGGTTCTGTTCTGAAATGGTAATCTTTTCATTTTGCCGAGAATACAATCTTTACAATCAAATGATTCAGAGTTACAAAATTTCCCTAGATTTGGAAAATGTTGGATTTTGGATATATGTGGGTGACCAAGTCTCTTATGCCACATTTCCAACTCTATTTTTTGAATATTATAACAAAAAGCTTTCTTCGGCATTTCCAAAAAATCCATGTAATAGAGTCCTCCTTCTCTATGGGCTTCCCCAATCAGCTTGCCTGAGTGGCGATCATGTACCCAACAACCATGAGAAGAAAAAGAAATATTACACCCATAATCAGAAATTTGAGATACAGATAAAAGATTTAAATTTAATTTGGGAACATGTCTAATTTCTGGAATAATTTTTTTTTTGTTTTATAAATTTTTTCAAAATTTCCTATTCCTTCTATTTCAAGAGAAGTCCCATCAGCAGTAAAGACCTTTGACACACTTGTTTTATTTTTAACACATTTGGATAGACTTTGATTATTTGGGGTCATATGAAAAGATGCACCAGAGTAAAGAAGCCAAGAAATTTTACCTAGATCAGAAAAAGATGAGGCTGCTGCGCCGGTTGAAGCTTCAGATGAGGAAGAGGCACCTTTGATGAGAGGTTGAAGAATCTCCATTAGTTGGGCCAGGGAAACTGGTGCATCCTGATCTTTAGGCTCCGATCCAGCAATTGCAGCTTTTTTTTCTCTCAGCTCCTTAAGTTTGGAACATTATGGCCTGTAGTGTCCCAGTTCATGACAGTGATGACAAATAACTTTCTTCTTATCATAGTCACCATTTTTGTCGGTTAAAGTGAGGAGGCCTATATGATCGAACATGATTCCCTGGTCTAGACACGGCTAAAACGGAATCATCTTCAATTTTTAAAGAACCTTTCCGGAGACGATTTTCTTCCATTGTTAACTCTTCAATAGTTTCAACAATAGAAGGAATTTTCCCCCGATGAAGTAGGGCCGATTTAGTGGTTTCAAATTCCGGCCTTAATCCAGTGATAAACTGGTAAAAATGTTCAGCATCGAGTTGTTTCTGACGAAGCTCGATGTCTTCGGCACAATGCCACTTTGGTTCTAAAAGGGAAAGTTCTTCCCAAAGTTCGGACAACCCATTGTAATATTCACGAATAGTTTTGTCTCCTTGTGTCATCATTCGAACTTTTTCTTGGAGGTTGCACACGTGTGCAATATCTTTAAGGGAATACATATTCTTAAGGTATTCCCATGCCTTATCGGCATGATCAAATTTGGCAAGACTTGAGCATTTTTTAATGTTCTATTGATAAGCCATGACATTATCTTCGCATGAGATATTCTCCATTCTTTCCATTTCTTCTCGTATGAGGCAATAGCCTTGATTTTCTCTTCTTCCGATAGAGGGACCTCTTTATCTCCCTCCTTTTTAGTAAAAGATAGCTTAGGTTCCGAATCGGAACCATCCACAATCCCCCATAAGCCTTTTCCCCATATATGGTGCTTCATGATTGAAGCCCATGTTACATAGTTTGTATCGCTTAGTTTCATAGGCATGATGGTGACTTTATCATTGTCATCCATCGATTACAAGGAGAGAAAGAATAGGGATAGAAGAGAAACAAGAAGGAAAATGAAAAAGAAAGAAAAAAAAAACAATACAACAAGATGTGAAATCTTCTCCGATGAAGTGATAAAACACTTCTCTTCAAGTGGCGAACACTTTTGCAAATGGGCACGGAAACCGAGGCAGCTTTTCCTCAAGATTTAGTACTTCCGCGGCTCTGATACTATGAAATGAAATGGGGATCTTCGAAACACGAGCTTAGATTAACAAGAGCAAGTGTCAAGAATGACACTAAAGCATAACCCTTAAAAAGGGTATAACTGGAAACAAAATAAAAATAAAAATGTATTCTTTATTGATATGAAAAACCAATTGCTTAAGAAGCATTGGAGTAAAATACAAGAGGGGCTGCACCCCTTTATATACACAGCTGAAAGAGGACTCAATAGAGCTGTTGGGCACAGTCCAACAGCTCTATTTAGAGCTGTTGGAATGTGTCAGTCCAACAGCTCTATTGCTAGTCAAGTCTGGACAGGACTTGACTAGCAACAGTCATTCTAGTTCAAACTGAACTAGATGACATAAAGACAAAAAATAAAAATAAAGGAAAAAAATTACAGAAAAGAAAGAAATGAAAAATGTATTTATATATATATAATAATATAATATTATTATATATACATATATGTACAGTTTTACATTTTAACAATTGTCGGGTCTTGATACGGCATGAACTTCATCAACATCTCTTTTTAAGGCAAAACGAGTTTCTTCTTAACATAAGTCGGCCAAAATATCACTTAGAGTAGAAGCCCTATGAAGTAGAGATCCTCTAAGTTGCCCAAATTTGGGACGAAGCCCATGAATAAATTGAAAAAATCTTTCTTTCTGTAAGATCTCGTGTTTTCAGATCTTAGTCGCTTCATGAAAACTTAGAAATTTGGCTAAGTCTGGCAGGAAAATCGTTTGAGGCTCGAGTTTTAGACCAAGGTCTTAGAGTTTGGGTTTAACCCAAGTCTTAGCATCAGGGTCTAGGCAAGCCAATCGAAGTGTGGCAAAGACTTTTAATTTCAACCTTTAAATTCAAGCGAAATTCAAGCGACATTCGGGTTATTTTCGGGCGAAATTCGGAATTTGATATTCATGTAATATATCATTGGATGCGTCTCGAAATTCTGAGTGCAATGGTATTTTACTTTTTCAAATCCGAGTTCCGGTTGGCCCAGAAATCACGTTTTTCTAAAATTTTAGCAGTTTGTTGCAACGGATCTGAAATTGGATCGGATTGAATCCAAGGTATAGGATCCAAATTTTTATGGATTTGGGTCCTAGTTAGGTCCTACAAAAATCTGGAATGGATATAAGTCTTAATCCAAATCTTGTATGAGTATGGGTTTGGATCTTGGATCTTGGATCCGGATCCGATCCAAAATCCAAGCTTGTCATTTTTATGACTTTAAATTCAGCTGGGAGCTTTAAATTGGGGTTATTATTATATAAAAAGTCTCCAGGGTCAACATGACCAATTTTGGGAACTTTTGAATACCTATTAATAAGTAAATTCAAAAAAATATATTTATTAAATTAATGATTTTTATTAATTTCGAGAATAGAGTTAAGAGGGTTTAGGGTTAGCCCTCTTCCCTAATTAAAAAGGGTATAGAGGATTCCATACCTTTTAGGATTAGGAGGTCAAATAGTCAACCAAATGTTAATTAGTGAAGGAGTCTAAGAAGTTTGGAAACTCCCTAATGTGGGAGACCCAAATCTGGAAACTCACTAAAGAGTTTCCAGCTTTAAATAGGAGAAGGAAGGGGGGGGGCAGCCCTTTCTCTTTCTTTTGGCTGGAGAAAAAAAAAAACAGGAAAAAGAAGAAGAAGAAGAAGAAGAGAGAGAGAGAGAGAGAGAGGAGAAAGCAAGGAAGAGTGAAGGAGGAAGAAGAGGAGGTTGGAAACATCGGAGCTCAGCCACACGCCCTCCATAGCCTTTATTCTTTTCTTTTTCCAAAAAGGTACGGGTACTTCTTCTTGAAACGAATGAGAAATAGGGTAAAGATTGGATTTTCCATGCTTCTTTTGATGGAAATCCATAGAGGAACAGTGGACCCTCGATTTCCACCGTTATTCTTTTTCGCATATGCTGTATTTTTGTTGTTTCAGAAAAAGAATATATAGGTATATATATATGATATTACCAGTGGTCAGTTTTGCAAAATAGGTGGTGTGCTGTTGTTTTTGACAACATACACAGGTCCAAACTGGACCTGTGTACATGCTTTTGGACCCAGCCGACAGGGTCGGCTGGGCTGGGTATTCCTCTTGTATAAAAAAAAAAAAAAAAAAAATATATATATATATATATATATATATATATATATATGCATTAAATAAAAAGACCAGTTTTGCAAAATCCGTGTACGCTGTTGTTTTTGACAGCATACACAGGTCCAAAATGGACCTGTGTACTGCTGTTTTGACCCAGCCGACAGGGTCGGCTGGGCTGGGAATCTTCTTTTAAAAAAAAATATATATCAGTTTCTGTGTGCCCTGTCTTACTGTCGTTTTGACAGCCTACACAGGTCCATACTGGACCTGTGTGCGTGCTTTTGGACCCAGCCGACAGGGTCGGCTGGGCTGGGCTGGGCTGGGTGTTCTTCCCCTTTTCAAAAAAAAAAAACACATGATATTTTTAGCAGGCAGTTTTGCGTAAATAAAATTTTTATGCTGTTGTTGTTGACAGCATACACAGGCCCACACTGGGCCTGTGTATATGCTGTTAAGCCCAGCCAACAAGGTCGGCTGGGCTGGAAAGGGTTGTAACAAAAACATTTATAAAAAAAAAAAAATCAGTTTTCTTGTAACAGGTATGCTGTTGTTCTTTTTGACAGCATACACAGGCCCAAACTGGGCCTGTGTACATGCTGGTGGACCCAGCCGACAAGGTCGGCTGGGCTGCGCATTGTCCTTTCAAAAAAAATAAATATAATAAATAAATAAAACAACTAAAGCTTTGAAATCTGTTTTGTTTGAAGTATCGGCTGTTGGATTGGCTGACTGGCAACCAGCCGAGTGGCTCTCAGCTGACTGTCAGCTGCTGGCCGAGCCGACAGGCCCAGCCAAGTGATTGGCTGGGTGCAGTACTAATTTTGGCAGGACCGGGGCAGGCCCAGTCGACCCAGTCGATTGGGGGCTGACTTGGAGCCTTGGGCATTGAGAATAAATTTTTATATATGTATTTTTCTGCATAGTTGGGGGTTCTTGACAGCTTACACAGGCCCAACTGGGCCTGTGAAGGTGTTGTCAGGCCCAGCCGACAGGGTCGGCTGGGCTGGGCTGTGAAATACATAAATTTTTCTTTTCTCATATGGATATTGTAGCATGCTGGCTTATGAAAATAGGGCCTGTTTGTGTGATTAGTAGAGTTCAGAATTGTTAATCTTTTGATGCATAATAAATCTTGAGCATGAATTATGTATCTACAGTTTTATTTCTCTTTATGTTAGAAGTTGAGGTGGTTTACATGACAGTTGAAACATGCTTACACATTGATGAACATGACGTGTGTTGTTACATATACATAAATACATGAATGTTTCTTTGCCCATCCCAACACAAATCATGGTTAAAGGTATATGTAGTAATGATTGCACAAAGATGCTTGCATACCATGCATATGCACGGGAAAAAGGGGTATAACATGGGCAGTTTAAATTTGCATATGGGAATGTCATATTTCATGTTCATTATCAATGGATTAATTTGGTACATATATGACTATACCTTGCAGGCATGTTAATACCACTGCATACATTACATATGATTGTGATTCTTGCATTAGTGCTCCGGTGATCAACATGAATCATCGAGGGTTTGGTAAACCCGAGCTGTGGAGATGTTTCCTCTACTCATTTCAATGCATTGCAAAGATCATGCCTTATTAATATCTCAGCTTTATTGCACTGTTCTATATGTTTCTACAGGCCGGAGCCCTGTGATGGCTCTCGCGAGGTAGATGCGAGCTTTTATCTTTCTTTTTTTGCATATGAGGTTGCAAGACTTAAGAAAATTAAATTTTAATAAAAAGTAATAATAACGCACAGTGTAATACACCTTCTAGGATCACCCATCTGGAGAATGGGGATCTTAGAAGTCCGGTCTTGGGGAGACTGTGAGGATACAAAACTCCGTGTGCTTATTTTGGTCCCCTGAACCCGATATTGAGGTTCCTTCTCCTGGCCACGGTTTTAGGGAAAGTCCGCCACTTTACCCGGGAGTGCTGTGTTTGACACAACTGTTGTTTTTGTTACCAAGGAAGTGACACTTGTGGGCGTGGGGTGTCCCTTGTGTCCCCGACATTAGATGTGGAGGTCTAATGTTCTGAAGGTGATTCGGTCGAGGGCTAAGTTGGAACCCAATAATAAAATATAAATGGTGTGCTAAGCTACCCTGGGAACCTAACTTAACCTCGGGGTTTGTACCCGTTTGGTGTATCCGCGGGCAACGGTAATTAAAAAGAGAAACTTAAAGTTGTATGCATTTAATAGGGCATGCATAAGGAAACAAAAAACTTAATGGAAGATAATAAAATGATTCATGCATTGCACAAAAGACATGCATTTTTTCCTGTTATGCATTAGATCATGCATACTTTAATGGTTTCCTTACTCAATACATGAGGGTAAGTGTTGAATATTTAATTCTTGTTGCATGCTGAAATTTTAGTAGATGCTACTGCTTTACTGTCTTTGCATGCTTAGCCTTTATGATTGTTGCATGAATAAATTCTCAAATGCTATAAACTGTCTTGTATGTATTTCCCTTAATTGTTGCATGATATCTCATCTTGACTCTTTATCTCACTTGTTTCATTAAGAAGTAGTTGTGCTCAGGATTTCGATTCTGACACCCTACTTCATTGGTTTTTCGCAGGAACAGGTGATCAGTGAAGTCGACAGCTACTGCGAGGGCGCGAGAGTCACAACGAGTTTTGACAGCCTTCTTTGTGGACAGAGTGGCTCTTTATTTTGGTTTTTCAGTCTAGTGTTCTTGTTATTTGCTTATTGTCATCAGTGGTTACTTGAGTCAAACACTTTATTTTTGAGATTAGTTTTTAATTCATGAATAAAAGTAATGGTTAGTTTATGGATGTTAATTGCAAGTTTTTTTGTGGTTTATGGCTATCCAGTTGGAATTGGAACTGTGAGGACCCCGGGTCTCTGGGAAGTTTTCCGCACTGTTTTAGAAAAAAAAAAATTCCGCATTTTCTAAGGGGATGAGTTGGGGTCGTTACACTTTCTCTATTTGCTCTTGCCTCATGGCAATAGCACTACCTTCATATTGATGTTCAAGGAGAACAAGTTCATCCCACAAAGAAGATAGGACACTATAATAGTCCCTAATACTCATGTCACCTTGCTTGGTGTCTCTAACCTTTTCTTGTAAAAAGAAATGCCTAGCAAGATCTCTTTGCGTGTACATTCCTTTCATAAAGAACCAAGCTTCATTGGTCTTCTTAAACTTTGCAAGATTCGCGCAAATCTTTAAATCCACATTATTCATGAACCATGCTAGAATTTTAGCATGTTCACTTTCCCAATCCTCCATTTTTGAAGAGAAGTCAAGAATAGCCTTCTCTTTTTCTTCTTCATTCAAAGCTTTTTCCTCATTGCCTTCAGACTTAGTTAATTTCAATTGAGGTTCCGAAATGGTCACACACACATACCCCCAAAGTTTTTTACCTTTGAGGTTATTCTCCATAGCGGCCGCCCACATACGGTAATTGGTCTCATTCAATTTGAATGAGAGATCGATTTTTGCATCCTTGTCGGCCATTTTTAAAAAAAGTTTAAAGGCAAGAGAGAGAATAGATATTACTTGTCAAATGAGATTCTGATGAAGTTTTCTCAACCTTGCTCTGATACCATGTAATGAAGTGCCAAATGAGTGAAGCGATATCTCCAAGAGAAAAACACGCACATACCCAAGTAGCCACTAATGGGCCAAAATACAACAAACCACAAAAGTGGTAAAAACACACAAAATAAAGTGAACAAATATATTTCACTCAAGAGGGCTTCAAAGAAGCATACATACAATGAAAGAGAACCCCTTTATTTATAGGCACAAGAAGAGGACCCTTGGAAGGGCTCCTAAGGGATGTTGGAGCCCTTCCAACGGTCACAAATGTGACCATTGGAGGCTCCAACGTCCCTCAAGGGGGACATTTCCAAGGTAAAAGGAAAAAGGAAAAAGGAAAAAGAAAAAGGAAACAGGAAAAAGAAAAGAGAAAAGGAAAAAAGAAAGAGAAAAAATGTACATGGCGTGAAGTGGGTAAAATGACTATTTTACCCCTAGTGGGTATTACAAAGGAGATATATAAATATATATATATATATATATATATATATATATTTATACATGTAGATAGACACATAGACACACATATATATATATATATGTAATATATATATATATATATATGTACAATCATATTTTAACATTGCGCCCCTTTTCTAATCCCACCCCTATGATCATTACATCGTGACTGCTGTGATTTGAAAAGGTCTCCCCTTTAATGGTGACTTCATACTGTAGCAGCTTTGCACAGAGATCTTCAAGGTTTGGTAGTGATGGCAGACATAGCAATGATGTAACCAACATGTGATAATCAGGCCCAAGACCATTCAGCGCTTGTTGCACCTTTTCTCTGTCAGGGATCTCACAGCCCACCATAGCTAACTGGTCTGTGATAGTCGTGACTCGATTCATGTACTCTGTCACAGTAAGGCTTTCCTTCTTTAACAGTTAGAACTCTCTTTTCAAATGAAGAATCCTGGCCTTCAAAATCTGTGAATATGTCTTAGCTAACTTCTGCCACAACTCCAAAGTAGAGCAGTCATCTGGAATACTCAACAATACCTCTTGAGAGAGAGTGGAGGTAATGTATGCTACGACTGCTTGGTCTCTCTTCCTATATGATGTGAAATCTGGATTGCGAATTACTGTGCTGGAGGCATCTCCTTTGTCACCCTATTGTTCCTGCGTGACGAACTCTAGTGGTGTGCGGACTGTCCCATCAAGGTGCCCAGAGAGATCCAGACTCCTGATAAATGGCAAAATCTGTCTTTTCCAGGTCAAGTAATTTGAATTGTTGAGCCTTTCAGAAATGAGTTGTCTGATAAAACTAGACGGCAAAGAAGAAGAATCCATAATGATAAAAGAAGGAAGGACAATGGGTGAAGATAAGACTGAAAATTTGTGAATAGATGTGCGAAATCTGTCCAAAATTGCAGTAAGTGTGCTTGGTGTTCCTCTTTTTTTTTTTTTGAATAATCAAACCTTTTTCAGATAACGACAAGCACCGTAATCAGTCTGATATGAAAGTAGATTTGTTATAATCTGATATGACAATTCAATAAATTCAAAACAATTCAGATCTGGCACAAGATTCAAATCTGACGCAAATTCCAGATCTGACGCAGTTTGGGGTGAATCTGAAATAGTTCAGATCTGCTGCAGTTTAGGGTATGTATTGAAACTCGACAGACTTATCGAGATAGGATTCCTTTAAAGGATTGAGAAACAGAAACAAAGGAGAAAAGAGATAGCAAATCTGACGGCAACCAAATCTGGGTTTGTCGATCAGACCTAGGGTTGAAGAACTCGATACTAGGTCTGACGATGACCAGGTCTGATGACGCAAATGACAAATAAGAAGAGATAAAATGGAAGAGAAGAAGGATGAAGGCTAAGGATAGCAGTTTAGGGTTGGATGAAGGCTATCAGAAGAAGAGATGAATCACCCAACCTGTTTATGACAGAAGATCTGAATCTCGCAGGGCACTCTCGCTGGAATTCGTCTAGCACACTTTGTATGGAAGTCACAGGCGAACCTGCTCTGATACCATGTTAGGTTTTATCACCAACGTTGCATTCACGCAATAGCACCAGAGAGAAAGAGGTTGGAGATGTCTGCAACAAAGATCGGCTCACTACGTTCCCATCGTGAGAACGTACCCTAATTCATCTTTATATTACTATCGGGTCTAAAGTAACAATAGATATCGGGTCTGCTCCAGACCCAAACTCCCGACCCAATAACATAATAAGGAGATACAAGCATAATACAGAGATACAACAGTGAAGTGACATAAATACCCCTGGACGACTACCATCCTTAATATTTTCCTCATCCCCTCTTGAACTAGTTGCATATCCTGACTCTGATTGGGGAGGAGATCCCAATGATAGACGCTCAACCATTAGCTTTTGTGTTTTTGTAGGAGACTCACCGGTGTCTTAGAAGTGCAAAAAAAAACAAACACTTTCTTTGTCATCCACATAAGCCGAGTATTGAGCTATGACCATCACAACATCAGAAATTTTTTAGTTGAGAAGATTGTTGGCAGACATGGGATTACCATCAACCACACCATCCAGGTTATGTTGTGACAACAAAAGTGCCATATATGTAGCTGAAAATCATACCTTTCATGAATGCACTAAGCACATCGAGATGGACTGCCATTATGTTAGAAAAGAATTTTTGAAGACAATTTTGCTGCCGCATGTCATGTCTGAATATCAGCTTGCAAACTTCTTCACTAAAGTCCTTCCTTCGCCTAGATTTCATTTCTTGTTAAGAAAACTTTCGGTGTTCACACCATAAGTTTGAGGGGGAGTGTTAATGTATATAGTGGTATTTTAGTCATTTGTAAATATAAGGGTATTGTGGTCATTGTACATTTTTCTTATTTTTATTTTTTCTTTTATTTGTATTTTTGTAAATCCTAATTTAGGATTGTGCTTAATGGTCTCTTGACCATAGAGCTGTTGGGATCTCCCCAACAGCTACATTTTTTAATGTTGGGGAGACCTCAACAACTCCCTCTTCATTCCCTTGTGTATATAAAGGGGTTCAAACCCCATATGATGTAAGGCTTTTAGCTAAAAGCTTTTGGTAAATACAAATCATATTTTTATGTTTGTTGTATGCCCTTAAGTGGGTGATTTGTGTGGATTTGTGATTGTGTAATTGACCCATTAGTGGTCATTGTGATTGTGTATGTCCATAAGAGACACCTTTGTATTTCACTACGATAAATTCATGTTTTTCATCAAAAAAACACGATTCAAAAGCTGATCCCCACTATTTTGGACATGTTGAATCCATCTATGAGGGTTGATTGGATAAAAACGTGTGCCAACAATTTTTTTTCCCATATATAAGTTTGTGTGTGCATGTGTGCATATATTCAATCTTTTACAGAGTTCAATGACTAGTTTTAGCTTTTCAAACATTTTCAAGGCCAACAATTAAGTGTTGCAAAAAAATGACTAAACGGACTCCCTCTGCCTCATGCATTTTTAAACCTTGCTTCTGATAAACCTTCCAATGAACAGCTTATCTGAAAAATCTGACCCATTCCAAGTAAATATTGTGATGCCACATCTACAATACAATGGTGGTAATGGTGAAGTACCGGCACTGATATGGTGAGCAGAAAGGAGTTAAGGAGTTACTGACATTTGTAGGTAGCACATTCAAAACTTTTGCAGGACAGAATTTTATTCACAATTGACATTTGCAACCAGCAGTTAAATGGATCAAGACTACTTTGTCTAACCTGCATCGCTATCATGTAAATGGCTTCTGCAGCCTGTAAACGAATATCTGGATCATTAACTGGTTCGCGTTCATGTGACAGTGCATTTGCAAGCTCAAGTGGCATTTTTGAGGTGTCGGCTTCACTATAAACCTGTCTCATCTCAACCAAAATACAGGAAGTTAGGATAGCAAATGTTTATGTGATTACACCAATCAAAATGCAAAAACATATCATGGATAAATATCAATTTCCAATAAAATTAAAGCCTGAAAAGGGCATAGATTCAATCTCGAATATAAAATAAATCTTACTACCAAAACTGTTGCAACCATCACACTCCCATGCAAACCTTACCATTCATACAGAAAATCCAATCAAAGCAGATGGACAAGTTGATGTCAGGTAATGAAATCACAAGAGATGGAACATAATCACAAGGTCACCAATGGGCTAAAACACAAGAGCCACTATGGGCAAATACAAGAGCACAAAAGTGTACACAAGCCACTAAGGGTAAGAGCACAAAATATAAAAAGATTATTTTTACAAAATTATATAAAATTAAAAAATAATAAAAAGAAGAAAAAATACAAGTGAAGACCTAAGATACAAACTATATAAAATAAAAAACATATATATGTATACTATATATATACAATGTATATACATATTAATATAAATATATATACAAGAAAGACAAATACATTTAACACCCCCCCCCCTTAAACTGACGGGAAATGACCGACAGTCTATGTCACATGGGTGTGGGTGCGGGTGTGGGAGTGCGTCACTTTCAAAAACCTAGGGTGCGGGGGTGCGGCAGGGGCAAATATATATATATATATATATATATATATATATATATATATATATATATATATATATATATATATATATATATATATATATATATATATATATATATATAATTTTGAAGTTTTAACAGTTAACATTATCATAATATCATTCATCAATCATCATTCATGTAATATATCAACCTAAATATCAATCAAATAAGTAAAGCAATTACATAAATCAACCTAAATATCAATCAAATAAGTAAAGCAGAAAAGAACTAAATTGCATACCAAAGTATATCCTGATGAAGTATAAAATCAGGAGCAAGGAGGGGGGATCTGCCCCTCCCCTGCCAAAAACAGGGAGGGACTCAGCCCCTCCCTTGAAATAAGAGGGAGCAGGGATGACGGCTTGACCCCCTCCCCTGCCGAAAACAGAGGGAGCAAGGGGGGCTCACCCCTCCCCTGCCGACCCAACAAGAGAGCGAGAGGGGGGAGGGGCTCCCCTGCTGACCCAACAAGACAGCGAGAGGGGGGTCTCGGCCCTTCCCCTGCCAAAAACAGGGAGGAGCTCAGCCCCTCCTCTGCCGACCCAATAAGAGAGCGAGAGGGGGGAGGGGCTCGGCCCCTCCCCTGCCAACCCAACAAGAGAGCGAGGGGGGGCTCGGCCCCTCCCCTACCGAAAACAGAGGGAGCTCAATCCCTCCCCTGTCGACCCAACAAAAGAGCGAGAGGGGGGGGGGGGGGGGGGCTCGGCCCCTTCCCTGCCGACCCAACAAGAGAGCGAGAAGGGAAGGGGGGGCTCAGCCCCTCCCCTGCCGAAATCAGAGGGAGCAGGGGGGGGGGCTTGGCCCCTCCCCTGCCGACCCAACAAGAGAGCGAGAGGGTGCAGGGGGACTCGGCCCCTCCCCTGCCGACACAAGAAGAGAGCGAGAGAGGGTATGTACCTACGAAAGGAGAGGAGGAGCCTGAGAGGTGGTGTCGAGGCGTCAGTAGGAGAGAGCTCGAGCTGAGCGGGAGAGGAGAGGAGAGATTAGGGCAAAAAAAATTTTTGCCCTAATCTTCCTTTTCATCGTGGAAAAAAAATTAACACCAAAAAGTGGACGAAAATGACCCTAGGTGCATTGACCGCACCCAGGGTTGTGTTGACCGCACCCGTGTCGCGTCGCGTCGACGCGGGTGCAGCACCTGTTTTGCCGAGTCCCTATGACTTAGCCGACAGTTTGTCAAAAAGAAGAGAAGTGAGATTTAGTGAAGAAAGTGGCGATTTGATATTATGATGTTACATAAGGTAGCTTAATCAATGTTGTAAGTATCGTATGATATGTATCGTTACTATGGGCAAAAGCGATATGATACACACTTGTATCGTGATATGAGTGTGTATCGTATCCGTATTGTGGGTATCGTACGATACAACCCTATATCGTGTGTATCATACGATACACCTTCGATGCACTTTAAAATGGGTCGAAACTTGTTTTTTATTTTTTGGCCTTTAAAGACCTCTGGAGGGCCGACTTCCTCATTTGTGTAGAGACCATTAGAGAGGTATCCACACACCCTAAGAGTCGTGAGAGCGATTTGGGGGTTGATCCATGCGCAAAGGAGAGGGCTTTTGCGGCTTGCTCAATAGTGCATTTCCACTTTTTTCACTCAAGAAAGAGGGTTAAGGTAGAAAATCTCTATTATTTGCTTTTTATTGAGTTTTTTTAGGGAAGATGGCATGAGATGATCTAGCATGACAATAGGGCACTCAAGTAATGAGTGAAAACTGATTGAAAATTTTGTGCAACTATTGCCATAATATTTTTTCGGGTGGCTCTTGGTTGAAGCATCATTTAGCCGGAACACATCTCAATGTTGTGGCATGTGATACGGATCGGGCAGAACTGAATCCAGGATCCTATGAGCTAGAGCAGTTGTGCTTAGTGGGGCCCACATATGGGGACCACCCAGGGGGTGTCCCCATATTTTTAGCCAGGCTAGAGGGGCGTGAAACACTCTTGAAGGTGGGTGCTAAGAATAGGCAAGAGGAGATAAGAAGCTTGGCTATTTCTGGAATCCTGACCTCTAGAAATAGCTTAGTAAACTTGGAGTCCAAGAAGGCTTAACCAAAATTAGGAGCATTTTAATATTTTATGAAATTTGTGTAAATAACTTATGAAGGCCTCATATACCTATATAAGGCCTTGTATTTTCCCTTGTTCAGCATGAACAAAAAAATTGGAACTCTCTCTCTCTCGCCCTTCTATCCATTCTCTCTAGTTGCCTAACCTTCTGTAGGTTGTTGGAAGTTTTGCTTGGGTCTTTAGAAGCTGCCCAAGTTCCATCTCAGTCTTCGCACCACCAAACTTTTAGTGTCGGTGTGATCCAGCTGTCCTAAGCCTTCTCTGGAGTATTTAGACCTTATCTAGTGAATTCAATCTTGTTGGGAGACCTTCACGTGGTCCCTGAGGTCTGTGTAGGTCTGAGTCCCCTTTCCAATAAGTCCTCAAGGAAGACATTCGGAAACTCACGAATCACGTCCAATTGCTCCAAAGGTGTCGCATGACTCTCCGTAGCGGACACACTGGCCAAGAATACCATACACCCCTGCTTGTGGTACTTGGCGATTTTCATAGCCGAGACGATCTTTACTTCACTCATAAGCCTAGTCGCCCGAAACACCAGCGCAGACAAGTCAGAGAGCTCCAACAAAATCTTCTTTCTCTGACACTGAAGAGTAGCATTGTGCCAGGACAACCAGTCCATACTCAGAATGATGTCCTAGAATGTCATGTCTAGTATGACTAGGTCAGCAAACAACTCATGCCCCTCAATGACCACTCAAACTGCAGGAAGGTACTTCCCACAACGAGTAGACACACCCATAGAAGACATAACGTTGAGAGTCATCTCTAGGCTAGACGGAACGAGGTCAAGAAAACCTGCAAAAGATGACGAAATAAACGAATGGGTAGCACCTGAATCGAATATAACACGAGCAAGATGGTTAGCGACTATGAATATACCTTCAATCAGGTCGGCCTGATCGCCCTACTCAGTAGTTGTAGCAGCGTACACTCTCCTATTCGTCCTTTGTTGCGCCTGCTAAGGTCTCTGTTGTTGCTGTTGTGGCTATTGCTATGGTCTGCCCTGATCGGTCCATCGGACAATACTGCGCCACGCGTCCTGGCTACTGGCACTTATAATACACCCCCTTGAAGAGAGGACAAAGGCCGATGGGATGGCTCTTGTTGCAGCGCCTGCAAACAAACTGAGCCTTCTCCTGCTGCTGCCTATGATGAGGTCGACCCTGCTGGGTCCTCTACCTCTTCGCCTTACCCCCGTGCGCCTTGTCGCCCGCAGGTGGGTTCTTCCTCGCACCGCCGTCGTTGCCGCTCTTGTTTCCTCCCTTCTTCTGTGATCTACTCTTGAACTACTCTCATTCTGTAATATCGTGTATTTTTATACTTAGTCAAATTAGAGATTTCTGAAAATTTGACTGTGTTGAAGAAAAATCGATAAATGCTCAATATTAACAATATGATATTTGAGTCTAGGCCTCGCTCAAGTCTCATTAATAGGACCTAAACAAGCAAACTAAAATGTGATAAAAATTTTTATTTTTTACTTTTAAATTCAAGGGAAATTCAGGCAAATTTCAGAGGCGAAATTCAAATTTGATATTGTTAGATGCGCCTCAAAATTCTGAGTTCAACGATATTTTAATTTTCTGAATTCGGGTTACAGTTGGCCAAAAAATCATAATTTTTCACAAAAGGCCTGCCTCGATGGGGCCAGGTGTGGATTTGGATTGAACTAGATCAAATCCATATGATCCAAATTAATATGGATTTGGACTCAGCCCAAGACCCATATTAATTGGGGTCTAAGCTAGCTTAGGATCCAAATGGGCTTTGGATATGGATATAGATTTGGATCTTGAATCTAGATCCAAATCCAAAATCTGGATCGAATGAAAATAAAGGTTTAAATTAATTAAATAAAAGGTTTAAAAGACTCCCAGAGGGATAAGGTATCCAATAGAATTTTTTGAGAATTTAATAAATAATAAATAATTATTAATTATTTATTTTATTATTAAAATAAGTAATTTCCGAAATTTATTGGAGAGGGTAGTTAGCTTATTAGGGTTTCTAGAAGAATCCCTTGTTACTATGAGATAAAAAAAATAAAAAAAGTAAGTATTATGGAAAAAGGAAAGTGGTTTGAAAAGTCAACTACAAATTTTAAGAAATAAGGAAAGTGTGTTGGAGATGGACTCCCACATGGGAAGTTCAATCTCCAGCTCTCACTAGAAGGCCCTAGAAGGGGAGGGCGTCACCCTCTAGGGCATTCAATATAAAGACTCAAAAAAAAGGGAAGGAAGAAAGAAAGAAAAGAGAGAGAGAGGAAGGAGAAGAAAGAAAATAAAAGAAAAGGAGGAGTTTCTTCTTCTCCAGTCGTCTGAAGGTTTTCCGGCTTCTTTTTCGAACTTAAAAAAAATAAGGTATGGATTTTCTCTCTTGATTAGAATAAGAGAAAAGAGCATAGGATGGATTTGTGTAGGGTTTTTATTGGGAAAAAAAATTTGGATTTGGACTGGCTACTTGATTTTCTATGCACCTAGTGGAATCGGTCCCACTCTGCAAAGGGACTGATCTGGACATATCTGTCCAACTGTGCGTGTGGACAGATCTAGCCAGATCTGCCGTGTTTCATAGGGTGCACAGATCTGCTGGTTAAATTTACCGTATGGCTATGCTCAAAACTGTCCTCAAAAGTCATTTTCCCATACACTGCTGAACTTTTTTTTATGTTTTAGATGGTCTGCTGAATATACATATACATATGTACGTGAATACATACATACGCATATGTATATAAGGGTTGGTCCCCTAGATTGCAGCCTCTGGTTGGGGTCAGATTTGACCCAAACCAAGGCTGCAGCAGGGTCTACTATATATATATATATATATATATATATATATATATATATATATATATATATATATATATATATATATATATATATATATATATATATATATATATAGAGAGAGAGAGAGAGAGAGAGAGAGAGAGAGAGAGAGTGTGGGCAATTCGGCCAGGGTTATACTTAACCCACCATGGCCTGGTTTGGGATCAAGTTTGATCAAAATCAGACCGGTCTCACGTCCAGCAGGAACCCGACCCTTATATGTTTTGGTTTTTTTTTAGACTATCAATAAGAATATACATTGATCTACCTGAAAACCATTGACTGTGTGATGAAGCTTTACATCTGCGTTTTCTTTTTTTATAAGTTGTAGTGCTGTAGTGTTACCTGACAAAAAAAAATATATGACAGGCCCAGCAGATCCACAGTCGGCTGGGCAGTCTAGTATTTTTTGGGCCCCAGCCGACTGGGTCGGCTCGGCAGAATTAAGACCCACAGTCAGCTGGGCAGTGTTGAGAAGGGCAGAGCCCCAGCCGACTGCTTGAGGATTTTAGGAAACAAAAAAGAGAGAGATGTTTTTATGTCTGATTTTTTTTTTATTGAGACAGAACTGGGGACTGTTCAGCCCCAGCCGAACCAGTCGACTGGTTTGGCTGGGGCTGAAGCTCGGTAAAAGAAAAAATATATATATATGGGCAATGATGTTTGGGCAGAACTGAAACAGAAAAAAAATTTATAATACATAACAAATATGTCATGTATATTCAGGTTTGCATGCAATACACAGCAAGATGTATATGTAATGAATGTTCAGAATTTCGTGAATGTATGTTTAGATTCATATGCAATGAATGTGCAAACTTTACCTGTCACATTGCCAATTCTTACATACTTTTGTATAGGACCAGAATTGTATATATATTCAGGTCTGCACATTATGTATGTTCTGGCTTACATATGCGCCAGGACTTATATGTATGATTAGCATCAAGTGTTCATATGCATGTTCCAAATTTGCATGTTTATATGTATAGATTCAATGTTCATGTTTAGACATGTTGTGTCCAGATTCGTACATGTTAAATGCCCCACAGTTGTGTCTAGATTAGTATATGTAAAATGTCCATGTTATTCCAGATTTACATCTATTAAAAATTTGGCTTTTATGCATGTGTTATAGGCCCTCGTGCTTGTTTGTAGTTGTTCAGCTTTTGCATGAAAATAAATGAACTCTTATGCACGTTTGCATATAAGCAATTGACTATTATTATGAGACTACCAACGCTGTCCCGTGTGCAGGCAGCAATAGGTTGGACTCGGTGGGTAAGTGTTGTACCCCGAGCTTGCCAAAATGGCAAAAGAGTTGTCGGTTATGCATGTTTATGATTTTTAATATAATGCTTACATACATATGCATTAAATGAAAACGTGAATCCTGAAATGTGTGTGTTGTTGCACTTGCATGATCACATGGATGTTTGCGTATTGAGCATGAGATGAATCATGAAAAGAAAGATGTATTTTTTTTAAATCATGAGATTATATGCATGAGAAATTTGTTATTCTTGTAAATTCTTAATTGATGTATATGAATGTGCATTTGAGAGAATGTTGAATGATTGCATAAGTGGCAAGCTCATTGAGGTTTCTGCGTAAAATTCATCGGTGGTCTAATGTGAACCATTGTAGGCCATGTGGGACACGAGCAGGTGTTGTTCTGAGCTTTTATTGAATGCATTGCAAATTTTATAAAGATTTACTGGTTTCTAAACAAATTACACTTACATGTTGTAATGGGCTGAGGTCCCGTGTTGTGTTTTGCATGTTGATTTGCAAAATAAATATTGTATAAAGAATTAGTCTTTTGATAAAAAGATAAAATAAAGAAAATAATGTAATTAATGTTTTCCTTGATGTCTTTTCCACGGTGTAAGAATTCTAGACTTCGGTGTTGGAGAACCGTGAGGATACTAAAACTCTGTGTGCAATTGTGCTCGTTAACCCAACTAGCTGGTTCACCTCCCGGCTACGGTTTTAGTGAGTTTTCGCCACTTTGTCGGGGGTGGTGGTGTGTAGACACAAATGTTATTGGTATACCAAGAAAGTGGCATCAATGGATATTGATTTTCTTAGTGTCCCGACATTAGATGTTGATTTCTAATGTTTCGATGAATGGTGTTGATTCTTGATATCGGTTGAGGGCCAAATGTGGAACTCAGTAATAAAACACAAATTGTATATTAAGCTACAACGGAGAGCCTAACTTGAACTCGGGAATATGTTGTGCCCATTTTTTATTATACGCGGGTTTTAATGAAAGTGAAACTAAAATTGTGTGTATTTAATAGGGACATGCATACAAATGAAAACTCTGATAATAACTTAATAAATTATTCATGCATGTGCATTGATTTCATGCATATTTACTGTTTTGCATTAGATCATGCATCTTTACTGCTTTACTACTTGTGATGTATACTGTTGCGTGATTCTTGTTCTTAAAATGCATGAATGGTTATTTGAAGCATGAGATAGTTGTTACATTTTCTCTAAAAATGTTGCATGAAGTTGATTTATGTTCATCTTTCTTGTTTGTTTCATTAGAGAGATTCGTACACAGAATTTGTGATTCTAACACTGTATTTCTTATGTTTTTCACAGCCTCTGATGCCCAGTGATGAGACGATCTGCTACTGCGAGCTACGAGAACCACAAGACTACTTGGCATTCTACTTTGAGATAGAGTGGCTCTGCATTTTGTCTTATTTGACTTTCTTATACTTATTGTTCTTAAACTCTATTGATTAATGAATGTAGAAGAAGATGGGATGTACAGCCACCTGTGTGTAGAGAGAGAGAGAGAGAAATAGAGAGAGAGAGAGAGAGAGACGGTTGCACAATAGAAAACACGTTAACTTAATTGATTAGGGCTTCTCTCTATATTAAATAGAGAGAGGCAAAAAGAGAAATTACATCTAAGTCCTTATTAGGACAAAATTTCAAAAGACCTCTAATATAAAAGAACTTAAACAAAGAACCACCTATTCTCAACAATGAATAAAGTCATTTTGGTTTAGAAAATTCTGGTGTAAGCTCCCTTGTAGTTGTGGATGTCTTATGATTGTAAGACTCCAAGATCTCTGGGATTGCTTTCGTAATTGTTTAAAAAAAAATCACTTTTTAACGGGGATGAGTTGAAGTCATTATACATTCCTCGTTCAGGATGGATGTAGACTCTATCGTATCAATGAATGTTGTAGAACAGCTCGTAATCACACGAACCTAGAGACCATCCATCAATCCGCGTACGTACTTTGTTGCCCTCGCCTTATCATCAGCGAACAGGTTCGAGCCTATGTCATAGAGACTCGACAAACCGGGTGTCGCACCCACGTCGACGCGACGCAGGTGCGCGTGCGGGTGTGGCACCTGGTGCGGTCAACCTGACCCTGGGTGCCTTGACCGCACCCGGGGTCATTTATGTCTAATTTTTTTATTAAAAAAAAAATCTTCTGGGGGGCAGCGCCCGTACGCCCCAGAGACCCCCCGCCAAGGGCGGCCCCCTAGACCCCCACCCGCTGACCGCGCAGTGGGACCTGCGCCAGGGGGGAACCCCCGGACCCCCTTTTCTGCAAGGGCAAAAACTCTGAATTAGGCTCCATAACTCATCAACTCGACCCCTCCCCTGCACAAATTACAGATATATATATATATATATATATTTATAATTTTTTGCAGAACCCCCGCACCCAAGTTTTTTTAAAGTGTCGGACCCCTGCACCCGCACCCGCACCCATGTGACATAGGTTCGAGCAGTAGCACTCCAAACTCCAGAATTTGTTGGTGCAGTACACCAAACTCATGGTCTCCTAAGCCAACTCGAGGAACTGTTGTTGCATATGCTCTTTGGCATAAACAGAGAAATATACATACAGAAACTCCTCCCTTAATATCTCTCTGAGGATGTTGTAAACACCCCAAATTTTCACTCACCTTCTTGACATTTTCACCAATCATTACATTCTGGTTCTCCAAAATCAATGAAGGGCAAAATGGTCATTTTTTGAGATTGAACCTGGTAGAAAGTCCAAAATTTTATTCCTAAGTCTCAAAATTTCTCCATTTGGACTCAGAAATAGCTTCAAACTGCAAAATTTCAAAATCTTATTCTCAACAAGAAGCTAGAATTCCAATTTTGAATTCAGAGTGGCATTTCAGGAAACATGTCTTTGCATAACATCGCATGAGCATTTCATATCATTTCACTGCACAGCATGTCATTTTGAGATCCAGAACTCCTGATTTTCAAAAATGTCAATCCAGATTCGAGTTTTAAATATTTCAAAATTGATTTCAAACTCCTGGGTTTTTTAAATTGCCAAATTCTTCCCATTTTACCCCCAGGGCTCCGAATTACAAAAGTTTTCTCAAGAAAACGATCTTGATAGTTTTGGACATTGATTTTCAAGATTTCGTCAGTTGAAAAGAGGGGGACACAATTTCAAATTCATAAGACATTATTTCAAACTTTTACAAAAGGGCTCTGAATTTCTCTACACCTTTCAAAATTTTGCCTTGAAGGACCAGTTTCTTCTAAGTTTTGAAATCAAGCCAAATTTTGCTTCGTGTTTTCCAAAGCTAGCCTACTATTATGAGAATTCCAAAAATCTCACTTGGCTTTTATTTCAAATAAGTGACGTGGGACCCACCCTGAGGTGGTGTCACACTCAAATTCTCAAAATTTTCTCTTATTTTCAAAACAGTGCCCATCCGGAAGTGGCACCGATTTATAAAACTTTTTCATTTAACTTAAATTTTAAACAAAATAATTAGTGGGCCCACGCATAGGTGGTGCCTCACTAAAGATTTTATTCTCAAAAGAGTTTCAGATCAGGATGAGGTGGCATCACCCTGAAATACCCATTTTTTTATCATTTTTTATTTATTTTCCTTCACTCGTTTTCTTAAACAACCATAAAAGGTGCCACAGCCGAATCTTCCTAAAAAGATTGTTTACTTTACCTAAACATTAGGTAAAATAAACCAAAAGAAATTTTCAAAGGCTAAGAGTCATCCCCCTCCCAAATGGCGACATTTTCAAAAAATTTCAAAAGTTAGTTTTTTAAGATTATCAAAGCCTTTCAAAATTGAAATTCGAAAGGTTCCGATCTTTTTGGCTGAAAGGATGAATATTTTAAAAAGGGGGCTTTGGCCACCCGAGAGGGGGGACTTTTTCTTTTCAACTTTCTTTTTTTCCTCTGGCTCTTTCCCCCTTTTTCACGAACCCCTCTGTTTCCACTCCTTGTCCGGCCTCATCAGAACCTGCGACTTCCCCTTTTCCCCTCACAGCTGTCGCCCCTTTAACTGAATGACCCAGGAGGGTCTAATGAATTAGAAACCCTCGCTGGAGGTTGCTGGCTTTCCTGCAATCTATCGAGCTTGTTCATCATCAAGCAAGACATCATCAGGGACCCGCAGTCAGAGAATGTTCGGTCTGGGTGAATAGGGAATGAGACTTTAAATGACGTTACCCTCTGGTTTTCATTGCTTTTAGAAAGGCAAGTCCCCAACGGCTGGCATTCAGAAGCTCTAACCCACAAAATCGATCTTCTGCTGAATCTTCAAAAGGAAGAGATTTCGTCGGTTCTGCTGGACCAAGGTACAAATTCTTTTACACCTTTAAATAAAATGTGCATCACATTCATGCCATACATAGTGTCGATCCATCACATTTAATGGTGTGATCGGCATTTCTGTCTATTTTCACATATTAGGAATCGATTACACCTCGCAATGGTGTTATCGATTCCCATGAATCACCCTGTTTATGATTAAATGACTGTTTCCCCTAGAGATTTCATAAAATCCATTGCATCACCATAACCTGGAGGGGTAAGGGTCCATGTGCAAGTCCTCGGTTTTAGTTTTAGTTTCAGGTTGTGTCATATCTGGTATCGGTGGTTACATTCCTGTGTTGCTAATGTTATCTTATTTCAATGTTCCCATCTTCTGCAAAAGGAGATTAAATCAGATTTCCTGTGTCATTGTTGGTAATCCCTCCATTCTTTTGTGAGTGACGGTTTCCATTTTGAGTGTTATGCATAACAGTCATTCCAAAAAAAAAAATTCCTGCATGTTAGGGGTCTCCATAGATTCATATATATCTGGCCATCACAGCTGCATATCTCGAGTAAAACGATAGTCCAGTGAGACTATTCGTACAGTAAAAGAGTGTCATCGCCAATGACACCACTTTAGTTTCGTTGCCCATTTCCATTCTCTCTCACACTGCACCGTTTTCTTTTTATGATCTTATATGGCTTCTGTGCTTCTAAATCATATGCTCAGGTGCTTAGGCTGCGTACTTCATATGTAGCCAAGAGTAAAATTTATTCATGACCTGTTTTAAGGTTTAGTAATCACTTTGAAGTGTTAACATCCTGCTATTCCTGCTACTGTGGTTCTGTAGCTACTATTTTATATATTTTACTTTATATTCCTGCATCGTTCCTATGTTAAATGTCCTGTAGCATGTGTTATATCTCTCTGCATATATATGGGGTACCTTGTTTTAGTTGTTTATCTTAGGTACAGTTTGTAAACTTTTTAGCAGTTTATATTAGCTGCATTTTGCTTTAGTTGTTTGTCTTAGACACAGTTTGTATTTTTTTTTAGTCGTTTATATTAGCTGCAGTCTGCTTGCTTTGGCTGTTTGTCTTAGACACAGTTTGTATTTTTTTTAGCCGTTTATATTAGCTGCAGTCTGCTTGTTTTGGCTGTTTGTCTTAGACACAGTTTGTACTTTTTTTTAGCCGTTTATATTAGCTGTAGTTTGCTTGTTTTAGCTATTTGTCTTAGACCCAGTTTGTAATTTTTTTTTAGCAGTTCATATTAGCTGCAGTTTGCATGTTATAGCAGCTTATATTAGATGCAGCTTATATCTTTTTAGCAGTTTATATTAGGTGCAACCCATTTCTTATTATCCATGTTTTTTTTTTGTATTAGCCCCTTATGCTTTGCCATTGCCCGTATTCACTATCGTTATGCAGGTCGTTTTCTGTATCTACTGTATTATTGAGGACACCTAGATATGATACATGTTACTATAACATTTCCTGCACATTTCCCTCCATTATGCTTTCACAATATCCTTGAAACAGCCCATGGTGCTTCCACAGTGCATTTCCTGCACATTATGTATGTTATGTATGTACCATCTTTTCTGTTGCAGGAAACCAGTCTTATAATCGCTATATTCATGAACGGATATCTCCATATCCGTTCATGATCTCTAGATCATCTTTGGCATGCTTTGTTATTGATATATAGGGAAACTCCATACCCAATTTTACTGAGGAATATGTTATAATTTGGGAATTACGGCTTTGTGAAATCACCTACAGAAACTGTATATATCCTGTATTTTCTGATATATATATTTACCCATTATATATGGAATTTCAATTATTATATATGTTTTCTCATTATAGGTACATATACCTATGTATATATATACATATATATAGGTGTAAATAATGTAGATATATCTATATCTATATATATATACTTATATATACATATGGATATCTATATCTATATATATATACTAATTTTCATTTTGCAGGAAAATCTGGAGGATGCTGATTCTTTTACACTATGTACTTTTTTTTATTTACTTTGATTTATGTCAGAGATGTAATAATCAAATTTGGAATAATATTTACTTTTACTGCTTAGATTAGGATGCATATCATGTAGTTTGATTCCTGCAATATCCTGATTCTATGATTCATATATCTCATTTTGCAAAATCTAGAGTCCATATTTACGGCCCTAGTCGGAACATGGACGAGACCCAGATCCATCATCTTTCTACTAGTCACACTGAGCCTACACTCTTAGGCTATCTTAAAAATGCACATCATATTTCCAATTTTGAAAAACATTGTGAATTAACTCAAATAAACTCTGAACATATTCATGGCCACAGTCAGAATATGTGAAGGATTTATTTTGACTTAATACACATTTTTCCAACAAAATCTCTCAGAAAATCTTTTCAAAGTGCATTCATACATCCAATTCATCTGCATCATGGCATCATCTGCTTTTCTCAAGATTTTCACGAGAAAACTTCATTCCATGGAAATCAGTTTCTCAAGAAACTTCTAAAAATTTTCAAAGTCGGATTTTCCAAGTCAAGTTTTCCCGTGATTTTCCCTGGAAAATGTTATTTTCTTAAGATTCTTTTCAAAGGGAATTTCTCATCTTTCTCAAAAAAAAAATCAAAATCGATTTCCAAGTATTTCAAGGCTAAGATTCCCAGGATTTCAATTTCCCAAGTTTCAATTTTCCTTCTCCACAGGGGTTTTCCAATGAATTTCAATCATTTTTCAAAGAAAATTTTCAAAAGTTGGGATTTTCCCTGACAAGCATTTCCCTTCAAATGTTCATCCTTTTCCTAAGAATTACTTCCATTTTCTCAGGATTTTCATCTATTCATGATTTTCCCAAAACTTCATAAATTTTCTCGAGATTTCAAACCCTTTTCATCTGAGTTTCCTGAGAAATTGACTTTCCACCTTTTTCCTGAGAAATGTTTTTCAACTCCAAATGTGTTTTAAGCATACATCATCTTTTTCCAAATTGCATTTTTACAAAATCTCATAGCACATGCCTGAATTCTCTGTGCATTTAGGATAGAACACAATTTCGATGATTTAACTAAGTCAAGCACATTTTTGGTCCTTGGTTCGATTACCCCTATTAAAGGCGGCATGAACGGTCGAACCTCGTACCGACAGGTCGAGCCTCATCCCATGGATTTTCCTGCTATTTTCAAAACGAAGGTGAGTATTTCAAAACAATTTCCAAAATCCGGTCAAGTTTGAATCGCGAAAGCATTTTCCTCTCTCTTCCGCAAGGAAGGGGAGACGGGAAAAATTTTGCGACGACAACAGATGTCCTCCACACCTGCGTACCCAAACCATCGCAGGGTGTCCTACCACTTCTTGGCATCGCCCTTCAGTCAGTACGTGCCAAAATCAATCTGTCTCATACTCAAGCACAGGCAGGACGTGGAAAGCTCTCTCTATCTCCTCGACCCAGCTCTCAGCAGGTTCTGGGGCAGCCTTCCCTGAGAAGGTTGGCAGATCCAACTTTAAGAACTTCTCGAACGTCACTGCGTCGGGGTTCAAAGTAACCTAGGCAGGATGGACACACCTCGTCTATTGTGTCGCCTGTGCCTGGACATGCGTAGTCACCGTCGCTGCTAGAGTGTCGAGAGAATTCGTGAGGAAGTCCCTCTGCTCCTGCCAGTCAGCTGGAGTGCCAGAAGATGAAGCTTGGGCACGGGTATACATCTAGCACATAAAAATTTATTAGAAATGTGTACCCTGATCAAACCTACCCCCTTAAGATTAATTCACACAAAACTCATAATCATACAAACACAATTGCAAAATAGTGAAAATTTATCAAAGTTCTGAAACGGACCCAACTTATCCTCGCAAAAATAGTGAATTTTTTTTAAACAATTGTAGAAACAAACCCAAGGATCCAGGGTCTCACAGATTTAATATATACCAAATTACAACATATAGTAGATTGAATTAATGAAGAATAATCACTTTATTAATCAATTGAATAAATATCATATAAGTTGAAATAATAAAATCGTCTAAGTCAATAAGCCACTCTGTCAAGAACCCAAAACATGTCACGCAAAGCTCGCAGTCTCCAACTAGAAAAGTCAACCCATCATTGTGTTAGAAAGTGACTTGAAATACATTGGGTTCAATAATGAACCCATATCTATGCACGTGAAGTGCAAATATACCCATAAAAGGGAAACAACATAAGCACATAATGTGCTAACACATAAAACCCATAAAAAGGGGAAAATATGACATAAAGTCATAAGTTGCATATTAATGAAGAATAATGGAGAAGGGGTAAAAACCCCATTACAATGGAGCATAAGCTCCCTCAAGAAGTGAGAAATACAAAGGGGAGAGCCCCTATTTATAACGACAAAAAGGAGCCTTGGAGGGGCTCTACTCATAGACGTTGGAGCCCCTCCAACGGTCACAAATGTGACCGTTGGAAGGGGCCCAACGTCTATTTGAGTGGTCCTCCCAAGGTACCTTTTGGTACTTGAGAAAAAAGAAATAAAAAATAAAAGAAAAAGAAAAATAAAATAAATTACAATCACATTCATAAAGTGAATGTGCGTAAAACAGAGGAAAAGACTAAAATACCCCTACAGCTAAACAAAAGGAAAATATATATTTTATATATATAAATAGGAGGATACATATACATATATACCATATATGTATATGTATCATCTTTTATATATATAAAATATGTCTAATTACAACAATTGATGGGTACATTTTAACATCCCCCCTCAAGCTTTGTAGGGAAACGAAAAGATTGAAAAAAGGGCAAAACTCCACGAGGCTTCGGCGACTCCAAGAGGCTTCGGCAAGGATGCAATGAAACTTGAAATAGCCTTCCTCCAATTGTCTTCAAATGATGAACTCATTTCCCGAACCATCCAGGGTACTTCCCTTTGTCCTATCTCCAAGATCCTGAGAAAAGAAGACAACAAAGAACAAGTAAACAATATCTTTGCACTTTACTAAAAAAGAAACATTCCTAACAAGGTGCAAAATTTATGCATAATATGATAGTTACTTTAGTATGAAACGAAAAATTTAGAAAACCAAAGTTTCTAAATCATACATTATGTTAAAACAAAATGAGCGGAAGCAAATTATGCAAAAATTGCAAGAATGCATAATGCATTCATAAGGTCCACCATTGGACAAATATAACCCCATAATGGGGAATAACAAAATGATCCACTAAGGGATACCACAAGAAGCCTACGAAGAGGCATAACATACATATGCTTTATTGAATGAGAGCCCAAAAAAGGCCATAAAGAGCATATGCATATACGAATCATAATATGAATTGATACTCAAAGAACTAAAACATGCTTCAAACATGTAGTGAAGTTCCAAAAAAGAGAAACGAAGTCTCCAAGCATACTTTAGGCAAAATAAACCCAAGAGTTCACAAGGTTTTTTTAAAAACATTTATGAAAGTCACTTAATAAAAAAAAAACATTTTACATATAAGG
The DNA here is from genome assembly GCF_984573655.1 of Nuphar pumila. NCBI lineage: Eukaryota > Viridiplantae > Streptophyta > Magnoliopsida > Nymphaeales > Nymphaeaceae > Nuphar > Nuphar pumila. The sequence goes on from NC_143250.1 coordinate 126,633,009, forward strand.
GTGGCAAAAACCATAAGCACTTAATATATAGATTAAATGCTAAGAAATCAACTTGATATGCATATCAAAAAGATGATTTACTTGAAAAACACAAGTCATGAATGGAATTTTGCAAATTTCAATAATAGTTTATTCATTACAAACAACTTCCTCATTAGTCCTCCAAAACCCATAAATCAAGTGTATAAGCTACTAGATCAAGAATATAAAACCATTAAAGGCAAAAGACACACACAAAGGTGTGTAAACGAACCTCTTGTCTACATATAATAATACTTGAAATAAGTGCATCTACGACAAGAGCAAGAGAATACATGCCAACATGGACTAAAAAGTATCTCTTGTCTACGTAAAAATACACTTAAAACCAAGTATGTTCAGCTACTAGAACAAGAGTAATAAGCCAACCATGGGCTAAAACATAATACATCTCTTGTCTACATAAGATGGCACTTGAAATGAGTGAAATAAGCCAACCATGGGCATACATCTAAGCGACTAGAACAAGAACACAAACGCCAACATGGACTAAGATCACACACGATGGTGTGAATCAACGTGTTTTGTCTACATATAAGATCACTCAAGACAAGTGTGTTCAGCTACTAGACCAAGAGAGCAAAAGCCAACAAAGGGCTAAAAACACACGAAGGTGTAATAAAATTCTTGTCTACATATGATGACACTTAGATAATGGGCATAAAAGGAAAGGACTTTTGAGGCAATAAAGCTTGTAATGACAACATATAAATAAAACCTCGAATGAAACAATATTCCTTTTAAAAAAGAATACTCATAACAATAACATTTTGGAATAAATGCATGTAAAAAGTATCTTCAACAAGATACTACAATTGATAAAATAATATTCTTGAGAACAAATGTGTGAACATACACACACCAAGAACACTTGTGAAAAAACACAAGAACACATGTGCACAACAAGCACAACATACGGAATCACAAATGTGCAAGTGCACTCATAAGATTCTTAAACAAATAAAAGGTTGGGCTATAATCCCAAAACACCTTGATTTTAAATATACCTTAAAACATTTAAGGTTTCAAACACCATATGTCCATCACATTTACATAGAGGCATCCATAATATCAATGGCCACAAGAGAAAAAATGAGTGACACACTCATAATTAGAGATCAAATAACAAATCATTTTAGAGTCCCAAGGTGCCCATAACTCACCTCAACAACCATCTATAATATGGAAGGTGGACAATCTAAAATGATACAACACGAGGTGCCCATAACTCACCTCGACAAACATCTCTAATATAACAAAAATAAGGCCAAATAAATGATGCATTAAATAACATGTGATGGACAAATATAAGTGCCACAAAAGGGCAGTAACCACATAAGGAATCATTTTCCAGATAAAAGTTTTTACCAAGAGGACTGATTAACAAATTGAATCAAAGGTCCAATATAATCCATCAAAACAATTTTGCATAAACACGAATTATGCTTAATCTTCAAAAGAAGTCTTGTACCAAAAAAGACTTATTAAGCAACAAACACAACAACATAAAGAATTCATCAAGACAATCAAGCTTTTAATCAAAGAAATCATAAGAACCGTAATGGTTCACAAAGAAGGCTTTAACACAATACTCAAGAAAAGAATATTCAAAAAACACTTGAAAATTTATAGATTTGGAATTAAATCCCATACAACAATTTTAAAATATTCTTTGATTGTGATGAGATATGCGGACACATACAAAGTGCTATAAGCACTTACAATGATTTAACAAGAACTCAATATCTAAATTCATTATATTTTTCACAAAAGAAATGTGCATAAAGGCTCCATAATGCAAAAAATGTCTACGAAGAGACAATACACATGTAAGCACACAAGGCTTTATAAAAGATGTGCACGAAGGCACTCATACAATACTTGAACAAATACACACCAAGGTGTAAACAAACATGCACTAAGGCATGTATATCATAAAAAAAGAGGGAATGCATACAAGCGCAAAATATTTGAGAAGCAAATGTGCACAAAATACAAAAATACACAAAAGTGAGCAAGTATGCACTTTATAAAAAGAGCAATGCTTGAAATTCTCAAATTTTAATTATGTAATTACATGCTTGATAAGTGCAATTGAGGACAAAGAAAACCATATTATGGCCAATGTAGGCATCTTTAAAGATATTATTAAGAGGTTTCGAAACCTTATGAAAAATACAAACCAACAAGTTTATAAGGATGAAAAATGAAATCATTTATACCAAAAAGGATGTAATAGATGAACTATGCACTCTATGTGGGAAATTCCTTTTAAAACAATCTTTCCTAATGGTTTATCATAGATAATTTTTCAAAAAAGAAACATTGAAAAACTTTTTAGGAGTTCTTATAAATCATCATTAACAAGAACTACTTTAGGATTCAACAAAGATTTGAGATGTGAGAGATTCTCATATAATGATTATATCAAATTTTTCAAAAATGCACTAAAATCCATAATCAAGAGGGGAACTCGAATCAAATTCGGGTTCATATGAAAGTTAAAAAATTTTAAGCAAAGATTATTATTTTAGCAAGAAATCATATATATAATTTTTAAAAGTTAACTTATAGGTCAATCATGAAATATTTATATAAGAACTATAAATCTCACATAATTGAAGGTAATTTTTAAAAACATAAATTACTATTATATGCGATGAGTAGTTCGAAAAACACGAATTTTATATTTGGACAACAAACGATTTCACCAAATTTGAAAGGAGATATTTTCAAAATATATGAGCACACGAAATGTGAAAAGAAATAATTCAACTATCATGGCCATTAAATGAACAAACTATATGCAAGAAACATATTTTCAAATGCATAATACTTTTAAGAAAAGGGATACATACCGAATAACTTCAAAAGCATAATACTTTAGAAAGAGCAATGAATACTTCACCATTTCTTGAGCGACACGCTTTCCGTTGCACCAAAGGACAACTCCATCGTGACCTCGCTCTGATACCATGTTAGAAAGTGACTTGAAATACATTGGGTTCAATAATGAACCCATATCTATGCACGTGAAGTGCAAATATACCCATAAAAGGGAAACAACATAAGCACATAATGTGCTAACACATAAAACCCATAAAAAGGGAAAAATATGACATAAAGTCATAAGTTGCATATCATTGAAGAATAATGGAGAAGGGGTAAAAACCCCATTACAATGGAGCATAAGCTCCCTCAAGAAGTGAGAAATACAAAGGGGAGAGCCCCTATTTATAACAACAAAAAGGAGCCTTGGAGGGGCTCCACTCATAGACGTTGGAGCCCCTCCAACGGTCACAAATGTGACCGTTGAAAGGGGCCCAACGTCTATTTGAGTGGGCCCCCCAAGGTACCTTTTGGTACTTGAGAAAAAAGAAATAAAAAATAAAAATAAAATAAAAATAAAATAAATTACAATCACATTCATAAAGTGAATGTGCGTAAAACAGAGGAAAAGACTAAAATACCCCTACAGCTAAACAAAAGGAAAATATATATTTTATATATATAAATAGGAGGATACATATACATATATACCATATATGTATATGTATCATCTTTTATATATATAAAATATGTCTAATTACAACAATTGATGCTTACATTTTAACACATTGAGCACTTGGTCCTGTAAAATAGTTCTTTTTTTAAAAACGGGTAAGAATTAAGTCCTTTATACGAATTCCTCTAAAAATCCAAAGAGTAAAGAAATAGCATAAACCAAATTTATGCATAATTTCATAGGAATATTACAATAACAATTTTCATAATTAACTTACCATTCAAGCACTTAAACAAATATCATGCAATGACAATTATTATGCGAAACAGAATAAGCATGAATGCATGAACTAATGCAGAACAGTAAAGATGCATGATTCAATGCACATACATGAATAACTTATTAAGTTATTTATCAGAGTTCTTTTGTATGCACATCCCTATTAAATACACACAAATTTAGTTTTAACTTTTTCTTAAACCCAAGGATACTCAAAACGTACACAACATTCTCGAAGTCCAAGTTAGGCTTCTCGTTGTAGCTTAACACACATTTTGTATTTTATTACTCGGTGATCATACATAGATACATGTATTTTTATACAATATATGCATGAATTTTATTGGTTTTAATGTTAAAATACCCATGGTTAAGAAATTTTGATGCTTTTGTGTGCAAGGAGTTTTTGGTGCGAATTTCATATAAATCAAGTGCAATTCGGGCATTCTAGAGTTATTTCAAAGGAGTTGGAGCGAAGATCCGGAGTCAAGATCCAAATCTTACATGCGCCAATCTCAAATCCTGCTTAGCAAAAGTTAAAAAGTCCAAAATAGCCCTCCATAGGAGGCACCATCTTGGAATTGTTATGAAATAATGGTATTTGTAGTTAGTTTTAGAAATAAGTATTACTTTTGAGCATTTTTGAAAATAGGAATGTTAGAGGTGTTTTTAGAAATTTAAAAATTAATTTTTTAGGTTATCATTATAAATAGGTTAGGAAACATAAGAATAGGCGTTATTCTCCTTAGGAGTTCCCCCCCCCCCCCTCTTTCCTCATCTTTTTTCTCAACGTGCGAAAAACTTTCTTCTTTCTTCTTTCTTCTTTCTTCTTTCTTCTTTCTTCTTTCTTCTTTCTTCTTCACATGAGTTTCATGTACACCAGCCATCTGGCATCACCCCTCACATTGTGGGCAACCTCTAGGACGCAACACCATCATAGGGGAGATCCGCTCTTTTTTCAACTCAATCCAAAATCGAAAACTGCAGCCAATAAGTTTCTTGTACCTCTTCTTTAGATTTTTAGGGTGTCTTGCATGTCAAATTTCGTTTTTATTTTTCTTGCATATTTAGACCTATTATCTCGAATTTCTGTGTATTATGATTGTTTAGGATCGTTTAGAATCATTGTTTTATGTTTTAGAATTGTTATTTTTGCCAAAAAAACTCTTTTATTCACCGGCCGAATTTTCTGTGTCAAGCCTTAATTTTTCAGTCTGATAAACAGACTGTTCTGGCCTCCTGAAAAAGTTTAAGGCTGAAATTTTAGTATGTATTAGTTGTACGTGTCTAAAGTATTCCCTCCAAATTTCAACTCAATCCGACCAGGGGTTAGGATTTTACGGTCATTATACTGAAGTTGGTTTTTTGGCCCTAAAGAAATTCGACTTCCGGTTTTATTTGCAGCGATTTTTGGAAATTAATTTTATTTTTATTTTTTTAATTAAGTATCTTGGAGTGTATTTGGTGAGTTTTTGGTGTCTTAATTGAGTTGCTTTGTATGTGTCAGGTACTGGTTTTCGTCATAACATAGAGTTAAGTTTTGAGTGCTTAAGTTAAGTCTAGTGGATTCTTTGTCGGGTCACTAACATAGTATAGAAACAGTTTTGTCTTTTGGGTTTCCGTTTTGTGTGATTGCATGCAGTGGCCTCGATGAGCACCAAGGTGAACAAGGTGATAAAAGTAGACACACTAAAGTTCCTTGCGCACAGGTTAAAGGAAGTTAGCTCGCGGTTATATTTGAAGTTTTTATAGTTAGGGCATTAGGCCATTTCTATCATTTTCGGGTTGTAATCTATTTAAATTTTATTTTCGCTCATGCTTTTGTAACAGGCTTTGTAAGTGTTTGCTTTCGTATTCTTTATTTATTTTTGAGGCAATAAATAGTGTGATTTGTTTTGAATACTTGTTCTTATCCTATGTCACATGGGTGCGGGTGCGGGCGCGGGTGCGGGGATTCGGCACTTCCAAAAAACCCGGGTGCGGGGGTGCGGCAGGGGCAAAAATGTAATATATATATATATATATATATATATATATATATATATATATATATATATAAAAGGGGGTCGGGAGGATAGGCGGTTTTTTTTTTCAAATTTTGCAGCTGTCAGCAGCTGACAGAACAGCTGCTGCAGCTGACAGACTGTCAGCATAAATTTTTTTAAAAAAAATTTCGAAGCCCATTTGGGCAAATTTTTTTTTTAAAAAAAAATGGACCTTAATGATCCTGGGTGCGGTCAACGCACCCAGGATCGGGTTGACCGCACCCGCGTCGAGTCGCGTCGACGCGGGTGCGGCACCCTCCTAGCCGAATTCCTGTGACATAGTTCTTATCCCATTCCCTGCGGTTCGACCCGAACTTCAACACTTTTGTGTGAACCGGTTATTTAGATTTGGTGTGCGGTTTATACTTGATTTTTATTAAAAATATCTTTTAAAATATTTTGAAAAAAAATGTAGACACCAGTAGGTTCCACACTTTTTCCTCAACCGATCTCAGGAATCCTCACCTTCCATCGAAACATTAAGAATCCTTACCTAATGTCGGGACATCAATAGAAATCCTCAACCATTGACGTCACTTTCTTGGTACATCAAAATTACAACTTAGTCAACAACAACACCCCAAGGCAAAGACGTTGAAATCTCCTTAAAATCGTAGTCGGGAGGTGAACCACCACATCGGGTTCAGGGGCGCAATCAGACACGAAGTTTTAGTATCCTCATGGATTCCAATGACCGCTATCCAAGATTCTCACACTGTGAAAGGGACATCAAGGAAGAAATTAATTACACTGTTTTGTCTCTTTTACCTTTTTAAATAATTTCAAGTTCTTTACACAAGAACCGTTTTGCAAATCCTCATGCAAAACCAACTTTGGGCCCTAGCCCACCACAATTTAGCAGTGCAATTAATTTGGAAAACCATTAACTTTTCCAGAAATAAATTTTGCAATGTATAAATAAAATCAACATAAGTAGAGCAGCATGTGCTCCTGGCTTATACGGCCTGCAATGGTTCACATATAACCATAAACCATTTCAAAAGTAATTTATGCATCTTTTGCAAAATTTGAGTGAACATGCAACACTCACTATTTCATAACATGTTTACAATGTACATTCAAACACACAACATGAATGTACATAAAACCAATTAGATACGCATGCGAACAGATGCTTGCAAATCAATTCCATGCATAAACACCCAAACATGCACACGATCATATTTATGCGAACATCGAAACAAACTTCATATTCATGCATATGATATACACATTTGCAACATGGTATTCGAATGCATAAGCATTAATAACCAATGCAAATATATAATCGGATACATAATCCTGCAGTTAACATGAATACGAGTCTGAACATAGCAAAATTGTTCAGATTTAACACCCAACGCACTGTCAATCTGATTAGATTGCAAACATCCAACATAATCGGCAATCTGATAAGATTGTCCATGCTAAACCTATCGGCAGTCTGATCAGATTGCTCATCCTCAAACCGGGGCCAAACTGATCAGATTTTACATGCAAAAACAGTGACAAACCTTATGAGATTACACGAGCAAAATAGTAGCAAATCAGATCAAATTGCACCTGCACAAACCGTGGCAAATCTGATCCAGATTACACATGCGCAAAAAGTGCTAAATCTGATCAGATTGCACATGCACAAACAGTGGCAAATCTAATCAGATTGCCCACACTCAACCTGGTGACAAATCTGATCTGATTGCACAAATGCAACGTGGTGCAGATCTGATCTGATTACACTTGCACACACACAGTGCAGATCTGATCAGATCGCACACATGCAACATGGTGCAGATCTGATCGGATTGCACCTGCACACATATAGGGGCAGATCTGATCACGGCACCGAAACTAACATGCAGGTAAATCCGATAACAGTCTACAGCAAAAAGTAACATATAGTCGAGTTTGGTAACAGTGAACAAAATAACATGTAGTTAAATATAACATGTAGTTAAATCTAATAACATTCATCAAAATAAAATGTAATTAGATTTGATAACAATCATAAAAAATAACACAATCAAATATGATGACAGTCATCAAAACAACATATAATCAAATTTAATAACAGTCATAAAAAATAACACAGTAAAATATGATGAAAGTCATCAAAACAACATATAATCAGATTTGATAGCAGTCATAAAAAACAACACATAGTCAAATCTGATGACAGACATCAAAATAACATATAATTATATTTAATAACAGTCATAAAAAATAATACAGTCAAATCTGATGACAGTCATTAAAACAACATATAGTTAAATCGGCAGGTCTGGTCAGACTACCCATACACGACATGTAGGACAGTCTGATCAAACTGCACCACATACCTATTGTCAATCTGATCAGATTGCACATAATCATACGCATCGGCAATCTGATCAGATTGCACAGCATACGCACATCAGCAGTCTGATCAGATTGCCCACATCGCAGTCTGATCAAACCACATCGACAGTCTGATCAAACTGCTCTCAAGAGCATATCGGCAGGTCTAGATAAATTTTAAATTAAGTTTTAAGTTTTAAATTGGTTATATATAGATTTCAGATCGAGATCCAGATTCAAGATCCAAATCCATATCCAAAATCCATATGAAGCCTACCTGAACCATATCATAGTTAATATGGGTCCTGAACTAGGTCTAGATCTATATCAACTTGGATCAAACGAAGCGAATTCAATCCAGAAAAAAGGCAAATATAGTTGCAGGTCATTTTTGAAAAATGTGATTTTTGGGTCAACCATAACTTGATTTGAGAAAAACAGGGCACCAACGTGCCCAGAATTATGAGACACATCTAACAGTATACATACCTGATTTTCGTCTCTAAATTTTGCCTGAATTTCATTCGATTTTTGCTTGAATTGAAAGGTTAAAAACAAAAATTTTCTCAAACTTTAATTGGCTCATCTTGGTCTTGTCAGTGGGCTCTCAGCCATGCCCAGACCCAGCTAACGTCACCTATTTTTAAATATATTTTCCATAATTTTTATTAATTAATTAAATATTAAATTAAAAATTCATACAACAACAACAACAACTACGCCTTCATCCCAAAACAATTGGGGTCAGCGATATGAACCAAAAAAGAAATTCATTTTGGGTCTTCCACATGAATCCTTTTCCTCCAATCATTTCTATCCAACGCCATGTCCTCGGTGAGGTTCAAAGCATTCATATCCTTTCCTATCATCTCCATCCAAGTCTTCCTAGGCCTACCCCGACCTCTTTTAACTAATATATTTTCCCATTTCTCCAACCTTCTAACTGGAGCATCATTAGGCCTTCGCCGAATATGTCCAAACCACCGTAAACGATTCTCTCGCATCTTATTTTCAATGGGTGCAACACCTACCTTCTTACGTATCTCTTCGTTCCGAATCTTATCTTTTATTGTATTTCCACACATTAAAAATTCATATTTTTCAAAATTAAAAATCATGGAAAAACAAGCGATATTACAATACAAGCCAAAAACACAAAGACTCAAAGATAGTTCAAATTAACCTAATTTACACCAAAATATCAATTGAGTCCTAGTGTACTGTCGCATTCGTCTGTTTGTAAAAAATCACAAAAAATATTATACCTCTCATATATAACATAAAATATAAAACACATGTATTCTTTCACAATAAATACATATTATTATTTCATTTGACAAGGCAATCTTTTAACTGAACTGAATCTAAATGCTTGCAATAAATTAAATGATCATAAGGAATTGCCTGCATCTCACAATCCCTTACGAGTTATGTACATAACCAAATTAATTTAATCTAAATAAACGTAAAGAATTGTTTACATCTTACATTTCTTTATGAAAACAGTAATCAAATTAAACAATTAATAAACTGGGGTTAATGCTAAGTTAGAATTATGGAGACAGACATTGGAAGCAAGAACTTTTAAGTTGAGTAAGAGTAAGACAGAATATATGGAATGTCGGTTTAGTAAGCAACGAAGTAGTGATGGGAGTGTAGTGAAACTTGGTGAGCAAGAAATACCGGTGGATGATTGTTTCAAATATTTGGGATCTATCATTCAAAAGTATGGAGAAATTGATGGAGATGTAAATCATAGGATAAAGGTTGGGTGGATGAAATGGAAAAGTGCAACTGGAGTGTTGTGCGATCGTAGAATGCCATTGCGGTAGAAGGGAAAGTTTTATAGGATAACTATTAGGCCCGCTTTACTATATGGTACGGAATGTTGGGCTGCCAAGAGACATCATATTCAAAAAATGAGTGTAGCTGAGATGCGTATGCTTAGATGGATGTGTGGAAATACAATAAAAGATAAGATTCAGAACGAGGAGATACGTAAGAAGGTAGGTGTTGCACCCATTGAAAATAAGATGAGAGAGAATCGTTTACGGTGGTTTGGACATATTCGGCGAAGGCCTAATGATGCTCCAATTAGAAGGATGGAGAAATGGGAAAATATATTAGTTAAAAGAGGTCGGGGTAGACCTAGGAAGACTTGGATGGAGATGATAGGAAAGGATATGAATGCTTTGAACCTCACCGAGGACATGGCATTGGATAGAAATGATTGGAGGAGAAGGATTCATGTGGAAGACCCAGAATGATTTTCTTTTTTGGTTCATATCGCCGACCCCAATTGTTTTGGGATGAAGGCGTAGTTGTTGTTGTTGTTGTTTTGTTGTTGTAATAAACAGATAATTATGTATCTACATGTTTATTCTATATACATGAACCATATTAATATCTTTAAAATTAAATTGCTTTTGAATTAAATGTCAGGATAGCAAACATTTCACAGAATTAAGTGATCACCCCGATTCAAAACCTGAGCCACCACTATCTCGGACCACTGTGAGCATTCATACATCTTAGGGGTGTTATTCACACATTTTACCCATAGCTAGTAGAGTCCCTAACACCAAAGCTAAGTAACCTTAATCAAGGATTCCTGCGACTCGCTATGGTCGCAGTCAACTGCTAAACACATGTACGTGGTTGGACTACCTGTAACGCCCCAAAATTTCAAACTTGCGAACCTTTCAGAAAACAGGCAAGAAACTAGAAGAAAATCTTTCCTTTCAGAATTTGTTTATGTAATCAGCGGAAAATAATTCTTTTGTTAAATTTAGAAAGGCAAGCTAATAACTTTGGGCACGTTAACTAAAAGAACCAAAAGTCACTACACATGATACTTGGAAAAGCCACTTTCATTTAAAAAAGTTCTTAAATAGTACAAAATTCGGATATCCAAAGAAAAATCTGTGACAAAACCCAAAAACGTCTAGGACGCGAGCTAAGAGCAGAAAAAGGAAATCTTGAAGTCATCTTGCCATCGCGTTATCGCCCGTGGTGTACCTAATCATCATTTGTATCCATAGAATGGGTTAGTTTTGCGAAAAACTAGTAGGTGCACAAGGGAGACTACAGAAAACTGAATTAAGAGCATTTAATTCAGCATGCTAAGTAGTTTAAAACAGATCAACAGTAAACAGGTAAGCAATTCAAAGCAAGTAAGCAGTGCAACTGTCAAACGCAACATGACGATTCATTTGATTGTAAGTTGCGAACTACCACGGAACTAGCAAGTCTTATGACCTATCAACCAGTGTGAACAGACTTATGTTTCGATATTACTGGCATGCGGGTACGCGCAGACAAATCGTAGAAACAACTAAGACTAGTTCGAGCATCTGTTATTCTATGTATTTTCAATAACCCGAATAGCTAGTTGAGTCCGCTCCTAAGGGGACGGCTTTCAGCCGAGAGAGGATTCTCCAAAGGCAGGTACTTGGCAACGGATACATCCAGCTTCTGTAAAAGTCCATGGGATCTACCACCTAGGATAATGTCTGGTAGTCCCTTCCCCTAACTCCAATGACTTGGGAGGTCGGATCTTTGCCCGTGGGGTGGTTGTTAACAACCTATCCATTGGAGTTTTGTACCGCTCTGTCCTCTCCCTTGACAGACAACAAGAAGCGAATAGGTGTGTTAGGTGTTGCTTAACTAACGACCCATTCTATGTTATGGTTTTTTAATCACTCGACCATCTAGCCTGTGAAGGCGATCAGTCACCATTTTATGTGATTACAGTAATGTGCATTTAGCACTATTCGAGGTCGCACGACCGTCTCATCCGATCATCGCAGTACTAGCATGTAGTGCACAACTACAAGTACTGTAAGATGAAAGGGGTGTAGTTCCTCAATAGGAGCCTCAACAAAAGTGATTCAGAAAGATATAATGTTTCTCAAACTTTACTTTTGACATTATTTATCTTTTGAAACAACCAACAACTTGTGCCAACATTTGGCATGCGATTTTCTAGAATCTCATCCGCTATCGTGGTATCTACATGACTCGATACCGGCCTCGATAAACGGGATACGGGTTTCTCAACAGAACCCTCGCTAAGAAGTTCGCACAAGCCCCAATTCGGGGTTACCCGAGATATGTCGGATAGACGAACAGAACCAGTCAATCGCATCCTTCCAAATACTTTGATTTGGGCAGTCTTTGATGCTTTTGCGCAGCTCCCTAAATTCTCAAGTCTACTTTGCAGAACTGCTCACTCGAAAAGCCAAGATCCCTGCTAGGGATCCCTCTTCTTAGACAAGAATGTATCGTTAAGCTCCCGACTCAACTCTTGTCGCAAGAGGGAGAGTGGTATCCTCCACGAGAATGCCTTTATAGCACATGCAATGAGCAAAAACCTGAGCGTCATCTGCATGGCAAGGCAGTAACAAAACATTTGCAAAAGCAAGAGCCTGGGCGCAAAGCGCGACGGCAAAGAAAAGACTGTAAGAAAGAGTGCAAACACAAAGCCTAGGCGCAAAGCGCGACGGCAAAGGAAAGACATGACAGAAAGTAAAGGACAAGGATCGCGAAACTGCGTCCTTGAGTTAAATGTGTACTCGTATAAATATATATATGCATATATATTTATTTAATTGTCCTTTTTTAGTTAATTAAACTCAATTCAATTGTCCAAGTCCTCTGTGCAATCTTCCCCTACCTCGGAGAGTTGTGAGCTTGCTGGAGTCTGCAGGTGTAAGCGATTGATGACTCGGGATGCGGGGCGCGAGCGGGATCCATCGTACGAGCTGCAAAAGCGAGACATGAACATGTTATCTCAATCGCAAAGGTAAAGAGGACAGAGCCATTGTCGTTGTCCTGACGTGAAAGAAGCAGAGGCATCGTGCCCCTGCGAACCTGCTGAACACGAAAAACGGGGAGGCACGGGGGATGCACCCCTGCCTAATCAAGGCAACGAAGGAGGCAGGGGCTTCTCCCTGCCTGCCGAACTTAGTAGAGGCAGGGGTATTGCCCCTGCCTACTAGAAGGAGAAGAAGGCACAATGAGGGGGCTTGGCCCCTCCCTCGCTTAAAAGGAGTCGCAGGGAGGGGGGCTCTGCCCCTCCCCTGCGATTTAGGGCAGCAGGGAAGCAGCTTAGCCCCCTCCCTGCGCAACAGAGAGGTGAGAGAGGCAGAGGCTGGAAACCCCTGCCGACCGATCAAAAACAGGCGGTTGGGTGTTGCCCCCTGTCGGCTCTCTGAAAGGCGAGAGGCAGAGGCAAAAGCCCCTGCCAACCAGTCGGACACAGGCGGCAGGGAGCGTCGCCCCTATCGACCTGTCGACTGAAAAGGAGAAGCAGAAAGAAGACATAAGAGAAGAAAAAGAGGCAGCGCGTACCTGGAGGGGGGGTGGCCTACGCCGATTCCGTCAACAGGAGAAGACGACAGAGGTGAGCGGTGGTGACCTGAGGGCTGCCGGACGGGAGGTCGCCGGTGGCAGTGGGTTATCAGGGGGTCTCCGGCGAGCAGAAACGAGAGAGACAGAATCAGGGACGAGAGGGTGAGAGAGCGAGAGGGGGTCGAGGGGAGAGAGAGAACGGGAGAGTAGAGGGGAAGGAGGTTTCGAGAAACCTCCCCCCTTTGCCTCACTGCCTTTAATAGGCAGAGAGCGGCGGTGGCCTCGGGTCGGTCTGGGTCGAGTCCGGATCCGACCCGATTCATTTTTTTTTCTTGAGGGTTTTTCACTACCAGCCATTCCAGTCGAGCACAAAAATCCCCCTAATCTACCATGGTTGAGGGATAGGTCTTTTCAACCGACCAGACTACCTAGAGTTGGGAATTATCCCTCACAGAGACTATTGCCAAAGTCCAGATTACCTGGTGTTGGGTATTACCCCTCACAAAGACTACTAGAAATTCCATGGGATTTGTGCTAACGGCGGTTCACATTTGATCGACTCACTCCTTAATTGACAAACTCGAAATTATTAGTGCAACCTTTCTTATCATTTATAAGGACATTTTTTGAATGCATGTCATTTCCATAATAAATAGAGCATGCTCAAATTTTACAATAAGTTGCACTTTTGAGTCAATACCCATAACATTATTCATGCATCAATATACATTTTCAAAATCAATATGATTATAATTTAAAACACCATGGATTCACATTTAAAGCATAGTTTCGCTTTGTCAAACATTTATGCATCGCAACATGCATTTCAAATCATTTAAACATAAATGATTATCAAGAATATACAACATTTACATCAGCACAATTCAATGCATCATAACATACTTTTTCAATAATTCAACTACAAATAGATCTTTGGATAATCCCAGAGTCCTAGGTTAGCACTCATAGCTCAACCTAGATCGTATACACGTATGTTGATCTTAGTATATATACTACATACAAGTCTCATAAAATTATTTAATTGAATTAGAGCTCTAAACCTATAATCCCTGAAAATAAAAATGTCAAACCTCAGGGCCTACTCATTTATTTCACATCCCACACAACATATCAAATTAAATTAAAATAATTCAAATAATTTCATAAAAATCATTATGGGGTTTCTTTGCCTCGTTTTGAGATTTTCTGAAATATCAAACACCTACCCTATTTTAGAAGGCCATAACAACGAGGTATTTGGGTATTTCTTACCCTATTTCAGACCGTAGTATCCAAAAATTATTCTAAAATTTTAGACTGCACCTGCTCTGAGCAACAATGCATTTAAATTTACTGAAATTTAGGCAATACATGCCCTATATTAGTTCAAAAAATCTAAATATTATTCTAAAAATTTTGACAGAACCTCCCTTATGCAGGAGCGTAAATGAACTAAAATTTTGGCATAATCACCGCATTTTAGTTTGTAAAAAAAATCCTAAGGGTTTAGGAGAGAGCTAGGAGGTCCTATAAATCCATACAAGGGCCCACATGAGTTCTACGGGTACATACCTTATTTATTTGTTGTAAAATTTGAGCAGTGCTTCCATAATGCATTCTCAAAACCTCCGATGGTGAGCAGAGATTTTGGCAACGCTTCCGATGTGCTATCTCAAAATTGTCACCAAATTGGGCAGAACTTTTGCTAACCGAGCTCCAAAAGCTGATTCTGGACTGCCAACACTCCTCCAAGAAATCGAAGACCGTAGATAGATAGTGGTCGAGGTTAGAAAGGTTTCTAATGGATTAAATCAAAAAAATAACATAGCCTAAATCAAAATCTAGAGAGGGTCTAGAAAAGAGAGAGAAGAGAGAGAGAGAGAGAGAGAAGAAAAATGGGTTAGAGAAAGAAGGGGGGAATGGGTATTTCTAGGATTTTTTTAAAAGATGGTTTTTGGAAAAACCATTGACTCCCACCTTTTTCTCAAAAATGGTTTTGGATAAACTATTGCCTCTCACCTTTTTCTAGGAAATTGTTTTGGAAAAACTATTACCTCCCATATTTTTTGAGATATGGTTTTGGAAAAACCATTGTCTGGTTTTCTGAAAAAACCTTGAACTTTTTAAAATTCAAAAGACCCTTTTAAAAATGTACCAAAATGCCCTTGATCTAATTCCAATTAACCAAGTTGTCACTTGAGTATAAAATTACCTTTTTACCCTTAAACATTTAAACTATTTACCAAATTATACCCTTGGGTTATGAAATTACAATTTTGCCCCTAGACAATTTAAATATTTATAGGTATATCCCTAAAATATGGACCCGAATAAATATCCAGATCTGCTAAAAATATCTATTTGGATAATATCTAGATCTATTAAAAGATCGAATATAGGTTCAGATTAGTATTCAAATCAAGCAAAGGATCCAGATCTGAATATCATTTAGATCAAGCTTCCAGACTTCGAATCATGTTCAGATTTGATTCAAGATCCATAAGGTTTATCCATTTGGATAATATTCAGATCTATTAAAAGATCGAATATGGGTTCAGATTAGTATTCAGATCTGGTAAAGGATCCAAATTTGAATATCATTTGGATCAAGCTTCCAGACTTCGAATCATGTTCAGATTTGATTCAAGATACATAAGGTTTAATGAATTTTTTTAACATTTAAAAATTATAGTAATTATATTCCTACCCTCTAAAAAAAATCTTCCTCGAAATTAACTATGCACTTAATCGAATAGATGGGGTAATTTTTTTCGCATCTCTGTTTCTGGCTTCTAGGTATTATCTTTGATGTTATGGTGCTGCCATTGGACCTTCACTAGCAAGACTGTCTTGTTTCTCAGTATTTTTTTGTTGTGATATATTTGCACCAGTTGCTCTTCCATTGTCAAGTCCTCGTGTACCTCTAAGTCCTCAGGTTGGATGACATGAGAGGGGTCTCTGATATACTTTCTGAACATCGATATATGAAATACATTATATACTTATGCATACTGTGGTCTGGGATGCATGATTCAGAAATATGAAAGCCATCACATACACAATCATGGTGCCATAACACAGTACCGCCTCTCAAGTACATTGGGTCAATATCCAACCACAAATGGGTCAGTGCCCGTAAATCACTCATGGCCCAATGCCCGAAGATGTGGTATTTCATCCATGGATCATGCATCACAACCCATTACCGTACTTGTCAGGGTTGCATCTATTGCACTCTATTAGTTCCTTGAACCATTTGAGCCTCTTGCAAATAAAGGCAGATCAAGCATTAGGTGTGCTTGTTTATCATATAACTGTAAGTTTTCCTTCTTGCTCCTGTATTGAGAAAGAGAAGAGAGAGAGGGAGAGATCGATTGCGGCTATCACGATTTCTGTAAAAGAAATCGTGACCTAAAAGTGTATTTAAGTTTACATTACACTATGGGTTCGGGTCTGGTATATCCAGACCCGATAACAAAATACATTATATTTACATGGACGATGACATGGATCGGGTCGGATCCTGCACCTTTTTCACCCCCCCTCAAGTTGATCATGGTTTTGGACCATGAACAACTTGCTTTTAAGCATCCAAAAGCGATCCTTGGTTAACCCTTTGGTAAATATGTCTGCAACCTGTCTTTCAGTAGTGACAAACTCAGGCTCAATCTCTTTTTCTTCAACCTTCTGTCTCACAAAGTGTTGGTCGATCTCAATGTGCTTGGCACGACTGTGATGTACTGGATTGAATGACATATTGATAGCACTTTGATTGTCACAGAGCAAGGTAGTGTGGGAGATCTTTTCTCCTACTTCAGTTAGAAGATGTATGATCCATGTGACTTCGGCAGTGGCAGCAGCCATGGATCTATATTCAGCCTCAGTGCTTGATCTAGCGATAGCTTTTTGTTTTCTACTGCTCAAAGAGACTAAATTTATTCCAATGAAGGCACAATATCCTGATGTAGATCTTCTTTCGTCGGGATCTCCTGCCCAGTCTGCATCACAATATACAGTAATTTCGTGCTCGTTTTGGCCATAGAACTGTGGTAAATATATCAATCCATCCCCAATAGTCCCTTTCAGATATCTAAGGATCCTCTTGACCGCTTCCATATGTCCAGTGTGTGGCGCATGCATAAATTGAGACACTTGATTAACTGAATAAACAATATCAGGTCTAGTGAATGTGAGGTATTGTAACATTCCTATTATGCTGCGATACCTGGTGGGGTCATCACACAGATCTCCATCATGAGCGTTAAGTTTTTGATGAAGTACACTTGGAGTTCCTAGAGGTTTGCAGTCTTTCATGCTTGCCTTGCTGAGAACATCTACGGTGTACTTGTGTTGAGTGAGTGTCAATCCATGAGCCTGGTTACCAACTTCTACACCTAGAAAATAGCGTAGAACTCCAAGGTCTTTCATTTTGAACCTTTGACCTAATAAGTCTTTTATTTCTTGGATGTGGTCCGCAGAGTTTCCTGTGATGATAATATCATCGACATAAATTAATAATAGAGTGGTCATAGACTGGCTTTTAAAGATAAATAATGAGTGGTCCAGCATGGAACGTGAAAATCCATGTTTCTGAGTCTCTGATGAGAAGCTATCAAACCAAGAGTGAGATGCTTGCTTTAGGCCGTAGATGGCTCTTTTTAGCCTGCTTACATGGGTTTTACAATTTTGTTCTTGATATCTAGGGGGCTGTTCCATGTATACCACCTCCTTCAAATCCCCATGTAAGAATGCATTTTTTACATCAAGCTGACTCAACTTCCATCCATGTTCAACAGCCAGGGAAATGATAATTCGAATCGTTCTCATTCTTACAACCGGACTAAAAGTCTCATCATAGTCTTGCCCTGCTTCTTGAGTGAATCCTTTTGCTACAAGCCTTGTTTTATATCGTTCAATGGTTCCATCTGTCTTGTACTTGATTTTGTAGACCCATTTGCATCCGACAACATTTTTGTCAAGTGGTCTGGGAACAACTTCCCATGTTCCACATTCATGCAAGGCTTGCATTTCATCATTCATGGCTTCTACCCATTTCATAGAAGTTGTTGCCTGATAATACATGATGGGTTCTTCGTCCTTATTGATGGCAGTTAAAAACAGTTGAAAATCCAAGGATAAGTTGTTATAACTAACCCACCTGTCAATAGGATGTCGTATGCGGTTTGATTTTCTGACTGCAAGGGTATGAGAGGAGTAGGATTAGCGACTGAGACATGATCTGAATGGCTTGATGTTGTCGGTCTCTGTCTGGAATAGACAATGCCTTTGTATCTGCCCGGTACTTCCTCTGCATTCTGTGACCCCGACGTCCCAGTGTTCTCAAATACCTTTTCTTCTTGTTGCACGCAATCTGAGGAACATGTTTCATTGGAGCCAGCAAAAAGTTCTGAGCTTAGCCAAGGATAGTAAATTTCAATTGCATATTCGTTGTGTCAGCTCCGTGATCAAAATTTTGTTCATCAAAGGCAACATTTCTTGAGGTTCTGATACGTTTGTTGGTGGGATCATAACACCTATATCCTTTGTAGTCATCTGCATATCCCACAAATCTGCACTTTTGGGCATTGTCTTGAAACTAGTTTCTCAGGGACTGATCAATATGCACATAGCAAACACATCCAAAAACATGCAGATCATAATCACTAGGATAAGTTCCAAAAAGACAGTGATAAGGAGACTTATTTTCCAGAATAACCATAGGCAGTCTATTTATCACATGCACGACAGAATGGAAAGCTTCTGTCCATAGGTTGATGGGAAGATTGTTGTCATGAAGCATACTTATGGCACTTTCAACGATATCCCTGTGTTTTCGTTCAGCAATTCCATTTTGTTGAGGGGTATGAGGACAAGACACCCTTCCTATTCCGTTATTTTGAAGAAAAGAGATAAAATCACGGGATGAGAATTCCCCACCTCCATCACATTGGAAAAATTGAATGGACTCAGAAATTTGATTTTTGACAAGGGAAAGAAAATTTTGAAACAAAGAGAAGACTTTTGACTTATTTTTTATGAAATATATCCAAGTGTATCGAGTATATCTATCAACAAAGATTAGATAGTATTTGCTCCCAGATCCAGAGGCAACTGGGGCGGGTCCCCATACATCAGAACATATTATCTCAAAAGGTTTTGAAGCTCTCTTATTAATGGAATGAAAAGGCAATACATGACTCTTGTAGGAAAGACAACTGGAACATTTGTGACTGTTCTCATCCCTATTTAGACTTTCTTTTGGAATGAGATTATTAGATACAAGTTTCTCAATGAAATGACCCCCACAATGTCCTAATCGACTATGCCATAAGAATGGCTTATTACATTCAGAAATACTAAAAACATTAGCAGAAGAGGATGAACACGACTTTAATGAAGGCTTTGAATTCAGGTGGACAGGACGAACAGCATGACAAGGAGCTTCTTCAAAGACATACATATTGCATCGTCTCTTTCCTTCAGCGAATGTTTCCCTCGTGCGTAGGTCCTTGACTTGCACAGAGAAGGGAGTGAATTCAACTGAAGCATTATTATCATCAATAAGTTTGGAAACAGAGACAATATTTTTCTTAATGTCAGGAGCATGAAGAACGTCAGAAAGAGTAAGAGTGAAATGTGACATGGGAATGACAGTTTTTCCAACATGAGAAACAGGATGGTGGGATCCATCTCCAGTGACAATCTTACTTTTTCCAAAATAAGGAATGGGATTAAAAATCTTACCTGCATCACCTGTTACATGAGTCGCTGCCCCTGAGTCGACAAACCAGGTGCCTTCATCACTCTGCTTCAATTTCAACTCTAACAAGGCAGATATCAGCAAATCTTTAATCTCTCCACTACTTGAGAACTTCTTTTTGTTTTCTGTTTGTGGACCCTTTTCTTTATTCTCTGGATTATGCCAACAATTCGCCTTGATATGCCCCTTTTTTGTTACAAAGGAAGCAGGTAGGAATGGATCTTGACCTCTGTGCATGAGCTAACATATTTGGAGTGGGAAGCAGACCACGCCCTCCGTGTCCACTTCGCCCTTGTCCTCCTCGTCCTCGTCCTCTACCATAAGACACCCCTGTGGCAAAAACTTCCTGAGAATTTGTGTGAACGTGAGATTCTTCAGAGAACCCTTTCAGAGTCATCTCATACTGAATTAATTTTGCTCGCAACTCATCAAAGGTAGGAAGGGCAGGGAGACACAATAGGGAAGTGACGATCATGTTGTAGTCGGATCCCAATTCACTCAGAGTCTGTTGTACCATATCGCTATCACTCACCGCGCATCCTATAACTGCAAGTTGGTCTGTGATAGTCTTCATCTTGTTCAGATATTCCATGATGGTCATGGAATCTTTTCTCAACATCTGAAATTCCCTCTTAAGAAAAACCATTCTCGCCTGCGAAACTTGTGAATATGTTTGAACCAATTTTTCCCAAAGTTGCAGAGCAGTACAGTTGTCGGGAATTGCAACAAGGACCTCTTGGGACAAGGTGGAAGTGATGTATGCAACCACTGACTGATCTTTCCTTTCCCAGTTGAGGTACTCAACATTCTTGACATACACAATTGAACTTACTCCTTTGTCGTCTTTTTCTTCTCTCATAACAAATTCGAGTGGGGCGGGAGTGGTTCCATCAAGGTGACCTAAGAGACCTTAACTCCTTATAAAAGGAATGATTTGTCTCTTCCAAATCAAGAAGTTTGAGGTAGTTAACTTTTCAGAAACGAGTTGAATAAGAAAACTTGAAGAAAGATTGGATGAAGAGGAATGAAGATCCATGAAAAAGAAGTTTTAACAAGAAGAGGAACCCCTTTTGTTTGTTTTTTTTGAAGTATTCACAAAGTACTCAATCTGCAGTCAGAGAGGTTTTCTGATCGTCTTCCTTTTCTTTTTTTTGCACTGAGTAACTCAAAGATTGACGACCAGAAGTTGTCAGAGGAAGAACTGAGTTTTCAATGTGAATCCCACTCGTAACAGTCAGAACAAATATGATACGAGAAAAGACAGATGAGAACAAAGAAATGAACAGATTTTCTATCGGACAGCAGGCTGGACAGCAAAAAAATTTTTTTTATGTCAAATTTTAGAATCCTAGATTATATGTCGCACGTCTGCCCAAAATGAAGAAGGGATACGCAGGAAAAGAGATTTGAATAAAGAAAGAAGATTCATGTGAAGAAGATTCACGTGAAACAGAAACAAAAACAGGAGATTCAAAAAAAAAGATTTGAATAAAAAAGGAGATTCACGTGTCCCAGATTATATGTCGCACGTCTGCCCAAAATAAAGAAGGGATACGCAAGAAGGGAGATTTGAATAAAGAAAGAAGATTCTCGTGAAGAAGATTCACGTGAAATTCATGACCTTTTTGATGTACAGTGTTCACGTGAACCAAGATTCACGTGAATCCTGCGTGAACAGTTTAGGGATTCACGTGAGACGTGAATCCACTAAAGGAAGAAAAGAAAAGGCTGGGAAAACAGAAAGGGGAAAACGAGAGGGGGAGATTGGGAATGGAGGTAGAAAAAAAATCTGAAGGAAAGAAAGAAAGAATGGACGAAACCTCAAACCTTGATTTGCCGCACCTTCGAAATCCTCTTCAACCCTTAGCTGGATCTATGCTCTGATACCATGTAAGTTTTCCTTCTTGCTCTTGTATTGAGAAAGAGAAGAGAGAGAGAGAGGGAGAGATCGATTGTGGCTGTCACGATTTCTGTAAAAGAAATCGTGACCTAAAAGTGTATTTAAGTTTACATTACACTATGGGTCCGGGTTTGGTATATCCAGACCCGATAACAAAATACATGATCTTTACATGGACGGTGACATGGATCGGGTCGGATCCTGCACCTTTTTCAATAACCTGGTACATTATTTACACCTACATGGGTTATGAATGACCCAAGCTCATTCTAGAGCTATAACAAGTACCACACCTCATAAATATTAAGATGGCAGTCTGGTTCCTTGAACCACGGCTCCAACTTGAGCCAAAAACACCTGGTGCATTATTTGCACCCACATGGGTTTTGAATGACCCAAGCTCATTCTAGAGCTATAACAAGTACTTGCATGCTTTTCAGAATCAACAAGATCCACATGCCACACCTCATAAATATTAAGACGTCAGTCTGGTTCCTTGAACCACGTCTCCAACCTGAGCCAAAAACATATCATAGCCACATGTAACATCCATTCAGTGTTCCCTAGTTTCACAGGAGGAAAACAAAAGTAAATCTTTAGATTCCAGTGATACTGTTTGTTTTTGTTGCTTCTGTTCATAATAAATAATTCTCAAGGTACTATTCCGTACTATTACCTGTTCTCTGATACCATTATAGACAACTGACATTCATACCAAATAACCTTAGCAGAGTTCACGATTTATAACTTCAGGAAGGTATTCAATGAAATCTCATTTCGACATAGTGAATAGCACCTTCTTTCCAGCAACAGGCAGAAGAAGAGCTGGCCAAAGAAATTCAGATATCAAAAGCAAATTTTGCAGCTGATTGTCGGCATCGAAACAGCAATTGTGAATCGTTCCCAAAACCTGTCAACAAAGAGTTACTGCATTAACTAAAACTCACTATGAACAAAAAGTGTCAAAATCCAAAAACAGAAAGATTATAATCTAAAATGTTTCTAATATAAGCTCGACAGTCTTCTAATAAATGCAAAACCAACAATAGCAGCTACTATTTTTTCATAGCTGGTCTTGGGATGCCCACACCTGTTACTCTAAATGCATTTCTCATAAAAATCCCCTCATCCCATATCTTCATCAGCATGAGCAGCCATGCATAAACATAACTCATTTGACATCTCAGACTCAGAGGGTGAAATCAGCATTTACTAAAAAAATCACAAACAAATTGAGTAGCACAAGTCATATTAGTTATAAGGGTCATCTGCAACTAAGCTAGGCACTTGAACATCATCCTTCAAAGATACATATTAAATTGACAAATGGAAAGAAATACAATTTCTGATGCTTGCAGATTTACAGGGGTCAAAATAGTACTTTGGCTAAAAAAAGTCCACGCTATCATTTTGAAATTAAATGATGATTTTGTGTAATACTGTTTCTCAATTTCATGCAGACAACTGAAAGCAAACACCTAAACCAACAAAAAAAACTGTCTGGCCCGGCAGCCAGACCGAGCCCAGCCCAGACCATGGTCTCAAGGGAACCGAACCCAAGATTGGCCCCGTCACAGAGCCCACCCCCCTTCCCTGTTTATTTTGTTTGATTATCGGAATCGAGCCCGGCTCGGTTGGGGCCTAACCAGCTCGCTCAACCGAGTAAGCTCGGTCCTCGCCAAGCCCAGATCGGCCCCTCCCCACTCACGGCTAGTCGGGCTTAGCCAAGCCCGGGTCCCAGTTCAGCTCACCCTGATTTGGGACCCGGCTCAGCCAGGTGGCCCGAACCAGGGTCAGGTTCGGCCCCTTGCGACCAAAACGCAACACCAACGCGTGATTTTAAAAGAGGAATTCCCTTGTGCTATTTCCGCAGTACGACGAATCATTTAGTGCACCCCATCGGTGCAACAGACTCTATGCACACATCGAGGCACGTGCCACTTATCACGTATACCCAGAATCATCAACAAAGTCGACATTCTCCAAGGTAGGGAAAAGTTGCACACAAGACAATGGAAGGATAATCCTGGAACATGTGTATATATATATATATAGATACACACTTTGAACTCAAAGATGCAGTTTTGCAATCCTTGTCCTTTTCCCTAATGTCATTTACTTTGTTGTCGCGCTATCATGTGCACAGGCTACTGCTTATGCATTTATTTAGCTGAGGTATGGTTTCGTACCTCGTGCACAGATTACGTAATTTATTTAACTCGATGTGTGGTTTCGCACATCGAGTCTTGCTTTATGTCGTTTATTTTACCGTTGCACTATCACGTGCACAGGCTACTGCTTACGTATTTATTTAGCCGAAGTACGGTTTCGTACCTCGTGCACAGCTTATGCATTTATTTAGTCGAGGTACGGTTTCGTACCTCATGCACTGCTTATGCATTTATTTAGCCGACGTACGGTTTCGTACCTCATGCACTACTTACGCATTTATTTAGCTCAATGTGCGATTTCGCATATCGAGTCTTGCTTTATACATTGTTGTCGCGTTGTAACGTGCGCAGTCCTGCGTTATGTAATATATGTATTATACGTATATATATATACAACCTCGTAAGGTACGTAGTTTGTGTACTCTTCTATACATGTACTCTTCCATACCCTGTATCATGCATGCTCTTTTTAAAAGACGCGGATTCGCGCATGTCTGCCAAAACTTTAAAGAAAAAGGGATTTCTTGCGGGAATTGAGTATTCAAATATGTGTGGTTTTGAAAAGCAAATCCAAACACTTGAAGGTTGCCTAAATTGCAACTAAGTTTTTCTCAAACCGGCGCAATAGGAAGAAGTGTTTACAAACTTTTGTATGATATTCGTTATGACCCGGATATCCCCGGTGGGAGCATGGGATGGTGAAAATTGCTAAGGTCAAGGTTTCTTCTGAGAAACTCATACCCCTTTTATCGTAAGGGGTATCACGAGACATGTGCGGCATGTTGATACTATAATAATTGGATCAAAGATTTATGGTAATATCGTAACGTGCAAATTGCACAATGATATAAAAGTGGTAATCACATAAATGGTAATAATCGCCTTCACGGGCAAGATGCTCGAATTGGTTCAACGAAGCAGAGTATGTAGAATGGGTCGGCAGTTAAAATAGAACATAATGCACTCATTCGCTTTCTAGGTTCTGTCAAGGGAGAGGATGGGATGGTACGAAAACTTTGATGGACAGATTGTTAACAACTACGCTCCTCGAGTAGCAATTGACTCGGTGTCCCCAGTCATCAAAGTTAGGGGACGGGATGTTAAATTATGTATATATATATACTTATATATATATATATATATGTATATATATACAGTTTTTCTTTTTGTTCTCAAAATACCCGATAAGGGTATTTTGGTAAACCCCCATGTAAACCCTTTTTCCTTTTTTATTTTTATTTTCTTCTCTTTTTCTTTTTTCCTTTTCTTTTTTTTTCTTTTTTCTTTTTACCTTTTTGTAAGACCACAAGGGCCCCACTCATGTAGTCGTTGGGGCCCCAACGGTCATATTTATGACCGTTGGGGCTCCCAACGACTACATGGAAGCCCCTTGTGGTCCCTTCTTCTTTGCTTCCTCCTCTATAAATAGAGGAGGTTTCGTCTTGTATTGCAAGGGTTGTTCACCCTCTTCTTTCTTTCTTCAATAATATCCAACTTATGACTTTTGGTCATTTTTCCCTTTAGTGGGTTTTTGTATACACTTTTAGTGTTTGTGTTCTTGGCTCTTGGAATCACTCTTTAAGAGTGATTTGCTTTATTGGTGCTTCCGCAGCCCCCCTTTTCATTACAACGGGACTATCAAATATTATCCTAGGTGATAGACCCTATGGACTTCTGCAGAAGTTTGGTATATCCTTTGCCACGAATGTCTTTAGGAAATCCTCTCTCATTCACTGACCGTTCCCTTAAGAGTGCACTCAACTAGTTACCCGGGGCATCAAAATACAAAGAATAATAAACCCCCAGGCAAATCTCACTTGTTTTTATGTTTCTCCTGTGCGTACCCTGAGGATAGTTAATATCGAAACAAAGTTATCTTGTTTCCTTTACTTATGTTAAATTGCATATCATGTATAAAATAAAGCATGTGTTAGTTTTGTTCTAAATTGTTATAATTGTGCACCCACCAGTTTCTTGTGAAAATGACCCGTCTTATGGGTCAGGTGATGATTAGGTCCGAGGGACAAGTGATGGCGTGATTGCAATATAGCATTAAAATCCCACTGTTTCTTCTGGCATTCTGCATCCTGGATACATCCCCTTGGTTTAAATTTTGTATAAGGGTTTCCTCATAAAATTCTATTTTTGTATAAACTTAAAATTATCCTTTAATGTATATAGTTTCAAATGTTGTTACGAGGATGCAAATCCATTGTGAAACGGAAGGTTCGCAGTAATGCACCCAAGGTTTGCCGACTTGTTATTTCAAAAAAATCAGTTTTCATTGATCCGCTAAATCAAAAACTCTGAAAAATAAGGATTTTCAGTCTCTTTCAAGTTCTTCTAAAACTTTACAAGTTTGAAATTTTGGGGCGTTACATGGCGTCTCCTCTAAAGTCCTCCCATATAGGTAGAGTTCTACCATATGTAGAACTCTACTTCTACCTTTCTTATCCATCTAGATTTTACCTCTTTTATTTTATTTAAATTAATATTCTCAAGAAATATTTCAAGGAGGTTCTGGAAGCCCATATGGGGTAGAGTTTTACCACAAGTAGAATACCTCATATGTATCCCATTTTAAAGTCATTTTTAAACTTTAAATTCAAAGTAGTTTTAAAATTGCCATAGATGGATTTCGAATCCAGATTTGGATCCAAGTTCATATGGATCCCATCTGGATCAGATCCTAGTCAATATGGATCCTGAATTGGGTCCAGGTCCATATCAACTTGGATCAAACGGATTGGATACAGTCCGATCCAATCCAAAAAAAAGGTAAAAAGAGACGCAGATCATTTTTGAAAAGCGCAATTTTTAGGCCAACCGTAACCTAATTTCAAGAAAACAAAGCACCAACGTTCTCAAAATTACGAGACGCATCTAACGGTATACTTACCTGATTTTTGCCTCCAAATTTCGCCTAAATTTAACCTTAATTTCGCTTGATTTTTGCTTGAACTTAAAGGTTAAAACGAAAAAAATTCAAATAATAATTGGCTAAACTAGGTCTTGTAAGTGGGCTCTAAACCACGCCCAGACCCAACTGACGTCACCAATTTTTAATAATATTTTTCATGATTTTTATCATATTCATTAAAATACTTAGTCAAAATTTTATAATTGTCTTTCTGTCTCAGCCAGACAGATCACGCTGTCTCAGCCAGACAGATTCACGCTGACACACAGTTCTGATTAGGTGCATGTGTTGTTGTTCATATATCAATTGACAATTTCACAAGGTCTTTTTATTTCCAAACCAAAACACATTCTCAAAAACCTAAGAATCATGATTTTCAGTAGGGAATAAACAATGACAGTTTAATGATTGAGTAAAGCAAGATTTTCATAACCTAAAAGAAAGAATTGAAAATCATCTAGCACTATCCACCTAATGATGTAGCCAAACTAACATTTTCAACCACACACACACATATGTATATATATATATATATATTAAAGAATGATACATAATTGGCCATATGTCCTGATAAAACCGAACCATCATCTTTCTGCTATTTACAATACAATAGCTATTAAAAGAAAAATAGAAGACACTCACTAGCATACAAGTAATTATTGAGTTACGTAAACAATCATAGCTCAATCACAGAATGAGTTCGGTCCTGGACTCAACCGGAAGAAACTCTTGTATTCTTGAGTACTCAAAAGAAATTGAATACATTCAATGTTTTTAACACCAAAAATTCCCAGTTTATAATTGAGCTTAATCCATATTCACTTCTACCAATAACTATACTGTAGCACCGTAGATTTTAACATATACGCAAAATACCAAAACAAGTCTCAAGTATATTTATATTGATATCCGCCAGCTTATCTAGGCATATCAGAAGTGATTATACGACACAACTCCGGATTGTGTCCAAGGACTAATGCATTCAGCCAGATTGTAACTTGATAATATATAATTGACGGCTATGTTCTGGATCTAGACATATACCACCAATTTGTCTTTATCGCACCAACAAAAACATTTCATAAAGAAATTCAAAACAAGCATGTCAGTTCCATTTATGCCATATTAGTCTCTGGATTGGACTCTAAACCATAAATTTGCAGTTCATCATATACCATCACGACGGTTAACATGATTCTAAAACAGACAGATATGCTCACACAGATTTTACTCGATAAAGGATATATAATAACAAAAGAATCCATTATGCTAAACTGCAAAACCTTAGAGTTACGCAGGCCAGAGAGTTCTCACATGAAAACACGCTTAGCAAACAACCTGTATACTGTAATACACACTGACAGGGTTTTTTTTTTTTTTGTTTACACTATTTTCTTCTCTTATTACCTACAGAGATTAAACGCAGTGAAATCTGAACTGAGCGAGGGCTTAGCAGGGGTATTGGTATTACCCAAACCCCCTTTACAATAACAATCTGAAACCCCCAAATTGTAGATTTGGGGTTTTCGGGTTAGGGTTGACGGAAACCCCCAATTTGGGGATTTTCCTTTTGGTTGCCCACGCACACAACCGCGCACATTCAATAACCCAAAAAAAAAAAACACAGCATCCTACCTGTTCCGGCGAAGAGGAGGTGGTTGTCGCGGTCGGGAAGATAGTTGGCGTCGGTTGCTCCTGATGGCGCGTGCAAAAACGAGAGGGAGATGAGAGTAGAGGTGGGATTTGTAGGTGGGTGGCCCCCCGAAAAGGAAGGAGGAGGTGGTTATCCCCTCCTTCAACTCCGGCGGTTGCGCACCCAACCCCCCATCGTTGTTACCTGCATTAGGGTTCTGAGAGAACCCTAACGCTCTTTCTCATCCGACAGCCCTGTAGCACCCTTATATATGTTTTCTTTTTTTTTTTCTTTTTCACTTTACAGGGTGCGGGTCGAGGCCGATTCCGAGATCGGGATCCGGACGCGGTTTAGATTTCGGATCCGCAATGTTCTTGTGAAATGGATCCGTTGGTCTTCGCAAGGTGGATCAGCAGGTCGGATCCAACTTACGGATCTCGCATAGTTTACTTTAAATTTATTTGTTTTTTACTTCATGTGAGCAAATCTGGATCCAATGATCTGAAAATTTTTCTCATTATTACATGATTGAAACCATGGATCCAAATAAATCATTACGGATCCAATATCAATTCTAACCCGGATATTGAGGATCCAATATCAGAGATTTGATCCATTAGACCGAAATCTTTTACCAATTATCCAATTTAATGTGTGTGATCCAATATCCAAGATCCGGATGAAAATATCGAGGTTCTGAAATAAGATATTAGGGACCCATCATTGAAGACCCAAATAGGATTTCTGAGATCCACCTACGGATAACAATTATAAAAATAGCTTTGAGTTTATTTACCTGCTAGAATTCACGGGTATTACAATTATCAACACAATGCTGCATGCCGAAAACTGGAATAAGTTAATTGAACCCATGACCTTTGTTGCTGAGTCTACACACTTCTCTAATCCTGAAAATATTCTAGCTCATTCTCATCTGAGGTAAGGCACAATTATCTTGTTGTCGTTGTGATACCTTAAAAAGAGATTCATATAAAGGGGATGTTGTTTTTTATTTATCTATTGGTTGAGCATATATAATAAATTGGTTGCTTTGGATTTTATTTTGGAAACTTGAGCCTGGATCTGAATTTTCTGTTAACTTGAACATGGATCTGATTTTTTTTTGTTAAATTAACCATGTTGAATCAGATTTTATAAATCACATGTATATATGTTGAGTCAGGTTTTTGTAGAAGGAAGCAGCCACCTGTGTAGAGAGAGAGAGAGAGAGAGTCGGCTGCACAAAAACTAATTTCGTTACATTTTGGAGTAGGGCTTCTCTCTATATTAAATAGAGAGAGGCTAAAAGGAAAAATTACAACTAAGTCCTTATGAAAAAAAAATTCAAAACACCTCTAATATAAAAGAACTTTAGCCTAAAAACCACCTATTCTCAACACTCCCCTTCAAGCTGGAGCATAGATATCAATCATGCTCAGCTTGTCACAACATTTTGAGAAATTTGGCATAGCAAGAGGCTTTGTAAACATATCTGCAACTTGGTCTTCCGACTTTAGGCATTTGGTAGTGATATGACCAGCTTGAATCATATCTCTTACATAGTGGCAATCAACCTCAATGTGCTTTGTTCTCTCATGAAATACAGGATTGTTTGCTATATATGTCGCCGCTTTGTTATTGAACATCATGGACATTGGAGAGGAAAACTTCACCTAGAGATCATGAAGAACAGTGCGAACCCACATCAATTCAGCAGTTGTTTGGGCCATAGCCCGATATTCTGATTCTGCACTCGACCTAGAAACCACATTTTGTTTCTTACTTCTCCACGAAATCAAGTTGTCTCCCAAAAATACACAGAATCCTGTGGTAGATTTTTTATCTACTACAAATCCAGCATAGTCAGCATCAGAATATGCTACTATCTCCAGAGTTCCGCCTTTCCTGAACAATAACCCCTTTCCAGGAGAGGATTTTAGATATCTAAGAATCATTATGGCTGCATTCCAGTGTACCTGAGTTGGTATGTCCAAAAACTGGCTAACTTTGCTTACTGCTAAAGCAATATCTGGCCTGGTCACAGTGACATATAATAGCTTCCCTACTAGGGAGCGATAGCTTTTGCTATCAACTGGTTTTGACCCTTCTTCAAACAACTCAACTTTATGGTCCATGGGAATATTTGCTGGTTTAGCTCCCAACATGCATGTTTCCTTTAATAAGTCAAGAACATACTTCCGTTGAGACAAAACCATCACTTCACAGCTCCTAGCAACTTCTATATCCAGAAAATACCTGAGTGAACCAAGGTCTTTTATAACAAAGTGTTTTTGAAGATGAGCCTTTGTGGCTTCAATAGCTTTCACATCATCTCCTATAAGAATGATGTCATCCACATATACCACCATAACAACTATGCCAGAGTTAGTTTTATTTATAAATAATGTATGATCTGCTGCTGAAATATTAAAGCCAAAGCTTGACATCACTTCAAACAACTTTTGAAACCATGCACGAGGACTTTGTTTCAAGCCATAAATCGCCTTTTTCAATCTACACACTTTCTGACACTCCTCCTCAACCTCGAATCCTGGAGGTTGTTGCATGTAAACGGTCTCAGATAGATCACCATATAGAAATGCATTTTTCACATCTAATTGGCACAGGCTCCAACCATGCTGAACAGCAACTGAGAGAACAAGACGGATGGTACCCATCCGTGCAACCGGAGAAAAAGTTTCAAAGAAGTCAATACCATATGTCTGAGTATATCCTTTCGCTACTAATCTGGCCTTGTACCTTTCAATAGAACCATCAGATTTGTACTTTATTGTATACACCCATTTACATCCAACAATGTCAACATCTGCTAGGGAATCAACTAGATCCCATGTATGCTGAGATACTAAAGCATTCATTTCTTCTTGCATAGTCAGCTTCCAACGATTATCAAGTTCTGCCTGTTGATAGTTTAGAGGAATGGTTTCAGCAGATAAGGCTGAAATAAAAGACTTCATCTGATTTCCAATTCTGGCATCGGAGACAAAATGAGATATGGGATATACGGTACATTGTCGTGTCCCCTTTCGTAGAGCAATAGGCCTGTTATCATCATCCTGAAGATCACTATTGTCAGTAGAACTTACCTCAGGAGAAGAAGAAGATGAAGGCTCTTGCGGAAGTGGAGTTCTACGCACATATACCAATGGAGGATTATTAAATCTGGAAGAGGATGAAGTTTGGTTCGGTAATGAGGGCACAGATTCCAAAGGAAAAGGAGGTATAGGTAATGGAAAAGACTCAGCTGGATCAACCTGCAGCGGGGAATCGGAAATAGAGTAATATGGAGAGGATTCCAAGAAAGATACATCCGCACTGACATACTCTCGGCGAGAAATAGGATCATAACATCGATAGCCCTTTTGATTTTTTGGATAACCTATAAATATGCATTTTGTAGCTTGAGCGGCTAATTTATCACGGTCAGGGCCAAGTTTGTGTACAAAACAAACACATCCAAATATTTTTGCTGAGAAAGAAAAAAGTGGGGCATTAGGTTTTAGGATATGTAATGGAATTTGATCACCCAAAGAAGACGAAGGCATGCGGTTGATCAGATAGCAAGCAGTGGTAATCGCATCACCCCAGTATAACGCAGGAACATTGGATTGAATCATAATGGTCCTGGCAACATCAAGCAGGTGCCGATGTTTTCGCTCAGCCACCCCATTTTGTTGAGATGAATAGGCACAGGAAGTTTGGGGTTGGATGCCATGATCTTGGTAAAATTGTAACAGACCTTTTGATTTAAACTCGAGGGCATTATCAGTGAGAACAATCTTGACAATAGATTCAAACTGAGTTTTTATTTCAAGAATTAGGGATTTGATAATACTTGGAACTTTAGACCGTTCCTTTATTAAAAATACCCATGACAACTTAGAGAAATCATCAACAATAACAAGATAATAACAACACTGAGTCCTAGTAGGAATCTTACTAGGACCCCATACATCTGCATGAAGAAGTTCAAAAACTTTATTACTAGACTGACTCTGACTCGAAGGGAACGAACTTCGATGATACTTGCCCAACTGACATGCTTCACACTGAAATGATGTGGTGGAAGGAATCTGAGGAAAGACCGACCGAAGCTTTGACAATGAAGGATGACCAAGACGACGATGCCACTGAACAGGACTGAATGAATGTTCCACTGCAGCATGAACAGTACCCATTGGATGATGTAGGTAGTAAATTTCATTTTCTTCATAGCCTCCAACAATCTTCTTCCCCGTCAGCAAATCCTGAAAATGACAACCCATTGGATCAAATATTACTCTACAGTTTTGTTCTTTTATAAGGCAACTAACAGAGAGTAAACTTTGAGGAAAGTTTGGAGCATGAAAAGCATTTTTCAACTATAATGAGGAGGATATAGAAATATTTCCCTAACCAACAACCGGGGCGGAACTCCCATCGACTAATGAGACTCCAAGCTGAGCCTTAATATCCTTTAGATCTGAAAAAACACGTGAATTTCCACACAAATGTCTGGATGCACCAGAGTCAATAACCCACTTACTATCAGTCAGATGAAGATGATTTCCGGTTGAATAGGCAACACCAGCTACAGGAGGGGTGGACCTCAAAGGTCGAAGAGCTATCAGCTCATCATATTCCGCACGACTAAGGGTGATACTACTTTCATTTGCAGAGATATTCTCTTGTACATTTGTTGCCTCGATAGTAGTAACATTTGCTTTAAAAGTATATGACTTTGATGAAGAAGAGGTTGGTTGACCATGCTTATCCCAGCAATGATCTTCTAAATGTCCAGATTTTCCACAGAATGTACATTAAAGCTTTCCTCTGCCTCCCATACCACGTCCACGTCCTCGTCCTCTGATATTCTGAATATTTTCACGCCCATAACCAGATGAGACAACAAGAGCAGATGACTGAGTCACAGGCTGAGATTGTGGCAGAGAGATCGCAAGTCTACTCAGACGATTGTAAGCATCAGCAAGAGTGGGAACATCTGATCCAGTCAACATTTGAACTTTTGCAACAGAAAAATCTGAAGAAAGACCTGTAAGAAAACGAGCAATCATGGTTTGTTCTTGATGATCCTTTTGCTTCGAGCAACAAAGAGGCCTATGAGCATTAAGTCTTTCAAACGCAGCTTTGACAGAGGCATAGTACTGGGCCAAGGTCTGATCTCCCTGTTGCAAATTATATATTTCCTGTTCGACTTGCAGGATACGACTCACATTCGTTTCTTGTGAGTATGTATCACGAAGATTGTCCCACATCAGTTTGGCAGTATTATAGTAGATCAATCCATCTGCAATATGGGGTTCGACACTATTCATGATCCATGACATAACTATGTCATTATCTTCATCCCAAGTAATATATTTTCCCAATTTCTCAGTGGGTTCGCCTTCCAACAGAATATGTTTTCGACGATGTCGAGATACCGACATCATAAAAGTTCTGGACCATCTGGCATAGTTGGTTTCATTCAACCTTACGGAAGAGCCATACGAGAATGGGTTGGCAAAAGCCTTATACTCCCCAATATGTTCCATTTTAGAATCACATTTCGAATTTTCAGCCATACTGCTCATTTGAACAACAAGTATTCAAGTGAAATTTTCCAACACTGTAAGAAATCAGTCCTGCTGTTAAAAAAACAACCCCCAACCAGCAGGGAATCACTCCAGCTGCTTTCACGACAGAGGGATAGCTTGAACTAGCACAGCACGAAACAAAACTCGACACAGCAGGGAATCACGACCAGTGTTGTACCCAAACACACCACGATAATATTCAGTTGCAACACAGATGATCACGCCAACTGCTGTTCCCAAACCATATAAGGCATAACAGCCAATAAGACTTCAGAGGACAATTAAAGAGATCAAACATATCTCGATCACACGCAACACGTATAGGAAATAAATTTCAGAATCACGGCAGGCACTCAATCAGCACAGAAAAACATGAAAATCAAGGCTGGCACGCAGCAGCACATAGACTTGTTGCGTGACCCAAACAGCCAACAGCACAAACAGCACAGCAAGAACAACCAACAGCATAAACAGCACAGCAGTCACGGCAGGCACGCAACAGCAGGAACGCAACTCGACAATGTCCAGGAAATCACGACAGGAGATCACGAAGAAAAAAAACTCCAGATTCCAAAATAAAAAAGAGGTTACGGCTCCAGGAAATCCTCGTTGGGAGCTCCATCCTTAGATCTGACGACAGATCTGGGTAACATCCCAGATCTGTTATCAGATCTTCCACAATCGCTGAACAGCAAACCTGATTTCACGCAGTCGGGGTTTTTCTTTCTTCATTGGTGATGATGAGCCTCTCGTGGGTGATGATGAGCCTCTCGTGATCACGCTCCCGAGATCGAGGGCTCTGATACCATGTAGAAGGAAGCAACCACCTGTGTAGAGAGAGAGAGAGAGAAAGAAAGAGAGTCGGTTGCACAGAAACTAATTTCGTTACATTTTGGAGTAGGGCTTCTCTCTATATTAAATAGAGAGAGGCTAAAAGGAAAAATTACAACTAAGTCCTTATGAAAGCAAAAATTCAAAACACCTCTAATATAAAAGAACTTTAACCTAAAAACCACCTATTCTCAACAATTTTTATAACTCATATGTATGTGTTTTGATTTAAAAATCTCTATTTTTGTATGTACGTGTTGATTCAAAAATCTATACTTTAGGTTTATGTTTGAACCGATAATTTGGTTTTGGTTAAATTGGTAGTTTTGGTTCATGATTAAATTTGGATTTTTGCTATTATGATTAATCTGAATTGTGTTACAATAAGCAATGGTTCATGTGCTATGAATATGCATTGATGTGGTACCGTAAACACAAATTTGAATATCTATGTGTGATTGTTATTCACTGAAATTTGCAATGTCATTTAAAATTCATTAAATTGTATAGTGGTTATGTGTGAACCACTGATGGGCCTTTTGAGGCCAAGAACATGTGTTTCATGAAATAGTAAATTATAAATGATTTGCAAAACGATTTCGGTATTGTTTTTTAATGAATTACATTGTTGAATTGAAAGGGCAAGGGCCTGAATATGTTAGTGCATGATGATTTACATAATTATAAATTAATTAAAACTGATAAAAGGGACCAAACTGTGTAATAACTTTTCTTCCTTTGTGTCCCTCTGAAAGGTTGGAAACCTTTAATGGCGGTCATGGGAGACCGTGAGGATACTAAACACCGTATGCATTTGTTGTCCCAAAAAATCCGATGTGTGGTTCGTGTTCCCGGTCACGATTGTAGGGAACTTCTGCCAGTTTGCCTAGAGGTAGTGTTGTTAACTCAGCTGTAGTTATTGGTATACCAAAAAAGTGGCGTCAATGGATGTTGATTTCCTTGTCGTCCCGGCATTAGGTGATGATTCATAATGTCTTGATTAATGCTGATGATTCCTGATATTGGTTGAGGAACAAGTATAGAACTCGGTAATTAAAATATAAATTGTGTTAAACTACCACTGGAAACTGCCTTGAACCTCAGGAAATTTGCTCATTTTTTAATATTTGTAGGTTTTAAGAAAGTGAAAATTAAATGGTGTGCATTAAATAGGAACATGCATGCAAAAAAAATACTGATAAATGAACTTAAAAAGCTATTTGTGCATGTTGCATTAATTCATGCATCTTTAAATATTTAATTTAGCATAAAAATTATTGGTTGGTTGTTTAAACTGCTTAAATTGTAAGTTCTGAATGTGTTGTTTGTAAAACCTTCTTAAACTTATGTTTGATTTAATCTATGTTAATTTTTCTTATTATTGGACTTCGAGAGGGTAACGTACAAGAACTTTGGTTCTTACCTTATTTTTAAAAATCTTTTTCAAGTACTGAGGCACTGTGATGGAGAGACTAGCTGGCTGGAGAGTGCGAGGATTATGATCTAGTGGCCAGAGTTCTGACGTATTCGCGAGTCTTTGTTTTTTGGAAACTTTGTGAACCCTCAATGAGAACTATTTGATTTAAATAAATTCAATTTCAGTGCATGGCTTGATTTTATTCTATGTCTGAAATCATTATAGGATGGTGTACATTAAATTTGTAATGTGCCCCGGGTCCCTGGGATATTTTTCGCAATGCTTAAAAAAATATGCATTTCTCGAGGGTCATTTCGGGGTCATTGCAACCTGAGAAAACGAATACCGATTGGCGGCCCAACTCCTAGAGT
The DNA here is from genome assembly GCF_984573655.1 of Nuphar pumila. Lineage (NCBI taxonomy): Eukaryota > Viridiplantae > Streptophyta > Magnoliopsida > Nymphaeales > Nymphaeaceae > Nuphar > Nuphar pumila. The sequence goes on from NC_143250.1 coordinate 126,670,166, forward strand.
TATTGCCTTGAGGACAAGGTGTGTTTGAGAGGGGTGGATTGTTACAGACCTTTTCCTACTCCAAGACCGACCCAGAGGATCCGCCCCAATCAGGATCAGATCTGGAGGAGCCGCCCAGCCCCATGATCCAATCTAGGCAAACCTACCCACCTTGGAATCCTACCCAAGCTGGGACTATGGTGGGACGCCGCCCAAGAAACACATCTAGGGTGGGATTGTGCTTGTATTTTTACCTTTTTTTCATCATAAATTTTATAAATATGTGTCCCATGTTCAGTTCATTTTCAATGAAGTTTATTGAGTTCTCCTCTACTCTTCATTCTAGTTCCTCAGTTAGTTTGCTTACCTGAGGAAAAGATTCTTCTCCCTCACCCGTCCATCCCTATTTATCGTTGGCCAGTCAAAAATGCCTTTCTCCCTTTTGGCTGCCACCTTCGCCACCTGCCTCGCATCCTATGCCAACTAGGAGAGACGTTACTCTCTCTCCCTATCGGTTTTCCTCCCTGAGCATGATCATGCCCTATGACACACCCCGCCATGACGGCCCTAACTGTGTCCCTGCCCCATGACACGCCCCCCATCTCTCCTTCCGCCAACAGCGCCCTGACCGTGTCCTCCTCCCTGAGACACGGTCCCTTCTCCCGTATTGCATGCTTGCAGCGTGTCAGTCTACCTTGACGGACACGACCCGGTCCGTATTGTGGTCTGACTTCCCCCCGTGCACGCCTCCTTTCCGAGTCGTGCCCTGTGCTTAGCGAGCCAAGCCTGCAAGACCAACTGCTCTAGGAATCTGGTCCTGACAAACTCAATCAGGTTTTGTGAGGTCCCAAGTCATTCACTGGGTAAACCCAGTAACAACAAGTCGGGCCAAGTCAACCGAGTCATTGGGTTGACTAGGCAAGTTTTCAAACACAGGATGAATCTTAAACACCAAACAAGTGTAAAACGCTAAGCTCTATATCCTCTCTTGTCAATATGTCATATCAAGATGCCAGCACAAATAAAAAATGATAGTGTAACATTGTGTAGACATCTTTGCGATAATAAAATGCAGTAATCATCCATGAACAATTTCAGTTAAATCATGTATTTCCAGCAAAAGAAAGGAATCAACTCTCGCCAAACCAAATAATAGTAAAAATAGAGGTAAGTACAATGTTTACCACGTGAAGATACATGGGAGTTACAACATGCTCTAATATGTCAGTCATATTACTTAGAATCGTGAGAAATCAGCTTTATACTGGCCTACATATAATGATTGTTATGCTCAACTATCAGCATATTGGATTGATCAAGTTTCTCCAAAGTTCCTTTAAAAGAAGGAAAGTTCTGTAAAGATGTTCACGAAGAGACAATCCACATCCAAGCACTAATACTTTATAAAAGATGTGCTCAAATGCACTCAAACAACACTTGAACAAATACGCATACAAGCGTAAAATAATCAAACATGCACAAAGGCATGCGATGAATGCATTAACCAAAAAGGAAATGCTTGATACTCTAAAGCTAGTTTTTACAAAGGGGGAGCACTGTTAAAATGATGTAATATATATATATATATATATATATATATATATATATATATATATATATATATATATATATATATATATATATATATATATATATATATACCCGATAGGGGTATTTTTGTAATTTCACATCGTTGTTTTAGAAAACAACTATTTTTATTTTTTGTTAAAATGTAATTTCTTTTTTTATTTTTTGTTTTCTTTTTTTTTGTATTTTTTAGAAACCAAAAGGGGCTCCAACCATAGAGTCATTGGAGCCCCCAACGGTCACAAATGTGACCGTTGGGGGCTCCCAACGACTCCATGGGAGCCCCCTTTTGGGCTCTTCTTTTGAGGCCCTTGGCTTTCCTTTTCCTTCCACTCCCTCTTGTATAAATAGGGGTGAACCCCTTGTATGTATGCATTCTTGAGAGCTCTCTCTCTTTTCAATAAGAGGCTTTTTATATTGTTGTCTTCTTGAAGGCTTGTGTTTGTATTGTCCCTTAGTGGACTTGTGATATTGTCTCTTTTATTCATTGTTGTAAGTGCTTATAAGCACTTTTTATATTTCCACAATATCTCATTACAAGCACCTCTATATATACACATCCACACAAGAAGAGCCAACATGGGGGCTCCCAAAGGAGTCGTTGGGAGCCCCCGATGTGGTTCAAAAAGTAAAAGATAAAAAATAATAAAAGAAAATGAAAAAAGTTAAGAAAATAATTACAAGCATAATTCCAAAGGGAATATGTTTAAAAGGGAAAATTACAGAAATACCCTTTTGGGTATTATAATAAAAAAGATATATATATATATATATATATTTATATATACATAGACATAGGTATACATACATACATGGTATATATGGATATGTATCTCTATATATATATAAATAAATATATATATATATGTACATGTAATGAAATTTGGAGTTACATTTTAACAAGTTCCTCTTGTATTATGCTATAATCTTCAGAAATATTGCACAGAAAAATCTCTTAATCTTACCCTCTTCTTACGCAACAAACTTGTCGAATCAAACTGTGGAATGATTTTCTTCAGGAGGCTTCTCTTGGGATCCAATAACAGATTTCTTCCAGTTTCAGTCCTTGAAATATTAACTAGAATGGAACCCACATGTTCAAAAGGATCCTCTGTCATCAAGCAAAATACATTAGAACTTGTGATAGACATTATAGAAAATAACAATTTGTTATTGTTGATGATGTTATCACTAATATTACCATGAACTCAGTTATAATCATCATCATCAATATCTAAAAGAACAAAATAAAAGGACTAATTATTGAAGTTAAACGGGCATATACCAAAGAAGTTTGCACAAAATATTACATTCTGATATCAAATTAGTGAAAGTAATGGGATAGTCATGATTAAGCTCTTCTGCAAAAATCTAATATACATACATCTACAGGTTCAAAGTGAAGAAACAACAATTTGGGGATGTACCTTGGCAGGCCTGGTCAGGCGCAGCCGAGCTGAGCCCAGCTAGCACCCTCGGTTCACCCTTGGCATGAGCCCGGCTCAGTCAAGAGGAAATATTGAGCTGCCTCTTACTTGGCTCAGCCAAGCTCAGCTTGAGCCATTTTTGTGTTACCGAGCCCAGCTCGGTCAAGCCTAATCAACTCGGTTCCTTACCGAACCAAACTAACTCCCTTTATTCCCGATGGTCAAGCTCAACCACTTGTACGGAACTTGGCTCGGTTCGGTCAGCTCGAACTGGGTTCGGGTTTGACCGTTGCAACGCAATCATCATCATGATAAGGTTTTAATACCATCCTTTATGCAGCGCAACGTAATCCTTTTAGTGCTCCACAACAACACAACGGATGCGACACACTAACCAAGACACGAGCCCTTAAAAACCTATGCTTGGAATCGTCACTGAGTCCGACCATCTCCGAGGTAGGGAAAAGTTGCATATGAAGACAAATGACAGAATACTTCTAATGTAATATCACATGTTTTTATACTTAGTTAAATTTAGAGACTTCAGGGATTTGGTTGTATTGTAGAAATATAGAAAGAACCCTCAATGTTAGGAGGTGATATTTGAGTCTGGGCTTGGCCCAGGTCTTATCGACAAGGTCTAAATGAGCCAATCGAAAGGTGATAAAAAGTTTTATTTTCAACCTTTAAATTCAAGTGAAATTCGAGTGAAATTCGGGTTAAATTCAGGCAAATTTTATAAGCGAAATTTGAAGTATATATCATTGGATGCGTCTCAAAATTCTGAGTCCAACAGTATTTTACTTTTCTAAATTCAGGTTACGGTTGGCCCGAAAATCGCAATTTTATAGAAAAGGCCTGCCTCGACGGAATAGGTTCGGATTTAGATCGAATTGAATCAAATCCATATGATCAAAATTAATATGGATCTGAACTCAGTCCAAGATCCATATTAATAAGGAATTGGTTCAGCTTAGGATCCAAATGAATTTTGAATATGGATCTCAGATCCAAATCCAATTAAAATATAGTTTTAAATTCAATAAATAGGTCTGAATTGAAGATATTTAAAGTTAAAATGACTCTAAGAAGGATAAGGTATCCTTTGAAACTTTTTGGGTATTTAATTAATGATAAATAATTAATAATTAATTAATTATTAAAATATAATTAATTCCGAATTTTAGAATTTGCCAACTAATTAGGACACCTTAGAAGAGTCCTTACCAGTTTGAGAAATCTAGAAAAAAAAAAAGAAGGATTACATGAATTAGGAAAGAGAGTGGAAAAGTCAACAAATATAGAATTTGAAAAAAATTGGAAAGAGGGTAGAGAAGGACTCCCAAATGGAAAGTCCACTTTCCAGCCCACATTAGAAGGGGCTGGAAGGATAAGGGGGGTGTCACCCTTTATTTTTCTATATAAGCTCACAAGAAAAAGAGAAAAAGAGAGGAAAGATAGAAAAGAGAGAGAGAGAGAGAAAGGAAGAAGGAAGAGAAGGAGAAGAAGGAAGAAGAGGAGATCCTCTTCCTATACAATCATCCGTCGATTCTTCCGGTCATTTTTCAAACTCCAAACAAGGTACGGGTTCTTTCTTTTGATTCAAATAGGGAAAAAGAACCTAAATCAGATTTAAGTGATGTTTCTAAGGAATCCCAAAAATCTAATTTGGTTCTCCTAAGTTTGTGTTGTGAACAAATCAATGGATTCATGGCTATGTATACGTATTTTAGTTTTGAATGCTTTGTCATACCAAACAGCATGTTTTGATTGTGATTTAAGCACATATGTGTGCATATATATATGAAGCTGTTCACGAGAATCGCAGCCGCAGTTTGGGTCAGATTCGACCCAAACCGGGCCTGTTGTAGCATATATATATATATATATAGAGAGAGAGAGAGAGAGAGATGTGGCGCTTAATGAGCCCAGCCGATCTGTAAATCGGTTGGGCAGATTTAAGATTTTTCTTAGCCCAGTCGACACAGAATCGTGTTCAGTTAAAAACCCAGCCGACTGTGTCGGCTGGGCAGACTAATAATAGGCTGGGCAGAGTTACTGATCAGACCGAGCCAACATGTGGTTTGGCTGGGCAGAAATTAAATCTGTTAAGCCCAGCCGACTTAGGTCGACTGGGCAGATTTCAAACCGAACAGAAATTTGGGCAGACTTGTGCCCTGTTAAAGCCCCAGCCAACCTGTGTCAGCTGGGCAGATTAGACACAGTTAAGCCCCAGCCGACTACAGGTATACTGGGGTGTGTAAAAAAAATAAAAATTTGGGCAGACTATCAGCTGTTTAGGCCCAGCTGATCCGTGTTCGGCTGGGCAAGGATGCAGCCTGTCAAGCCCAGCTAAACTCGGTTCGGCTGGGCAGATTATATATATATATATATATATATAATTGTTATATCATAAAAATAAAAATGGTCAGAACTACACTGAAAAAAAATGTATTATAGGTAGCCTTATTTGTTGTTTAGGCCCGGCCGACCTGTGTTCGGCTGGGCAGATGTAAAGATTGTCAAGCCAGCTGAACTCAGTTTCAGCTGAGCAGTTTCTAGAAAAAAAGGGGGGGTTTCAACAGATTCAGAAGATTTTCTGGAGAGAAAATTTCTGATTTAATCCCAGCTTACTGCAGGTCAGCTGGGCATTGTTGTAAGCTGTTAAGGCCCAGCCGATTGTCGGCTGGGCAGTTTCAAAATTTCTGGGCACTATCAATTGATGATACACCCCTAGCCAAACTGCAGTTGGGCTGGGCAATAATTTTTTGGGCTGGTTCACAATTAAACAAAAGAGGCAGTGGGCCCAGCCGACTGTCGGCTGGGAAGCCAATTGACTGGCAAAGCCCATCCAATAGTCGGCTGGGCAGAATCATCAAAATATATATATATATATATATATATAAGAAACGGTTTCAAATGAAAGCGAATCTGAGCAGATTTAAACACAGGAAAAGAAATTTCTGGGCAGGTTCAAGAATCACACAGAAACAGAAACAGATTCAGAAAAATAAAGAATGAAACTGGGCAGAATTAAAAGACTAAACTGGGCAGATTCTTAACAGACTCAAAAATGAAAAAAATCTGGGCAGTCTTTATGCCCTGCTGAACCCAGCCAACCTGCGGTTCGGCTGGGCAGATTCAGGTTTCAAAGAGAAAAATAATAAATATGCATACGTATGCCCAGAATTTACCTATGCTCTGTTCATGATCATGGCCAGATTGACAGGGTTACGTATGCCCAGATCCCAGATTGACAGGTTCATATATATCCAGATTTGCATATATGACCAGATTCATATGTATGTGCAGGTTTATACATAGATGCAGAATTACAAATATGATCTAACTTAGATGAATGTTCAAAAACTCATGTTTACATGAATGTCAGATTTTGTGCTTATGAATATGCATGCAAGATGTCCAGAATTACATACGTAAATGCTCACAGTTATGTCCAGATTCATATATGTGAAATATTCATGTTTAATTCCAGATTTACATATGTAAAGTTTAGACTTTACACATATTGAAGGTATAGACTTATGCGTGTAATATGCAGATTTTTATGTCTGTCCATGTTCTGATTTTTGTATATTGATAATGGACTGGTATGCATGTTTGCATATGAGTATTGGAATGTACTCGTGTGTTTACCAATTTTGTCTAGTGTGCGGGTAGCATAGTTTGGACTCGGTGGGTATGTGTATTGTACCCCGAGTTTACCTGAAATGGCTAAAAGAATTGTTGGTGATGCATGAATAAGACATTTAAAGTGTGCTACTTACATATGCATGTAGTGGACATGTATAGTTCTAAAATTTATATTGTTGTTTCACTCACATAATCACATGCATGTTTGCATATTGGGCCTAAGATAAACCACAAAAAGAAAAATATATTATTGTATATTCATGTGATCATATGCATGTAGAATTTGTTATTCATATAAATTCTTGTTTAGTATGTATGAATGTGCATTTGAAAGCATGTTAAATTAATGCATAAGTGTCATGCTCGTTATGGTTTTTGCATTAGATGCATCGGTGGTCAAAAGTAGATCACTATAGGCCGTATGGGCCTTGAACAACTCCATGTTTAGTTTTTCTTATGCATCACAAAATATCAACTTAATGTCTATTGAATTAATTGCACTATTTCATGTTATCACGGGTTGTGGTCCCGTGATGAGTTTCGCATGTTGATTTGCGAAACATATGTTGTTATGTTTGGTATGTTGATTTGCAAAATAAATAATTAAAATAAATCATTCTTTTAATAAAAAGATAAAAAGAAAAGAACAATGTAATTCACATCTTTCCTAGATGTCCCTTCTTTAGTGTGAGAATCCTGAACTTCGGTTTTGGAAAACCGTGATGATACTAAAACTTTGTGTGCAATTACGCTCATGAACTCAACTAAGTGGTTCACCTCCTGGCCACGGTTTTAAGGAGCTTTCGTCACTTTGTCTGGGGTAGTGTTTAGACACAGCTATTATTATTGGTATACCAAGAAAGTGCATTAGTGGATATTGATTTTCCTAATATCCCGGCATTAGATGTTGATTTTTTATGTTCCGATTGATGGTATTGATTCCTCATATCGGTCAAGGACTAAATGTGGAACCCAGTAATAAAATACAATTGTGTATTAAACTACAACTAGGAACCTAACTTGATATCGGGAATTGTTATACCCGTTTTAAGTATCCGCGGGTTATGACAATAAAAAGAGGAACAAAATTTGTGTGCATTTAATAGGGACATACATATAAAAGAAAACTCTGCTAAAAGATAATAAATTGTGCATGTGCATTGATATCATGCATTTTTCTGTTATGCATTAGAACATGCATATTTATTTGTTCCCTTGTGTTATATCAATGGTTGCATAATAATAATTCTCTAATGTATGATAAATGTTTTCTATTACATAATAGTTGTTCCCCATCGTTTCATAGCAGGATCTATGATTCTGACACCCTTATTTTTATGTTTTTCATAGGCTCTGAGACCTAGTGAGAGGACATGCTACTACGAGGAGCTACGAGAGCTATGCGACTGCTTGACAATTTTACTTAATGAGAGAGAGGCTCCACTTTTTGGTTTATTTACATTCATTTATATATTATTCTCAGGATCTATGATTTAATTAATAAAGTTGGTTTGTTTTCGTTGATGGTAATGTAAAATCCCTTCTATATAAGCTTTTAACTCAGGACGCAGTTTTGCATATTCTTGTTCATTTAAAATTATGTCATTTACTTTGTGTGCGTTGTAATGTGCACCGGCTCCTGCTTACGCAATTTATTTAGCCAATGTATGATTTCATACATCGTGCGTTGCTTACGCAATTTATTTAGCTCAGTGTGTGGTTATACACATCGGGCCTTGCTTTATGTCATTTACTTTGTCGCAGCGCTATAATGTGCACAAACTTATGCTTTACTATATATGTATACTATATACATATATATACTAGAGTCACCTGAAATGCCTAAGTGGGAAAGCGTGCTTCCCCAAAGCGCGCTTCGGAAGCGCGAAATGTCGCACTTCCAAAACACGTGGGAAGTGCCATTTTTTTTGGAAGCGTGCTTTCCTTTTATGGGTCCCTCGCTTCCTCTGCACTCCGCCCTCGCTTCCCCTATTTTTTTCAATTTTTTCAATTTTTTGTATTTTTTTATTTTATTTTTTTATCTTTTTTCGCATCCCCCTTGCTTCCTAGGACGCTTCCAGTTCGCTTCTGAGACGATTCTTGATTCGCTCCTAAGTCGTCCCATGCTTCCCGCTTCTTAAAATTTAGAAACTGCCTCGCTTCCCGCTTCCCGCTTCCCGCTTCCCGCTTTCGCTTCCTGTATCGCTTCCCACTCTCGCTTCCTCAACTGGCAACCATGATATATACAACCTTATAAGGTACGCGTACTCCTACCTACTTCAAATTATGCGTGCATTTAAAGACGCAGATTTGCGCATCCTCACCAAGTCTCAATTTTTAAAAGGATTTCACATACGAGATTTCAAGCTCGTATTATTCATTGTCTCAAAAAACAAAACAAGCATTTGGTGTCTGCATTTTCACAACTGAGTTTTTCCCTCAAACCTGCGTAACAGAAAGGTATCAACTACGTAGCCCTAGGTGGTACGTACATCTGGTCCTTCTTTTTGGTATCTGAAATGACATGGCAGTCTAAAGCACAAAACTTTGCAATTTTTAAATAAATATTAGATATTTTTTTTAGAAACTGATATCCCTTTCATCGTAATGGTAATATCAGACATGCACAGCATGTTAGTACTACGATGATTGGTTAGTACTACGATAATTGGATGAAAGGTTTATGGTAACCTCGTAGTATAAAATTGCACAATGATTAAAAGAAAATCACATAAATAGTGATGATTCGCCTTCACAGGCAAGATGCTCGATTTGGTTTGAAAGACCAGATCGTGTAGAATGGGTCCTCAGCTAAAAATAGAACATGACAAACTCATTCGTCTCTTTGGTTCCGTCAAGTAAGAGGATGTGATGGTACAAAAACTTTGTTGGACAGGTTGTTAACAACTACGCTCCTCGAGTAGCAATTGACTCGGTGTCCCTGATCATCGAAGTTAAGAGACGGGACTACCAAAAATTATCTTAAGTGGTAGATCCTATGGACTTCTGCAGAAGTTTGGATGCATCCCTTGTCATATATGCCTTTGGAGAATTCTCTCTCGGTCATTGGCCGTACCCTTAGGAGCAGACTCAGCTAGTTGTCCGAGGTGTCAAAATACATAGAATAACAAACCCTTGGACAATCTCAGTTGTTTCTACATTTTTCCTGTGCGTACTCCCAAGACAGTTAATATCGAAACAAGATTATCATGCTTATTTTACTTATTCTGAACTGCATATCACGAAAGAAACAACGCATACGTTAGTCTTTTTCTGAATTTTGATATTTATACACCTACCAGATTTTTATAAATCTGACCCGTTTTATGGAGTACAGGTGATGATTAGGTTGGTACGAGAGGCGATGGTGCGATGACGTGATGATATCAAGATCCCACTTTTTCTCTGATGTTTCGCTCCTAAGGCCATTTTGTAATTTGGTATAAGGGTTTCTTTGAAATTTCACTTTTTGTTTAAACTTTAATTATTAAAAACCTCATTTTGAATCTATATGGTTTCAATGATTGTATGAAGATACAAATCTCTTGTGTAAAGGAAAACTCATTTGTAATGCGCCCAAGATTGACTTGTTATTTCAAACACCATTTTTCGTTGAACTGTTATTTTAAACTCTGAAAAAGAATTGATTACGAAGCTTTCAAATTTTTCCGAAAAAGTTACAAGTTCGGGATATTGGGACGTTACACTACCAGGGTCAACACAACCCACAAACTTGTACAAGTATGAGTACTCTACCTAGATGTTTTGGTTTAGGTCAGGTTGATCTTGAAATGAACCAACACACAAACCTTTTCTTTTTAAGTTTGATTGTGGTCAATGAGCAAGGCCATTTTAGACCCACCTGTTGATCCCATTTTATGAGAAAACCCCCCACCTTCCCAATGCTAGACCCCCTCTGACTATTCACCCTTCACTCTCGGACATTCATATGGTGCATCCCAACCATTTTTCTATCAACTTTGGCAACAAGCGAGAAATCCTCCAGCAACCTTGGTAACTTTTTCAGCCAACCTTTCTATTTTTCTAGCAGGCTAGGGTTTTCTGATAATAGGTGAAAACCTTTTGTTTTAGTAAAAATATTTAGCTTTCTTGTGATTTTGTAGGGTTTTGATTAGGGCTAGTATTTTTTCTGTGTTATATGTTTTTATTTGATTAGATTGCATTCCTAATATTGTGGTTTGTGTTTTAGAGTTTGCATATTATTTGATTTATTTTATTTTTTATGTTTTTTGTACATTTGATTTATTTTATATTTTTTTCCTAGAGTTTGTGTTAATTGATTGCTTGTGTTTTAGTTACCCCCAAACTATCGGTTTGCACTCATTTTCATGACTTTTTTAAGAAAATAAATATGCAGCTTATTTTAAGGACTAATTAGTATCGATTTTATAAGCTACATTTTGATTTTATATATTTTGATTGACCAATATTTATTTGTAAAATAAGTATGCAGTTTATTGAATGTTAGCTGATATTTATTTGTATCAGTCCTTATTTTTATATATTTTGAGTATCGACTGATATGTATATCAGCCTTTATATTTATAAATTTTGACTTTCTAAAAATAGATTTTAATTTTGTAAAATGCATTTTGATTTTAATGAGTACGCTGTAGAATTTTCATTCCTCTTTTGCTATGTGTAAAATGAATTTTATTGTGATGTGGTCCTTTTCTTCATAACTTTGGTTAACTATATTAAGGTTCTGGTTGAATTTTTTAACATTATCAAATTGTCAAAATTTTATAACTTTGTTCAGTTTTGAACATTTTATCACTTGTGTGCATGTGTGATTAATTGATTACTTAGTTTTCTTATTTGGTTTTTTTTTTCTTGAATTATTTAGCTTTCTTAGTTGGTCTTTTTTGTTTGAATTGTTTGATTATATGGTAGTGTGGCTGATAGAGGTAAGGGAGTTGCAATTCCAATGTGACGTCAAGCTCAAGTTGTACTTCCAATGTGGCATCTGATGATCAGCCACTATAGGCCAGACTGCCCAAAAAAATGAAAACGAAAAAGTTTAAATGAAAGATGTTTCAGGGAGGTCTCATAATTTGAGATCAACAAAATTTTGATTCTGATCAATAATGCAAACAATTTATAAGAGTATGCATCATGTGTTTGACTTCTCATGAAGCAGTCATCATATAAAAGACAGGACGGCATTCCAAATACCTTTCATGTCATTATGTGATTGACAGAATAATCTAACAAGCTTCAAAAGATGAAGGCCTTCAAGTTTTACATCCCCAGTCTGCAAAAATTATAAGTCATAAAATTATATGCAGAGCCTCTATCCTATTATTATGAATTAAAAAGAGGAAACACAAGTGCATTAAAGGCACCAGTGCAAATTTCAAAAAGCAAGTCTAAATCAAGGCCAAGGCAAATAACTGCAGAACCAACAACTTCAAGGTTGAAGATAGATCCAATAAACTTCATGTCTTGTGCATGTAAATCATATACCTAAATCACTTTATATATATATATATATATATGTGTGTGTGTGTGTGTGTGTGTCCAGCCTACCGAGCACTCGTTTTTTGTTTGGGGTAAATCTAACCCTACAGATATGATCTACACGGTCCATTTAGTGGGCATTCGCTTTTGACTGACGTGTGCATCCGCGATTCAAAAATCAACTGCTGTCAGTGCATCAAAATTTCATGACTTATATATATTGTTTTATCAAACAAGGGTCAACCTCTAAGAAATCAGCCTTTCTGAACACATCTACAGTGTCGGATTGGATCAAAACAACTTGCAAACCTTAGATCAATTGCAGATGCAGCTGACTCTAGCATATATATGTATAGGGTAAAGGTGGACAATGAGCGGGACAGCTTGATCACCGGCTTGGCCCAGCCTTCCATGGGCCAGGTTTGGGCTATAAATAGACCCTAATTGCAACACAGATTATTAACAGCTTGAAGGCTGATCATCTAATTTGAAATCCATGTTTAACGTCCTTGGGAATATTGCAAGTGGACATACCAGCTGTAGTGTCTATAAGCGAAGAGCAAAATGAGAGAGTGAAAATCGCAGTATATAACTCCGCCTGTGTAGTTATACACTGCCGGTCCCAAGCCCGGATAAAGGAGGAGGGTTGCGGTAGGCCTGTGACAGCCAGCATAAAAACTTTGTCATATCCTATGAAAATGAACCAATATGAGAATTTCGTTGGGGCGTTCCCTACTGAGCAACGCGCTGTACTCTCTAGGCCCGGAGGCAGTGATAAATGTGCAAGGGTTGCTAGGTCGTCGCCCAGAAGCGACGCGTCACACCGGCGCCGGGGTGTGGTGTCAAATAGGCAAGGGTTCCCTCACTTTGTTGGACGGGTGGGGGTAAAGAAGTTAGTCCAAGACCATAAAATTAGGTTAGCCACTTGGAACATAGGGTCTTTAACTGGTAAGTTGGTAGAGTTAGTAGATGTTATGTGTAGGAGAAAGATTGATATTTTATGTCTTCAAGAGACCAAATGGGTAGGTGAGAAAGCTAAAGTGATAGAACCTTGGGGATATAAGATTTGGTATACAGGAATAAATAGGAATAGGAATGGAGTAGGGATTGTTATGAGTCGTCAGTTTATAGATAATGTAGTTGAGGTCCGTAGGAAGGGTGATAGAATTTTACTTATTAAATTAGTATTAGGTACGGATATTATTAATATTATTAGTGTTTATGCACCTCAAATAGGTTTAGATGATTCCATTAAGCATCAATTTTGGGAAGATTTAGATGGAGTAGTACAAGAGACATCTTATGGAGAAAAGCTTTTCATCGGCGGTGACCTTAATGGACATGTAGGCATTAGTAGGGATGGATTTGAGAATATCCATGGAGGCTATGGTATAGGAGAAAGAAATGAAAGTGGAGAAAGGATTTTAGATTTTTGTTTGTCCTATGATATGATCTTAGCAAACACTTGGTTTAGGAAGAGGGAGTCTCACCTAGTAACATTTAAAAGTGGGGTTAATACGAGTCAGATAGATTTTTTCCTACTTAGAAAGAGAGATAGGGGTTGTTGCATCGATTGTAAGGTTATACCGGGAGAAAGTGTAGCTACACAACATAGAGTCTTAATTTTAGATCTTAGAATTAGACAATGCCGCAAAAGGGATAGACATAGGATAGATCCTAGAATTAAGTGGTGGGCACTGAAAGGAGCTAAACAAGGAATGTTTGTAGAGCAGGTAGTTAAGGAAGTTGATTGGTGTCTCGAGGAGGATTCAGAATCAATGTGGAATAAGATAGCGGGTGGTATGAGAAAAGTAGCTAAGGAGGTATTGGGTGAGTCTAAAGGCGGTGCACCACTAGGTAAGGATACATCATGGTGGAACGAGGATGTCAAATTAGCTATTAAGGTTAAAAGAGAGTGTTATAGAAATCTAAGTAAGAGTCGTGATAATGAGAATTTGGAGAAGTATATGATAGCAAAGAAGGAAGCTAAAAAAGTTGTTCGAAACGCGAGGGCTAAGGTATATAAGGAGGTTTATGACAAGTTGGATACCAAAGAAGGCGAGAAGGATATTTATAGGCTTGCAAAGATGAGAGATAGGAAATCGAAGGATTTGGGTATGGTTAGATGTATCAAAGATGAAACGCAAAGGGTTTTAGTCAAAGATGAGGAGATTAAGGAGAGATGGAAAGATTATTTTGATAAGCTATTTAATGATAGTCATGCTCAAGATCTTGGAGACTTCTCCATTCCTTTTCATGAGATAAATCGTGACTTCATGCGCAAGATTCAAAAGAAAGAAATTGCAGAGGCTTTGAAGAAAATGAAATCAAGAAGGGCAGTTGGCTCAGATGGTATACCTATCGAGGCTTGGAAATGCTTGGGAGAGAAAGGTTTAGAATGGTTGACAAATCTTTTTAACTTGATTTGGCGAACAAATAAGATGCCTAATGAGTGGAGGAAGAGTACTTTGGTGCCTTTATATAAGAATAAGGGTGATATACAAGATTGCACAAACTATCGTGGTATAAAACTCATGAGTCATACTATGAAACTTTGGGAGAGGGTGATTGAGTCTAGGTTGAGGAAGGTTGTCATGATATCGGAGAATCAATTTGGTTTTATGCCTGGAAGATCAACTATGGAAGCTATACATCTTCTTAGACAACTTATTGAAAGATATAGAGAAAGGAACAAAGATTTGCATATGGTTTTATTGATTTAGAGAAGGCATACGATAGAGTACCTAGGGACGTTCTCTGGTGGACAATGATGAAGAAAGGTGTTTCTCTCAAGTACATTAGTATAATTAAAGATATGTATGAAGGAGTAGTAACCAATGTCCGCACTTGTGGAGGGGTGACAACCAATTTTCCGATAACGGTTGGGTTACATCAAGGATCTGCTTTAAGCCCTTTCCTATTTGCGATAGTGATGGATGAGCTTACGAGATCAATTCAAGATAATGTACCGTGGTGTATGTTGTTTGCTGATGATATTGTTTTGATTGATGAGTCTAGAGCTGGGGTTAATGCTAAGTTAGAATTATGGAGACAGACATTGGAAGCTAGAGGTTTTAAGTTGAGTAAGAGTAAGACTGAATATATGGAATGTCGGTTTAGTAAGCAACGAAGTAGTGACGGGAGTGTAGTGAAGCTTGGTGAGCAAGATATACCGGTGAATGATTATTTCAAATATTTGGGATCCATCATTCAAAAGTATGGAGAAATTGATGGAGATGTAAATCATAGGATAAAGGTTGGGTGGATGAAATGGAAAAGTGCTACTGGAGTGCTGTGCGATCGTAGAATGCCATTGCGGTTGAAGGGAAAGTTTTATAGGACGACTATTAGACCCGCTTTACTATATGGTACGGAATGTTGGGCTGCCAAGAGACATCATATTCAAAAAATGAGTGTAGCTGAGATGCGGATGCTTAGATGGATGTGTGGAAATACAATAAAAGATAAGATTCGGAACGAAGAGATACGTAAGAAGGTAGGTGTTGCGCCCATTGAAAATAAGATGCGAGAGAATCGTTTACGGTGGTTTGGACATATTCGGCGAAGGCCTAATGATGCTCCAGTTAGAAGGTTGGAGAAATGGGAAAATATATTAGTTAAAAGAGGTCGGGGTAGGCCTAGGAAGACTTGGATGGAGATGATAGGAAAGGATATGAATGCTTTGAACCTCACCGAGGACATGGCGTTGGATAGAAATGATTGGAGGAAAAGGATTCATGTGGAAGACCCAAAATGAATTTCTTTTTTGGTTCATATCGCTGACCCCAATTGTTTTGGGATGAAGGCGTAGTTGTTGTTGTATAAATGTATTGCTTATAGACAAGGCCATAAATAAGGTCATACCACTCTCACTTAGAGCATATGTATCGCAAAATACAGAACCAGAAATCTTAATTGAATGTAATCCACAAAATAGAAATTTTTTCACCTTTTTATATAAACCAGAAGCCCATACATGTAAAATATTTAAGGTGGCATCTCAAATATTTGGATTAAAATTTTCCTAATCGAGTACTTCAGTTTAAAAAGAAAACAAGGAAAAGAAAGGTAAAAAGGCCATTAGATATAAATGCCAATATCAAGAGCACCTGAAGCAATGATGAGATACCAGCATCCAACTGTGTAAGGTTAACAAGTAGCATAACTGACAACCGTGAGATGGCAGAATCTTTCTTAGAGAGCATCTCCATAGCTTTTCCAACCATCCCTGCTGTGACCATCTTTTCTGACAGTATTGAATTTTGCGACATATTTACAAGAGCTTCAGCAGCAGGCACTGCAATCTCCTGTAACAAAATGTTACAGCTGGACCTTGTGAAAACGGTTCATCCATACAGTGACAACAGCAAAAATATGGAAGGATTTGAAGCAAAACTTCATTAATCTCTAACATTTATGTATGTGACAAGAACTAAAAAAATCTTCCAGTGATTTTTCTTTTTTTTTAGAACAGCACAATTAGTAAAAAAGAGATTGTTGAAACCCAGCATAACAAAGAGCTGACATGCACAAATACGTGAACTGTTCTTGTTACATTATCATCAAGTTTGTCTTGACAGTGGCTTCCTCAAATTCGGCAACAACAGCATGGCTTTGCACGGCAAGGAAGAGCTAAATGCTAAAAGGTAGACTAGACAAAAGTGTTCCTTTCATAGATTCCATATCAGATCAACTGCCATTGAAACTGTTTCATGTTTCTTTTTCAATCCAAATAAAATTGAAATGAAGGTTCCTTTTCCATTTTGATATGCTTGTTGGGACTGGGGCAACGACATAAATTATATGAAAGAAATGTACAAAAGAAGATAGCAACCTAACTATGAAGAAAACAACAAATTGATGTTTTACAAGCTAGAGGATATCATTTTCGTGCAGCTTCCACTGTTTATGAAGAGTATTGAAAGGGTAATGCACTTTGTCAATATTCCTAGATAATAAGGTGGAAAGATACGATCCATCGAGGACCCCTGGTTCTACATCTGAAGTGCTCATCCAAGGAGGAAGCCCATCTCACCAACTTGAATCACCCTTGTCCTGGTACTCTTTTCCGTATGGCTTGGGAAGGGCATAGTCAAGAGTGAGAACTGGTAGTGAGTTCATAGTGAAGAGACAGATGAATAGTAGGCAAGAGATGTAGCATTTGGCAATGATGGGGTAGTTTGGGGGACATGGATGGAGAGAAATAGCCAGGTTTTAATAGGAAAATTCTGTTATTAATTGTCCATAGGTTGGCTCATACAAATGAAACTTGGATCTTGGGCCAGAACTAACAGCCCAGTTTGACACCTCATAGATCAGCTCTTGCCATGTGTGAATGAGGTTTATAACCAGTGACCACACAGCTAGGTTCTTCTTTCATTGTTTCTTGTTCTATTTTGTGTCTTACACCCCTTGTGTTCTTCGGTGCACAATGCACCTCAGTGTTAGTACTGTAAAATTGCTTGTTGATGTTTCAAAAGAATTAAGAAAAAGGAGAAAAAAGAAGAAAGTAGCACACATATGAGAAATTGAAAAGGCCCAAGCTAGACATGCTCATTTTCAACTAATATCAGCATCGAAGGCTAAGAGAGTATACACAGCTGCACATACCTTCAGCATTGACGACTCTTCATAGCATTCTTATCCATGTTATCCTATTTGTAAGTGCACTAGGGTACTTTGACCGCCATTCTTGCATTGATAGGGTTAAAATCCACATTTCAGCTAATTACATCCATTCTCTACTCAGGAACATAGTTTTCCAGACATGGCATAAAAGCCAAAGTCCTTCATAAAGAATCTAATTCCATTATCGTACATTTATAGCCATGAACCAAAACATTCAGCCAATACTAATACAAAGTTGTTTGGACTCCTAGAAGTTTTCAACTACACAATTCAGTGATTTGTCAACGGGGTAGAGTTGTCTACACAGTGTTCCATAACAAGCTCAGATAGAAAGGTCTGTGCTGCAGTTATACCAGAGAAAGTTTCTGAAAGGAGAAGTGCTTTGACTATCAGAATCTTTAGCACTTGCAGTATAAAATAGGAGAAAGCAAACCATGTCCACCAATGCTTGTCAATTATTTAAGTGGGAGATCATGGGAGTTAATGCAAGAGAAAAATAGGTGACGGAGATGCCAAGCATTCACATCAAAATGAGTAATTAATTAAATTTCCATCATAAAACCATTAACTTCTCCTGCAGCATATAAAATAGCATTAACAGAAGAGACCAAGGAACCATCCTAGTTTGCACAGAAAAAAAAGCAAAGGCTTATTAATCTAATGATTAAAACCTTATTTTCAACTAAAAGTTGGGAAAGAGAAGCCACAGCTTTATCAGAATTTTGAGCAAGAGTTTGCAATCCATCATCAGAACCAGTAAGGCCTCGAACAATATCAACAGCTGCTCTCTTTAACTGAATTTGCAAAAGAACAACATGAAATAACATTAGCCTGTTACTGTATCTCAATGAATGGAAAAAGTTTAAAAAAAAAAAAGATTAATAAACTTATAAATGCAATAGATGGATTTCATGTTCTCGGTTTGCACCATACATCAATGGTATTTATACACAGAGGTATTGTCACAAACTGAAATGTATGCTTTGGTGTACCAATTATGGGCAAGAGAATACTTGGGAATATGACCTCTTATGGGTCAACAAATGAAAACACAAAAATAATAAGCAACTTATTGGCCGATAACACACATAAAAAATATCAATGTTATTGGGGAATAATCCCATGAAGAAGTGATTACAATGGATGGGGGCTAACCCCATATTTATACACAAAGAAGAGGCTCAAAGGAGCCGTTGGGGTATTCCCAAAAAGCCCTTGAGGTTGGAAATAATTACAATAATAAACAAATGAAAAGAAAAAAAGAAAAAAATACATACAGATTTTTGTACATGTGAAAAGACTAAAATGCCCCTAGGGTACTTATCTACAAAAATATATATATAAGAAATCAGCATCATCTATCGGAACTGTAGAAGATGAACCGAGCCCGAGATAGAGAGAGAAGAGAGAGAGAGAGACGGCTGCACAAGAAACACAGAACTCATTATGTGATTAGGGCCTCTCTCTATGTTAAATAGAGAGAGGCTTAAAAGCATAATTACAATAAAGCCCCATTATAAAAGCAAAATTACAAATAGAAACTTTACTTAAAACCGCCTATTTTCAACACTCCCCCTCAAGCTGGAGCATAGATATCAATCATGCTCAGCTTGTCACAACATTTTGAGAAATTTGGTCTAACGAGAGGTTTTGTAAACATATTTGCAACTTGGTCTTCCGACTTTAGATATTTTGTAGTGATATGACCAGCTTGAACCATATCCCTTACATAGTGGCAATCAACCTCAATGTGCTTTGTTCTCTCATGAAATACAGGATTGTTCGCTATATATGTTGCAGCTTTGTTATCGCACATCATGGTCACGGGAGAGGACACCTTCACCTGAAGATCAAGAAGAACAGTACGAACCCACATCAATTCAGCAGTTGTTTGGGCCATAGCCCGATATTCTGATTCTGCACTCGACCTAGAAACCACATTTTGTTTCTTACTTCTCCAAGAGATCAAGTTGTCTCCAAGGACAACACAGAATCCTGTGGTAGATTTTTCATCCACTACAGATCCTGCATAGTCAGCATCAGAATAGGCCACTATCTCCAGAGTTCCACCTTTCCTGAACAATAACCCCTTTCCAGGAGAGGATTTTAGATATCTGAGAATCATAATAGCTGCATTCCAGTGTACCTCAGTTGGTTTGTCCATAAACTGACTAACTTTACTTACTGCTAAAGCAATATCCGGCCTGGTCACAGTTACATACAGTAGTTTCCCTACTAGAGAGCGATAGCTTTTGCTATCAACTAGTTTTGACCCTTCTTCAAACAACTGAACTTTATGGTCCATGGGAATATTTGCTGGTTTAGCTCCCAACATTCTTGTTTCCTTTAATAAGTCAAGAACATACTTCCGTTGAGACAAAACCATCCCTTCACGGCTCCTGGCAACTTCTATACCCAGAAAATACCTCAGTGGACCAAGGTCTTTTGTAACAAAGTTTTTTGAAGATGAGCCTTTGTGGCATCAATAGCTTTCACATCATCTCCTGTAAGAATGATGTCATCCACATATACCACCATAACAACTATGCCAGAGCTAGTTTTCTTTATAAATAGTGTATGATCTGCTGCTGACCTATTAAAGCCAAAACGTGACATCACTTCAAACAACTTTTGAAACCATGCACGAGGACTTTGTTTCAAGCCATAAATCGCCTTTTTCAGTCTACACACCTTCTGACACTCCCCCTCAACCTCGAATCCTGGAGGTTGTTGCATGTAAACGGTCTCAGATAAGTCCCTATATATAAATGCATTTTTCACATCTAATTGGTACAAGCTCCAACCATGCTGAACAGCTACTGAGAGAACAAGACGAATGGTACCCATCCGTGCAACAGGAGAAGAAGTTTCAAAGAAATCAATACCATATGTCTGAGTATACCCTTTGGCTACTAATCGGGCCTTGTACCTTTCAATTGATCCATCAGATTTGTACTTTATAGTATATACCCATTTACATCCAACAATGTCAGCATCTGCTGGGGAATCAACTAGATCCCATGTATGCTGAGATATTAAAGCATCCATTTCTTCTTGCATAGCCAGCTTCCAGCGAGTATCAAGCTCTGCCTACTGATAGTTCAGAGGAATAGTTTCAGCAGATAAAGCTGAAATAAAAGATTTCATCTGATTTCCAATTCTGGCATCGGAGACAAAATGAGATATGGGATATAAGGTACATTGTTGTGTCCCCTTGCGTAGAGCAATCGGCCTGTTATCACCATCATGAAGATCACTATTGTCAGTAGAACTTACCTCAGGGGAAGAAGAAGATGAAGGCACTTGCGGAGGTGGATCTCTACGCACATATACCAATGGAGGATTATGAAATCTGGAAGAGGATGAAGTTTGGTTCGGGAATGAGGGCACAGATTCCAAAGGAAAAGGAGGTATAGGTAATGGACAAGACTCAGCTGGATCAACTTACAGCGGGGAACCGGTACTAGAGTAATAGGGAGTGGATTCCAAGAAAGAGACATCCGCACTGACATACTCTCGGCGAGAAGTAGGATCATAACATCGATATCCCTTTTGATTTTTGGGATAACCGATAAATATGCATTTTGTAGCTTGAGCAGCTAATTTATCACGGTCAGGGCCAAGTTTGTGTACAAAGCAAACACATCCAAATACTTTGGGCGAGAGGGAGAAGAGGGAGGTATTGGGTTTTAGGATATGAATTGGAATTTGATCACCCACAGAAGAGGAAGGCATGCGGTTGATCAGATAGCAAGCAGTTGTAATTGCATCTCCTCAGTATAACGCAGGAACATTAGATTGAATCATAATGGTCCTGGCAACATCAAGTAGGTGACGATGTTTTCGCTCAGCCACCCCATTTTATTGAGATGAATAGGCACAAGAAGTTTGGGGTTGGATGCCATTATCTTGGTAAAACTGTAACAGACTTTTTGATTTAAACTCGAGAGCATTATCAGTGCGAACAATCTTGACACTAGATTCAAACCAAGTTTTTATTTCAATACTTGGAACGTCAGATCGTTCCTTTATTAAAAACACCCATGACAACTTAGAGAAATCATCAACAATAACTAAATAGTATCGACACTGAGTCCTAGTAGGAATCTTACTAGGACCCCATACATCTGCATGAAGAAGTTCAAAGACTTTATTACTAGACTGACTCTGACTCGAAGGAAACGAACTTCGATGATGCTTGGCCAGCTGACATGCTTCACACTGAAATGATGTGGTGGAAGGAATCTAAGGAAAGATTGAACGGAGCTTTGACAATGAAGGATGACCAAGACGACGATGCCACTGAACAGGACTGAATGAATGTTCCACTGCAGCATGAACGGTACCCATTGGATGATGTAGGTAGTAAATTTCATTTTCTTCATAGCCTCCACCAATCTTCTTCCCCGTCAGCAAATCCTGAAAATGACAACCCATTGGATCAAATATTACTCTACAGTTTTGTTCTTTTATAAGGCAACTAACAGAGAGTAAACTTTGAGGAAATTTTGGAGCATGAAGAGCATTTTTCAACTGTAATGAGGAGGATATAGAAATATTTCCCTGACCAACAACCGGGGAGGTGCTCACATCGGCTAATGAGACTCCAAGCTGAGCCTTAATATCCTTTAGATCTGAAAAAACAAGTGAATTTCCACACAAATGTCTGGATGCACCAGAATCAATAATCCACTTACTGTGAGTCGGATGAAGAGGATTTCCAGTTGAATAGGCAACCCCAGCTACAGGAGAGGTGGAACTCAAAGGACGAAGAGCTATCAGCTCATCATATTCAGCACGACTGAGGGTGATACTACTGTCACTTGCAGAGATATTTTCCTGTGCCTTTGTTGCCTCGAGAGTAGTAACATTTGCTTTAGGAGCATATGACTTTGATGAAGAGGAGGTTGGACGGTCATGCTTATCCCAGCAACGATCTTCTAAATGTCCAGATTTTCCACAGAATGTACATTGAAGCTTTCCTCTGCCTCCCACACCTCGTCTGCGACCGCGTCCTCTGATATTCTGAAGATTTCCACGCCCATAACCAGATAAGACAACTAAGGCAGATGACTGAGTCACAGGCTGAGACTGTGGAAGTGAGATCGCAAGTCTGCTCAGACGATTATATGCCTCAGCAAGAGTAGGTACATCCGACCCAGTCAACATTTGGACTTTTGCAACAGAGAATTCTGAAGATAAACCAGTAAGAAACCGAGCAACCATAGTTTGTTCTTGATGATCCTTTTGTTTCGAACAACAGAGGGGTCTGTGAGCATTAAGTCTTTCAAACGCAGCTTTTACGGAGGCATAGTACTGGGCCAAGGTTTGATCTCCCTGCTGTAAATTATATATTTCATGTTCAACTTGTAGGATACGACTCACATTCGTCTCTTGTGAGTATGTATCTCGAAGATTGTCCCACATCTGTTTGGCCGTATTATAGTAAATTAAACCATATGCAATATGGGGTTCGACACTATTCATAATCCATGACATAACTATGTCATTATCTTCATCCCAGGTAACATATTTTCCCACCTTTTCAGTGGGTTCGTCTTCCAACAAGATATGTTTTCTACGATGTCCAGATACCGACATCATAAATGTTCTGGACCACCTGGCATAGTTAGTGTCATTCAACCTTACAGACGAGCCGTACGAAAATGGATTGGCAAATGCCTTATATTCTCTAATATTTTCAAATTTTGAATCACATTTCGAAGTTTCAGCCATACTTCTGGTTCCAAAAAAAACTGAACAGACTCCAATCAAAACAAAAAAAACCGTGTTACACTCACACACCAACTGATATTCCAAACAGCAGTTGTTCACACACGAACCCAAAAAAAACCCACGACAGTAGTGAGTAGCAGCCCACAAACAGAAAAAATCAGCACGTCAGTGAATCACGACCACATATCTTCTGCATATGCAGAACCTGTTTCATAACAAGGGCAGCTCCCCAGACATGTACAGCTCGACAATCAGTCATTTGTCAATCACGAGCAACACCACTACGAGTTGGATTGTTGTTTCTTAAAAAAAACAGGAAGTCACGACATGAAAGCACGATAAAACCAACGCAGGGCCCAAAAATCAGGGTATCACGGCTGAAATAGAATCACTGATCTCTTTCAAACATTCACTGCAGATTAGAAAGCAAAGATAGTAACCCACAGAAACTAACGTGCTTCAGTGCAGACTGTACCCATTTCCACGATATCAGGATCTCACAAAAAAAAAACCAACAGCAATCAAAAGACTGTACCCATTTCCACGATATCAAGATCTCACGCAAACAAAACACCAACAGCAATCAAACAGGGCCCCAAACAGGTGCAGAATCACCAACAGCAATCAAACTTTTGCAGAATCACGGCAGGAGCTACCAACTCGGCAGTAGGTAGTCACGAGAATAACAAAAAACCAAGGAGTTACGAAACCCACAGCAAGCATCCACGACCAGCAGCATGCCCAGATCTGTCATCAGATCTAAAAAAAATATTTAATCGCTGACCTGATTGGAGGAAAAAAAATTCATTGGGTCGAAGTTTGATCACGATCAAGAAAACCTCCACGATCGACTGTGCTTTTAATCACACTCGATCACGCTCCCACGATCGGCTATTCTCTGATACCATGTAGAAGATGAATTGAGCCCTAGATAGAGAGAGAAGAGAGAGAGAGAGAGACGGTTGCACAAGAAACACAGAACTCGTTATGTGATTAGGGCCTCTCTCTATGTTAAATAGAGAGAGGCTTAAAAGCATAATTATAATAAATCCCCATTATAAAAGCAAAATTACAAATAGCATATTAATATAAAAGAACTTTACTTAAAACCACCTATTTTCAACAGGAACATTAGAAATCAGCATCATCCATGGGAACATTAGAAATCAGCATCAAATGCTGAAACATTAGGGAAATCAGTATCCACTGACGCCACTTTCTTGGTATACCAATAGCAATAGTTGTGTCAACAACAATACCCCTAGGCAAAGTAGCTGAAATCTCCCTAAAATCGTAGCAGGGAGGTAGACCACCACATCGGGTTTAGGGGTACAATCGCACACAGAGTTTTAGTATCCTCACGGTTTTCCCAAAACCGTCATCCAGGATTACCACACTGTGGAAGGGACACAGGAAAAAAATTAATTTCAGTGTTTGTCTCTTTTAACTTTTTAACAAATTCAAGTTCTTTATACAAGAACCATTTTGCAAATCAACATGCAAAACCCAACTCGAGACCTAGCCCGCTACCATTTTTAATGGTGCAATTAAATTAGAAAGTCAATAATTCCATAACAAATTTTGCAATGCATAAAAACAAATTTTTGGAGCAACACATGCTCCAAGCCCACATGGCCTGTAGTGGTTCACAACTGACCACAGAAGCATTTCAAGAGATACATGCATCTCATGCAAAATTCTTAGTGAACATGCACACCTTTTTCCAACACATGTCCACAATACACGTGATTGTCAATTTGCATACGCAAGCGAACAGATGCTTGCAACATACATTATCATGATTCATTTCATGCATAAACATCCAAATATGCACATGATCATAGTTATGCAAATATCAAAATAACTTTCATAATTTTCATGCGTATGATATGCACATTTATGCAAACATGATCAAATCATAATCACTTTTATGTATCACCTCAAATGGATACGTACATGACTAAACTAATGCACTTAAACAACCATGCAGAAAATAATTTTTTTTTACAAGTGTAACCATTGAGGTTTTGACCCATATACGCAACTACATTTATGTACATGGATCGGCCATTGCGGAAAAATCTGCATTTCCAACATGTTGGCTGATCCATAAACATAATCATGTACATGGGTCAGCCAGACCCCCATAATACATGCGTGTATCCTAAACAATAAGCTGGCTGCATAACCTATTAAGCCAAAATATGAAAATATTAATTGCATGGACATGTAGTTCGATTAGCACATAGCAAAACATAATGCATTCAGATCCATGAGCATAAGCATTCAAGCCTGAATCAATGCCAAACAAAATCGGTTGTAAAGGCACGTAACAAGACAGGTTTTAAATCATAATAGAAAGAACATGTACTTCGGCAAAATCAAACCAGATTTGTGACCTTATGCACACGGCAAATCTGATCCAGTTTGCATACATATATAATCAGTAGATATGGATCAGATCTGCGTACAAACGAGACACGACAGATCTGTCCAGACTGCATACACCTATATTGCAACAGATCTGGTCTAAATCTACCCAGACATATTACAACAGGTCTCGATCAGATCTGCACACAAATGAGACACGGCAGATCTGTCCAGACTGCATACATATATGTTGCAGCAGATCTGGTCCAGATCTGCCCACACATTTTACAACATAATATCAATTTTAAAATGGTGTTGTGAGCAGGTCTGACTTTTGCTGCATCTCAAGTACAACAGCATGTTATTGTTGGGCGGTAATATGTTGTTGGCAGCATGTTGTTGTTGCAAAAACACACAGCAACATGCCATGGACAGCGGGTCAGTGTTGCACAAAAATATGCAGCACTATGCTACCCAAAAACAGTTCACATTATAACATATGTACATCATAAATTTTCAGCTTTTATTACATTCATTACACTAATAATCTAATAACTAAAACGCATGTTTCATCACAGTCAACAAGATCAGACCATAAACAGGTTGATATCTTCTTAAAAAAACAGATTTACAGCAGGCCTAATCGGCCTGCACTAACAATGCATGTGGGCCCGTCTAATCAGCCTGCACCCCGTATTACAACAGATCTGGATCAGATCTACACGTTATTAAGACTAGGCAGATCTGTCCAGATCTGTATGCCGACACACATGAATCGGTGACCTGGCTTGCATCAAATCTGATCCCAACCCAGAAACTATATATATATATATATATATATATATATATATATATATATATATATATATATATATATATATATATATATATATATATATATATATATGATGTTTAGAGCATGAACGATAAAAGAACCAGCCCATGCCAAAATCAGCAGGGCAAAACATTATATATCTATATATATATATATATATATATATATATATATATATATATAAAGCATAAACAAAAGATTTGATGCAAAAATCGACAACATGTACGTAAATTCAAGAAACACTTGATGTTGAACACATGTTTAAACATGAGAATCATTGGCACGGTCACTGGTGTACACTTTAGCAATGTATTTTTAAAAAGATATTTTATTTAAAGTATTTATGAAAGTTAGTCACCAAACTTTAAAAATCCAACTCTCACAAGTAGTGAGTACCCGCTTCCATGGGACCAGAATGCATCTTTTCATGTAAGTTGTTCACAAACATGTACATGGGTCGGCTAGACTTGTGTGCACTTATGCACAGCATGCTGGCTGATCGTTGTACATAATCATAATTAAGTACATGGATCGGCCAGACCTGTGTACATGACTATACATGTTAGTCTGTATAAATACATGAGTATAAATTTTATAAATCTGAAACATGTAATTATATGCAGATGCATGAGCATGAAACACAACCAAACTGAATCAAGGCAAAAATACTCATATACATAAACATGCAACATCACGAGATCTGAACCAAAATCAAATAAACATGTACTCGGTAGATCTGAACCAGATCTTCGTGAATATATGCTTGGTAGATCTGAACCAGATCTGCGTGAGCTTATGCCCGGTAGATCTGAACCAGATTTTTTTTAGCCAATACTCGGTAGATCTGAACCAGATCTGTGTGAATATAGGCTCAACAGATCTGAACCAGATTGAAGTGAGCAAATACTCGACAGATCTGAACCAGATCTGTGTGAGCAAATACTTAGCAGATGTGATCCAAATCTGCATGAGTATATATACTCAGCGGATCTGAATATATATATATATATATATATATATATATATATATATATTCAGTTGCAAGCATACAAAACTCGACAGATCTGAGTCAAGATTATATTTCTCAGATGCATATTTTCAGGTGCATGTGTATGCACACGTTAGGTTTGAAACAGAAAAATATATTCAGTTGTATGCATGTCTAAAAAAATTTATTAGATCGGAACATATGTATATATATACAGTTATGAGCAAAAAAGGATTCAACAAATTTGATCCATAATATATTCTCAGAGACAAGCTAAAAGAGAAAATTGTTACCCATAGACCAAATGCATATAATCAGATGCATGATTAAGAGGATCGATGATCTAATTTACATGTATATAAGCATGAAAAAAAAATGATAATCTATCTACATGCATCTTCTCATGTGTCAAATCATTAAATTGACAAATCTAGAATATATTTACATATATATTTCAGATTTGTATCTATAAGGAAAATCAACAAACACAAAGAAGTAAACGTATATATACATATATAGAACATCGTCATTATATATATATATATATATCAAATTTCTCTTTTCCCTTTAACACATATACATAAATCGATTTATATGTATTCCTGTCTCGTAAGGATTTAGAGAGAAACCCATGTTAAATTATGTACATAATCATATAATGTAATATATATATTATATATATATGGTAATACATATACATATATTAATATATATGTATATGTATCTACTTATTATATATATAAAATATATATTTTTATTTGTTTAGCCATAGGGGTAGTTTAGTCTTTTCCTCTGTTTTACGCACATTCACTTTATGGATGTGATTGTAAATTTATTTTTATTTTCTTTCTTTTTGTTTTTTTATTTCTTTTATGTAAAGTACCAAAAGGTACCTTGGGGGGCCCACTAACATAGACGTTGGGCCCTCTCCAACGGTCACATTTGTGACCGTTGGAGGGGCTCCAACGTCTATGAGTGGAGCCCCTCCAAGGACCCTCTTGTGTTGTTATAAATAGGGGTTCTCCCCTTTGTATTTCTTCATGGCTTTGAGTCAAAGCCCAAGTGCTCAATAAATTGATTCCATTATTTTTATGCCTTTGCGCATTTGTGAGTTATTTGTGAGTTGTGCTTTTGTGCACAAGTGTTCTAAAGTGTTCTTATTGTGCATTTGTGCCGGGTTTATTATCAAGAATATTAAGGTCTTAATCTTAGTATCTTATCGGAGATACTTTTACATGGTATCAGAGCCTCGTTGAAGGAGGAAGATCGTGCATATCGCCACTTGTGGAGTACCTCGAAAATCGTGCCCTCAAGTTAGTGAAGTTTTGGAGTAAATCATCTACTTCAGGCAATATTTTAGAAGCAACTTTTGTCAAGAAAAGTTTGAAAAACTTTTAAGGTACGCATTATTTTCTATCGTCTTTCCTCTCTAATGGGTGAAAAAGACTCCCAGCTCTCCCTTGAGTTTAAACTTAGTGGTTCGAACTACCATGTTTGGGCCGGCAATATGGAAGCCCATATCAAAGGGAAAGGCCTTTGGGGATACGTTCAAGGTTCCATATCGAAACCCGAACCCAAACTTTCTATAATAGAGAAAGGGGATATTAAGATCCTTGAAGGTGAAGATAGACAAAAGGCCCTAGAAGAATATTCAAAAAAGCATGATGAGTGGGAAATGAAGAACTTCAAAATATTATCTTGGATTTTTTCATCCGTTGAAACCAAGATCAATGCCAACATCATTAAGTTTAAAAGGGCCTCCGAAGCTTGGTTGTACCTTGAAAAAATGTATACTTCAAGGGACTTATCTCACAAATATTATCTCCAAAAGAAAGCTTTGACTCTTCAACAAAACGATTTGTCCATTCGGGAATATTTTGCCGAACTATCCTCTATTTGGAACGAGCTTGCTATGCTCGAACCAAAATGGAGCGGAGGAGCTATTGAATTAAGACACAAGCAACTGGAGGAAGATCGATTCTTCAACTTTTTAAATGGTCTTAGACCCGAATTTGAGCAAATTCGGTCCTCTCTCCTATCCGCTTTCACATCTCCCTCTATTGAAGATGTCATCACCAAGCTAAGTGGTGAGGAAACACGTATGGGGATTAGTAAAAATAACCCGAGTATTCTTGCTACACCTTCTCAAAGTGATTATGAAGTGGTTAATGTCGTGTCAAGACCCAGAAATAATTTGAAAACCTACAAACCACCTCATTTCAAAAATCAAGGTCAAGGAGGAAATGATCGATATGGCAAAAGAGACTATAGCAAATTAACTTGCCATTTTTGTAAAGAACCGGGGCATATCAAGCCCATTTGTCCCAAATGGAAGAAATTTCTTGTCGCGGCTTTAGCATCCCAATCAGAGGAACGACCTTCTTCATCAAATGAGTCTCTTTCGCTTCAACAAATTATGGATGCTCTTCAACCTATTCTCAAAGGAGGCATTTCTGGAGCCGCTATGTCATCCGCATCCTCTCTCGGTAAGACATCTTGGCTCCTTGATTCCGGTGCTTCATTTCATATGACTCCAAGTCCTTGTTTTCTTTCTGATTATTCTAAAAAATTTCTTCCATCTTTTGTCTCAACGGCGGATGGAACACCTCTTGAAATTAAAGGAATGGGTAATTTTGAAAAACAAGACTTCTTTATCCCAAAAATTCATCTTATACCAAAACTAAACTTAAACTTACTTTCCGTTTCTCAACTCTCGGACTATGGTTGCGATATAAAGTTTTCTTCTGATAAATGTTGGATACAGGATCGCCAGTCCGGGAAGTTGATTAGGGAAGGCTCTAGGAGAGGAGACCTCTACTATGTTGATTTTCTTAAAATTCCCAAGAATCAATTTTGTAATGTTGCTCAAAACAAAGATATTCATGTATGGCATAAGAGATTGGGTCATCCCAACATTGTTAAAATCTCTTATTTGCCTTTTATTAAGCATCTTTGTAATGAAAATTTTGTTTGTAATGAATGTATTTTTGGAAAAATGAGAAGTCTTCATTTTCCTCAAAGATCCATGTTTACAACAAAACCTTTTGAAATTGTTCACTCCGATGTATGGGGTCCGGCTCCGGTGATATCTAAGGGAGGTTTCTCATACTATGTTATCTTTGTGGACGATTTCACTAGGTTTAGTTGGATATATTTTCTTAAACATAAACATGAAGTTTTCTCAACTTTTAAAACATTTCATATGATGGTTTTAAATCAATTCAATGGAAATTTAAAAATTCTTAGAACCGATTCGGGTGGCGAATATCTTTCCAATGAATTCAAAAGTTATCTTGAAAATTATGGAATTCTCCATCAAAAGTCTTGTCCTAAAACCCCCCAACAAAATGGGTTGGCGGAACGAAAACATAGGCACATTATTGAAACAACACGAACTTTGCTCATTTCACAAAATATTCCGAAAAAACTTTGGGCTGAGGCAGCCCTTATATCTGTCTATCTCATAAATAGACTTCCATCTAAAAACTTGAACAAGATTTCCCCATTTGAAAAATTATACGAAAAAGAACCTGATTACAGCAGGTTAAGGGTTTTTTTATGCAAATGTTTTGTCCTTACTGATAAAAATGACAAACTCTCTCCTAAGGTCATTCCTTGTGCCTTTCTTGGTTATTCTGAAACCCAAAAAGGCTTTCGCTGTTATGATATTAAAAGTGATAAACTATATGTTTCCAGAAATGTAAGCTTCTTGGAAAATATTAGTGGTTTCGAAAAACTTGAAACTAATGGCGAGAATATTGACTATTCATTTTTGTTTGATTTATTGACTGATGATGATGATACTAGTGATGATGAATCAAATCAAAATGACTTAAGTAATAATGAAACCCATTCTGAGTCCTCAACACTTCATCAACATATCAGTGAAGAACCACATAGAGATCCCATAACCTACTCTCATAGAGATAGGAATACTTTCAGAAGTGCCCTCGAAAGATATGATAATGAATCTACTCCTTCGAGTGAAGAAAACCTTCGTAGGACCGAAAGACTAAGAAGACCCCTTTCTAGGTTCCTCTCATATGAGTCCTTTTCGCCTAAATATAGAGCCTGTCTAAGCGCCATTCACTCTTACATAGAACCTAGGAACTTCGAGGAAGCACGAAAATGTCCGGAATGGATAGTCGCTATGAATAATGAACTTGAAGCTCTAAAGAAAGCAAAAACATGGGAGTTTCAAGACCTCCCTAAAGACAAGAAAGCAATAGGGTGTAGATGGGTGTTTAAGGTCAAGACTAAGAGTGATGGGTCCCTTGAGAGATATAAGGCCCGCTTAGTTGCAAAAGGATATGGTCAAAAATATGGGATTGATTATGAGGAGACCTTTGCCCCGGTAGCTCGGATGGTCATCGTCCGATGTCTTATAAATGTTGCCTCAATCAATAAATGAAACATCTATCAGATGGATGTTAAAAATGTTTTTTTAAACGGAAATCTAAACGAAAAAGTATATATGGATGCTCCTCCTGGAATGGAGTCTCCTAAAGGCAAAGTGTTTCGCCTTCGGAAAGCACTTTATGGTTTAAAACAAGCTCCCAAGGCTTGGTATGATAGGTTTAACTCTGTAATGTTAGATAATGGTTTTTCATCCTGCTTTACTGATACTGCTTTGTTTGTTAGAAAATTTAATGCAGGGATTGTTATTCTGCTACTATATGTGGATGATATGCTTATAACTGGGAGCGATTCTAAAGGGATTAAAAGCATAAAATCTATTTTAAAGGATAAGTTTGAAATGTCTGACTTGGGTTTCTTAACTTATTTTTTGGGTATTGAGGTAGCATACTCTCATAGAGGATATTTTTTGTCTCAAACTAAGCTGGCATCTGAGATTATTGACAGGTCAGGTATTACGGACGATAAAATTTGTTAAACTCCTGCTATAGTAGGAGCTAAAATGAAGATTGATGATGGTGTTCCTCTCTCCGATCCTACTCCCTACAGGCAACTAGTAGGATCGTTGATATACCTAAGTATCACCAGACCAGATATCTCACATGCGGTGCATACGGCAAGTCAGTTTCAGCATGCACCAACTTCTGTTCACATGGGTGCTATCTTACGTGTCGTGAGATACCTAAAGCACACTATTAATAAGGGAGTTTTTCTGTCTTCCTCTTCTGAGTTAAAATTAATTGCTTATACTGACTCTGATTGGGGAGGTGACCCAAATAACCGTCACTCCACCACTGGTTTTTGTGTTTTCTTAGGAGACTCATTGATCTCATGGAGATGCAAGAAGCAGCAAAAGGTGTCTCTATCATCAACTGAAGCTGAATATCGTGCCATGGCGACTACTACCATGAAAATTGTTTGGATTCATCAGTTGTTGGAAGACATGGGAATCACAATTGAAGGGCCTACCAAGCTATGCTGTGACAACAAAAGTGCGATTTATATTGCTAAAAATCACACTTTTTCATGAGCGGACCAAACATATAGAGATGGATTGTCACTATGTTCGGGAGGCGTACCTCCAAGGAATCATTGACCTTCCATATGTCACGTCCGAGTATCAGTTGGCGGATTTCTTCACTAAAGCCTTGTGTGCTCCGCGTTTCAACTTCCTTCTTAGCAAACTCTCGGTCATCCTGCCCTAAGTTTGAGGGGGGGTGTTAAATTATGTACATAATCATATAATGTAATATATATATATATATATATTTTATATATATATATGGTAATACATATACATATATTAATATATATGTATATGTATCTACTTATTATATATATAAAATATATATTTCTATTTGTTTAGCCGTAGGGGTAGTTTAGTCTTTTCCTCTGTTTTACGCACATTCACT
Organism: Nuphar pumila; assembly: GCF_984573655.1. Classification (NCBI taxonomy): domain Eukaryota; kingdom Viridiplantae; phylum Streptophyta; class Magnoliopsida; order Nymphaeales; family Nymphaeaceae; genus Nuphar; species Nuphar pumila. The sequence continues at coordinate 126,703,679 of NC_143250.1, forward strand.
TTATGGATGTGATTGTAAATTTATTTTTATTTTCTTTCTTTTTGTTTTTTTATTTCTTTTATGTAAAGTACCAAAAGGTACCTTGGGGGGGGCACTAACATAGACGTTGGGCCCTCTCCAACGGTCACATTTGTGACCGTTGGAGGGGCTCCAACGTCTATGAGTGGAGCCCCTCCAAGGACCCTCTTGTGTTGTTATAAATAGGGGTTCTCCCCTTTGTATTTCTTCATGGCTTTGAGTCAAAGCCCAAGTGCTCAATAAATTGATTCCATTATTTTTATGCCTTTGCGCATTTGTGAGTTATTTGTGAGTTGTGCTTTTGTGCACAAGTGTTCTAAAGTGTTCTTATTGTGCATTCGTGCCGGGTTTATTATCAAGAATATTAAGGTCTTGATCTTAGTATCTTATCGGAGATACTTTTACAACCCATACCTTGATTCGTAGCGTGGAAAAACTCAAAAAAATCGATGGATGCCTTGGTAAAAAAAATTCTTCTTTTTCTTCTTTTTTTATTTTCTTTTCCCTTTCTTTCTTTCTTTTCTCTCTTCCCTTTTATTTTCTCTTACACCACACGATTTTTGCTTCTCACCTCTCTCTCTCTCTCTATGTCACTCTCTCTCTCTACCTCTCTCTCTCTCTCTAGAACACGAGTTCTAGAGAGAGGGAGATACTACCCTTTTTATATATTTTATTATTATATTTTTTTTAATTGTTTCTAGATAGGGGTGGCATCCCCTCTAGAGCTCTCTTTTAGAGAGTAGAGTTCTACCAAAGGTAGAACTCTACCTCTTTTAGATATTTTATTTTTTTATTAATATTTTATTTAATTATTTTATTATTTAATTAATATCCTAAATAATATTCCAAAGGGTGTCGCCTCCCTCTGAAAAGCCCTATGGGGTAGGTAGAACTTTACCTCATCTTATTTTAATTGATTTTAAAGTTTTAAAATGGCCATGGATGGATTTTGGATCCAGATCTTAATCCAAATCTACATATATATAACCTGGACTAGATCCTAGTCAACATAGATCCTGGACTGGGTCCAGATCCATATTAACTTGGATTAAATGGAGTGGATCGAGTCCGATCCAATCCAGAAAAAGTCAAAAATAGAGGTTGGTCATTTTTGAAAAATGCATTTTTCAAGCCAACCATAATCTGATTTCAGAAAAACAGATCACCAACGCGGTCAGTATTTCGAGGCGGATCTAACGGTGTTCATACCTGAATTTTGCTTGAATTTAAAGGTTAAAAACCAAAAATTTCTCAAATTATAATTAACTCAAATAGCTTATGACAGAGGGGTATGGGCCATGCTCAGACCCTACTGATGTCACCCATATTTTAATATATTTTCCATGATTTTATCAATTTTAAATAAATATATTATTAAAAAATTATATTTTTTCGATTTTAAAAATCATGAAAAAGTACACAATATTACAGTCAGGGCAGGAAAGATCCAGTTTTTGTTTTCTATTTAACTGGTTCCATTGCAGATCCGACTGAACCCAACAATTTTGTTCTGAATTCGATATGATATGATATTGATAACACTGGTATCCTTAGCAAGATAATGGGATAGTTAGGCAAGCCACATGAGGCCCCTCTCAGTTCATCATCTCTAATATACGTCACAGATTTAGGAGAAAACTCAAGCATGAAGGGCCCATAAAAAACATGCCATCAGTTCTATATGCTCAATGCTCAACTTTATAACCAAACAATTTGTCAACAAGGGAAGAAAATATGATGTATAGAGCTTCATCAATGAAGTAACAAGGTGTTGCAGGATGTAACACAAAACTAAGACATCAAATAATGGTTACGAGATTCATCTGATATATATATATATAGTGACCCCTCATAAACCATTCTTATAAATTAATAAAATTTTATGTTCCTTAAAAAAAAGATAATGTTTATGGACTGTACAATATGTCATGACCTGTGACCCCACGATAGTGCACTATGTCATCTCTCTCTAGCACAATAAACCTTTGTGGTAACAAACAACACAACCATGAATTAGACACCCAAGCATAGTTTACATGCATATGCACATAATTGTCATCAAGTTTCAATGAAATAACAGTATACAAGTGTACATAGAAAAGCCTTTAATATACAACAAATAGCAAAAAAGCCTAATATCAACGCATGTGTGCAAGCATGTGTGTGTCATTAGCAACCACAACCAACAATACTAGCAACCATAATATGAGTTGTAGGGTGGTAAGAGGGACTACATATTATAGTGATCACGCTTTGAGAATAAGTGAAAGGAGTGGAATGAAGTCGCATTTTAGGAAACATGGGTATGAATTGTCAAAAATCATGCTCAATTACCAACATCTACCTATTATTGTAGTACTAGAATCTTACAATTCTTATAGATAGTAGAATCATCCAATCTGCAGAAATACTATGTTTGGATTCCACAAGGAACCCATGGCATTGAATATGCCACATTCTAAGCTTCATAAGGGTAGCCCCCCCCCAATCCTGCTCACACACTCCTCTAGTCTTAGGATTCCTCTAACCTGCTTATCCAAGCCAAGACCATTTCTCAATATTCCTTACTAAAGCACAACTTACTTTTTCTTCCCCTAGAGATCCTGTGCATTCTTGTTGCCAATAACAAGCTACACCATCTCCCATTAATATGAAGAGTTTAAACCACCATTCCCCCAAAAGAGTTGGTTGCCCGTCCAACACGGCCGTTTGTTCACTTTCTATCAGACTGAAGTAATTGTACTAATTTGGTGATGCCCCAGCTCATTGTTGTCACTCCTCAACGTACACAACCCCATCACAAAGATCCTTAATCATATGGAATGGCTCAACTTCAGAGTCCCACTTGCCCTCTCTCACTTTCTTAGTTGAAACAACCAAAACATATAAACACCAACTCTAAATTATAAAAGAAGACACCCTTTCTCTCAAGTTGCGACTGAAAACTTGAAAGAATCTACTCAACACCACGTCCTCGGATAAGGACAAGACAATTCACACACTTAAATACCTTGCATGTAATTACAAGGTGTTCGCACTTATGCCAATCTTCAGCACTCTCAATCAACCAAGTGACGAACATAAAAAACGATGGTTGTGGACCCTTCTCTCTGGCCTGTTTCGTGCAAGACAACTACGGATGCAACGAAGATTGCAATTTCAAAGAGTTCACTGAGTTCAAACCTATGTAATGGAAAATGTTCCTAGGCGACCTATGCACTGCCCGAATGCCTCGCCAAATACCACACCAACCATTAGCACAACTTAGGTGTTCCTTACTCCAACTGCAATAACACCTGCTATAGACCTCCTTTATTGAGCTCATCTTCACATCCCGATCAAAGGGATGCAACTTCAACATCCTTGCTCCGAATTTCGGCACCTTCGGGGCAAAATTCTGCAACAAATTCCTACTATCGACGCCAAGATAACATGGCCATGCTATCCAGCGCGACCTCTGATCCTGTGACTGCAACTGAAACTAACCAAACAGGAACTACAGTGATCAGGAGGACGCACAGAAAGGAGTATAGTTTTCCCTTGAGAAATCCCTGGCTTTTAGCAAGTGGGGTGTCAATATTCCGTTTCCCATCAATTTATAGTGGCTCAAACTCAATATTCAACATCAATAACGGTAACCACGAAAGGGTTTAGGCATTCTACCTTAACTTTTCCATGTATGCACACAATTCTTCCTTTTTTTTCTTGTTCTACAGATTGTGACACAATGAGATGATGGAGAACGCACTGGATCAAGTTTGGGAGCTTACTTGGGGCGATGGGGATGATAAGAACCCTAAGAGTTCTTCGAGTTCGATCGCCATCGATCTAATCTTGTAGAAGGATCACCAACGTCTATCGAAGCGGCGGGAGTGGCACAGCCGGGGAATGAGGGAATAAAAAAGGCGGAAGAGGGAAACCTGTGGACTAAATGTAAAAATCTTTAGGGTCGCCACTCCTTTCAGCAATCCATTGTCGTCTAGTCCGGTCAGGATACCCGTCTTTCACCCAGGCAAACCGGGTTAAAATCCCGGCAATGAAAAAAAAAATTTGCTCGTTTCTTTTTCGTAAGACAAACTTTCCTGAAAAATATGCTCACAAAAAAATCAATTCTACGACAATTTTTTTGCTGCCAATAGGACTAGGAAATTGTGTCTGTGTCGCATAAATGGATGTTATGAGCATGTGCATCATGCAATGTGTGAATGTAAGTATATAGCATGTTGGATGTGTGTGAGGGTCACGAGTGACCCTATCTGCACGTAGCTGGTGAGCGATCCTGGGTTGTTTGTGTGCACCATATCATGTATGGTTGTTGTTAATATTAACACACATTTAAACTTTAAGAGAAGAATTATTCAAGGGTATGCAAGTCAGGGCTCAAGAGTATTCCGGAGCGAGAATAAGTTTTTGAGAGTACGGGGTTAATTGATGAGTCAAATTAAGCAACATTGAGTAACATATTCAAACCATTTTCTACTTTGGATTGGGTAGGCAGTACACACGATCAAGGAAAAATGATAATTTTGGACAGCGAGGTGTCTCTTAGATTCTCCATCTTCGACATAGGGAACGAGGACTACTTGATGAGGCTTAGGTAGGTAGCTCAACAACTTTGCACAGTAGGAATCGATTCTCAAGACCACTGAAATGTCTCTCAGTTTAGACTGATTCAATGTGTGTTTAGCGCTTCTTCTAAATCCTTGAGGTTAATAAAATACATGGTGATAATGCATAAAATGCATATCATAAAATCATGCAATTATATGAACTTTTATAGCTTAAACACCATTTTTTATGTTGTTTTAGGTATGAAGGAGCTACGGTTTGAATTTCATTAAAATTGGAGTTAAAACGAGAAAATTAAAGCATTTTAAAAAAAATCAGATCTGTACCGATGCGAACTGGATCTAGATCTGGTTTAAATCATACCAAATGGATATCAAATCTGGTCCACATGTCCTCTAGACCAAAAGTCTATGATCTACATCAGAAAAAATCCAAAAAGTCCCTTTAGAATTGGCGTAGGTGTTTTTTGGCAATTCTAAATAGTTTTAGGTACTATTTTATAAATAGTTAAAATAGAAACTTATTCTGTAATTTTTATAAAATACAACTATTTAAAGGAGACATCCAACCATTGTTCAGTATCTTCCCCTAGGGTTTCATGCCACCCTATCCCCAAATCCTTTATTTCCTTTTGATTTCTGATTTCTTCTTCTTCCTCGCTTTTTCTCACCTGTGATTTTCGATCTTCTTTCCCTTCATTATTTTGTATATTTTTTTTCTTATATGATTTTGTTTTTATTGCAGGTATACATGGCTGAAAGCTTCAACTCGGATTTGGTGTGAACCACCATCTACCTTCATGATCGGTCAGCCGAGAACCATCTTCCTTTGCAACCAATCGATCTCTTTTCTCTCATCGTCGATCTCCCTCTCCGCCAATTCAGTCTCCAACGAGTTACAACAAAAAATTAATTCTAGCAACAAAAATGGTGTTTATGTCATGAAAACCAAGGTCTAGGTCTGCACTTTTCTACCCCCACACTCGTCGGCCAGCCCTTGAGGTGCATCTTCTTCCCTGTCTCTGCTTTTTAGTTTTTAAACCCTTATTTTTTCAAAGAACCTGAGTCTTGGCCCATTTTCCTTTTCATTTTATTTTGGGTTTTTGATATTTAGTATTATTTGTTGTTTAGAATCAGTTTATGAGGTATGAGCATTTTTTTAGTAGTGTTTTGTTCGATTCTTGAATCGTTCGAGTCAAAGAACCTAACCGAAAAGGTCAGTCGGGTAAATCGTGATCTGTAAAAATTGTATGTATTAATTTGTATTGTAGTTTATTTTTGTTTTTATTTTTATTTTTACTTTGATTAGATTAGATTAATTTTAGAGTAGATCTGATTTTCTTTTGTTTTAGATTTGGCATTTTCATAAAAATAAATTAGGCAAAATTAGGGTTTCTCGATTTTTAGTATTTTTCTGCATATTTTTTAGTTTTTCTTCAGATCGTTAGGTATAGTTTAGTTATTTTTCAGTATTTTTATGATTTTAAGTTAGTTTAGGTTCAGATTTAGTGTAGATTCAGTTTAGATTTAAGTTCTTAATATTCGGTAGTTATAGATTTATTTTTTTTAGAAAAATAAATTAGCTGATTTAGGGTTTTTGCAATCTTTTTTATTCTTTTTAATTTTTCTTAATTAGATTTGATTCTTTTTTGTTTATTTGCAGTATTAGATTAATTTATTCAATGTTTAATTCATGTTCTTGCTTTTTGTTAATTGTTTAAAATAGTTTTATTCTATTATTAGATTAAATTAGGAAAATTGATAGAAAATAGACTGGTTATTTTAATTCTTTTTATTTCAACTTAATAGATTAGGTTTAATTTTTTTATTTATCAGTAGTTGATGTTAGTTTTTGTAACGACCCTAACTCATACCCAAGAAAAAGTGTAGATTTTTTTTTTAACTTTTGCAAAAATCTTCTGAGAGACCCGGGGCCTTTACAATTCCAACACAGTTAGAAAACTGGACACACCATAAGGGATCTTACACTCATCATCCAAACCATAGCAAACCAATATTTATTAATTCGGAAATAATAGAGTCAATGAGACAAATGCAGAGTTATCAGAGTGCATAATAATTAAATGAAAAGAAATGAGTCACGCTGTCTATAAAATCTGTCAACCAACCATATTGTCCCCTCATAACTCTTTTTATGAGCAAGTCACCTCACTGGGTATCTGAGGTTGCGAAAAACACCAAAAGTAGGGTATAAGAATCCAAGAAATTTTGTGTACGAATCTTTTTAATAAAACAAATAAGCATAAAGAATACAGATAATATTCATGCAATAATTAAGAAGGATGCTATTAGAATGATTGCATAATACTAAGTAAGCAGTAAGAATATTCATCATGCAACAAGATGCAATATTATGTAATTAATCTTACAGGACAAGTAAAGAAGCAAATAAATATGCATGATCTAATGCATAATCTCAGTGCACATACATGAATAACTTATTATCTTTAATCAAAGTTTTCTTTCACATGCATGTCCCTATTAGGATGTATACACACATTTAAGTTTTACTTATTATTATCATTGTCTGTGAATACTCAAAACGGGTAAGAATTTTTGAGGTCAAGTAGGGTTCCTAGGGTAATTTAGCACACACGTAATATTTTATTACTGGGTTCCAAACTTAGTCCTCGACCAAAATAGCCTTCAGAACATTAGACAACCCATCTAATGTCGGGACACCAAGGACCACCCATCCACAAGTGTCATTTTTCTTAGTATACAAAAATAACAACTTTGTCTACACACCACCTCCAGGCAAAGTGACAGAAACTCCCTAAAACCGTGGCCAGAAGAAGAACCTCAATATCGGGTTTAGGGGCACAACAACACACATAGAGTTTTTGTATCCTCACGGTCCCCAAACCGATAAACCCAAGATTACTTTTTCACAAAAGAAACATTAAGGGAACACAAATTACAATGTTCTCTTTATTTATCTTGTTATTAATATCAATTTTCATTATTTGCAATTTACTATGTAAAATTAATAACATAAGTTCGCATATTCACATGCGAAGCTCTTCACAGTCCACCCATGGCATCAATAGTACTGTGCAATTAGAATTACAATATCAAATGAGATTTTTGTAATGCATAAACAAGTAAAGTAAGGATTACACCGGCTCAAGGCATTCCACTGCCCTTGATGATCCACTTTGATCATCCATGCATTCATATGAAAAATCATGAGGAATATGCCAATGCATTTATTACATGTCACATGCTTTCCAATGCACAACCATGCATGCCAATGACTATATTCTTAAAGCATGTATTCATATCCAGATGTATGCATTTACATAACCATACCCAAAGATACTTTCCATTCTTGAACCAATTCAAGTAAACATGTGAACCAATGCATACTCTTATCTATTCAACTAAACATGTGAACATTCATGTCAACCTATATATGTTAAACATGTCCATTTCATGTATGCACATGCATAAGAAACAACTATGCATTAAATACCATGACCATGCATGATATAACAAGTCTAAGCCGGTGTACAATATCATTCTTTTACATGCATGAAGCCACTGGTAACACTTAGGCCATATACAAAAGCATATTGATTTTGTGTGTGCATATAGCAACAACTATGCTTTAATACAACAAATATATATAACATAATATAAACTCAAATTTGGATATTTAAACAGGGATAGTGTGCATAGCAAAAATCACTTTATTTTATTTTTATAAAATAATCCAGCACCCAGTGGGCTGGGCCTGGTAGCCTCTGCACAGGTCCAGACCAGACCTATTGTATTCTGCCAGGGCCTAGCAGCCAGCCGAGCCCCACTCGACTAGGTTGCCAGTCAACCCAACAACTAAACTAAAGGTTTAGTTGAGATTTTTTTTTTTCAAAACATCTATACCCTCTCTCTTTTTTCTCTTAAAATTTACCCAACCGAGATCACTCGGCTGGGGCTCGACAGGCTTGGCTAACCAGGCCTGTCGGTTGCTGCCAAGTTTAGTCAGCCGACCAAACCAGCTCCCCCTCAAAAACTCCATTATATATATATATATATATATATATATATATATATATATATATATAGATTTTTAAGAGAAAGGAACCAAGACAGAATATGTACTTAACATGCAAAGACACATATCCAGGTTCAGTGATGCCTGCATATGGATATTCAAGTTTAGGCTGTAGGCATGAGAAATGGCATTGTTCCAAATATGCATACAGATTCACAGTCCAAGTATGCAACACTTATGCATGTGCCATACAACAATGCTTGCATATATAAATTTATACACAAGTAAGCATGCATATGCATTTTTAATATCATGTATGCAGGTGTGAGAAATGCTTCATTCGTATATGCACAATATGCAACCACAACCACGTCCAAGATCAAGTAAAAATCTGAATATTCCTCAAACAAAAATTTGGACATGTAATAACATCCAAGGTGTGATTATCATACCAAAAATCTAGGCAATTTGATAGGTAAAAACAACTTGAATAAGAATATATATATATATATATATATATATATATATATATATATATATATTTGAAAGAAAATAACAGCTCCCAGCTGACCCAGTCGGTTGGGGCTCGGCTCCAACCCAGTTGAACTCAGTCGGTTGGTCTGGCAGCCCCTACACAAGCCCACTTCGGGCCTATGTACCAGCCACCAGGGCCTGGCAGGCCGGCCGAACCTAGTTCGGTTGGGCTACCAGTCAGCCCAACATAATTTATAATAAAAATTATATTTTGTTTTAAATATTTTTTTTTCAGAACTTTATAAGTTGGGCCTAGCCTAGAGTTGTCAGGCATGCACCAGGTCAACCAAAAGACTGGCCTGGCAGGGCCAAGGCCTGCCCAGTCGAGCCTAGCTCAGTTGGGTTGCCAGGCACCCAGTTGCAACCAGGCTATTATACTTTTCTTTTTTTACAAATCTGCCTAGCCACATGGCTGGGCCCAACATGGTCTGTCAACACATACCATGTGCTGCCAGATCTGCCCCTTGCCAAAGAACAACTCATATGTAACATCAAATAGGCACAATTATATCATTTTAATAAACAACTTAAATACAACCCCAAGTTAGGCTGAAATTCATCATGCTAATGTGAACAGTTCATACAACAAGCATAGTTAACCCCCCATTAAGCCCATCACATATAGCTATTAAAGCAAGCATTGACAACAATCCCTTATCGACAATAATTTATGCTAAACCTGGTAGTTGTAAAGCTTAAAAGCACAAATGAAATACCTATATATAAGTCTTATTGCATCTCAGAGTCCATAACATGGACCATCCATGGAAAAACAAAAATGTCATAATGCCATCGCATAACAAACTATTTTTATCATGAATTAACTTTGGTTTTAGCATAACAAAAAGCATACACAGAAATTTAGTTTTGAAATTGTGAATAAAATAAAAAATGAATCCATGGAAATCAATATCTATTAAAAGAAACCTTCAAATACCCACTTTTACCACCAATAGAATTTTTGTTTTAACATGTACAAAATTTTATTTCATTTAACAAATGAAAAGAATCAAGAATACAACCATGGAGGAAGATCCATGGATCATCCTCCATGTATTTTAGAGAAACAACCATATAAACACTTTTTCCATGAATTTTCATCAAAATATTGCATGAAAATCCAATCTATAATCAATTTCTCATTTGATTCAAGAGAGGAGACCCGTACCTTTGATGTAGATCACCCAAAAGTAGTGGTAAAAGATCAAAAACGTGGATGGATGGAGAAAAATAGCTCTTCTCTTCCTCTTCTTCCTCCCATTATTTCCTCTCTATTTTCTCTTTCTTTCTTTCTTTTCTTTTTGATGTTTAAATAGGCCAAGAGGGGGTGATGCCCTCCCCTTTCTTCAACCCTCTCTAGATGAGCTGGAGATGGGGAGTTTCCTCATTTGAGGATTCTCACTTTCCCTTTCCAAAAAAATTTCAACTCTCTTATGTTTGACTTTTCAAAGTTTTTAACTAAAAAAAAAAAACCTTTCTAAAACCTATTTTAGCCTTCTTAGGCTTGCACAAGGACTCTTTTAAGAAGCCCTAATCAACCCTAAAATAAAAAAATTATAAATAACTAAAAATAATTAATTATTTAGTATTAAATAATTAATAATTATTTAAAAGTTTCCAAAAATAACCAAATTAACTAAAAAGCTTTTTAACCTTAATTAACTCAAATTTAAAGCTCCTAAATGAATTTAAAGCTATAAAATTGTTGTGCATGGGTTTGGATCTAGATCCGAATCCATGATCCAAATCTATTTTCAAAAATCCAAATAAATTTTGGAATGGACCAAATCTAGATTAATATGGGCCTTGGATAGAGTCCAGATCCATATTAATTTAGATCAAAAGCATTGGATCTAGTACGATCCAAATTCGGATCCAAACTGACAAACTACTCCTTTTTTTCAAAAAATACAATTTCTTGGCCAACCAAAACTCAAATTCTAAAAAGTAATATATTATTGCGATCGGTATTTTGAGACGCATCCAATGGTATATTACATGAATATAAATTCTGAATTTTGCCCAAAAATGACCTGAATTTCACTCGGATTTAAAGGTTGAAAATAAAACTCATTCTCATGTTTTGATTGGCTCGTCTTGACCTAGCTGATGAGACCTAGGCCAAGCTCAGACTCAAAAGCATCGATTAAAAATCAAGGTTTAAATGATTTTTCTCCGAGACTTAGTCAAATTTTTGAAAATAAAAATAAAAATGACTAAGTATGAAAATATGTGACATTACAATTTTAATCCCAGAATTAAATTTCCAACACTAGAATACAAAATAGTTGTTTTAGTTTAATTTTCATTTATTAATTAGAATTTAATTTTTAGCTGATTTAGATAAAGAATACTTTTTTTATTAGCATTTTTTTCTTAATTCACATTAACTTAGAATTGTTTTAGATTAGTTAGCTTAATATTAATTTAGTTTTACGTAATTAGATTATTTAGGTTAGTTAGTTTAGATTAAAAATAATTAGCCAAATTTTCTTTTTCTTATTAAATTATCGGTTTAGCATAATTAATATTGTATTTCATTAAATCATATTTCTTAAGTTAATTCCAGATTGAATTAGTTAATTAGGTAGTCCAGATTAAGTTAATTCGCGTTAATCTAGACTTAGGTTTAATTGTTAGTTCAGATTTTGACTTTTGCCTTGAATAGTTTGTAGATTTATAAATAGTTGATTCCTTTTCTTTATTCCATTATCGTTTTAAACATTGTTATATTATTTCCATTAAATCATATTAGATGTTGTTTAATATCAGTTTTAATTAACTACTTAGTTTTAAGTTAATTCATATTAGTAATTGTTAGTTTAGTTTTCATTTAATCTTGTATAGTTTAGCTCAAATTAGCATAGCTGATTTTTGTGTCTTGTTTTAACTCATAGTTAATTAAATAGGATGGATTAGTATAGTTATTATTTTTAGATATTATCATTAGTTAGAGTGAATCCGTATAGCATACTAGTTATTTATTAGTTGTTAGCTTAGTTAGTTAGTTTGTTATTTTTTTGTCATTTAGTGAGTTAGTTTTAATTAGTTTGAAATCTTGTTATAGGGTTAGCATACATGTTCTTGTTGTTAGTTAGTTAATAAAGTAGTTCCTATTTCTTGTTAGTCAGGTTAGTTAATTAGTTTAATTCTTGATTGTTTAGTTAATTAAATTCTTGATTAGCATATTAGTCAGTTAGTTGCTTTCTTGTTTTTTGCAATTAATCATTTCTTGATTCTTGTAAGTCATTAGATTACTAATTAGTTTAATATAAATTGTTGATTACATTAGTTCCTTATTGGTTCTTTTTAAATTTAATTTCCTTTTATATTTGATCATGCATATATTTTGCATTTTATACATACATTTTTATGCATGATCCATCAAAAAATTGCATTAAAAACTCATTCTTATTAGTATTTTTGAGAAACTGCTTTGAAATTGAAAATATAGGAATATCACATATTTCAAACTCTTCCCTGCATTTTTCAGTGTTTTGTTTAGTTTAAATTTTTTGGAGAACTTCTTGAAGATCCTATTCCATTCAAATAGCTTATTGGAGTACTCTCTTATCTTTCAATTGCTAGATCTGATATAACACACTCTGTACACACAGTCAGTCAATTTCAGCATGCTCCCACTTTTGTTCATATATGAGCAATTTTGCGTATTATTAGATATATTAAAACCCGTCTTTCTCAAGGCTTTTTTTTATCTACTTCATTTTTTTAGATTTAATTGCTTACACTGATGCTGATTGGGAAGGGAATCCCAATAATAAGCACTCAACCACTGGTTTTTGTATTTTTTTAAGGTGAATCTTTGATTTCGTGGCGATGCAAAAAGCAGTAAAAGGTATTGATTTCATCAACTGAGGCTGAATATTGAGCCATGGAAACCACAACGATAGAGGTAGTCGGGCTCAAGATGTTGTCTGATATGGGAGTTCTGGAAGGAGAATTCAATCAAAGTAGAGGTGGCTTTCATTTCCGATCAGTTGATGACTATCATGGTGGACCTTAGGAGACATCATCATGGTCACAGAGGCCTACGGTCTCAACAAAGCTTCGAAGCTCAAGGAATTATAGAGCCAATTGAAGAAGCATCCCAAGGACAACCCCTGGATTATATTAGGAAATTGGAACACAACTCGATGGGCGTCCAAACGTGTAGGATCCTGGCTAGGGCATGTGGAGAATGAAAATTTCAACATGATAGCCAATTGCGGGCTTATCGAGATCCACTCTTAAAATGCAACCATGACATGGCATAATCAATAGACAGACCTCAGATTCCGAGCAAAGCACCTAGACCGATGTCTCACCAATGATCCATGGATTCAATGATTCCCAAACACTGAGAGCAGTCTCATCCCTAAGACAATCTCGGATCACAATGAGATACTTATCAAAGCTACGAATCATTTTCGGTTGGACCCTCCCTTCAAATTGTTTACTTCTAGTCCAGCATGGAAGAATGCAAACTTATCATTCGATCAAGCTAGAACATGAAAGTCTGAGAGTGAACGATGTATATCCTCATGGACCGGTTGGAGTCCACCAAAATGAATCTGATAAAACGGGCGAAAATGAAGGTGGGATCCATTCCAGAAAAGATCAAAGGCATCCAAGCAACATGAGAGGAATGCCAATAACATCAGGAAGCAGGAGGCTTGGAAGAGATAACCAGGGAGATACAACTCAAAGATGAGCTTCAAAGATTACTCGAGATGAAAGAATCCATGTGGAAGCAAAAAGCTCGATGTAAATGGCTTGATGAAGGAGATAGAAATACATCTTTTTTTCCATTTATGTACAACTGGAACATCAAGAAAAACATCACATCTCTGATCAGCGATAATGAAACAGTTATCCAAAGACAGGAGGATATCAAGGGGGAAGCAATAAACTATTTTAGTAACTTGTTCCATAAATCGACATCCAATTCCAGCATCCTTACAGGGAAAGAATAGCCGAAAGTCCATGCATAAAAGTACGATCAACTAGTGACAAAAGTTGCAGCCTAAGAGATAAAACAAGCAATGTTTTAGCTCGACCCCAGTAGAGCCCCAGGTCCAGATGGTTTCTCGAGACTCTTCTTTCAAAAATATTAGCACATAGTAGGCCAAGATGTCATAAAGGCTATCAGAACCTTCTTCAATACTGGAAAGGTCTTGAAACACATCGGCTGCACATTTATGGTGCTAATCCCAAAAGCGGAAGGAGCCAACCGCTCGAACCAATTTTGACCTATAGAATTATGCAACTTTGTCTATAAGATATTTACAAAGATAATGGGGAATATGCTGAAGGAAATTTTAGATAGGATTATTAGTCTGAATCAACAGGCCTTCCTAAAAGACAGAAGTATCCAAGAAAACATCCTTATGGCCTATGAGATGGTGGATACAATGTTCACCAGCAAGAAAAAGGGTGTGATCTTTAAGACTGATATGGTTATGGCTTGTGATAAGTTGATTGAGATTTTTTTTTGAGTAAACCCAACAGTACTTTGGGTTTGCTGAGAAATGGATTGAGAAGATCATGATGTGTAAAAACTCTATCTTTTGCAGTGACAAGTAAATGTTCTTGGGTAGAACACTCTGAATTTTCTACTTGTAATTCTTCTTGAAAAACCTTAATTGAGTGACTTACGTTATACCTACTGCATCAGGGCTCTAAAGGCAGCGTTGAAATTTTTATTTCTTCCAAAGCGAGAGCAGACTTGTTTGGGAGTTCAAGGGCTACTCTCTTGCCCTTATCCATTTTCACATATTGAACTTTGTCATCTTCTTCTTCTTGATCTACTTCCTCAAGATCTATTTCTTTAGGATCCGTTTATCTTCCTTCCAATTGATCCAATTTCGCATTTGTGAGATGATCAGAGGATTTGGGTAGAAAGGTCTCCCCCAGTCCTTGGAACTAACCTCTTCTCAACTAGGATCTCAATTCCCAAGTGACTATGGGCTGTTTCTGGGTGTTCTTAGGTAGAATTATGGTCGTAGACTCAAGTCAAATTTGTAGAATCCTTTTGCAAAACCTCGGCTTTGGATTTACAAACAAACAAGAGTTCAAATCAATTAAGCAACACACAAATCAAGATTTTGAAAAAAGGAACAAGTTTTTTGGATCTTCTCAAAAGCTCCATGAATATGCAAGGTCGCTTCAATTGGAATCTAATATGATAGGCTTTCTTTGTATTAGACCTTTCACGATATACCTGAACTAAGGTTTTTGGTAGTGCGAGCGGGTTCACAATCTCCTTGATCTATAACTGATATACTCAAGTTGATATGTTTTGGTACTAGTGGCCATATATCCATAAATTCAGGATGATAGGACAAATTGGAGGGTTTTGAAAATCCAAACAGTAAGGGATCTCCCCTATACCAGAGGTTAATTGACTCTTTTGCACACCTGGTTTTATGAGACATCAAAGCTACAAATTTCTTATAGCTACTATTTTTTTAGACCAATATAGATTCCAAGCAGGGTGATCAATGCTACAATAATATATTTTTACCCTTTCAGAAACCATCGTTAAGTGCCTATACCAACCACACAATATATATCATTTATCTTGAGAAACAAGCATGTGAGAAAAGGACACACACACACACACACACACACAAACATATATATATATATATATATATGAAAAAAACCATAAACATAATAAACCCTAATGATAAATCCAATGATAATTATTAAATAAAACATAAGAAAACTGTAAAACCCAAGATTTTTTGGATGATTAAAATGAATAAATGATGGATTATTGATGCAATTATGGCTATAATTGTGAATTCTTGATTTTTTGAATTTTGATTAATTATGAACCTTTGTCTTAAGTTATGAATAATATTTCAAGAATAATTAAAAATGATAAATTATAGAGATTATATGAGTTTGGATCTTGAACTTCGGTTATGGATACAAAATTGCCATTTGGATCCAAGATGGATCTAGGGTACAGTTTGGTTTGGATAAAATCTAAATATTAATTGGATTCAATGGTTATGGATTGGACCTTCATAGGGGACGTCCTATGTGAACCCCCATTTGGATCCAGAAGTCTATATGAATTAGAATATCTTCTAATTTTAAATTCTTACCAATAAATCAAATAAAAATAAAAAAAGATGATAATTGATATTTTTTATTTTAAACACATTTTTAAAATAATAATTAAAGAAATTAAGAGAGTGGGACATTCCACACTTCTAGAAGAGTCTACATAAGTTTGAACATGCTAGAGTTGGTTGTTGAATAGTCAAACCTAATTATTTTATTTAAATAAAATTAGAAAAAAATCAAATAAGTAGAAAATTGGAGTCTAGAAGTATTAGGGTTGTGGAGAGGGCGAGTCCTTTCTCATAGAGTTAGGAATATGGAGAAGGGATATAAATACTCCCTCTCACACGTCCCTCTCACTTTCTCAGAAATCTCTCTCTCTTTCTCTTTCTCTTTCTCTCTTCTTTTTTCTTTTTTACTTGTTGCTTTTTCTCTTCTCCTAAAATGTCTAGGAGGTGTGGAGTAAGGTTGTGCAACCATTAAACCTACACATACTTTGATGATTATGGTGATAAAAGATATAAACACCCAAGAAAAAATGACTAAATATTTTATAAATATTTTGGGTGAATAGTAACACATAATAACAGACCATGTAAAAAGGATTTGATAAAAAACATTTTATATAAATTTCAAAAAATACATTAATCCGATAAAAATCTTATAGTTTACAGATTCTAGATTGAAACTCTATCAGAACAGAGTTCTATAAAAGTTTTTTAATTATTTCTGTATTTATTATTCTTGAGATCGGTTTGTTGGATTGTATTATGGACATGTACAAGCAACCATGGTAAAAATATCATAATTTTATATGTGTTATGTTATTCTTGACAGTTTTTATAAAAATGAGTCATCAGGGATCCAAATTTTCCTTGACGACTTATGCTTATAATCAAGTAGTAACATGTTTGAATCTTATGGTTTTAATGTATTTCTGACATATACTGTATATTATTAGTGTTTATAAACCTTATTGAATAATAAATAAATAACTAAACATCTAGAAATGATCTAAATAGTAATCTATGCTGGTTGAAATTGATAGAGATGACAAAATCTTGGTTATCTTGTTAATCGAATGTTTTATTTGTTTCAAACAAAGAGTACCTTTGTTTATATGATCATGTTTAGAATGTTTAGCTTGTTTAATATTTGAATTTATGATTGACTTAATGAAGATTTAATGAGTTATGGTTGAGGTAATCAAAACCCTGATTTCTTAGAAATCGATTTAGGGTTTTCAGTGCTTTCTTAGATTTTGATTCTTTCAAAAGCTTATGTTGTTGAGATGTGATGTTTTCAAGTTTTATTCAACATAAACTGAATTAAGTTATGTGTATTCATCTTGTTAAGCATGATTACAACTCTACATAATAAAAAATATTAAGTCTTTTCGGTTTGAGCTTATGGACACCTAGATCGGGGGAAATGACTTATGTGTTTTGGTTATGAGCTAGTTGTAGTGATTTTTTTAAATTTGTATATTATAATGAATATTCTATTTAGATCTGATATGATTTGAGAACTAAAAAGTCAAGATATAAATTGGGGTCAGGTCAAGTTTCTCAGTGAAGGTTTATGGGAGCTCTTATCGAGAAAGTCAGGTTTATGGCTTTTATAAATTCAAATTTGAATCATATTAGATCTTATATAAATATTTATGATAGAGATAAATATGAGTTTGATTGCTTTGATTATGGTGTAGGAAAGCCTCATTTCTAAGAAAAATGCTCCTATATGTATTATAATTAAAATTTGTGAATCTATTCAATTATGATAGTTTAATTATGTCATTTTATGATAAACTGATTATGAGTATGTTTGTAAGTGCAAAGCATGTGAAAGATAAATATGAACATGTTGATTTTATTGCATATTGGTCATATGTGTGGATTTAGAATGATATATATTTGTGATATTATTGCATGCTTATTCTTGAATATTGGAAATATTGTGATATTGCATGAATAAATTGCTAAATAACATGTTGACATGATTCCTAGTTATGCAAATGCATGTTATGCTTTAAGATACAATATTTGTTAAATGCATGCATGATTGATAGAAATCCCACAGGGTTGCATGAGTACTTAATGTGCTTGATAAATTAAGAATTTATGGTTCCAAAAGACAGAATAATGAGATGGCAATACACTAGCTTAAATGGTAGATGCATTTTCCTATAACCTAATTAATAAAATAACCCTGAGCAGGATTTCGGGTATGCCTTACTGAGGTATGCTGAACCAAAATGGTCTTTGGTCTATCTTAGAGAGGGTAGACGGTATGAAACTCTCTGGGCCTTTCTTTCTTATTATGTTGTGAGGGACAATGCCTCGATGGTCCCCTAGCCTAGAGAATTTAGATAGACCAGAACTGTTTCTTATATCCTAGGCGGGCATGTCCCTAATACTTCTACAGAAGTGAGTGATCATGATCATCATTGTGGTATGAAGCCACACTCCTAGGTAGATTTCTCTCAAAGCACGTCGTTACCTCTCACGGTCTGACTCCGTTCTTGAGGGATACGACTCAACAACTACTCAGGAAAACTAAAATACATAGCAAAATAAACACCTGGGTAGTCTAGGTCATTTCGTGTTGGTCCTACGCATACACGATAGGCATTTGATAATCAAGTGAAACATAAAATACTGGTTCACTTTACTTTACTATACTTTTATTTATGTTAATGTGATTATGAGAATTCATGTGTATTAATAGATGTCTCGATTTTATTTGGAATAACGTTATAGATGTTTGAAATTGTTATATCACATTTGTGCATGTTTTTCTTTCTTGAATCTTGAATGCGTGAATATCTTGTGAAATTGTTTACTCTATCTATTAGATATTTAATGCAGTTCTTTAGTTATTAATGCATATTATGTAAGCTTTATGTATCGTATCTTGCATTAGCTGTGTGAATTTTACTGAGACTTTTTAAAGTCTCATGCTTTCAAAATAAAATATTTTCAAGTAATATATGATCTGTGGAGCGAGTGCAGGATGCTGGAGCGGGTTGTGAGGACTGATGATTTCGATGGTTTGAAGGGATACTTGTCACGTTTCAATTTCAATAATTATTGATTATTTAATTGACTATTTATTTAAACAATTGCCTTAATGGTTCAATACTTAAATGTGACTATTTCATGTTCAATTGCTTTCTCTTATTGGTATGAATGGATAATGTTTTAAAATGTAATGTGTCTGGGAGATTTAACCAAAAATCTAGTTTAATAAATTGATTTCCAAAATCAATATTTTCCGTTGTATTTGCTCACACCAGTAATAACTTAAGGATTTTGTCATTTAGATGCTTTATTCTCAAACTTTGTTTTAAATAGCTATTAAATGATGATGCATGCATAAGTTGACTTCTTAGAGCTTATTACAGTTAAAGCAATGTTAATAATGAAAGACTTAGATTAATAATTTCTTTCATATAATGGTTCAATCAGATTTTGTTGACGGTGATTTCGTACTTGATCTGGTATTAGGAGGCTAAGACATGCTCGCGCTTGTGTTCAGGCAGACTGTTTAGTACTTGGTACGGTTGGAACGAGTTCGTTGATGAGACTGTTGTTGTAATATCACATATCTTTGTACTTAGTCATTTTCTGATATGGCCAAAAAAAATTCTAAGTCTGAGAGAAAAATCAATTGGACCCCGTTATTTAGACCGATGTTTTTGAGTCTGAGCCTGGCTCAGGTCTCATTTATAAGGTTGAGTCAAGCCAATTGAAGTGTAAGAAAGAGTTTTGAATTCGACAATTAAATTCAAGCAAAATTCAGGTGAAATTCAGGTTATTTCTAGGTAAAGTTCAGAATTTGATATTAATATAATATGTCGTTGGATGCGTCTCAGAATTCTGAGCACAACGATATTTTATTTTCCTCGATTCGAGCTACAGTTGGTTCGAAAATTGCATTTTTCTAAAAATTAAGCAGTTTGTCGAAACAGATCCAGAGTTGAATCAGGTTGGATCCAATGCATATGATACAAATTATTATAGATTTGGATCTTATTTAAGACCTACTTAAATCTGGATTTAATTCAGATCTTAATCCATTTTCATTTTGGGTATGAGTTTGGATTTTGAATCCGGATCCAAATCCAAGCCCAACAGTTTTCTAGCTTTAAATTCAATAAAAGGCTTTAATTTGGAGTTTATCAAGGTTGGGGAGCCTTTTGGGTTAATTTGGCTATTTTTAGAAGATTTTAGATAATTTTATTTAATTAATATTTAATAATTAATTATATTATATTATATTAATTCTGAAAATTCAATTTAGGGTTGAGTAAGACTTCTTAAAAGAGTATTCCTACTTACCTAAGAAGGTTTAAGAAGATTTGGGAGAGTTTTAAAAGAATTGGGAAGTTTTAGAAAAAGGTCAACAAGGATTTTTTTTTAAACAAGTTTGGCAACTTGGGAGAGTTCTCATATTGGGAACTCTCCAGCCCTTTTAGAAAGGGCTAGAGAAGAGGAGAATGTCACCCCCTCTCACTCTCTTTATATAAAAAAAAGGGGAAAGAAAAAGGTGAAAGTGCACTAGGATCGAGGCAACGAGCACTAGAGGGGGGGGGTGAATAGTCTTTTAAAAATTTCTGCAGAATATTGAATGATTTTGCAAATCTCAAAGCAAACACACAAAGAACACAAGATTTTATTCTGGTTCGGTCTATCCCGACCTACATCCAGTCCCCAAGCAAAACCCGCTTGAGATTATCCACTATCAACCTTGTAAACTACAAGATCACACAGACCATAACCGGTCCCACTTTCAGTAACAATTCTACTGAAAGCAAACAACTCCTTTACACCAAGGAGTCCTTTTTACAGAAAAGAAATAACAACTTACAATACAACCTATGAGCCTTCCTTTTGAATGCAAATGAGATGCAATTGGCTTTTGAGGTTGTTGAAACACTCTACTCACGAATTCACTATCTCTCAAAGTGATTTGAGTGAAAAACTGAAGTGAAAATATCACGTGAGTGAGAAAACAAATACTTGAATGAATAGGAGTGAAAAGCAATAAGTAAATGATTCAAATCGATTGAATTCTTGTTGTTTCTCTGTGTTTTTTAGTGTAAAATGCACTCATATTTATAGTTAAAAGATTTCATACGTTGAGAGTATGAAAGGGTGTCAAAATAGTCCATTTCGAACGATCAAAACGTTTGAAAAATGAAAAGACACGCCTTTTTGAAGTTTCAGGAAAATGACAAAATTAGTCGACTGAAACATCAGTTAGTCGACTAATAGTTAGTTATTAGTAGACTGACAGTTATCGTTGGCCGATTGATCTGTTAATCGAGCCGTTTGAAAATCTGAACTTTTGAAACTTAGTCGACTTGAGAAAAGTTAGTCGACTGATAATATTATCAGTAGACTGAAAAACCTTTTAGTCGACTGCTGCTAAAAACTTCTGAAAAACAAACATTCTGTTTGGTCGACTGATATAAAGCATTAGTCGACTGCTGCTAAATTTTCAGAAAACACATGTTTTGTTCAGTCGACTGATAAAACCATTAGTCGACTGCTGCTAATTTTCCAAAAAACAGACATTCTGTCCAGTCGACTGATAAAACCTTCGGTCGACTAATTTGACAAGAATGACTTTTTAGAAAATATGGCGCGAAAGGATTAGTCGACTGATAAGTCTATTGGTCGACTAATAAACATGAAAATTTAAGAAGAGAGTTTTCTAAAAAGATTTTCAAAAGTGTTTCTTTTAGAAAAGTTTTTCTAAAGACTTTTAAGGTGAAATGCAACCTACATATGCACTCTAAGTAAGGCTCTTACAAGAATCTAAGACTTTTAATGAATTAAACATTTGCATACTACTCTTCAAAGATTCTTCATCGAATTCTTCAATTTCTTCATAGCCTTAGCTGAAATGCAGTTGATTCCACTTGCTCATCATCAAAACCTTGTACTTGAAGTATCATGTATGGCTTCATTGTCGTAACAATCTCCCCCTTTTTGATGATGACAAACTTAATCAAAGATGAAGCATTTAGATGCATAGATGGAGATTTTACTCCCCCTATCAATATGCTGCAAAACATTAAAAGTTAGCACATTTAAAGCACATATATCACATATTGATTGGTTTGCATTTCCATTCATCATTTCTTCATGCATTTAGAAATACATTCATTCAAAGCTTTCTTTTTCTCTTAATTTTGCATTTCTCATGCAAGATCTCCCGCAATGTAATTGCTATCATCTTTTTCTCAAGATCTCCTGAAAGTTCAATGTAATGCTATCTTTATCTTTTTCTCCCCCTTTGTCAGAATAAAAAAGAGTAAGGGCAAAAATAGCATAAGCAAAATAGAGATACAAGTTTAAAAATATTACAACCCATAAAGTATGTATTTCAAAGATCAAAGATCAGAAAAGAGAGTTTAGCAAATCCTTAATGGCAGTTACATCCTTCTGAATTGAAGCAAGTTGTTGAGTCACATCTTCACGAAAAGTGTATTGATGCAGCTCCAAAGCTTCCAGTCTCTGCATAACTTCATCATGGTCTTGACTTGTCAAAAATTTCTTTCTTTTTGCATGAGATGAAGGTGTCGCAGAAGGTGAAGGTTCAGAAATAGATGGTTCATTAGGATCAGATGGTTCAGTTTGATCAACATTTAAAGGAGGCAGATATTTAATTTTCATTCTTTTAAAAATTGTTTGATCAAAGAATTCTTTTTGCTCAATGTATTTTTCATTTGTTAAAGGAACTTTGAAATGTCTAAAAATACGGGTTAAAAGACAACCATAAGGAAGAAATGGTTTTTGTTTCTACAAGTTTGTAAAATACACATTGGCCCAGTTGACAAAAATATTTCCAAATAAAACATAAAGAGCCGTAGATAGATCTGTGGAATAATAATCAAAAGAACCAGTTTTGGGTAGAACATTGTGGGCAAGGATTCGTCCAGCAATGCGTGCATGAGTTTGAAGATTAGTATTTTTGAAAGGAGGGCAGTGAGGTGCTTCTGGAAGAAGAATTTGTTCAAAAACTTTTTCATCATTCAATTCAATAGTGTTGAAAAGAGTGTCTGAAGGTGGAATTTCAAGAATTTCTCCAAGTAATTTCGAATCAAACTCGATTTCAACATCACGAACCAGAGAGGACAAAACTCCAGTTTCATGATTCATTTGTAAATTCGTGTAAAACAAGTGAATAAGAAACGGATAATGAAGGGTATCTGCACAAGCATAAAAAAGATGTGAAATACCAGGAAATAATCCTCTTATTTTGTAACGAGAAAACAAGTGAAATAGAACATTTCGGCCTGGTAAAATAGGTAGTGCAGAAATTGATCCAAAATTATCATAGAGAAGAGGATTGCGAAGTAATCTTAGTGAAAAGCCATGTCTTGAAGAAGGTGTAGGAGGAGGAGAACCTAAACCTTTTACAGATGCAGACTTCGTACGAGGCATGGTTAAAAAAATAGAGTTACCAAAAACAATGACGACTTCCAAATGATTTCCGGCAGAAGTAGAACGCTGTCCGGCGATGTGAAACAGAACCAGAGGAGGATACAATGGCTGACGGTGAGTGAGAAGTCGACCACAAGGGGATTTCGGCAATGCACTGTCACACAAGAGAGTTCCAGCGTGTTTTGAAGATGCGTCAGTCACTGCAAGAGGATTCCGGCGTTTCAAGATCACGGCCAGAAGATTCCGGCGTCTCCCTGTTACGGTAAGAAAATCCCGACGAAGATGGAGTCGAACGACACTCCGAGGGTTTTTCGGAAGAGAGAGAGGCAAGAGAGAAAGAGGGGTTTTCATTTTTTAAGGGTTTCGTTTTTAAGAAAAACGAAAAGGTACGAAGTGAAACGATGCCTCTTTTAAAAAAAAATGGGTTTTAAAACAAATCCAAGGGGTGTCGGGTCCCTTCATTTAAATTTTTTTTTAAAAAATTTAGTCGACTAAAACTTTATCGGTCGACTAAAAAGTGCGACTTATTCTAAAAATATCATCAGTCGACTAGAAATATATCGGTCGACTAATATGATGCGATACATTCCAAAAAATAAAACACCAGTCGACTATAATTTTATCGGTCGACTAATATAGTGCGATTTTGAGATTTTGTTCAAAAATCAACATTTTTATAAATCCAAAAACAAGCAAATACCTAGTTCTCTCCTAATTCTCATAAAATCTTCATTTTTAAGAGGTTTAGTGAAGATATCGGCATGTTGTTCTTTAGTGGAAATAAAATTTAACGAAATATCTCCTTTTAACACATGATCTCTTAAAAAATGATTTCTAACTTCAATATGCTTAGTTTTTGAGTGCTGAATTGGATTTTTCGAAAGATTTATAGCACTAGTGTTATCACAATAAATAGTTGTTGTGAAGTAATTCAAACCAAAATCTTTTAAGGTTTGTTTCATCCATAGAACTTGTGAACATGCTAAACTAGCCGCTATATATTCTGCTTCAGTTGTTGAGAGTGATACTGAATTTTGCTTTTTGCTAAACCAAGAGACTAAGGAATTTCCTAAGAAATGACAAGTTCCACTAGTACTCTTGCGATCAGATTTACTTCCTGCAAAATCTGCATCACTATATGAAACTAAATCAAAGGAAGATGATTTTGAGTAAAACAAACCGAAATCTGAAGTATCTTTCAAATAACGAAGAATTTGTTTTACTGCAGTTAAATGAGATTCCTTTGGATTAGCTTGAAATCTTGCACACATACAAACACTAAACATAATATCAGGTCGACTAGCAGTTAAGTATAATAGAGATCCGATCATACCTCTGTAGAGCTTAGTATCTACACTTTTACCATTTTCATCTTTATCAAGAGAAGTAGTTGTACTCATAGGATTCCTTCTTGATTTAGATTAGTCCATCCCAAATCTCTTGAGAATTTCTTTTGTATACTTAGCCTGATTGATGAAGATTCCTTCTTCAGTTTGCTTTATTTGAAGTCCAAGGAAGTAGTTTAATTCGCCCATCAAGCTCATTTCAAACTCTTTCTGCATAGCTTTAACAAATTCTTTACAAAGAGAATCATTAGTAGAACCAAATATTATGTCATCAACATAAATTTGCACAATAAGAATATCTGAATTAAGATTTTTAATAAATAAAGTGGAGTCTACCCGACCAATGGAAAAACCAGATTGTTCTAGAAAATTTCGTAGTCTTTCATACCACGCTCTTGGTGCTTGTTTGAGTCCATACAAAGCTCTTTTCAATTTGTAGACTTTTTCTGGATATTTCTCATTTTCAAAGCCTGGAGGTTGCTCTACATAAATTTCTTCATTGATGTATCCATTTAAGAATGCACTCTTAACATCAATTTGATATAACTTGAAGTTCATGTAACTAGCAAAAGCAAGCATCATTAGAATTGACTCTAATCGAGTCACTGGTGCATAGGTTTCATCAAAATTTATGCCTTCTTCTTGATTATAACCTTGTGCCACTAGCCTTGCTTTGTTATGAATGACTTCACCATTTTCATCCAGCTTATTTCGGAAGACCCATCTTGTTTTAATTACCGGATGATCCTTTGGTCTATCAACTAGATCCCAAACATCATTCCTAGTAAATTGGTTAAGTTCTTCAGACATGACCAAAAGCCAAAATTCATCAACACAAGCCTTATTGATATTCTTTGGTTCTAATTTAGATATGAAAGCAACATTTGCAATATATTTTTCTAACTGCCTTCTAGTTTGGACACCACTCTTTATTTCACCAATAACTTGTTCATGTGGATGATTAGGAACTTCTTTCCAAACCGGTTGAAGAGGAATATTTTCTTGAGAAGTACTCTCTATCAAGGGTTCTTCTTGAAGTATTACTTCTTTTCCTTCGCTTAGAGGTATAACCTGCTCACAATTCTCATCAAATGCAACATGTAAAGATTCTTCAATACAAGATGTTCTTTTATTGAAAATACGATATGCTTTACTTCTAGAGGAATATCCAAGAAATATTGAGTCATCTGATTTTGAATCAAACTTATCAAGATTATCTTTGGTATTTAACAAGAAACATTTACTACCAAAATTTTTGAAATATGAGATCTTTGGTATACGATCATAATACAATTCAAAACATGTTTTATGTAAAATTGGTCGAATAAGAACACAATCTAAGACATAACATGCTGTATTAATTGCTTCAGCCCAAAAGTATTTTGGTAAATTTTTATCTTGAAGCATGGTTCTAGCACATTCTTGCAAAGTTCTATTATTTCTTTCAACAACTCCATTTTGTGGAGCCGCTCTAGGAAAAGCCAAGTTGTGAGATATACCATGTAAATCACAAAACTTTAGAAAAGATTCATTTTCAAATTCACCACCATGATCACTACGAATTTTAATAATAGATGTAGATTTTTCATTTGTAATTCTTCTACAAAGTTTAGAAAATTCTGAAAAAGCATCATTTTTGCTTTTTAGAAAAATCACCCATGTAAACCGAGAATAGTCATCTACTATAACAAAAGCATACTTGCTACCATTCAAACTTTGAATTCTAGATGGTCCAAATAGATCTAAATATAAAAGTTCAAGAGGACGTTTTGTTGAAACTATATCTTTTGCTTTAAAAGAACTCTTGATTTGTTTACCCCTTTGACAAGCATCACATAAGTGATCATTTTTATATGGTATTCTAGGTAGGCCTCTTACAAGATCATTCTTGGATAATTTTGAAATAATTTTAAAGTTAACATGTCCAAGTCTCTTGTGTCATAACCATTGAATTTCATTTGAAACAATAAGACATTTTTTATTAAAAGAGGGTAATTCATCTAGATATAGTTCATACACATTGTTTCTTCTTTTACCTTTAAAAATGATCTTTTTAGATTGAAAATCAGAAATTAAGCATAAATCATTTTCAAAAGAGACATGAAAACCTTTATCACATAATTGACTGATAGATATTAAATTATGCATTAAACCATCTACTAAAAGAACATTTTCTATCAAGGGAAATTTTGGATTACCAATATTACCAATACCTATCACTTTTCCCTTGTTATTGTCACCAAAGGTGACGGTTCCTCCATCCTTATTTTGGAGGGTGGAAAATAACTTCGGCCTTCCAGTCATATGTTTGGAACAACCGCTGTCCAATATCCATTTGCTCCTTATGTTGTGTACCTACAACAAAATCAGAAAACAGAGCATTTGACCCCTTTCTATTTTCGGGTCTATGAGAGTTAGTCTTAGGAACCCATATCCATTTGGATTTTGGTTTCCTTTGATAATAAATATTCTCTCTATAAAAGGATTTAGAATAAACATGTCTAGAATAATCATATCTAAATGCATTTCTATTAGAACTAGAAAGTTTAGTTCTATGAACAAAAGGTTGAGAATAATGTCTTTGATTTTTCACCACATAGTTTGGTCTATTTTGAGTATCAAAGAAGCTATATCCTAATCCGGTTTTATTAACCGAGCATCTTTGAGAACCAAGAAGTTTTTCTAGATTCTCTTGACCATTTGTGAATTTGGTCACTATAGAAAGAAGATCATTTGACTTTTCTTTAAGACTAGATATTTCTTTTTGTAAGAGATTGGTTCTAACTCCAATTTCTTTTATCTCAAGTGCTTGGCAAGAATTTTCCTTCTTGAGATCTTCTATTTCTTAAAGTAACACTTTATTTTGAGAGTCAAGAGTTAAATTTTCAGTTTTTAACTCTTTATTTTTAGAACTAAGACTCTTAAATTTAGCATATAAATCATTAAATGCTTCAAATAACTCATCATAGTCAAATTGACTTACCGAATCTTCTTGTGCTACAAAACACATGTTGGCGACTTCTTCATTTGATTCTTCATCGGAAGAGGAGTCACTATCATCCCAACATGCTTGAAATGCCTTTTTCTTCTTGAATTGGTCCTTGGGCTTGATTTTGAGAAAAGGACAATCTTTCTTGATATGTCCTGCCTTTTTGCAGTTAAAGCACTTTACTTCATTGGGAATGGAAGAATCTGCTTTCTTTGCCTTTCTTTGAAATCTTCCCTTTTTGATGAATCTTCTGAATTGCCTTGTGATGAGGGCAATATCTTCATCTTCATCTTCTTCTGAATTTTTTGAGTCAGAAGTAGCCTTAAAAGCAAGAGATTTCTTCTTAGGCTCTTCTTCTTGTCTGTCTTGAAGTTGGACCTCATATGCCATTAGGTTACCAACTAAGTCTTCAAGAGTGAGAGTATTGAGATAATTTGCTTCTTCAATAGCAGTGGTTTTTCTCTCCCATTCAAGAGTTAAACACCTTAGAATCTTTCTCACTAAATCCACTTGTGAATATTCTTTTCCAAAGGATTTCAAAGTGTTAGTTATATCGGTCATTCTAGTTACCATGTCCGATATAGATTCATTTTGCTTCATTTTTAACAATTCAAATTTATGAACTAAAAAAGCAATTTTAGATTCCTTTACCTTTGACGTACCTTCGTGAGTTACTAGAAGAGTATGCCAAATTTCATTTGCTGTAGAGCATTGAGAGATGCGTTTGAATTCTACCTTGTCAACGCCACAATATAATGCATTCATGGCTTTGGCATTCAGTGAAGCAGTCTTCTTTTCATCATTGGTCCATCGGCTGAAATCAGTTGATGGAGTTTGGTACTTTTCTGAAACAACTCTTCAGATATCGAGATCCATGGATTACAAGAATATTGTCATTCTTACTTTCCAGTATCCATAGTTTGTTCCCTCGAAGAGAGGAGGACGAACAGAGGAGCATCATTCTTTGTGCTGAGATGTTGTAGTTGCCATGCTAGATGATGGTCAAATCAAAGTAATAGCAAACCTGTGCTCTGATACCAAATGAAAGTGCACTAGGATCGATGCAACGAGCACTAGAGGGGGGGGGGGGGGGGGTGAATAGTGCTTTTAAAAATTTCTGCGGAATATTGAATGATTTTGCAAATCTCAAAGCAAACACACAAAGAACACAAGATTTTATCCTGGTTCGGTCTATCCCGACCTACATCCAATCCCCAAGCAAAACCCGCTTGAGATTATCCACTATCAACCTTGTAAACTACAAGATCACACAGACCATAACCGGTCCCACTTTCAGTAACAATCCTACTGAAAGCAAACAACTCCTTTACACCAAAGAGTCCTTTTTAAAGAAAAGAAATAACAACTTACAATACAATCTATGAGCCTTCCTTTTGAATGCAAATGAGATATAATTGGCTTTTGAGGTTGTTGAAACACTCTACTCACGAATTCACTATCTCTCAAAGTGATTTGAGTGAAAAACTGAAGTGAAAATATCACGTGAGTGAGAAAACAAATACTTGAATGAATAGGAGTGAAAAGCAATAAGTAAATGATTCAAATCGATTGAATTCTTGTTGTTTCTCTGTGTTTTTGAGTGTAAAATGCACTCATATTTATAGTTAAAAGATTTCATACGTTGAGAGTATGAAAGGGTGTCAAAACAGTCCATTTCGAATGATCAAAACGTTTGAAAAATGAAAAGACATGCCTTTTTGAAGTTTCAGGAAAATGGCAAAATTAGTCGACTGAAACATCAGTTAGTCGACTAATAGTTAGTTATTAGTAAACTGACAGTTATCGTTGGTCGACTGATCTGTTAATCGAGCCATTTGAAAATCTGAACTTTTGAAACTTAGTCGACTTGAGAAAAATTAGTCGACTGATAATATCATCAGTAGACTGAAAAACCTTTTAGTCGATTGCTGCTTCTGAAAAACAAACATTCTGTTCGGTCGACTGATAAAAAACATTAGTCGAATGCTGCTAAATTTTCAGAAAACACATGTTCTGTTCAGTCGACTGATAAAACCATTAGTCGACTGCTGCTAATTTTCCAGAAAATAGACATTCTGTCCAGTCGACTGATAAAACCTTCGGTCGACTAATTTGACAAGAATGACTTTTTAGAAAATATTGCGCGAAAGGATTAGTCGACTGGTAAGTCTATTGGTCGACTAATAAACATGAAAATTTAAGAAGAGAGTTTTCTAAAAAGATTTTCAAAAGTGTTTCTTTTAGAAAAGTTTTTCTAAAGACTTTTAAGGTGAAATGCAACCTAAATATGCACTCTAAGTAAGGCTCTTACAAGAATCTAAGACTTTTAATGAATTAAACATTTGCACACTAGTCTTCAAAGATTCTTCATCGAATTCTTCAATTTCTTCATAGCCTTAGCTGAAATGCAGTTGATTCCACTTGCTCATCATCAAAACCTTGTACTTGAAGTATCATGTATGGCTTCATTGTCGTAACAAAAGGAAAGAAAGAAAGAGGGAAAGATGATATAGAGAAGGAGAGGAAGAGTAAGAAGAGGAAGAAGAATCTTCTTCTCCAGTCATCCAACCTCTATTTTTCTTGTCTCTTCCAATTTTCAATAAGGTACGGATTCCTCTTTTGATTTTGAATGAGAAAAAGAGTACAAATTCGTTTTCATTCAATAGTTTAGTGAATCCAATGAGAAAAGTGTAAATATTAATATTCACCCTAAGATCCAAAGTGAAGCTAACCTTTTTCCCTTTTTTCAAAATCTATTTCAATATATATATACATAACAACATATGTGTGTGTTCTTATATGCGTTTTTACATATATGTATAAATATACATATCTAAATATTTTAATGTGCTATTGATCCATGGAGCTGGACCGATCTGTCCTGTGTTTAACGTGGGCAGATGTGGTCCAGATCTTGGGTTTGCAGTTCTAAAAAGAAATAGGGTTCAACGCAAATCTGATTCATTAGAAAAAAATTCTGGTTACGCTTATGGACATGTAAAACAAAGAGATCTGTTTTGATTATGGTTCTCTAAGTGAATAGCATGCATTGAGGCATGCACATGGTGGTTTATTTTCTGTGTTGACTTATATGAAATCATAAACCAACATATGATTGACGTTTGGAAAAGGAAAAAAAATTGCCTAATGCATGCAGACTTGTTTGTGTACTCGTGAATGCCTAATTGGAAATCTGTATGTATAAGAGTACATGATTTTAAAAAAAAATTAATTATGTATATACAACAATATGTTGTTTTGCTTTAGGTGTCATAGTCTGACCGACAGAAGAGTCAAGCTATGCTCGACTGGCTAGACCTGGGCCATTAAAGTGCAGCCTCGTCAGGCCTGACTTGGTTTTTGCAGGACCCAGCCGAGTGGGGTCAGCTGGGGAAACTTCTGTAATCTTCTAAAGAAAAAAAAGTTTTCTTTTAAACCCCCAGCCAACTCACAATTGGCTGGGTGCAGGCCAAGTTTTAGGCCCAGCCAACTGTTAGTCTATTGGGCATGATTCAGAGTGTTTAATGGATTTGTATATGATGATTTGTTTAGCAGAATACTTGGTGAATGTTTATGAACCCTGTCATGCCTGGTTGCAATGAAAACAAGATACCCATGTTATGAAAATTGGTTAGGCATGCATCTATGTTAGCAATATGACAGAAACGGATTATGGGTGCTACCATGATCTAGTTAAACATGTATACAATTTTTCTGTGTTTCTTAACCGTGTTTCAAAAGAATATATTTTGAATGTAATTCACATGATGAGCTTAATGGTGCAAGTGACTTGGTGTAATGTTGCGTGCCTAGGCATTATGTTAAGTGCAAAGTGTGTGCATAATGCATAAGTATATATATATATATATATATATATATATATATATATATATATATATATATATATATATATATATATATATATATATATATATACACACACACACACACACACACAACTGATTGAGCCAATGACTCCGACCGAGTGGGGCTCGGCTGGGGCTGCACACAATCATATGAAAAGAAAAGAAAAGGGGGAGAGCTTGTGTAGCAGGATGTGTGTTCTGCTACAAGCAGCTGAGTGGGTTCAGCTAGGTGGGGTTTGAACCCCAGCCGACGGGGTCGGCTTGTCCTGAAAGGCCTGCATCAAGAACAAGCACTTTTAGCACTTGGCTTGTAAAATTTGGAATTTTAATCTCTCTATCCATGTTAAATTTCAAGAATTGTTTATATGTTTGATGTGACATGCTTAAGCATCATACTATGATAAAGTTTGCTTCAATGGCACGGGCATAAATAAGATTTATGTGTGTTTTGTATGTACATACATGCACAAATGCTCACTTGTCCAACTTAAGATGATTCATAAATGAAAGAATGTTTGTGAAATGGTCATATAAAGGTACATGCACATGAATATCGAGCACATGCACATGAAGGTGATATATCATGCACACGTTAAATTTGCATATATGAATGTGCATTTAGAAAGCATGCAGTTTATTTCCTATATGGCATGTTATGATTTTTGCATATGGTGCATCAATGATCAAAATGAATCATCATGAGGTGGGTGAGCTTCAAGTTGTGGTTTGCTCATTTATTTATTTTAATTGCATCACAAAAATCACATTAATATTTTGCACTGTATTGCATTGTTCTATGTGTTTCTATGGGCAGGAGTCTCGTGATGGCTCTCGCAGGGGTAGATGTGAGTTGTTGCCTTTGTTTGCATGCTGAATTGCAAATTAAAGAAATGAGATAATAATAATCTAATAAAAATAAAAGAACTGTGTAATATACTTTCTAAGATGTCTCGTCAAGAGTACGAGACTCTTGGAGTTTCGGTTTTGGGGGACCACAATGATACAAAAACTCTGTGTGTATTATTTGATTTACCCTGAACCCGATATTGAGGTTCTTTCTCCTAGCCACGATTTTAGGGATAGTCTGCCACTTTGTCTGGGGGTGGTGTGTAGACGCAACTGTTGTTTTGGTATACAAAAAAAAAGTGACACTTGTGAATGGGTGATCCCTGGTGTGCCCGACATTATATGAGTGGTCTAATGTTTCGAAGGTTATTTCGATCGAGGGATAAGTTTGGAATACAGTAATAAAATACAAATTGTGTGCTAAGCAACCATAAGAACCTAACTTGACCTCGAAGATTTTATCCGTTTGGTATATTCACGGGCAATAGTAATTAAAAAGGAAAACTTAAATTATGTGCATTTAATAGAGACATGCATATGAAAAGAACATTCTCATAAGATGTGATAATTTACTCATGCATTGCACTGAAGCCATGCATATTTCTGCTATGAGCTAGACCATGCATGTTTACATGTTCTCTTAAGTGTTAAATGTTGGTGTATGCATAATGTTGTTCCCCAATGCATGCTAAATGATTGTATTGCTTGTTGTACTTTTTTCCTTTCTTCACATGGTGTTTTCCACGTTATATTTCTTATACTGAAAGCAAAGTGATACTGGATGCTCTCTGCTGCATCTTTTTCTTTTTTTTTCATCTAACGGTTTACATGGTCTCGTTTTGGAACGAGGGAGATCAATCCAATAATTTCAAAGTGTAGGGACGGGAGTTACTCTTTTAAAAGTGTGCAATGACATTGCACTTGATCCTCCCTCCTTTCTTTGTTTTTTGGCTTATGAGATCCAGGATTCACTTCTCTCTCTCTCTCTTTCCACATGATGCACTGAACCAACATTTTCCTTCTCTAATCTTATGCATGATATATGCATCATCTCTCCACCATTGTGGAAGAGACAGTGAGAACCCCAAATTGCCTGTGCATGTTGAGGTCACTCAGGGTGTGTTGACTAGGCAGTCCAACACACCCCTGAATATGCTGAACATACACCATAGGTAAAACACAAATATTTTGAACTTAGCTGGAATCAAATTCAATATGGTCGCTGCCAATTCAATCTCGGACTTGGATAGTGCAATGCTTTACTGGATCCAAATTCAATTAGCTCCTCAACGTAATATTATCTAGTGATGAACATAACGTAGATGATGAAGAGCCCTAATACATTGGAGATGATATAAATGTTGAAGGAGGAGAAGAAGAAGATAATGCTGATGATTGATGGTATATTTTCAAAAAGCTTGGTTATTGTTTCATTTGTTATTTTTAAGAAACTTGGTTATATATCACATGCAACTCATAGATAAATAAATGCTTCATATGTTATTTTATGGTTGTATTTTGTGAAATTCATCATTGTTTCATGCATTATGATTTTTTTTAAATTTTTGCTAATTTTTTATGTTTTTTGAAATTTCTATTAAAAATTTATGATATGTATCTTATTTTAGACCAGACCGATATGGGTAGCGATACGATACTTACAACCTTGGGTAGAATTGCCATTTTTGGATCAGGTTACAGTAGAGGAAGTAGGAGATGTAGAAGCCAATTCTAATCCCCTCTAGTTTATTCAGAGCACATAAGTTTGGAGTCTTCTTTCACATTTTCCTCTCCCCCCTTAGGTACATCCTAGTATGTGAGTCTTTGTTCCTCTAGCTTAATTTGTTTTCTATGAGTCTTTTTACTCCTCTTCATCCTGCCTTTGTTCCTCTAACTTGATTTATTTTCTACAAGTATTTTAATCCTCAAGATCATGCCTTTTTAGCTCTAATATAATCCTATGTCAAGCTTAGTTCTTATGCAAAAGCAACTTCTAAAGAGGAGTGGTAGTGAGTAGTGGCGTAGCTAGGATTCATGTGAGGGGGGGGGGGGGCAAACAGGGGTGTAGCAAAAAAAAAATTGTGTGATAGTCGGGGGTTTGGGGGCAGCGCCCCAAAATTTTTTTTTTGAGATAAAATAAAAAATGGCTATAATTATTAATAAAAATCTATTTCATATGAACGAATCAAACTATTTGCTGCAGTCAGGGCTGGGCTAGGACTGGGCTACAAAAATGGATAAAAATCTATTTCATATGGAATCAGGGTTGGGCTAGGATTGGTGTTTAAAAAAAAAATTTAACTGTTTCGCGAGGCAGGACTGGGCTACAACCCAGTCCTGCCCCCCCCCTAGCTACGCCTTTGGTAGTGAGCAATGGCTAAAGAATTGGAGGCTCTGGAAAGAATGCGTGCTTGGAAACTTGTTCATTTTCTACTAGAAAAGAATGTGGTTGGTGCAAGTGGGTGTTCAAGATAAAGACTAAAGCATATGGGTCAATTGAAATGCATAAGGCCAAATTAGTTGCAAATGGACATAGCAAGTAATTTGGAATTGACTTTGCTGAAACATTTGCCCCAATTGCTCACATGACTACCATATGGACATTGTTAGCCATCATTGCAATAAGACAACAATAAGGCAATGGAGTCTTTGGCAATTGGATGTGAAGAATGCATTTTTGAATGAAGATTTGGATGAAGAGGTATATGTGGAACTTCCATCTGGTTATTCTGACTCTCATGGAAGAGTGTGTCGATTAAAACGAGCTCTGTATGGGCTTAAGTAAGCACCCTGTGCTTGGTTTGAGAAGTTCAGTACAACTGTAATTTCACTTGAGTTTGAGTAGAGTCATCAAGATCCTGCTTTGTTTGTGGCTTCTTCTTCTCAAGGAAGTTGTATGTTACTCTTATATGTGGATGACATGATTATTACAGGAGATGATGTAGAGAAAATAATTGATACCTAGAGCAGGTTAGTTGGTATCTTAAGTATGCAACATATCTTGTAAGTATGACAAGACTGACAAATGATTTAAAAAGGGTGACTACACTTATGAAAACAAATATCAAGTTGCGAAGTTCCGATAGAGACAATCTTGAAGATCCTATGGTATACAAGCAATTGATGTGCAACTTGATATGCTTAACTATCACTCGCACAGTGCATATTGTTAGTCAGTTCATGAGTTCGCCTATGTCAGTGCATTTTATAGTTGTGCTTAGGATTATTCGATATGTGAGAAACACTATGCACTTCGGGAGGTTTTTCTCTTCCTCGTCCTCCATAGATGTTAGAGTTTTTTGTGATTCAGACTTCGGAGGATCAAGCAAGGTTTGTCTCACTACTATTGGTTTTTGCATGTTTATTGAGAGCTCCTTGATTTTTTGGAAGAGTAAGAAGCAACATCTAGTTGCTCTGTCTACTATAAAGGCATAATATAAGATGGATATGACTAGTTGCTATGACTTAAGCTACCACTGAAGCATTACACATAAGATGGATGTTAAAAAAGCTTGGAGTGAAAGTTTTCGAGAGAACACCTTTATATTATGACAATATGAGTATCATTCACATTGCTAAGAATTATGAGTTCCATGAAAGAACAAGACATATTGAGATTGATTGTCATTTTTACCATAAGAGCCTATGAGGATGGTCTCATAGCTTTAGAGCATGTTGGTACAAATGAACAAATAGCAGATCTTTCCACTAAGAGTTTGGCCCCATTATACTTTCAGTTGTACCTTTCTAAACTTGGGATGATCCTTTTGCATCATCTTAAGTTTGAGGGAGAGTGTTGAAGAAAATAATACTCGATTGTATCATATGTATTACTTCTCAATTGTACTACCCCTGTAACGTCTCATATTTTCAAAACAATACTTGGTCAAAAAATACCCAAAATTTAGAAAAAGTTTTTAGCAGCAGAAATAGACGATAATGAGTCATCAGTTTTAGAAAACACCGAGCAAGTCACATGTATATGGCCAAACACTCATTGACCACCAAAGTATTTCATTTATCAAAACAAGTTATTTATTACCAGCATCATTGCTTAGAAAGTAGTATTCTAAAAAAAATGGTTTTATAAATGAAATGTTCAATACAATCTAGATAAACAAGACTATATTTTTCCAAAATTCAAATACAAACTTATATTTTTCCAAAATTCAAATATAAGGCTATATTTTTCCAAAATTCATATACAAAGTTATATTTTTCCAAAATTTAAATACAAGGCTATATTTTTTTAAAATTTACATTGAAGGTTATATTTTTTCAAAATTCACATTTAAGGTTATGTTTTTTAAAAATTCATATACAAGGTTATATTTTTCCAAAATTCAAATATAAGGCTATATTTTTTCCAAAATTCACATACAAGGTTATATTTTTCCAAAATTCAAATACATGGTTATAATTTTCCAAAATTTATTTCTAACTAATTATTCTAGGTTTAATTAGTCTTATCAATTTCTTATTCTAGATCTTAGAAACATGAATTATAAATAAGAAAAATACCTAAAATTGTGTGAGTCTTACAAGAGCTTTTTGAGCTTAGCTTAGTTGTGCAGATACAACACGGGTCTTTGCCCTATCAACCCAATAGTATATCGATCTCAACACCTTTCACAAGGTTATGCATGAATCATCAGAACAACGCACATTCGTTCATTCATTCAATCATCGTTGAACCTAGAACTAATGCATTATTTTGATATTAACTCGTTCACCTCTTGGTACACATGAGAACTTATTTTTGGCATCAAATGAAGCTATATGAGGATTAATTATGCTCCTCAAATGCTCAAGTGACCCTATCCGTAATGGGACAAAAGTTAAAGCTTATGCTAGGATAACCCCACAAGGTCGTTTCAGATACATCCTCTACTGCAGT
This sequence comes from Nuphar pumila, assembly GCF_984573655.1. NCBI lineage: Eukaryota > Viridiplantae > Streptophyta > Magnoliopsida > Nymphaeales > Nymphaeaceae > Nuphar > Nuphar pumila. The sequence goes on from NC_143250.1 coordinate 126,741,289, forward strand.
AGTGGGGTTCAATCCTTAAATCTTAAGGATAACCCGACCTTTAACCTCCTCAGTGATGAGGAGGTTCCTTGAACTCTTTAGTTTATAATAAATTTGTGTCACTCGCAGCTGTACCATTATCGTTTGCCACAATTAGCGTAAGTCCTGAAGGAGTTCAGTGGCATAACCGTTCTTATAGGACATTTGAATGCCACTTGGGCAAACTCGTGCATTCTGCACTAAGAAAAATATATACCCCAACCCCATTCATTATTTTAAACCATGGACTACCATGTGATTTAGGGACTACCATTAAGTTTTATTCATATGCATGCAAGACCCCACTCTCAGCATCTACAACCTTCACGAGCATTTTACCACTTTCAGGTATACAACCAACTCTGACACGCCGGTCCTTATGAGTCTTGTTGTATAACAATGTTTCATATGAGCATGTATATATAACGGTCACCTTGGATCGACTGCTCGGTGTATATAGCCGCAACGAGCATTGACCTAGTAAAAACACAACAACTACTCTGGTGCACCGACTCTTACAAGTATGGTGCCCTTACAAGTGGAGGTGGAATGAGCCATTCTAGCAGGGTTTTGATAATAAGGGCATCACTGTGCCAATCAAACTAGCTTAGACAAGTATTTTGCAAAACATTTCGCTAGCACTTCCTCTGCTTGGCTGAGAAAGCGTGATGATCCTTTCTATTTATAGAAAGTACCTTGTCAGAATTTTGGTAGCACTTTCTTTGTTTGACGGAGGACGTGCGATGCTCTTTTTAAAGTCAGTGAGATTATTTTAGAAAATTTGGCAGCACTTCCTCGATTTGATGAAGAAAGTGTTGTGTTCTTTTAAGCTGAAGCCTGTGCATGATATATCATGACGACATAAGTGAAAGTATATTTAATGTTCAACGGAAGAAACCAGACTAAATAACTTACAAAAAAGTAGGAGCCTTGAAATCGTTCGACGTGATGACAATCTTAAAAATATAAGCAAATATATATATATATATATATATATATATATATATATATATATATATATATATATATATATATATATATATATATATTATGGAAAACAGGAGTCTTAACATCGTTCAACGTGACAATAATCTTAAATGCATAAGCAAATATATATATATTACGAAAAGCTGGAGCCTTGGCATTGTTCGACACAACGACAATCTTAAAACCATAAGCAAATACATATATATTGTGGAAAGCTGGAGCCTTAGTATCATTTGATATGATGACAATCTTAAAACCATAAGCAAATACATATATATTGCGGAAAGCAGGAGCCTTGGCATCGTTCAATGTGATGACAATCTTAAAAGTATAAGCAAATACATATATATTGTTGAAAGCATGAGCCTTGACATTATTCGACGCGACGACAATCTCAAAAGCATAAGCAAATATATATATATATATATATATATATATATATATATATATATATATATATATATATATATATATATATATATATATATAAGAGTAGAACTTTGGCATTATTTGGTGCACAAACCTACCCAAGCTATACGGCGGTGCTTCAACAAGGTAGTTGAGACACTCTTAGGTTGTGGCCAGCACGTCCTTTACGTTCGGTAGGTCATAACCAAGAGTGTCTCTTGCGGCTTTCGACAAAACAACGATATGACGAAGTCTAGATCAAAAACTAATTTGGACCTAGCTTAGGTCTAACTAGGTTCAAACCTACCTCAATTGGGCTAGTCTAGATTGGATGGGTTGGACCTAGTCAATTGAATGATAGAGGAGGTCAAGCCATCAGGGCTAAGGGTTTTGTCCCAACTGGGTTCGATCTAGGTTAAGTGGGTCTAGGCTTACTTCAAGTAGGCTAAGTCTAGGTCAAGTAGGTTTGACCTAGGCTAAGACCAAGACAAGAGATGAAAGAGAAAAGCTAACCTGGTAGGTCAAGTAGATCTTGACCAACTAGGCTCTACCTAGGCTAGGCAGGTCCAGGCTCACTGCAAGTAGGCTTGGTCTAGGCTAGAACCAAGAGAGAAAAGAGAGAAACAGGAGAGAGAGAGAGGGCTGAATTTTTTTCTAAAAGGAGGGGGTCTCCTCTTATTTATAAGCAAAAATATGGATCTTGGATCCACATGGGGTCTAGGTCTGATCCAAATGGCCCGCTGATCCAAGATCCAAACCTTATCGTGAAGTAATAAAAAAACCTTTTTGTCCCTATGTGGCCCACCTCATGATTTCATAAGATATTTATGTGGTGCCTACAAAATATTTTTGGTGAGAAATTTTTGTGGGGCCCACCAGATATTTTTGTGCGGCTCATATATTTTCAAGATTTTGCTAATATTTGTCACAAAGCAATGAGTACACCATTGTTTTCGTATCGACGAAACTAAGCGAGTTGGCTCATTAAAATCTCCTAATTTTGTTCAAAGAGAGAGTTATAGATTCCTGACTATTTGAGCATATATCTGCGAGGATATGTACGTTATAAATATAATTGGTTTATTGAAATCTATTCATTTTGCATTTTGGGTTCATATGACATTTTTACATAAAATACCTCTTAGATTTATTCAAAATTTTTACTAAAAAATTGTGGGTCTTACTACTCAACTTTATGTGTATATATTGTTATTTATTAGGAGGTTAGAGGTCAACAATGTTTGTCTCATAGTGCAAGAAGGGGGGTTCAACCCTTATTTTTTGTTGTATGCCTTTCATTTTTCTTAATGTAGTTTTCTTCTATCACCTCTCTTTGTGCTCCTTTTGAGCTTTATCGATGGATGGTAATGCTCGAACAATCATGACACTTATATACCTTTCGACCATAGGAATAGCTCAAGAAGCAACATTTTATTGTGCAAGGAGAAAATTTATCTTTGTATCTATTAGACAACAATAAAAAGCAAGTGCACACAAACACTTTCTTCATGCTATAATTAACAACTACACCATATTACTTTTGAAATAAGGATATACTTTTACGAGTTGCTGATGTCATACAATTTATTTGATAAATTTCCATAAAATTGTATCAAGTATTCTCTAGGTACACTTTCACCAAAAAACCCAAGTAGTTTCCAAGATGTGCATGTTCTTTCCCTTAGCCACACTATTCTACTTAGGAATGTAGGGACATGTCTTTGAATGCTCAACTTTCTTATCCTGCAAAAGACTTAAATATTTCACTAATATATTCTCCCCCAGAGTCAGTACGACAAACTGTGATTTTAGCATAAAACTAATTTTCAACCATTGCATAGGATTTCTTGGCTATCTCACAAAGTTCACTTTTATTTCTTATAAAATAAATTCATGTAACTTCTCTCAGGTCTCTAGTGTGTATGGAATTATGTATACAAAAATATATCACAACTCTCATATGTGATATTTCAAAATACATTTATAAGATAAATATGTTTCAAGCATTTTCCACAATCACAATCTAACAATACATATTAACATGGCAATATCTTTAACTGAATTGAATCAAACTATTTGTAATTAATTAAACAATCATAAGAAATTGCTTGCATCTCATAATCTCTTATGAGTTACAGATATAGTCAAAATAATTTAATTTAAATAATCATCAAGAATTGCTTACATCTCATATTTCTTTTATGAATATAAAAAAAAATTTATGCAATTAATAAAATATATAATTATGTATTTACATGCCTATTCTATATGCATGAATCATATTATTATCTTTCAAATTAGATTGCTTTTGTATTAAATGTTATCCTATCAAACATTTTACAAAATTAAGTGACTATTTTGATTTAACATCCCGAGACACCACTAGCTTGGTCCACTGTGAGCATTCATGCTTCCAGGGGGATATTCATTCACAATTTTATTTCATGTTTTACCTTTGACAGTAGAAAGGCCGACATTAGAGTAAAGGAACCTTCATCAAGCTTCCTGCAAATGGCTATGATTGCACTCAATTGCTAAGCACATGTACTTGGTTAGACTGCCAACTTTGTCAGTTGAGTTTGTCCCTCTTTACATCAGTCGGAGATCAGAGACCAGATCAATTGTCCTTTGGATTTCTTGATCTTAGATTTTCACCTTCACAACCCTTCATAGGGATAGATTTTTTGCTCTTGGATTTTCTCCCTCACAGCGCTTCACTAAGATTCCTCGGGGATGGGTGCAAAGTGTCGATACTACTTCACTGAGTCACTGGTCGACAAGTTCTCACTGTCAACTATATTCAAAAATATTAGTGCAACTTTTCTTATCTTTTTGAGATTATATTTTCAATGTTTTTTATTAAAAATAAATCAGCATGCTCAAAATTTATAATAGTTGTACTTTTGGATCAATAACCATAAATTATTTCATGTAATCAAAATGCATCAACGTGCAGTTACAAAATTTACCACAATTGCAATTAAACATCGATAATAGAAATCATTAACAAAAAGCATGTATTTAATATAAATGGATCTTTGAACAATTCTAGAATCCTTGGTTAGCACTCATAGCTCAACCACAATCTTCTATGCAATTCTTAGCATACATATCTCATACAAGTCTCATAAAATAATTTAATCCTTGCAAATAAAAATAAAAATATCAGATATTGTTGATTAATTTAGGAAAATAGTGCCACCTCAGGACCTATGATTTAATTTGACATCCTGCATAGTATATCAAATTGAATGCTAAAATTAAATCCTTAACATATAATATATGATTTAAATTTCTTAAAACTAATAGTAATTCTCTTTTAATTAAATTAAGTATTTCAAATTCAAATCAGATAGAATTGCTTATTCAGTAATATAATTTTGGCATTATTTACTCTATCATAGATCATGATATTTGAAATATTTATAAAGATTTGGACAGTATCTGCCTTATTTTAGTATGAAAAGCCCAAAAATTATTTTAAAAATCTAAGCAGAACCTAAGATATTTTAGTATGAAAAAATTTAAAATTTATTTAAAATTTTTGACAAAACTTCTCCTATATAGAGGTATAAATGGACTAAAATTTTGACATAATGACTGCATTTTAATTCAAAAAAGAAATCCTAAGGGTTCAAGAGAGAGTTTAGAAAGTCTTATAGATTCATACAAGGGACCAGATGAGTCCTACGGGTACATACCTTGTTTATTTGGTAGTTAAAAAAATCAATCAGAACTTTTTCAATGCTATCAAAAAATCTCTGACAGTAAGCAAAGATTTCAGTAGCGCTCCCGCGACAAGATCTCAAGACCGCCTCTAAATTGGGTAGAATCTTTGTTGGCCAAGTTCCAAAAGCCAATTCTAAACTGTCAGCACTCCTTTAGGGAAATCAAAGACCGTTGATAGGTAGTGGCAAGGGGCACATGATTTTCTTACAAAACAAATCTAGAAAGATTTGGCATATGGGATCCAAAAACTAGAGAGGGAGATAGGTTTAGAGAGAGAAAGAGGAAAGAGGAAAGAGGAGAGAGAGGGTATTTATAGATAAAGGGGTGGGTCGACCCCTTGGGTGTCCTTCAACTGGAAGGGGGAGAGGTTGACTCACCCTCTCCCTGCTAGGTGTTAACACAAGGGGGAAATTGCCCCCGTTCATTTCTATGTGTCAACACCAAAGAGAAAGAGAAAGACATGGTTTTTCAAAAACCATGTCTCCTACAGTTTCTAGGAAATGGTTTTTTAAAAAACCATGGTCTAGATTATCAAAAAACCCCTAAACTTTCAAAAATTCAAAAAACATGTAAAATATACCAAAATGCTCTTGATCTAATTCCAAGTAACCTGGTTGCCACTTGGATATGAAATTTACTTTTTTGTTCTTTAATATTTTATATTTTATTGAATATACCCCTAGGTGGTAAATTTCCATTTTTTCTTTGGATAATTTAACTATTTTCTAGAAAATACCCTTGAATTATAAAATCACCATTTTACCCTTCAATAATTTAATTATTTCCTAGAATATACCTTTAAGTTATGAAATTATTATTTTGTCCCTATATAATTTAAATATTTTTTAACATATATCCCAGAAATATGGATTCAAATTAATATCTGAATCTGTTAAAAATATCCATTTTCTTAATATGTAGATCCATTTAAAAGATTCATTTTATTTTTGGATATGGGTCTGGATTAATATCCAAATCTGGTAAGAGATCCAGATTTAAAAGTTATTTAGATTGAGCTTATGGACTATAGATCATGTCCATATTCAGTTCAAGATCTATAAATAATGAATTTATTTAACAATTAAAAAATTACAATTATTATAGGAAATACTTCTTGTAGTGTATTTAGTTAATTTAACATTAAAATCAAATGGAGTGTCAACAATTTTGCAATCAAAACAGTTACATTTTTGTATCACTTTTTCAATATATCATGATTGAGTCAGACAATATCCATACTCATGTCTCACAAGTTTGATTCCAAGAATCACATCAGCAAGCCCCATGTCTTTCATGTCAAAATTAAGTGATAGAAAATGCTTAGTATCATTTATGCATTCTATATTGTCGCCAAGTATTAACATGTCATCTACATATAAGCAAATTATGATAATGTTTTCATAATCAACCTTAGTATAAATACATTTTTCAGATTTGAGTGTGTTAAACCCATAACTAAAAATTACTTGGTCAAATTTTTCATGCCATAGTTTTGGAACTTGTTTCAATCCATATAAGCACTTAAGTAATTTGCAAACTTTATTTTCTTGACCAGGAAATATAAAACTCTCAGGTTTATCCATGTAGATCTCTTCTTCTAAATTGTCATTTAGAAAAATAGTTTTAACATCTATTTCATGAATTTCGAGCTTGAAAATAGAGGCTAATGCTATAAGTATTCTAATTGAAGTTATCTTAGATACTGGAGCATACATATCAAAATAATCAATCTCAAATTTTTGTTTAAAACCTTTTGCTACTTCTTGTTTTAAATTTGTCAATTGATCCATTTGATCTAAATTTTCTTTTGAAAATCCATTTGCAGCCAAGGGGTTTAAATCTTGGTAGTAAATATGCTAAAACCCAGGTTTTGTTTTCAAGAATGAAATCAATTTAACTTTAAACCACTTCTTTCCAAGATGCAACATCAGCATATGACATAGTTTCAAAAAAGCTTAAAGGATCTCTATCAATCATATAGAGATAAAAGTCTTTCCCAAAATCTTTTGGTTTCCTAATCCTCTTACCTCTGCTAATTTCTGTATTTTCATGTTCCAAAGTAGGTTTTTTGGATACATGTTCATGAAAACCAATGGGACAAGAAAGATTTTGCAAGTATTTGAAAAATGGATCTTCGTTAAACTTGGCTTGTACATATTTAAAAATTGCTTTAGTTTCTAAATTCAAAAATTTGTATGCCTTGTTATTTTGAAAATAGCAAATAAAAACATGTGTTGGTCTTAGGTCCTAATTTAGTTTGCTTATGTTCATTCAATCTAACATAAGCAATGCAACCCCAAACTTTAAGATAACATAAAATTGGTTTTCTATTTTTCCATAGTTCATAAGGAGTAACTTTTAATTTCGAGTAAGGTACACGATTCAATATATAACATGCACTAAGCAGAGCTTCTCCCCACAAATTAAAATTAAGATTAGAACTGATAAGCATTACATTCACCATATCAATTAAGGTTTTATTTTTTTGTTCTGCAACACCATTGTGCTCGGGAGTGTAAGGTGTAATGTTCTGTTTATGTATGCCATGTTCTTCACAAAATTAGGTGAAGTCATAAGATAAATATTCTCTACCTCTGTTTGATCTAAATAAAACAATTTTTCAGTTATAAAAATTCTCAACTTTAGCCTTAAAAATCTTAATTTTTTTGAATGACTCATCTTTACTTTTTATAAGATAAACATAAGCAAATGTAGAGAAATCATCTATAAAGGTTATGAAATATATATTACCCCCACAAATTGGAGTGTTTGTGAAACAAATATAGCCTTTGAAGCTTGGCTAGCAGAGGTTTTGTCCAATTCAGCGACAGTTTTGAGATCTTGCAGTGGAAGCATTGCCAAAATCATCATATCTAAAGGCAAACTTGAGAACACACTACAGAAGTGCTGCCCAATTTTTATTCAAAAATAAATAAATTATATACTCGTAGAACTCATCTGGGCCCTTGTATGAACTTATAGGACCTCCTAGCTTCCTTCTGAACCTTTAAGATTTCTTTTATGGACTAAAATGCAGTGATTATGCCAAAATTTTAGTCAATTTATGCTCCCGCATAAAGAGGTTCTGTTAAATTTTTTAGAATAATTTATGGATTTTTTAAACTAAAATAGGGCAGGTACTGCCCAAATTTCAGTAAGTTTAGAGGCATTAATGCTCTAAAATAGAGTAGGTACTGTTAAAAAGAATTAAATAATTTTTGGATACTATGATCTTAAATAGAGTAAGAAATGCCCAATTTTTCAGATACCTCATTATTATGGCCTTCTGAAATAGGGCAGGTGTTGTCTGATATTTGAGAAAATATCAAAATATGGAAAAGAAACCCCAAAATGATTTTTGTAAAATTATTTAAATTATTTAATTTAATTTGATATGTTGTGGGGGATGTGAAACAAATGAGTAGGCCCTGAGGTTTGACATTTTTATTTACAAGGATTACGGGTTAGGAGCCCTAATTTAATTAGTATGTAAGCTAAGATTATTATACATATATAAAATCAAAGTTGAGCCATGAGTGTTAACCTAGGATTCAGGGATTATCTAGAGATCCATTTATGGTTGAATGATTGAAAACACACAAATGATGTGTTAAATTATGTTGATGTAAATATTGCATCTTTTGTGATAATCATTTTTGTTTAAATGATTTAAAATACATAATGCGATGTATAAATGTTTGAGGAGGTGAAATTATGCTTCAAATGTGAATCCATGTTATCTTAAAATTATAAGCATGTTGATTTTGGAAATGCATATTGATGCATGAAAAATGTTATGGGTATTGACTCAAAAGTATAACTTATTATGAAATTTGAATATGCTGCATTTATTATAAAAATGGCATGCATTAAGAATATGATCTCAAAAAGATAAGGAAAGGTACACTACTGATTTGGAGCTTGTGACAAAAATATAAAATGGTTGACGAGAGACTCGGCCAAATGTGAACCAGCATCATGCACCAATCTTGTGGAATTTTCAGTAATCTCTTTGAGGGGATAAAATCACAATACTAACTAGTTTGGATCCCTGTGAAGGTGAAAACACAAGATTAGGATTCTTGTGAGGGTGAAAACCCAAGATCAGGAAATTTGAGGGTGAAAAAGACTTGTCCCTCACCCACAACTGATTAGGGGGATAAACATGACTAAAATGGCTGGTGGTGCAACCATGTATATGTGTTTAGCAGTTAACTGTGATCATAGCTAGTCGCGGGAAGCATCGACAAAGGTTCCTTAACTCTGGTGTCTACATATCTACTAGTTAGGGGTAAAAATATAAAATAAAATGTGTGAATGAGCACCCCCTGAAAGTATGAGCACTCACAGTTGTAAACACCCCAAATTTGTCAAAATTCTAAAAATTTCCCTTTTTGCCCCTAGCACCCACCTTCTGAGTAATTGGGTCAACTTCTGATCAACTCCTGATTATTTCTCGGATTCACTTGTTGCAGATCCGAAATCCAATTTCATTTTCTATATTTGACCTAATCTCGGATCCAGATCAAATATCCAATTCTAAGTCTGGATCTCCTATTTACAATTCAAAATCTAAAAAGTCCAAAATTATTTTTTTTTGTGGCTTAGATATTTTATCTAGATCCAATCTCCATTTGGATCCATCCCTCTCATGTTTCCTCAATTCAAGATCCAAACTCGATATTTGCTCAAAACTTCAGATCCAGATCCATTTTAAAACTCAATTTTTAAAATTTAACCCTGCTATTTCAAAACCCCTATTTTTTTTGTAAAATCCTCAAAATTTCAAATTCAATACTTTCGTAAACTTTTTAAAAATCTCATATGGACCCCATCTCTTAAATCCTTCGTATTTCCCTCGTGTTTTTAGTTTTTTCTTTAAAAAACATTAAAGAAAAATTTCAAAAAATAGGTTTACCCTCTTTCTGAAAAATCTTTGTAAATGAAGCCCTCTTTTTGAAAATTTTATGAAACTATGAGGGGCCCTTTTTGAAATTTTTGTAACGGTCTCCTCTATTATAAAGCAACACAAGGGAGACCATCTCGCATCTCCCATCCATCGAGCCTCACAACAAGCTCTCCTCCCTTCTCCTCTTCTCCCTCTTTCTTTCTTCTTCCCTTTCCCCCTCTCTTTCTCCCTTTCCCTATTTTTTCTTAGTGGGTGAAAAAGCTCGATCGAGCCTACAGTAGCACATAGAGGAAGATCTCTTTCTTCTCAATTCAAACCAACCCAATGTAAGAATTATCCCCTCTCCATTATTTTTCTACGAATTTGCCCATGTTCTTCTTCTTTCTCTTTGATTTTATTTATATAATGTCAGCTTTCTATCTCTGCTCCATTGAAGCATAATATGTAGTATCGATCTGCATATAGCAACATCAATCTGCATGCTTGCAACATCATATTACTTTTGTTATCTTTATTTTGTATATTTTACATTCTGGCATATCATTCTCTGTTCCCCTTCATCTATAAATTTTGTTTCCTGTTTAATTCAACCTCATTGTGTTCATCTCCTCTACATCGTAGACCTATCTGCATTTAGTTGTAACTCATTTCCAGCATTTGAAGCATCTTTCAGTCATTCGGCATTCATGGTATTGTTCCTTGTTTATTTTATTCCATTGTTTTGAGCCGATTCAGCATTGCGCCTATCAGGTTCACTCGGCATCTGATTAGACGCTGGTTCTTCACTCTGCATCATAGATCCATGCATTCATCTTCATCTCATTTCATAATTTCATATATATCTGTGTTTTCAAAATTCTGTATCACCTAAGTATTTTTTTATTCATCTGTTCATTTACCGTATGTTGATTTCTCTTCTGCATCTAGTGCATATTAGCATCCTCTGTTCTTCTTTACATCATTTGCATTCCTATCATCATCACTACATCACATTTTCCTTTTCTTAGTTCTGAATCGCATTATCTTATCTGCATTTTGCATCTTCAGTAATATCCTGCATCTACATTCCAACTGGTGGCACGCTCTGTAATACTCTGCATCTGTAATATCCTGTTCATTTTAAACTTTTTGATTTCAGCCATCTGTGTCTTCTGTATTTCCTGTATTAAGCTCATTTAGTTTTTCCTATGATTTCAACAATTTGTATTTTGTATATTAGGTTCGTTTTGCATTTACTGTTGCAATCTACATTTTTTGCATTTCTGAGTGACATTCTCTTTATTTCATTTCTAACATTTTGCTGGTTTCATTAGTAATATTCTTCTGTTTCTGAAATTTTGTTTTCATTATTGTGATTCATCTGCATCATCACAATTTTATGTACATCATTCATTCATTTGATCATCTCTGTTTGACATTCATCAGATTGTATATCATATGTTTGATTTCATCATTCACATTCCATCTTTTGATTCATCATCTTTCCTGCTTTCTGATTCTTGTGTCATTCATTTAACATCATATTCATCGGATCTACCAGTCTTAATCCTAGTTCATCTCTTCATCTCATCAGCTTTCCAGCATCTTTATCTCAACTATATCAATTTCTGTTTCAGCATAGCAATGGTATTAATGTTCTGTAATTTGTTTTGATGCATCAAACTTAATCCAGCTATCGATTGCATTAAACTTAGTAAAGTGATCTCAATTGCATCAAACTTGATTTTTGTATTGAATTGGATTCAATCCAGAAACTGCTGAGCATTAGCCTTTCACAGATTTTTGCATTTGATGGGTAATATTCATCTGCTATACGGTGAAACACATTACTCTGCTGATTTAAAACCAGATTCCTCATCTGTTTCTCTTTTTCAGCATTGTGCTTTTATCAGCACTTCATTGCTCACAGCACCTCATTTCACATTATTTCACTTCTCCACCTTACAACAAAAGAATCAGATTTCATATAATGTGTATGGTCCCTTGAATACCATCAATTGATAATCATTTGATCACTAGAAAACCCAACTCAAAAACAAGAAATTCAGATCATTACATCATGGGACTGGACTTGACAAGCTGCAACTGACTCGTCCTTTGCAAAACTCAATAATTTCATTCATATTCATGAGGAAATTCCCAAGGAGAATCACTAGTCAGACTCCCATAAGCATACCAACATATCACATGCCATGCTCAGTTGTTCACAACGGAAAGAGTTGGACATAGACTTCTGCAACAAATTTTCAGATGCTAGGAAAATCGATCGACAAATCAATTTGCAGTGTTGTTCTACTGATTTACTGTTATGTTGATCTACTGTTGCTGAAATCGATGTGCTGGCTGAAGTCAATTTGCTGCTGAACTTAATTTGCAAAAATTGATTTACTGTGTGCACCCAACTCACTGTAAACCAATTTGTTGCTAAGCGGTCCATCATTTTGCTGTTGCTAAAAAGGGAATCCACTGATTTGCTGTTGTAAAATATTCTTGACTTGTTGTAAAGGCGCCTTGATGTGCTAGGTGAAATCACCCTGATTTCCTGCATACTGAATCCTGAAGATGTTGTGTACTGTTAAAGCCAATTTGTTGTGCTATGTACTATCAACTTGAGCAGTCATTTTGCAGAAACCGATTTGTTAATCGAATTGTTGTGATTGTGTGCAACTTTCATGTTTGTTTCATTTGTTGTTTAAGGCTTACATGTTGTATAGTATTTTTTTTAATACCTGCATATTAGCTAATGATTAGCATGCAAATCATTGCATTGACATACTAATCTATATACAAATGCAAGCACTAATTACATCACAACATCACTTGCTATCTTCACAGCACATCACTCGGTATTTTCACAGCACATCATTTGTGTCTTTACAGTACTTCATTTCACAGCATCTTCGCATCTGCATATTATTCATGGCATTCTCTTTCTTATGATTATATTACACTATATATCAGTAATTCATCCCATCCCTAGCATATTAGTGTTCTCCCTGCATTTTCAAAGCAAAAACCTCTTTCACATTTGATGTATATCATCAATCGCAGCAAGAACTCATTTCCCATTTTACAAATATATGCTATTCGACCTGTTTTATTCAGGGACATCCAAGCATCAGAGTCTAATCCATTGTACTTCCCCTTTGCATATACATATGCATACCTATTGTACATATACATATGCAATCCCAATTCAACACGCCATGTGCATTTCCCATTTTGCATATAAGTATGCATTTCTTCATAAGCATTGCATATGCATTCTCATATGCATTTTCCCATTAAGCCTATGCATTGCCCTTAGGCAAATGTATATACACTTTTCTATTAGTCTAAGCATTGCATATGCATTTTCTCATTAAATATATGCATTGCCCTTAGGCAAATGCATATGCATTTCTCCATTAGCATCAGCATTGCACTTAGGCAAATGCATGTGCATTCCTTCATTAGCATAAACATTGCACTTAGGTAGATGCATATGCATTTCTTCATTAGCATAAGTATCATACTTAGGTAGATGCATATACATTTCTTCAATAGCATAAGCATTATACTTAGGTAGATGCATATGCATTTCTCTATTAGCATAAGCATCATACTCAGGTGGATGCACATGCATTTCTTTATAAGCATAAGCATTGCACTTAGGCAAATGCATGTGCATTTCTTCATTTAGCGTAGGCATTGCACCTTCACATATGTATATGCATTTTCATCAAAGCATAGGCATGACCATATGTATGTTAGCTTTAACATAGCATTTTCAATTTCTTTCTATATTTTGCATTTCTGCTACCTTGCGATATCTTGTGTTTGCAGGGAAGTCAGAAAAACTCTCATTTCTTTTCCTAGATTAGGAAATTTTAATATTCACTTTCAAATTCAAGATTGTAATAATTTCATATTAATGAGAATTTCTACTTTTTTTTGTTTAGATTAGAATGTATGAGCAAATAGCTGCATTTTAAATTCTCGTAATTGCTTGGAGCATTTCATTTTACTTTATTTTTGAAAAAGCACTATGGGATGACACGAATGACACGTGCACCATTCTAATAAGAGGTAATTAACCCTAAGTAAATAATTCACATTTATGACCATAATCAAAATGTGAACAATACTTAGAATTTTTATCTTTTATGAAATAAAATTTGACCTACACTTGAGCTCCTTTCTGAAAATCATCATATTTTCAAAAATACCTTTTCTTCTTTTACCAGAATTTAAAGCAAAGATTAAATCAAGATATATTTGTGGTCATAGTCATGAATATATAGAAATTTAATCTTGCTTTAATTCTATAAAAGCACAAAAATTTATTTTATTCTTTCTTGAAATTTAAATAAAGATTAAATTAAAATATATTTGTGACTGTAGTCATGAATGTATTAAAATTTAATCGTATTTTAATTCTATTAAAGAATAAAATTTGCTTTTAAAAATTCTAATTTTAAACAAATTTTTTCAATGCATTCATCATTTTGCATCATTATTTACCATCTTTGTAAGTTATTTCAAGACATTTTTCAAAATTCTAAGTGATTTTGAAATGAATTTTCAAAAATACAGTTTTCATTTCTAAAATTCAAAATCAATTCTCAACTTCCATTTACAAATGTAGATTTATCTTTTATTTTTCAATTCCATTCAATTTTGAATCTTACTTTAAATTCTAATTTTCAATTCTTATTTCTGAAACTTTCCCTTTTTTTTAAGTTCTTACTTTTAACTTAGAATTCTATTTCAAATTCAAATGTTAAAATCTTTACTTCTCTTCAAAATTCTAAAATTTTGAATTCTTTTTTTTATTTTCAAATTCAATTCTGAAGTTTATTTCAATTCTCAATTCAATTCTAAATCAAAATATTTGAAATTCATTTCAAAATCCCATATTAAATTCCAAAAATCGATTTCCAATTTCAATTCAATTTCAATCTCAAAATTCCGAGTTCCAAATTCAAAATCCAACTTCAAAGTTTATTTTTACATTCTGAATTTTTCAACTCCTAAATTCATTTTTCAATTCCCATTTTAATTTCAAATTCAAATTCTTATTTCATCTAAGTTACATTCTGGTACTTGAATATGTTTTATTATGCTGAATTACCTGGAATTGGTATAGACTGACCAGATTGTTAGAAGTTTGACCCTTTAGTGGGGTTTTATTCAGGTTCACGATAGTGAATGCAGTGGGGCAGGAGCGGTGTCGAGGACTAGCACTCTCTAGAGGATCCAGGGCCCAACTTGAGATTTTGTTCATAATATTTTGTTTTCCAAAGATTTATATTTTGAACATTACATTTTTTACAATGACTATGTAAATAATATTTTGGTTTTACTCTGATA
Source organism: Nuphar pumila (assembly GCF_984573655.1). Taxonomy (NCBI): domain Eukaryota; kingdom Viridiplantae; phylum Streptophyta; class Magnoliopsida; order Nymphaeales; family Nymphaeaceae; genus Nuphar; species Nuphar pumila. Next base: position 126,756,692 of record NC_143250.1, read on the forward strand.
TGCTTGATGTTGATGCACCCTTGTTACTTGCCCAAAATTATGAAACTCAGTAGCAATAACGAAAACATCATTTTTTGTTGTCTCTATTCAACAAGATTTTTTTTTGAAATTTTTGGTAACATTTTAGGTTTTAAATTTTAGAGCATGACAGAGTTGGTATTAAAGCCCTGGTCCAAAAAGTCTATTTCAAGATCTGTCTTGCTACCGGCATTACACTGTAAGTTTTGCTTAAATTTTGTATATATAAAATACTAGTAGGTTGTGTACTACTAAAAATACTTGTTTTGAATAAATGTCTTACAATGACCTGATTGAAACTATCAACGCCTTTACTGAGGCAATCAAGTAACAACAGATGGCTATGCACCACATTGGACAAAAAGTTTAGACGTTGGTCCACATGAACACCAACCTCTGGTTGGGCGAATGTCATAGGTGCCACCAGGTGCACATAGCACAACTTTGTTCTTTGGACTTTAAAGATTATAAATTTTGTGAGGAATTGGGACATACTATCGAAGAATATCAAATCAAGCATTGTCAAGACAAAAGACAATAAGTGGGTCATGACCTTGCTGATAAGGCCTCTTTCATCCAGAGTTCCTACCCTGCAAATCAAGACCTCTCTAATGAGGCATCATACGACAATGGTCCCCACTACCCACCTAAGCCGATATAAATTTCTTTGAACTCAGTAGAATCCATAGATATTCTTGCACCCCCATCATCGTTCTACAATCCAAATTTGCCTAATCCACTTGCATGCCCTATTTATTTATCGATTTGCACACTGACATCCCATGTTTACAGTCTGTCTTCCTTTGACTCTCCTCCGTATTCACCAAAATATATATCAGCAATACCTAGATACCCTTCTTCTCTCATCCCAAGGTGCATGGAAAATAGGAGAAAATATATGAGACAGTTCTTTGTACATAAGAAGAAAAATAGGAATGGTTATTTTGGAGTTGTTGAACTCCAAATAGATATCTAGCCTTTTTTTATTACTAACTAGCCCTGCTGGTATTTTTGTATTTATTTTGGATATTATAAATACTATTTTATATTGTTTTGCGCATATTTGTTACATATTGTGATCGATTCATTCTAGTGTGAAAAGGATGACTCACCACATAAGATGGAATCCACATCTACTGACAAGTGGACTGAATAGAGAGGGTTTATCATGGAGACCCTCAATCAACTGTAGTTCTTTCTTGTTACAAAAGTGTTTAAAAATCTAAGTTTTGTACATGTTAAAAGAACTGAAATTTCTGTAGTTCTTTCTTATTACAAGTGTTTAAATTTTGATTTTTGTATACATTAGATGAACTAAAATTCTGTAGTTTTTTCCTGTTGCAAAGAATGTTTAAAATTCAAATTTTTGTACATGTTACATGAACTAAAATTTTGTTTTAGCATGTTGGGTATTTCTGAGTATGTTTTTTTTAAATCAAGATTATTAATTTTGGGGGAAAGTCATGTTTAAAAGTTTATATTTTTAGAAATTGTATATACAACAAATTCTATGTGAATGAAGTATGTTTTAAAATGTTTTCTTAAATTTACATGCTTTAAATTATGTTGATTTTTGGCTCTTTTTGGTAAAAGTTATGCTAGAATTGTTAAGTAGAGTTTTAAGAATGAAATCAATGGTTTGATAGTTTGAAAAGGTGAATCTTGGATTACAAAAATATACATGTTCCTAGTTTGTGTAGCCCAAGCTCGTATTCATGACTATGGTTGCTTAAAATTATTTTATGCTTGAGATTTTTACGGATCATGTTTGTTGGGTGCGTTCTTTCCTACCGTAGAAGGTTGGGTTGGAGTTTAATTGAGTAGAACCATTGTTGGGTGGAGTTTCATAGCCTGAAATAGTGTTTTGGTGTAGCTATCCGCGTCTGCAAAGCATAGGAGTCACCCCCTGCTACTTTACAGAGGTTTGGACATACCCGAGGGTCGACCTTTGCTTCCTGGGGGTCGACTCTTGTTGTAATTGGGTTGACCCTGTTCTGTCATGGTTGACTCTTTCTTTCTGATAGTCGACTCCTATTTCCTAGGAGTTGGACTCTTATTTAGAAGAGTCAACCCTTGTTTCAGAAGTGCATACTCTTTTTAAAAGAGTGCACCCTTGTTCCTTGCAAAGTTGACTCCTATAGACTAAAAGTCGACCCCTGCAGTGAAAAAGTCGACTTCTGTATTTTAGATTGTGATGTTTTGATGTTTTGATGTTTAGATCTCGAGTGAAGGGCTATTAAGCCTGGGATTCAAGTGAATCACCCTGGGAACAGGCTGGGAGACCTGAGTGTTATGTATTTTCTGATTTGATGCATGAGTATGTGTTTGGTGGTTCAAGGGAGGACCCAGTTTGTGTTGAGATGATTGAATATGCAAGTATGCATGCATTGGGTGATGCATATGAATGTGTCTATGCTCTTTCTTTTCAGCATTATTGATGATAGGTTGTTGTTATATGAGTAATGCAAATGTGGCATTATGTGGTTCGTATTTACAAGTATGGCAATATGAAATTGTGGTGTTGATATGGGCAAAGAATTTTGGTTTTGTATTGCATGGATGGGCATACGTAGATGAATGCATGACATGATGCAGTTTGGGGTACATGAGTGAACTCTTGTGTGCAATAAGGATTTTTTGCACAAATAGAACATATCATTTGATTAAGTTCATGGTGTAGCTTGTTGGCAAAGGACTCAGAGTACTAGTGTGGGTACCTAGATACTTTTGCATTGATGCATATAAACTAAAGATAAATTGAAATAAGTTTAACAAAGTTATGTAGTTATGCCCTGAAAGATGGGGTGACCTATCACCTTGAGTGACTTTGTACTCATCTTATGAGCAAGTTTACACCAATTCTGTGGACTTAATGGTTGACATATTGTGGGTGAGGTCCCGTCTTTTGGTCACTAATGTAGTCCAGTCCTTGACTACGGTGGCTTAGAAGACAAGGACTATGGAGAGCTAGAGGTCTTGCTACGTATGCTAGCAGTAGTATACTAGGACTTTTTCGAGTAAAGAAATGCATTGACGAATGATTTTAGACCTTGGTGCTGGTGTAACCGAGTGCTCATGAGGTTATTCAATAAAGTGTTACCTGTTATATATAGAATTCAGTTTTTATTTCAAATTCACTGGCACTTATAACTCAAACTAGTTAAATTGTTAAACAACAATTCAATTATAACTTCATTTATAATAATATACATAACAAAGTTTAATGTTGTTTATATTGTACAAAATAGTAAAAAAATATGCAATCACTACTCATATTACTTAAGACGCGATTGAATCTCGCATTGCTTAAAGTCGATAGCATGCGAAAGTCCATGAATTCAACAAACTTCTCATGAATTGTGCACTCTCTTGATGAAATTTGCAATCTAATCGCCTATATACATGTAAATTCGCATGCTAAAATGGAACTTCACATGTAAAAGTCCTTGAATTTCAAAAAAGATGAATTCCACATTAATAGGTAGACTTTCGCAACCACCAACGTTAAACTCTTGACAAAATTTGCAAGAGATTTTTGCAAGAAGTCTCGCGATTTTCATACTATTTATGTAAAATATGTGATTTCTGCAAAAATATTATAAGAACTTTATTTTATTGAAATTTAGCAAGATAAAGAGAGCATTGCGATATAACAGGCGAAAATCAGGGAGTTTCGCGAGTGCAAAGGGTAAAAATGTCCTAAAAAGTTGAGAACTTGTGAAATTAATTATCACGCAGATTTTGACAAATTGTGGGGTTTTTTGAGAAACACGTCAAATTTGTTGTACAGTATGATCATTTTCTATATAGAATGAGCATGACCGTCCATCACAGGGCCCAAAAAAATGCAAAAATATTGTTTTTGTTAGTTTTAAAAGCGCCGCTAAAGATCTCAGTTTCGATGGGACCTTTAGTGATGCTTTAAAGCATCACTATTCGGGCCTAGGGACATACACATTTTTGTAAAAAGATATTTAGCGACGCTTTCGAGCACCGCTGAAGGTCCCAATGAAACCGAGATAGTGGTCGTCCATCACGCCCCATGATGGATGGCCACGATCATTCCATTGGTAGCTGTGCACCTAAGGGTTGCACAACTACCAATCTCTCTCTCTCTCTCTCTCTCTCTCTCTATATATATATATATATATATATATATATATATATATATGGGTGTAACAGTGGACACAAAAAGTGTCCACTGTTAGTGGACCCTTTTCTGCCACTGAACCCGCACAAATCAGCCACTATTTTTTTTTCATCAATGACAAACTAAATCGTTATTTTTTGCCTAGATCTTTAGCAGCTGTCAAGATCGATGTTAAAGGTCAGCAAAACACAAAAAACAAACAAAAAGCAATTGGACACATTGTGCATGTCCGATGATTGGTGTCCATCAATACGCCCAATCCTGTGTGTGTATATATATATATATATATATATATATATATATATATATATATATATATATATATATATATATATATACACACACACATAGAGAGAGAGAGAGAGAGAGAGAGAGAGAGAGAGAGAGAGAGAGAGAGAGAGCTGCACAACCCTTAGGTGCACAGCTACATTGGAACGCCATGGATGGCCATCCCTAAAAAAATGCAAAATACAAATTTGAATGTTTTGTGCCCTTTAGCAGAGGTTTTTGGCCAAATGCCCAAGATGCGGGCATCATGCTACAATTGTACTTAGGTCGAAAACTGCCGCTAAGGGAGAAAAATGTACAAATTTGCGTTTTTGTCTCTTTTTCGTGTTTTTTCGACTGTGGCAGCCCATCACTCCCTGTGATGGACGGCCACACACATCTGGTTGGTACCTGCACACCTAGGGATTGGGCAGCTACCACTCTATATATATACACACACTCTTACTGTAACCAAACTAAGTGAGATACTCATATTGGATTTTTTTTAACACTGAAATTAAATTGGCTTCTACTATAGACTATAGACTATAGACTATAGACTATAGACTCATGAAATAATTAAAAGAAACAAATAATTTGGAGCCCAAGTCACTTCATAGACAAAAACTGAAACTTGCTAAAAATCTGAAAAGTGTTTTCACAAATGGAAACACCAAGATTAGTAATTAAATGATGCGGTTGTTGGAAAGGTGGAGAAGTGAAGATCAGCCATAATCAAAACTTTTCTATTTCTTGATATTGAGTGCTGGTGGTGGGCCATACTCTGTCTGGGAATCATGGAATTAAGCCAAAGATCTCCTAGTTGGTATGTGCCTCCACACAGTGCTTCATATAATAGCTATTCCAATTTTTTTTAGAAATTGCTGATAGTATAATAAAGATGGATTCATTTTATAATTGGTACTGAATGATTTTCTGATAACGTCGTATGCAACGGGCAAATCATCGACCGACGAGTATAATTTGTAGAAAAAAATAGAATCTTAAAGTGAAGAAAGCTATTTTTAAAAGTTAACTTAAGGATACATCAACCACATAAATTACATAATAATTTCCAAGTAAAAATTCATGAGATGAAGCAAAGGTTTCCTATTATAAATAATGAAATTCAGCTTTTCAATAAAGCGTTCAAAAAGTTGTTGGTGAAACAATAGTGCATATGACGATTTTGTTCCAAGTTATGTTGTTACTTGCCTCCGTCTCTCCAATCTTGATGCTGAACAGTGATTTTTTTTTTAACGCGCGGTGAAATAACGGCAGTGAAAATCTCATATAAATTTGATTTTTTTTATTTTCTCGAGTTTTATTGGCAAAATATTGGTAAAAGTATGTAAACTAAGAGATTAGAAACAAAAGTATGCAAAAAAAAAAGGAAAACACATAAAAGCAACCTGTTTTCTCCCACATAAATATTCATTTATATTTTTATTAAAACGATATTATCCTGATATTTTGAAAATTATCAGAATAGTTTGACAGTTTCAGATGCTGACCAAATTATCGTGTTTTTTCATGATATTTTTAACAGATTATCTATTATACGCCATATAATTCTGAATACTCTAGAGACTATTAAATTGCTGCAGCAATTTGTATATATATATATATATATATATATATATATATATATATATATATATATATATATATATATATATATATATATATCGAATTTAAACTCAATTTGTACGGCTGACCTAGCCCCTAAGTTCGTTTCTAACACTGAAAGCAGAGTTAGAGATAGTGGGAGGTTGAATTTTATTGAGTTAGTCAAATCAATTCATTCATAGGATGTTTCCCTTTAATTGGTAGAGTGACTGTGATGAGATCAGCTAAGATTAATTTACTCATAAAATATCTGATTCAAAGTTGCCCATATTGAACATTAAAATACTGCAAGTTGGAGAATCCAACAAGGATTAAGATGAAGCTCTTCCAAAAGTTTACATCAACCAAAAAGGAAATGACATAATAAGCTGAAGTTGATGGATTTGTAATTGAGCGCACCAAGTAATGAACCAAATTTAATAAAGAGCAAATAAATTTGGTTTCAATCAACAAACTCGAGTCAACTGCATTGCTTTGCCCATCCATTTTTTCTTAGGTTCATCAATGAAGTCATACAAATCCAAGGCAGATAATATTGATTATAACCATGAGCCTGTTTGTCTCAAACAACTTGAAAAAAAAAAGAGGTTCCAAGCAGAGCAAATGTTGAGCCTTCAACATGTGTCTAGAGAATACAAAATCACTGAGCATTTAATTTTTAACAAACACAAAACCAAACTCGGTCTTGTGCAAAAAAAGAAAGTGTCTTCCCTTCTTTCCACAAAATAAATTAGACAAGCTTTACTTCTTTAATCATCAATGAATTCCATATAAAACCCCTGTAAAAACCAACTAAACTCACATTGATCATCAAACCTAAAGACTAAACCCTTTAATCACTGGTATTGGTATTCAAACCAGAAATCCCAAGCCAATATGCAGTTGCAGATAAGAACCGGCCAACTATTCCATCTTGCACATATATATCATGAGAAGAACCAAGTGCTTTGCATGCTCGTCTAGAGCTAGACCAAAGCGCATGCAACATATGTTAGCTATAATGACGTGCTGATGCCAATGTCAGGCCCCCTTCCTCTCCCAACCGGCCACATTCCACCAACTACTGGTCATGGCCCTCATCCTGGCCATGTTGGTCCCTTCTGGCCGGCATCGACTCTGACGACGGCAACGCGTCGTTGGTGCCCGCCATTAAAGCTCTGCTGGCTTGCATGTTAAGTGCAGAGATCATGTCCAAGTGACCTTCACCCATGCCATACATGCTTCGCACGTTTGGGGATATTGCAGCGCCGCACGTGCCAAGGGGGAAGTTCATGAAATGAAGCCCACTGGGCACACTAGTGGTCCACATGGACTCAGCTTGAGCTTGGCCTAGGGCCCCTTGATTGTTTGAATTCGCAACCATCCAGAAGTTTCCAGCTGCCGCTGCTGATGCCGGAATTTGAAACTCCAACGGACCCGGACGCTGCTTCTTTGATCGATCTCCTGCACCTGACTCAGGGTCAGCCGCATCCATCCAAGGCTGGAGGTGCAATTCCGGCTTGGATATCAAAGCTTGGTGATGGTGGTTCGTCCTAAAACCGATGAGGTAAGGATTCTCCGGTGGGATTCCGGCACCGGGGATGAGAATTCTGCGTTGCACATCATCCCAGTGGTGGGTGGCTGCGGCAACAGTGGCCACGGAGGCCGCCGCCTTGAGCGGCGCTGCCAAACTGGCGGCGAATGAGCTGCGGAGGGAGGCACTGAGCGAAGCGAAGTTCGCTGGAATGGTGCCAGAACCAGTGGCGGCGATGACCGCCGGCTCAGCTTGCCGGAGCAGCCACTCGATCGTCTCGCCATCAGATTTATGGCCTAATTCCCGTGTCAGCTGGAAGACTCTAGCCGCACACAATGCGGGCATACGGATCCGGCGGCCGCGGCCGTCGACCTTCGTGTGCCGGTCCTTCGTTGACAGCCGCTTAGGTGACGGCTTCTTTGACTCCTGCCAACTTCCGGCCGAGTTGGTGGCGATGGTGGTGGTGGCAGTGATACTGGCGTCAGTAGCAGTAGCAGTAGCAGTGTGAGAGGTGGTGGAGGAAGACAAGGCCAGAGAAGCATCCATGCTTCTTGCAAGATAACAGCGGTTCGATGTTGAGCACGTGTCCTCCTCCTTCTCCAGAAGCAGTTGCAGAGGGAGATTTGGTCGCCTGCTTCTTTCATTTCCGGGAGTCGGAAAGTCAGAGAATTCCGGCCTCATCTTCTTTTTAGAGCGTGGGGGGAGGACGTGAGTTTGATGGGTGTAGAAAAGGATAAGGGAGGAGGAGGCAAAGTCTTAAGCAAAGAGAAAAATGATGGTGAGGAAACTATAAAAAAAAAAAAAAAAAACTTTTTTTATTTTTATTTTAAAAAATAGTTTAATTTTTCAAATGAAGAGTTACCAAATTGACCCTTAGTGGTTTTTCAGATCAATGATTTCATGAAGCGTAAAACTCACCGAGGGCTTACCCCTCGACCCCAGGGAGTTGCCAAGCTTCAGCTTGCGCAGCAGAGGGTGAAAGAAACAATTACAGAGCACCCGCTAAAGCACTTAGCTGATCATTTGATCGTGTTTCGTTGACCTATCCGATCCACCATGTCCCGGGGTACATTCTACGATGGGGCTTCAACTCCATGGACTTGGCCTCATGTTTGACCTCTTGTGATCAAGTCCCATTGAGATAGCCGGAGGGCTCCTTCAAGCCTGACCCGAGGTGAACCAACTTGACCAAGCCAACCTGAGTTGAAGTGAACCAACTTAACCAAGTCTTGCACGGATCAAACTAGGGACTTGTATCACATTGGATTTGCCTATCAAACTCAATGTGACGGAAAGCAAGCCCCCAGATTGACACTAAAGACAACCCCCCTTCCCCACCCACCCCCCCAAAAAAAAATAGTCAAATCTTTTAATTTTTTACATGTTAATAATGGTAGATATTGTTTATAATGGGAGGGTGGTGTGTGTTCTCTCAGAAACACAAATTTGTGTGTTCCAGTGTGTGCAGAGAAATATCTTAGGACCCACGATAATTCCAATGTTGCCCACGATGACTTTATAATAAAATAACATATAAAAAAAGTAGATATGCTTTTGACAAAAATGTCCTCTCGTAAGATAGATATGTGTTGGATGAAAATATCCTCCCACTCCACGTAAATAGATTTGCACGTTTTGCCTTTGTTTTTAGCTTGTGTTACAACACATGGCCGCATTCTCATTCCTGCTTGATGAGTTGTGGAGCCTCATTCATAGTGTTTTTGCCCTTGCAGGAAGGGGGGTCTGGGGGCTTCCCTCGACGCAGGTTCTGGGGGGCAGCACCCCTCGAAAGAATTTTTTTTTGGGCTTATGTTTGAGACTCGGTTTTTTATGGATCAAATCCAACTTGTTTAAGTTTAGGGTTGTCGCCCTTGCCTTGCATAAATTCATTTTTTTTTCTCTCTTGTAACTGTTGAAAAGAACAATAAGATTTCTCTCTAAACGGCCGTGGGTTTTTTTATTTTCTCTCTGTTGAAAAGAGTAATTTATAGTAGAAATCAGATAAGAGAGTGACGATTTACAGTAAAAATCAAATATGAGAGTAGCGATTTATAGTAGAAATCAAATTAGAGAATAGCAAATTACAGTATAAATCAAATTAGAGAATAGCGATTTACAGTACAAATCAGATTCTATTGTAAATCATTACTCTCTGATTTGATTTCTACTGGAAATCGCTACTCTCTTATCTGATTTGTACTGTAAATCGCTACTCTCTGATTTGATTTCTACTGTAAATCGCTACTCTCTTATTTGATTTCTACTATAAATCGCTACTCTCTGATTTGATTTCTACTGTAAATCACTACTCTCTTATCTGATTTCTACTATAAATCGCTAATCTCTTATCTGATTTGTACTGCAAATCGTTATTCTCTGATTTGATTTCTACTGTAAATCGTTACTCTCTAATATGATTTCTACTGTAAATCGTTACTCTCTTATCTTATTTCTACTATGAATCGTTATTCTCTGATTTGATTTTTACTGTAAATCGTTACTCTCTGATTTGATTTACACTGTAAATCGCTACTCTTTGATCTGATTTTTACTGTAAATTGTTACTCTCTGATTTGATTTCTATTATAAATCGTTACTTTCTGATTTGATTTATACTGTAAATCGATACTCTCTTATCTGATTTCTATTATAAATCACTACTTTCTGATTTGATTTCTACTGTAAATTGCTAATTTCTTATTTAATTTCTATTATAAATCGTCACTCTACTCAGTTTGACATTGTCATCATTATCTCTGTTGTAAATTGTTATTCTCTATCTACTCAGTTCGACATTTTCACCCTCGTATCATGATGAATAATAGACAAAATACTGATTTTCTGGTAGTTCAACTATTTCTCACGAATAGACGACGACAAAGGGTGCTTCGACGATAATAGACGACGACAAAGGGTTCTCTGGTGACAGCAAACAACAGCAAATGGTGCTCCGACGACAGCAGACTGCAACAAAGGATGTTCCGGTGGCAGCAGACGATGGCAAATGGTGCGTCATCAATCAGAGCTCTTGTTACAGCAGATGGTGCATCACCAAAGGGTGATCTAGAACGTTTAGAGTGACATATTGCGAGGAGCTCTTATTAAAGAAGAGAAGTTTACTCCTTAGGGTGAAAACGATGATGATTTCAACCCTTTCTGGTGAAAGGACATTTTTATTCTTTACTCAAAACGTCATTTGCGTATGCTGAGATGGATGTGTGGAAATACAATAAAAGATAAGATTCGGAACGATGAGATACGTAAGAAGGTAGGCGTTGCACCCATTGAAAATAAGATGAGAGAGAATTGTTTAAGGTGGTTTGGACATATTCGGCGTAGGCCTAATGATGCTCCAGTTAGAAGGATGGAGAAATGGAAAAATATATTAGTTAAAAGAGGTCGGGGTAGGCCCAGGAAGACATGGATGGAGGTGATAGGAAAGGATATGAATGCTTTGAACCTCACCGAGGACATGGCATTGGATAAAAATGATTGGAGGAGAAGGATTCATGTGGAAGACCCAGAATGATTTTCTTTTTTGGTTCATATTACCGACTCCAATTGTTTTGGGATGAAGGCGTAGTAGTTGTTGTTGTACTCAAAATGTCATTTTAGAGTGCTAATGGCGGAAATGGGTACTTAAGTCTTTGCAAATGCACCAGACTCTGATGCTAAGTGATGCTGACACACACGAGGAAATGAGTCTCACATGCTTCTTACATACGTGGCGCTCATTCAGACCTGAGAACACACACCTACGTGTTCGGGGGTGGGGAACATGTAACCTGCTTCGGTTTATAATACTACACTATTAAAATCTTATAAAATTTCTTTTATCAAGTTATAACAAACCTTGTTTCTTGCCATACCAAGAAAAAGGATAAAAAGAATAATATCTTGGTTATTGGAAGAACTGAAAAGGCCATATATGTCCACGACCAAAGAAAATATGCCGTCTAACTCTTTCCGAATCGTTCATTCCAAAGAAAAAGAAGAAAAAGGGGTTACAAATAATGGTTGAATTAAATCAAGAAAGAAAATGGTATTGATTTTTGTGGTTAATAGGCCTATTAAATGGGGCACTTGGCACAGACTCCACGTGCGATGGTCTTTTTATCATACAATTCATAAAGACAGTGGTGGCCAGGGAGACCCATCTTTTCTGGGTCAAAAAATGAGTGACCTCAATGAGGTGGGACCCAACCCCAACTATATATAATCATTTCATGTCCTTTTACCCTTTGTTTCCCTTTTCCTTATTCCTCCTTTTTCTACTTAACCATGATTACTTGGTCTGGTCAAGCGCATAGCCCTTGCAAACGGGTTGGATTCATGTGAGTTCCGGGTCCATACTTGAATGATATTCACCTTCGGGAGGTCATACCAGGAAATCATGAATTTGTCAGGTTTCTGGGGATCTCAGATCCTCAGATTTGAGGTCCCTAGTTTGCATGAAAGTTGGATTTAGTATTGGTCCCACTCCAAATCCAACTTCAAGCCACGAGATCCAGGGCAATCCAAACACATCCTAAATGGTTCTTGTTCAAGATCTGACTTTAGCAAAATTTTACAAGATCCAGGTCCATACTTCAACTCGCCTGTGTAACTGTGGGCATGGATCCAAACATGACTCTGTGCATCACCACCGCAGTGGTTACGCATGTGGCCAGCAGGGTCCTTAATTTGTCAAGCTAGCTGAAGACCCAGGATCGAAACAAACTGCCACATGGGGGGGTGCCGTTGCTTTAACATGGTTGGGGCATGTAAGGCTGGGTGGTCGTGTCCTCAACCCGGAGTTTTACCTCGCAGGGAGGCGAGCCCATTAAGTGACCCGGTTCTTGGTGAAGGTCCCTTTGTCGTAAAAAAAAAAAAAAACTCTGTGCATCATCCAGGATGGCATGAGGTCCATTTTTTCCTTGAATTATATACAAGAAATGGATCAGGCCTGGGTTTGGATCTCAAGTGAGATTTGACTGGCAGTTGGATCAGATGCTTCTAAACCTACCCAAGCATATCATATCGAGAAGTGAGACTTCTCCATGTAGGGTAGGAGTACATAGGTTAAAAACCCCACAGATTCAGGGACCATGGCCTGGCATTCCACCAAATTCAGGTAAAATGCTTTAGTTTTTTAATAAGAATTTATTCACAAATAATTTGCTTGGTCAGGGTTCGACGTGAGTGTGAGTCGGGTATATATGTTATTTGAAGCTGGGCCTGGTCCAGATCCAGATCCAGATCCAGTTGGGTACAACTGTGATCAACCAAATCCAAGTCCTTATCTAAATGATGTAAGAACATGAACAAGTCATATTCAGTACTGTGCCAGGCACAACCAACTCTCGCCTAATATGATACAGCCCAACTGGACCCAGTCCCAGAATTGGACCTCACCTCTGGGGGGTCCAAGCTGACCTCGACCTGTTCTCTTTCCTTCCCTTTTTTGAATTTGACTTTTACATGTAAAAAAGAAGGCCTTGTTGAACTTTGGATCTTTGCCAGGATCAGATTTTCAAATTTTGCTTGGCTGATCTAACGTGTAGTCTATAGGGTTATGGATCTGCCAAACCTGAACAAACAGATCTGGAAATTAAGCTTCAGACTTGCCTTCTGATGTCCTCTCTACACCTTCAATGATCCGCCCAGAGACAAGCAAAACCTAGCCAAGTCCATAACGAAGCTTGAGGACTCAACAAGACCCGATCCAATTCCTATGGCTTGATTTTGCCATGCAACTCTTGGTAGAAATCCTTAAAGAAAAGAGTCAAAAGACTTAGCCAAGTCAAGTGAGGCACAGAATGAGCCTTAATTAGTTGGTCTTGACTAGGTAAGAGTCATGGCCTTTTTCATGAATCATTCCCGGACCAATAAAGTCATCGCCCACATACGCACACATGGGAGGCCCTTTTAACCAACTACTGAGCCATGGTGCAGTCACATGTAGATCGTGAGCTCAAAATGAACCTAGTCAGTCTGAGTCAAACCATTTCAGACTGAGTTGGTCTTACCTGCATGTACCTTGCCTCTACCAACGCAAACTTAAGCCCAGCCTATCCAGTAAACAAGTTTGAGAGCTCAGCCATGAGTAGGCTCTTTGTGGCTAGGCTTTTTGAATTTTAAACCTGTAACCTGGTCAGAGCCAGGCTTGGTTGGTCTGGCACAACCCGTGTCCATCTCTCCCACCGTTTATAAGGCTATTTAGGTCCTTTCCATTTGAGAAAGTTGACAACAGTCATTTTTTTCTCCTTTTATTTGCCCTTAACATCTTATTTGTTTACGCATTTATTACTTGTTTTGGCTTTCAACATCAAATGTCTACATCATGTTCATCAATGAGTGTTTCTGGCTGGAACTAAGAGGAAAAGAACAGCCCAACTGTTTCACAAAGGACACGCCAATATGTTTGGATTGGTGGAATTGGGCCACCATTTCAATTCCAATCTTTGGATGGGGTTTGAAATGTCCAAGCTGGTAGCAATTTAGTCGGTGCTTCAATTTCATATTCCATAATTGTGGATTTCTCTATGGAAGGGTTTCATATTCCATAATATTCATCATATAATCTCTCTCTCTCTCTCTCAAGAATGTCCAAACCAAACTCCAAACTAGAATCAGAAACTACATGGTTTGATATGTACATTAGATATGGGGAAACACAGAAAGGACATGCCATTTTAAGAAATGCTAGGGATGTAAATGTTTCGGATCCAGGTCAGATATCCAACCAAATTAATCCGAATCCAATTAGTCAAATTCAGTATAAGTTGTAAAGCAATTAAAATTAAATTTAGATTCGATAGGTAGTTTTGCATCTGAATCCATTGGATAATACAACTCGATTACATGTAAAATACATCATTTGACTAAAGGGATTGTCTTTCTCTTTTTCCATCTGGGTCCGATCTGAATACGGATAGGCTAGATCCGATTAAGTAGTGCTGCTGCTAATGCATAAATATGAACCTGAGTCCAAGCCATTTATGAAATACAAAAGAAATGGAATACCATTTTCATAGATCAGCTATTGATTGTTGTTATCCAAACACAAAATAAGGGGTCTGAATACAATCTCATCTAATACAGAGATGACCCGGTCCAAAATGGGTTGAATTGGATCAGACTGGGTCGCCTGAACCTATGAGGCCCAAACAAAAACTGGGCCACATGCATTACTAATAATGGGGCTCACATGAAAACTGTCTCATGCCTATCAATCAGCCAATGTATTAGGCAACCTTTCTTAGTCACTATGGATGTCGACCCAAGTGAAACTATCACATCACGGACCCAATGTGGGTCCATCTGCAGTGAGACTGTCATCAGGCAACCTTGGAGAGTTCGGTCTACCTACAAAAATTAATACTTGGGTTGCCGAATTTCAATGCTCTGACTGAACCAATGTCTTCCCAAGACCCCTTACATTAATGGACCCATACTTTTTCCAGTTCCAGTTCCAGTTCCAAATACAATAGGCCATGGATAATCAGAATCATGCAAGGCTATCTGTTAACTTCAATAGCTCAAACTGCCCCTTTTCTCCCAACTTTACAAATAATAAGTTAATTTTCATCCAAACTCAGGTTAGCTTCAAGACGATTAAGCATATGTCTAGTTACCTGACCCGATGAATCTATTGGATCCATTTGGTGTGTCCACTTGGGGTGTAGAAGGACCCGTAAAAAACGCGATCTAATTGGGTTTTGAATCTGAGTTGGATATCTTTGTGAAAAGGCTTCTACTAGTTCCAGATCCGAACAGCCATTTTGCCCTTATAGGATGAAGTTTAGATGGTTGGATGGAATTCAAAATTTCCGCTGGATTCAGTAGTGAAAAGCTGAAACCAGGGCCAACCCGTTTAGCCAATCTACTGTGGATGAGCTTGCCAAATCTCTGCAACATCATTTATGGACGTCTCTAGGTTTGGACTTGGACCTGACCCAATATTAATTCAAATGGATCCGATGCAGGCTGGATCATTCATGACACAACTACGAATCCAAATTTTATGCAATGCTCCAAATGCAGATCTGGATCTATTTCAGATCCAGTGAACTCGTAATGTGGCAATTACTAGATCCGATGAAAGAAAACATGAAACAAACTTTTTTTCATGTAAAATAATGACACAAATGGATTGGACTTAATCCGAATGCAAACACAGAGTTGGTTTTCAGTATCTGAATATAGCCCGATTATGCAAATCCAAATCCAAATGGAATTTACATTGTGGATGCATATCTGAAAATAAGGTGTCGCAGATTTTTACTGTCCAACCAGACCTGATCCGTTTTCACTCTGTAACCCATTGGCATCACTAACAACCCTCGTTCCGATTAACTAAGCAGGTCAGACTCAGTTTTAGAGTTACATCCAAATCCGAGTAGAAACACGTGTAAAAGTAAAAGTGTCTGTTTTGCTTAAATAACTAAATCAGACCCAAGACCCAAGACCCAAGACCCAAGAGTCTGGCACAGTGCTTTGGGGAAGCAGATCAGGTCATGCTGAACATGAGCGTTTTTGCTCATGCTGACATCCTGGCCATCCGATTCGCATTTTAAAAAGCTCAAAAGTCAAATAAATCCACGTGGCATTCATCCAAAATGCAAACAGACGGCCACGATGTCGGCATGAGCAAAAACGCTCATGTTCAGCATGACCAGATCTGCTTCCACATCCGAACAGGATCTGACCCTTTCACATGCCATGCCAAGATCCATGATACGACAGTGAGACCTATTTTCGTCCTTGACTCTGTACTGGAGCAAACGAAGTAATTCTGCCTCCCACACGGGTCCCACAACACTTACTAGTGGGCCCCACGTCAGCACGGAATTCTAGGGGAATGTTCAAACTCGTTTCCTTCCAACCGGGCCTGTCCTGTCACGTGAAAAGATCAGGTGCAATATGATTGTACAAATACTTGTGCATTAAGCACCTGATTGCCCTCCATCAGGCTTGGCCCTATCCCCAAGATTGAGGGTGATCAAGTGCATGCACAAATATTTGTACAATCATATTGCACCCGATCCAGACTCTCCTGTCACCCACCACGGTCCAGCTGACATGCCACATCATCATCCCAGTGAGATACTCTGGAGACCACCACCTAGATTAGGGCTGACATCATTACCCTATCTCTAGTCTTGACTAAAAAAGTATTTTAGGGCTGACGTGATCATTTTAACGTTTGCTTTGTGCATGGACCCACTGGGTCCACACTGACGTCGATGTCCAGACCCGGATCTGGTCAAGTTCGTTGTTGGGGCTCTTTCGTTGAGCCTAACGGGCATGATCCATATACGAGCATATCGACCTGGTGCCGGCCCACGAGGTAATAGTAGGTAGGATCTCTGGTCCGGGTCCAAACTGCAAGCCATGTTATTGGATATGGACAGGCCATATGCCAATTCAGGTCGGATCTGTAACATGGATCTGTAAGATATGCAGTTGGTACAGGGTTTGGAACCGGACAGGCGCACAACATCAGATGCATCAGTGTCAGTTTTGAACCGATGCATTTTATTCTTTAACCCATTTCACCGAATCTAGTATCGTAGAGATTGAGATTGGATTTGGATCCATGTTCTATTGTGAGACTGGGTTGGATCCGGATTTAAGTGCTGAGCTGATTTCAAATAGAAAATGGATGATCGGGTCAAACATGATCCAACCCATATTGGACACCTTGCAACTATACAGACTCTTCACAAGTTTCAAGGTCTTCAGCTTGGACCCGGTAAGGTGCTTAGCTCATCAGGGCAGCACCGATCCATATATTCCTCATAGGATCTTTCTCCAGAAAGAGATCCGGAAAAGGTTCCACGGAAAAATAACCAAAGAAATTATTGTGTCCTGAGTAAAGCATGACCTTGTCCAAATTCAACCTGGAGTTGGAGAGTAAGGATCCATGGGATGGATCTAGATCAACTCCTTTTTTTTACACCTTTTTTTCTATCACTTCCAAGTTGAAATTCAATCACTTCCAGCTTGAAGGTCATCAACATGAGAACGTTTTGCATCATGTTGTGGAAGCTATATTTTTATATGTTGTCCAAACCAAACATGAACGTTTGCCTTTCTTTAAAATAGAATGATGATGAACTTCAAGCTGCAAGTGATTGAATTTCAAACTTTAAACTCATTGCTTTCAAGACAAACACTTTGATTATTTATTTTACACTATATGATGTGATAGAAAATATATCTAAAAGATACTTTTTATAACTTATACTATGAGCTGAATACCTATTGTTCATGTTTGGTTTGCCAAGCCTATTTTGAGAATTCAAACAAGCTCTTTACAAGCCAAACTGGGCATGAACAGCTCGTCTTGTTTTACAGCCATAGTTACAAGAGAGAGATATCTGTATCCAGATCCATATTTGCAATGCTGGTTCCAAGCTCCAGTAGGACCGGATCATATTGCAAAAACCAAACCTGGTGAAACATGCTTTTGAATCTTTTATGTGAAAACTTTCTAGATCTTAATCAGATCTCGTCATACTTGGATTTAGTTTATAATTATTCAAACCAGACCCAAGTCCATATGCCATTCAGATCTTATGGGTCCAACCTGATTAGCTCACCTCGTTTAGGAATGTCATTGGATAGGATATATCTGATATTTGACCTGATTCTGGATTCGATTAGTCAGATTCAGTTAAGCAGTACAATTGTTACAGACAGAACATATGTACAGTTATTACAGAATAGGAAAAACATACGTCCAAATTTGAATGCGCCATCAATCACTCCCTTAGAAAATACTAAAAAAATGGCCCATCCTAATAGACAGGTTACAGATTTCGAATATAAATTTTTGCATTAAGAAAACAATCTGATTACTGTAACCACCCAAATCGAGAACTCTTGAACCCGAGTTTGTGGAATTTAGTTCCAAGAAAAAAATTACCTAATTAACCTAAAAAATCATAGCAAAAAATTTTAAATTTTTTTTATAATGATAATAAGGTCCGTAAGGATGATGACAATTCTAATTAAAAGTAATCAATTTACATAATCCAAATAAAAGAAAAATAGTGATGAAATAAAATACTTCAAGTACTTTGATGTCTGATACTAAGGTCAAGTCTTTCGATCATCAACAATCCTTAAACCTACAGTTTTAACTAAACAGGGTGAGTCTATAACTCAACAAGTTCATATTTACAAATAAGACATGACCATTACAACTGTAGTGAGCTTTAATCTCTTAATCTTAGTTTAGTTTGCTAACTAAGCATATATATTATTTATTAATTTTATTCTCCTTTACTGTTTCTCTATCGTCATTCTCAAACCAACACTCACATTCTACTCTAATCGGTTGTTCCGAAAATAACCTTTTTGAGCATAGCAAGTCATGGAGACAACTCAGATTCTACGATATTGGTCAAATACATGAACCACTCACAACAACATAGTCCAAACCGGCCTAGACTATGAACTCATAATCATTGCATTTTGCTCGTCAATTACAATCGGAGAGCATTAAAATACTTATCGATAGTTAGCCGAAGAGTCTGAGAGGCTATACCTTCATTCAAGATGTCTAATGAGCTATACCTGCCTCCAAGGTTTGTAGTTTATACTACATCCTACATGTGTCTATTGGGCAATATTTTTAACCCTTAAGGGTTATCTAAAAATTCATGAGCACATTTCAAGGTACAAACGAGGTATATATAGCCCAAACAATGCCCTAGACCATGTTTATCCTAGTAGAATTCTTTATCATGCACTGTATTGTTATCCTATGCACATTATTCTTTCAACTTTCAATTTTTGGTATTAGTGAATTATACAATAACTAATGTATGTTCACTAACTACTTTTAACATGTATCAACCAACACATGTCATATTTCTAAGGATAACAACCTACCATAGAATCAACTCATTACGTCACGATACTTACAATGCCTCTCCTCAGACATACGCGTGACATTCTCGGGATAAATCCTATCCTGAAAACTCAGAAACTCTACTCTCACTTCTCAAAGCTAAATATTCATATTTTATAATATTTTACATGCATTAATGTCATGATTATCTCCACCAATAGTACATTTATAACGTAAATCATGTCATAAGTCAAAAAACATGTAGTATGTATGAACATTTTTAAGCATAATACTGAACATCAAAATTATAGATTTCTAAGCTTGCTACTCAGTTATTTTGTTCAAAACATAATAATATTATCATATTTATAATACATAGAATCACATTTCAAGTTTCCTAACTACCAACATGTATTTTATTTAACTAAGAAAGAATTTGCAAATGTTCACTTACCTAAAATGTTTAAATTCTAAATCTAAGAAATAACTTTAGTCTTCTCGCAAATTTTGATCTGAAATATATAAAAAATCTCATATCATCATTTAGAGTCTTGTCTTGTAAAAATTTGCCAAACTCTGACTCTGTTTTTTCTGAGTTTGTCATCATATTCCCTGCTAATAGATCTTACTTGAAAAGAAAAATCCAAGGATCCAAAAATCACTTGAATCCGATATTGGTGTGAAAAGTTTTGCATAATCTACTAATTGGGCATAGCGAGGGGAAAATGGTCTTTTTACTATTTAACCATCCCTAGACTCAATGATCATAACCCAGACTCATTCTGGGTTGAGTCTAGTTTTGCCTTTCCACCAAACCTATTTCACACACTTCTTGGTACAAGTTTAGTTTGATTAGATTTTTTTATTGAGTTTTCGATCCAAATCCAATCTTATTATGATGTGGAACTTTTAAATTTTCAAACATAGATTCGACTGGATCTTGGATCCAGTACAATCGATCCAAACATTGTTCATATTGAGTTTGGTATAAATGTGGTGTCAATGATAAAAAGAGTTTGGGTTTGAACTGAACCCAACTAGATCCAATTTGTTT
This sequence comes from Nuphar pumila, assembly GCF_984573655.1. Taxonomy (NCBI): domain Eukaryota; kingdom Viridiplantae; phylum Streptophyta; class Magnoliopsida; order Nymphaeales; family Nymphaeaceae; genus Nuphar; species Nuphar pumila. Next base: position 126,777,165 of record NC_143250.1, read on the forward strand.
TGGATCCATATTACGTAGACAAGATTTGATGTGAGTTTGAATCCAAACCCAAATCTAACTCGTATTGGAAAACTGAGACATTCATAGTCTCGTGTTTCACTTTGCTCAATATATATATATATATATATATATATATATATATATATATATATATATATATATATATATATCCGCGTACACACCCATATATATAATTTTATTTATTTAAGATTTTTTTCCAACTTAACTAACTCGTTCTATTAACAGTAGACCTGACTTGGTCTAAACTGAGTAGGTCTATCAAGAGTAGGCCCGACTAGGTCTGGAATACATCCAGATTAAGTCAGTCTGGTATATATATTCTACCCGACTCAGTCTGGGTTAACACTGACCTGACTCGATCTGGGTCGCACCCAGACTGAGTGATCTGGCCGACTCGGTCTGACATGCATCGCAAACCAAATCGATTTGTCCTTTATGAACCCAAGACCTATGTGGTCTTTTTTTTTTCCAGACCCAATTCAGTTTGGTTACTCAAACCGGGTTGGTATGCAATAGGACAAAGAGTTTCACTCTCTGGCATGCGTCCCTTTCGACCCGACTTTGTTTGGCGCATTCGAACCGAGACTATCTGATATTTTGGGGTTGAGATAGAGAGTAAAAACTCTTTGTCTCCTCTCTCTCTGATATTGTAGCCTTCGACAACCGTATGGTTGCCAATAGTTGAGGGAGGGCAACCCCTTGCCTCCCATCGTTATTCCGGTGGCACAGCTGGCAATAACAGTTATCGATGGCAGTCTGCCCCCTCCTTATCTTCAATTATATTTTCTTTATTATATAATGCATTATATGGCTATTTAATGCACATACATTTAGATTTTACTTTTTAGCCCTAGGGGTACAAACACAGGCAGATACTTGGATCAAGGCCATAGCACAACCAGTGTTTTCACAGTGGCTTTGGCCTGACTGAGCACCTTTCACCAATTTAGGGTGAGGGACAACTAGAGCAAGAAAATCTCTCAACACTACCATCCCAATGCATCAGACTTTCACTCATGAGTTTCTTCCTCCTATGATGCAGTCTATTGCAAAGGGTTTCTTCTACCTTCATGAGTGGGGAGAAGCAACCTTCGGTACTCAAAATATATTTTCATAAAGCCAGATGTACCACTTGCCATCTCTCTGCAAGCCCTTCGCTTTAGTGTCGCATGTTTCACTTATTTAAATTAAATGTCTTACATGCAATACCATGATTGAATCCCTCAAAATGGATTTTGCCACTTTGACTATAGATGCGTATATTAGAGGTTTGCATTCTATATCATGTTTATATTTCATGCTTTACAAACATGTGTGCATATACATAATAATGCGATAAACTTTTATAACTTGCATGCATCCATACATTGACATCGTCATCATCATCATCATCATCATCACAATAATGAGGGTAAACATATAACAGGAATAGCATTAAAACATTTGTCAATAAGTTTGCAAGTCGGACCTTTCTGTTGCCGCAGAAAAGAGAAAGATAGGTTAAATAGATTAGGGTTTTAGACTTGGACAACGGGTTAGGTCGGGTTGGTTTGGGTAGGGTTTTGCATAGAATAGGGTTTTACACAGATCTATATTAGACTAGATAAAGTAAAAATCAAGGTAACTCTATAAATACAAATTGATTTAAAACTTGATACTGATTTAAGTAAGAGTTGCAAATCGATTTCACTGTAACGATTTATCCCATCGCGATTTGCGTTAATGAGCTTTTTCTATGTTAATGATTTGGTTGTGATGCGATTACACAATGACTGCTAAAAGACAAAAAAGAGAAAGAAAAAATAAATCAACACGATGTTTATTGGTAAACTACAAATCTAGTTAACTTGATAAATACAAATTGAATTATAACCAAAAGAATTTAAGTTTCATAATATAACAATATTTGTCCTATCGTGATTGCATAACCATATAGGCAAACACATTAATTAATTAAGCATTCAATTATACCCCAATGTTGGGTATATCATTCCCTGCAGAAAATCAAGCTTTTTTAGTAAATATACAGTCTAGAAACTATTCGTAATGGCACACATATAAATGGATAATTTATGCGAGTATTCGAGGGTCGGTTCTTAAATTGGTTTCAAACTTTTAAAAGGTTTAACTCTGTCTGACTGTTACAAAGGTTATAGAAAATTTTTCATTCAATGGTTAGAGCTGAAGTTATCATAGTTTATAGGAAATTTTGGCAGCTTTTAATTAAATGCTGCAAACCATTCATAAAAATTCATCTGCATGAGGGAGTTACAAATATTTTTGTGCAGGCCTATACTTTTCTAGTTTGACTATCACCGAACAGTTCTCAGTTCATTTACAATAGATGTAAAATTTTGTTAGTTTTCCAACGCAATAAATTGCTCATCAAAACTCCTCCAGACGAGGGAGATACGAGCGATTTACCGGTCGGATGTTAGGCTGGAAATACATAATATCTAATATATGCATTCGGGTGGGGCCAAAATGGGTCACCTGAATCCATATTTCTGAATCTTTTTGCATGAATTAAATTAAAAAATTATAAGATTTAAACTACACTAAACTAAGATAATCTAAAATGGAAAAATCCTATTTTTACCATCGTTTAGCCAAAAAACAGAATCGTCTCTCATCGGGCTTATTTTCTCAGAAGTAATTTCGGTAAATTTCATAATAAAATAAGTAAATCATGCAATTTTCCTACGAATAAAAATCAGGACATCATGCAATAATTCCAGATCATCAACATGCATATACACTATAATTTATAATTAAATTTTGCATGAAACTAATTAGACATATCATGATTTTTACTAAAATTACTGCTTTTTTTTCTAAGAAACCCTATAACACCAAATATGTAATTTCTAAAAAATTCGATCATGGAAATCATTAAAATTTTTATAGAGCATCTATATTAATATGATCTACTAATACAAATCAAAATTTATAAAAAAATAATTAGATAACCCATGTATTTTAAAATTTTACAGTTTTATTTGTTGAGAAATCAATTTTTAGGAAAACATAATTTTTAGAGGGATTTTCTTTCGAAAACCCATTATATTTTCATACTTTGATAGCCCTAAGCAAAACCCATGTGTGAGAGGCATAGTTTATGGTCTATACATATAAAAAATTGATGAAATTCATACTCAAATATTTTTTTTTACAAGTAGAGCATAGAACCCCCTACCTCTTTGGCAAAATTTGATCCTATGAGCGTAGATTGCTCTTCTCGCATGAATCGGCTATTTCACATAAACAACCAAGGTTGTTAAATGCGATGAGGCGAAGCGAGGCGTTGAGCCTGCGCTTCGCCTCTGAGGCGTACGCCTCTCACAACTGGTATGGAAGTGAAGCGGTGGGAGGGGAGGCAGTAAGAGAAGGACCATGCGCCCAGCTGGTACGGAAGCGAGGGATATGCCGGTCGTCCGGTGGTCGGAGAAGACTGAGCAGAAGCTGCAACACAGCAACTCTGGTGGTCGGTGGTCACAACTGGTCGGAGGTTGATGAGGGGCACATCACAGCAACGCCTCAGTACTTTGAGCGTGCGCCTCGCCTCTGAGGCGTACGGTTCAGGTACTGAGGCGTACGCTTCTCACAACACTGTAAACAACAATCTCACCCACGTCCACTTTATGTTTTCTTCATTCTTATAGAAGCCTCTCTTGCTGAGCCAAGGGTGAAAACACCAAGAGTTTGGTGTAGAGGAAAAGAAGAAAGAAGAGGGATTTGGGAGAGATAGAAGCCTTAAAGAAAAAAAAACAAAGGAGATCAAATGGGGGGGGGGGGGGGGGCGTGAGACCCTCATCATTATTTATAGACTTAGGGCTGTGGGTCAAGGGCTAAAATTAATCCTAGCCCTTGATGCAAATCATGGCTAAGTTCCCAAAATTTTAATTCTAGCTCTTTCTCTTTTTTTTTCTAAAATTCCCTTTTCCTTTTCATTTTTTTTGTCAGTTTAAGCATACTATACAATATATATATATATATATATATATATATATATATATATATATATATATATATATTAAATAGTATAATATATATTATATACTACATAATATAAGGAAGGGTGGGTCAACCTGCATGAGTTGACTCTCTTTTCTTTTTTGAAAAAAAAAATCAACTTGCTTGTTTGGCAAGCAAGTTGACTAGATAAGTTTTTTTTTCCTTTCTTTCTTTCATTTTCCCTTTTTTCCTTCTTTATTACTTGGTTCTGCCCCTTATTAGACCTCTTATAGAGTTGGCGCCCCCTTATGGGGCCTTGTTTTAAAAAAAAAATGTTTTGAGTTTTTAATTAAAACCCTATTTATTTGGCAAGTTTTAACTTAATTTGTTTTTAAAGTTTTATTTTCTTATTACAATTTAATATTTAAATTGGATGCCACATAGGATGGGACAACCCACCTATGGAATCTAACTACTTTATTACATTTAACTAATTATTTAAATTTTATTCTATTAAATAAAAATCTAATTTAATTCAAATTAAATTCAAATGGCATTTTTACAAATTTAAAATATGAAATTTCATGAAATGTCAGTAAATAAAATTTAAGTTAAGCTTCAACATAATTAAATTTCATTTATAAATTTTTGAATTCTCATATATTTAAATTGTTTATCTTAATTATCCCTTAAGGGTTAATTCAAATCTCTTAGAAATAATTTCTAAAAAAAATCGAACTCAATAGGGTTGATAAGACCTTTGGGTGTGTAGGGGTGTATTTCATACATGTATTCTAAATCTTACATAACCCATAGCATAACACTTACTTCGTATTATCATTATCCACTTATCATAAATTTGTCTAAAATTCTATCAGACTTTATTTCGATGAAATTTATTAGGTATTTTATTGAAATTCTATCTTTTTCATAAATTCAAATCTGAATGTGAATTTCACTTAAATAAACTTGAATCAACTTAAATTTTTTGTAAGATATTTCTTATCTTTCATTTTAAGCTAATTTATATTTTTACACTTGTTTCTCATAAACTTTGTTATTATTATTATTTTATTTATTAAAAATACCCCAAAGAATTCACATATATTATTTTTAGATTCAATTGAAGGTTCCAAATTCAATTTTAACAGAAAATATAAATTATTCTTTACTTCAAATTTGAATTAACATTCAAATAAGTCTTATTTTAGATTCAAAGTAAACTTAAAACTAATTATAATATTCAAGACATATTTATTAAATCCGAACTCAAATTCATATCCAATTGCAAATTGAAACCTTGATTCAGAATAAATTTTCCACTGAAAATTTATTATGAATCCTAATAAATGTTTGAATTATAAATTAATTATCATCTTAATCTTAGATAATATTTTAGCCTTAATTCAATATCATTGGAGATCGTGAGGATGCTAAAACTCCATGCACAATCATGTTCCCAAAACTCGATGTGTAGTTCGTTTCTCAGGCACGATTTTAGGGAGCTTTCAGCCACTCTGCTTGGGGGGGGGGTGTAGTTGACTCAACTATAGTTATTGGTATACCAAAAAAGTGGTGTCAATGGTTAAGGATTCTCATTAATGTCTCAGCATTAGGTGATGATTTCTAATGTTTCGATGAAAGGTGAGGATTCCTGATATCAATCGAGGAATAAGTGTGGAACCCAGTAAATAAAATACAAATTGTGTGTTAAGCTATGATTGAAAATCTAACTTAAAGTTTGGAAACTTATGCCCATTTTTAGTATTTGTGGGTTTAAGGAAAAGCGAAAATTAAACTTGTATGCATTTAATAGATATATGCATGCAAAAGTAACTCTTATAAATAACTTAATAAGTTATTCATGCATGCGCATTGAATCATGCATATTTTAGTCTCATAAGATAATTGTGGTAAGTTATTGCTTGTGATTTTCTTTGAAATTTATGCATGAATTAATTTATGCTATTTTTTTTACTGTTAAATTTTTAAAGAAATTTGTACAAAAACTTTAGTTCTTACTCATTTTTTTAAAAGCACAAATGCTCAGTGATGTCTTGGATTGGCTAGTTGAAGGATACAAGACTTGTGATTGGTGTTTGGGTTCTGACTAGAGCTCGAGATTGGATATATAGTTGATTTTATATCCTTAGACTTTTTGACTTGTTACTTAATAAATGGAGTTTGATTTATTTTCTTCAAGTTGATTCAATGCATGGAATGGTTTATGATTTGGTATATTAAATCTATGATGTGCCTCAGATTCTTTAGAGGTTTTCCGCAAATGCTTTTAAAAAAAATCACTATTTTTATGATGGTTAGTTGAGGTCGGTACAGAGAAAGAACATGTCATGGATTAGAAAGATGGTTGACATAGACATTGATAAGAAGTCACTATAATAGTTAAATTGTTGCCCATTAACTTCAAGTCTTCATCAATGGTGAAGTTATGCCTGGACAGGTCAATCTCTACATGATCATCTAGTTTTTCTTCAAGTTTGTTCCATCAACTCTTAAATCTCAATAGTTGCTTACTCTTTTCCTATTTGCCTAGTCCCATTTTTCATTTTCAGATTTGTATTTTTGTATTAACAGTGAGAGTTTCAAGTTTGTCCTGCTGTTGGTATTTCTGCCAAGGATGGGCTATGGGTTGCTCGCTTGAGGTATCCAGAATTGCTTTTGTGACTAAGTTATGGTTTTTCCTTCTTTTCTTTTTCTAGTCTCCATCTTTTCTTCTGCAATGTGCTTATGGCACCCTCTTTTCAAGCAGAGGATCACGAAAATTGCTGGAGTTCTCTCTTTTGACCCAAAACCTATTCAGGTAATTCAAATATCTCTTAATTTGTTTGTATGGATTGTTTTGTTTATTTTTGGTTTGCTATCAAACATACATAGGGTAATCACAAATGAAACTGTAAAACAGTCTCATATTGGTGCATAAATATCTGCATTACTTGTTTGTTTTAAGCATTTTACTGAATGTGATGATTAATCATTTTTTATTTTTTGTATTTTCTCTATATTAGCTGGAACGTAAAGTTTTTTGTTTTTTTATTTCTGAGCCTTTTGTTGATGTGAAAGAGATTGTTGTTTCAATTTTCATTCATCAGTAGATTGCGAAGGAAGGGTCTTACAACTGATCAATTCATGGTCTCCTTCAAACAACTTGGAGTTCCCAATTCTCAGAGGTGGCAATGGAATAGAATATTCCTTTGTATCTCTAGATCAATTGGGTAGATCTGATGATGTACATACTGATCACACCAAAGACATGTAAAGCCTTCAGTTTTCCTTGTTTCTCCGAACATCTTGGGTGGATTTGTTTATGTATATACTGATAAAATGGATGAAGGTGAAATATTGAATAACCTACAACAGGTGGATGTAAAGCATCTAGCCAGCTGTGATGCTGGAAATCCAGGCTCTGATTGGTTATGTCATCTTTGGAGCAAGATAAGTGTTCTAAGAGTACAACAAAAGCTTCAGTTTTCTTTATTCTATCTTGATGTGATGATAATCATCTGCAGAATGAAGCATCCTAGTTTTCGTGGTTCTAAGTTTGATGAAGGAGAGAGAAATATATTGTCAGATTCTGGGTACTTGGTGGACCCCACGCATTCAGATGGCGATGATGAGGACACAGGAGAAACTACAGAAGCTAGATTTTCATTTCATATGGGGCCTGAAGAATCTGCATTAGACTTGAATCTTGCTTATGTTTGTCAAAATCTTGAAGTGAACAAAAGCACAAATGGTGAATATGCTAAAACATTTTTTATGCTTTCTGTTCCAGTTTTTTTGTTCTACTTGCTGAAGCACATTATTCTGGATGCAAACTACTATTTTGATCTATCGTAGGCTCCACTAATGAATGGCAACCTACTTCCAGAGGAAAAGCTACTACAATTTGGGGGAAGAATATTGGAAATGTAAGGCAGCTACTCTATGCATTAATTATGTTTTCCCTCTTTCAGATTTGAAATTCAACAGCTAGAAAAGTCTGTAAATATGTCATCACGGTAGCGCGAAGAAATGATTTCTAGTTGTACATGTGAACCCTTTGTTGATATATATTACATCTGCATGTGATTTTATATTGAGACATACAATATTCCAGTATGAAGCAGAAATCTGATGACCAGTATTGCAGGTTTCTTTTACAAGCAGACCAAAATCCAATACTGATGCAGTGCCTTTTATCCAAGAAAACTCAGGGACGTCCTTTATGGATATTTCTCACAAGTCTTTGATTTTAAAGCCTTAAAAAAATCTCATGTATGCATCAAAATCAGATGATTCAAGAGTGTGTTCTTATGAAACCAACCATGCATATCACATCTGTATGGTTAGATTCAAGAGAAAAGAATAAAAAATTCATAAAAATTGTGGTTCACACATTAGTTCTCATATTCTAGTATCAACATATATATATATATATTTTCTATTATACATAAATGCAATTGATTAGTTTGTCATGTATTTATGAAACTTGTAGAAATTTATTGGAATTGACTAATTTTATTGATTAAATTGAGATATATATTACTATTATACATTAATGCAATTTATTAGTTTTTTATGTATGTGTGAAACATATAGAAATTCATTGCAATTGATTCATTATATATATATATATATATATATATATAATGAATCAATTGATTAGTTTATAATGTATGCATGAAACATGTAGAAATTTATCATAATTAATTGATTAAATTGAGATATATATTGCTACTATACATGAATTCTTTGAAATTAATTGATTTGAGTAAAATTAGGATTGCAGGATTCTCAGCCAATTGATTTAGAAGAGTCAACATCCTGCATGCAGTAGTTCTACTGGAATCAAGTATACCAATGATTTAACAATGACAGTGTATAGTTCTAGGACACATGATTATGTTGTGGAATGGTCCCAAGATGTATATCAGTACAAATATTAGCCAAGATTTGCATCGAAATTGATATTGTATTGTGCATGAAGAATTTAAAATTTTAAAATCCGTTTGAGAAAACCGATAAGAGAAAATGTGTATTCTCATAGAAAATTGGTGGAACCTTTAGATACATGATATGTGTTGTATTTTTGTATTTACAACATGATTAAATATTTGTATGCATGAATATGATGTGTTCTTGATGGATATAAAAATTGTTAGATAGTTTTTCTTGATGTTTTTATTGAAAAACATGAAATTCTTAAAAAACTATATTATGTTTTGTGTATTTTGATTCGACTAGTTAGAATGATAATTCTAGGTCTCCCAAATTGTGAACCCATAAATTCTAAAAAATTTATGGGGATATTTCATACATATAGAAGTAATCACAGTTCAAATCCTAGACTTAGATGATCGTAGATTGGGAGATATGTCCTCTGTAAGTTGACACAAAAATTCTATTGTGACAAGGAGTTTGTGGAAACAATATATTTTTATAAAAATCATATCTCCCAAAATACTCAGTATCTATAGCTAAGATTTTAGGGTGTGTTAGTCTAGATATGGAAGAACACACAATAAAAAATTTGGAGGTTGATTTCTCATGGTTTAGAAACAAAAATTAGTTGCTCCAGAATTTGTAATTTTCTTGAACACATTATTTCAAATAACAGAAACTGAAATCGAATTCAAGTTTGAGTTTTTGCGAGCTTAAATCAAACATATCAAGTAACCCATAATTAAAATCTCAGCATCTAATTTTTTTCAAATGATTTATGACTGATTTTTCATTGGAAAGATAGAATTGAAAAAGACTATTCTGTGAATAAAAACAATATGTGTTACAAAAATTTTAATTCTTGTTTTGTAATGAGTTAAGGTTTGAGTTTTTGCCTATATGCATGTAACATACGTAAGAACTTTTTGTTAAAATCTCAAAACCTAAATTATTCTGGATGTTGTGATATGCAACATGATGTTATGATATGTAGTATGATATTTTAATATCCAACATAATGTTATGATATACAACATATTATTATAATATGATTATAATCTGCTATAAGACATGAAAAATATGCATGCACATGTGCTCATGAAAGAGTAAGTGATTTAAAAGAATCAACGTGGTGTCATATGTACACGAATATGATATGTGGCATGTGATTGTGGATGTTTATGAATGAGAAAATAGTTGAAAAGAACCATTGTGCTACCTTAAGGTATGCTGATATGAAAAATATGTGTGCATACATAACAAAATAATACCTTATAGCGGACATGGGGGTATAAATGCTCAACCAGTTTAAAGGTACTAGAACATACTAAATGGGCTATCAATGTCAATGTGATAATAACCTGTGTAACTACCATGAATGACCAATATGATGTTCTTGCCATATAGGCAATTGTAAAAATTTACTTTAGAGTGGATCCAGGGTACTTGGCCAAGAAGGGTCGAATGACACATGTGATAAAATATAATGACACCTTTAATAAAAATACCCAATAACCCATTTAGACTCAGGCTTACCTTGGAGAGAATTTGTGGTACAAAACTCTGTTGGACCGATATATGTTTCAAGTGAGAGACTTTTTTGGTCCTCCGTTCTCGGAGTTAAGAGTTCAGACTACCATTATTATCCTAGGAGGCATGTTTATGTCTTCTGCAAAAGTTTATGCATCCTGATTTTTTTAGTGGCCACTAGTAGGATTTCTCTCAGTCACAAATCACCCTCAATAGATCTGTTCTAGTAAGTCACTTGAGAAATTAAAATACATGGTATAATAAATATCGGAGTCATCTCTTTTGACTTGTGACAGTGGCCTGCGAGTACCCACATGAGAGGTAACAAGAGAAACAAAGCCTTATAATTGAGCTGATTCATATTGTATTAAACTTGTATTAAAAATATGCTTTAATAACGCAAATGCTTAATCATGAATATGTTCATGTTTTGAAATATGTTGCATAAATTTAATTTTTATAATTGTCTATCTAAATGCATCATGATTGTTAAGTTGCATTGTATACGTTCTAAAAAGATGTATGGTATGAAGTATGTTTATCTCTGTATATATATGAATTGTTATTGTGTTTCTACTGAGACTTGATGAATCTGACTCCTATATTATAAACATTCAGGTACTGAGTACACAAACTAAAATAATGACGAGATGCTATAGGTAATGCCAAGAACCAAATATTTTAGATCCGAGATTTGTTTTGAAAAACAATTTATTGTTATTAAGGCTTATTATGTTTATTGACAATGTTAATAATTAAGTTTATTTAATTGATGAATGATTCATGAATTGTATTATCTTTTTTATATCTTGGATTCAGATTCTTGAGTTAGAACCGATTCATGATTTAGCTCTGAACTCAAGTCCCATACAGGGAATGAATCTAGTCACATGCTGAGTTATAATACCTGTAATCTGCTCAAAATTTTAACTGAAACCAAAATGAGTGTTTTTGCTATATTTCTATTTTTAATATAAAGGGTTTTTGTTATTGGTTGTCTCATTCACAAACTTAGTTCTAGTTGGGCTAATATATGCTTGTGCTTGTGCTCAGACGACCTCCCTAATGCTTAGTATGGTTAAAGTATTGTCATCGATAAGGTCTTGCATCATTCACTTAAAAAAAATTGGATATATTTTTGGTTTAAAATTTTGGGTCATTACATTCATAAATTCTAATAGAAACTCGACCTTAGGGAGGGACAGTTTCTACAAATTCGGCCTCAAGAATGTTTTGGCGAAGAGAAAAGTCAAGAAAGAGATAAATATATTCTCGTTCTGGCTAGGCTCTCTGTCAGAAAGAGCCAACAACCGAGCAAAGGAAGAATATTGATTCCTCTGGGTGGGCTGTTGTCAAGGAAAACCTGAAAGAGAAGAGGGAAAAATGTGTACTCTCTAGGACTAGGGCTCAAAAATAGAGAGAATAAAAAAAAATAGTCTACTAATTTTATTCATAATTAATTAAGTATAATAATACTCATTTATAGAGTCTACCTAAGAGTATCAAAAGAAGTAAAAGACAAAAAATAAGAATCAAAATAAAAAAGGGGTCCTTCAGACCTGTCAAACTAGGTCTTTTGGGCAGATCTGGATCAAGAATGACTTCTCAGGGTCGGATCTGGAATGGTTCATAACAATTCACTCTTCTCAAACTCGCCTTATCCTCAAGGCAAAAGCTCTCTGAAAACAGTTTTCACAATCGATCTTTGTCACCTCCAGGGTCAAACTCTAGGTTTGTGGTTTTCCCACATGCCCTGATGGGGTTCAGTCTGGGGACAAATAAAGTTTGGGTTTGATCTTGACTTGGATATGGATTTGGTGGGGATAAGGTTAAAGTCTAGTTTGGATCCTGGATTGAGTTGGAGCTTGGATAAGTATGAGAATGGTTTTGAATAAGATCTGACTAAATTAGGTAAGGATCCATTTGTTTTAAAATAGGTTTTTTTTTTTTCACAGTGGGTCAAATTTGATGGGTTTGGGGCAGAAATGGGTCAATCTGCTTGGGATCTTACCATGGTTAGAGTTGGTCTGGAACCGGGGGTGATGGAACTAAATTTTAGATCCATGAACTGACCTAAATCAAACCCAAACCTATGTCATGCTTATGGAAACCGATCATATTTTTATTCAGATTGGGTTCATATGTTGTACCAATGTTGAACTGGTTTAAGAACCTAGTTCAACTTGTTAGGGCATCAGGGGGGCCCTCTCTTAATTTGGGAATGACGGTGGAGGCGACGATGAAGTGACATTGGGGTAGCCCACGTCTGGTACAGGTAGATATGGGAATGAGGAAAAGGGGAAAACCAATGAGGATTGTCTCCAATGTGGTATAAAGGTTTCTCATAGGGGTTGTCTTTGGTGGGGCTTCCTCTAGCATGCAGTAGGGAGAAGGAATGAGGGAGAAGCGACTTGAGGGTAAGGTAGAGGTCAATGACGGAGAGGTGGTTGTTGACATTGGCGCAGAAAGAGGTGGTGCGGGTGCAGAGGGCGGCAGAGCGGAGGGCTAAGAAGAGGTTGGCACAGACGGTCTTGACCTCGAGGTGGGTAAGGAGGGGGGAGGTCAGAGATGGTGGCAGAGAGGGCTGACTTGAGTGAGTCAACATCAATGATGAGGGCTTAGAGGTTGTTGATGGCATTGAAGTCCTCATAGTGGGAGCGACAGACATCCTTGAACTCAACCTCCTGAGAGCAGGTGAAGCAATGGAGGAGGTGGAGGAAAACGATTTGAAGGGTTTTGTGCATTCCACTTTGCCTTTTTTTATCAGTCTGTCAATGAAGGAGGTGTTAGCAAGGCAAGGCAAATGGTGGGTCCCTGCTCATCTTGTTCAGGTCGTTGCTGCTATGGGCAGCGTCGCACGAAAAAGGGAGCCCTAGACGAGCCATGAGAGGGAGGAGACAATTGGCCCACTTGTTCTTGTACAATGTGTACTCCACAAGCGAGCTATCAAGCTTTTAGGAGGCTAACTCACAAGTAGTATTGAGGAAATCCATGGATGAAGAGCTCATAGCAGTTGATATGAATCAAACATGGGAAATCATGCATTAGCACCTGGAAAAAGAGTCATAAATTACAAGTTGATGTACAAGATGAAACATCTCCGCAATGGACTTATTAAAAGAAATCAAGGATCTAGGGCAACTGAGGTACTTCCTTGGCATTGAAGTTGCCCACTCCTCAAAAGGGATATTCATTTGCCAATGAAACTACACTCTCAACCTTCTCAAAGAAATTGGGATGCTTGGAGCTAAGCCAGACACACCAACAGAGACCAACCAAAAACTTGACAAGCATATTGAGAACTCGTGAAAGACACTTGTAGCTTCCATAGACTAGTCGAGAATCTCATATACCTCACAGTTACGTAACTCGACATCACGTATACCATAAATTTGATCGACAAGTTCATGCACACCCTCAGGTTACCTCACCTACAAGCACCACACATTATAGTAAGGTACTTAAAGTCATACCCCCAAGAAAGGAATTTTGATGGATAGAAATGGACACAGCAGAAACATTAACTGCATATACGTTGATTGGGCTGGTGACTCAAAAAATAGATGATCCACTTCAGGGTATTGCACGCTAATAGGGAGTAATCTCATGACATGGAGAATCAAGAAATAAAGCATTGTTACCAAGTTTAGTGTTGAAGCCAAATATAGAGCCATGCCACCATATGTGAACTCATATAGATAAAGACATTACTCAGTGACATGGGCTTTGCCCATCCCGAACCAATTGAGATGAGATGTGATAACCAGGCAACAATTTACATTGGTGCTAACCCAGTCTTCCATGAGTAGACCAAACACATAGAAGTAGATCAGTTTCTTGTAAGATTTTCAAAGCGTGAGAAATATTGTGAGATTTATATTTTTAACAGATATTTATCGTGAAAACCCCTTAGATGAGATTTTTATTTTTAAATGTATTTTATTTATATTTTCTTATAAAAATATTTTTAAATTTAATTTTTATTGCTAAGATTTTGCCAAAAAATACAAGATTTATGAAAATTTTCAAAATCTCTCCAGTTTTTTACTGCCGATATTTTGTTGTTTTTAACTTTTGTCACTATGGAGTGAAGATATCAAAGCCTCAAAAAAGACCAAATTTCAAGATGTTACTAGCAAGTTGGGGTTGACTGACAGCAGTGCACTAACTTAAGGCGGAGTGTTGTTTTCCTCGTTCAGGTGGTATCTCACCTTGGATGTATTCTATCACCATCAGAACTGTTGGCTTGGGTACTGTTATCGTCGCAAAAATTTTCTGTCTTCCCTTCCCTGCGGGAGAGAAAGAGGAAAACATGCTTTCGCGATTCAAACTTGACCGGATTTTGGAAATTGTTTTGAAATACTCGCCTCCGTTTTTTAAAATAGCGAGAAAATCCATGGGATGGGGCTCGACCTGTCGGTACGAGGTTCGACCGTTCCTGGCGCCTTTAACAGGGGTAATCGAACCAAGGACCAAAAATGTGCTTGACTTAGTGAAATCATCGAAATTGTGTTCTATCTTAAATGCACAGAGAATTTAGGCATGTGCTATGAAAATTTTGTAAAATGCAAATTGGAGAATATGGTGCATGTTTGAAAAATGCATTTGGAGTTGGAAAATACTTTTCAAGGAAAAAGATGGAAATCAATCTCTCGAGAAACTCTGATAAAAGGACTTAAAATCTCAAGAAAAATTATGAAGACTTGGGAAAACCATGAGTGGTGGAAAATCCTGGGAAAGATAGAAGTAATTCTTAGGAAAAGGGTAAACATTTGAAGGAAAATGCTTGTCAGGGAAAATCCCAACTTTTGGAAATTTTCTTTGAAAAATGATTGAAATTCATTGAAAAACCCTTTGGAGAAGGAAAATTGAAACATGGGAAATTGAAATCCTGGAATCTTAGCCTTGAAACACTTGAAAATTGATTTTGATTCTTGAGAAGGATTGAAAAACTCCTTTTGAAAATCATAAGAAAATAACATTTTCCAGGGAAAAACTGTGGAAAAACTTGACTTGGGAAATCCAATTTTGAAAATTTCAAAGTTTTTAGAGAAATTAATTTCCTTGGAATGACATTTTCTCGAGAAAATCATGAGAAAAGCGGATGATGCCTTGATGTAGATGATTTGAATGAATAAATGCACTTTGAAAAGATTTTCTGAGAAATTTGTTAGAAAAATGTGTATTAAGTCAAAATAAATCCTTCACATATTCTGACTGTGGCCATGAACATGTTCAGAGTTTAATTGATTTAATTCACAATATTTTGCAAGATTGAAAATATGATGTGCATTTTTAAGATAGCCTAAGAGTGTAGGCTCAATGTGACTGGAAGAAAGATGACGGATCTGAGTCTCGTCCATATTCCGACTAGAGCCGTAAATATGGACTCCACCGAGTTTATCAACTCCCTAAGAGTTGGTGCACGTGCCATTCGTGTACATCCATGGTGATTTTGAAATAAAATGCATGAATCACATAATCAGGATATTGCATAAATCAAACTACATGATATGCATCCTAATCTAAGCAGAGAAAAGTAAATATTATTCCAAGGTTTACATTTAATTGTTACATCATTGACAAAAATAAAAATATAACTAAATATTTGATAGCTAAAAAAAAAACCCATATCTTCCAGATTTTCCTGCAAAATGAGAATTAGTACGAGAAATATGGCATACAAAAGAGAGATTTGCAAAGTTTACCTCAATGAACATACATAGGTAGTTACACCAGGACTACAATCGAAATATACAATACAATGGCTAAAAAAACATAATTGAAATGCATGTGGTAATATCTAGGCACCAAGTTTAGATTAAAATGAAGATATATATATATATATATATATATATATATATATATATATATATATATTTATGCTAAATGAAATGTGATAATGGATTTGTATTTACAGGAGAAAATATCTACCTAAATGCTTATACGTGAAAACCAATGTATATGAAGAGATACATGTATAGACATATAGGTATACATATACATATATATATATGTATATGAATGTAGATGTATATATATACAGATAAATAGGAAAATATGCATAACAATTGATTTTACATAGGTAATAGATATCTACATAAAAGGATATATACATGCATGGGCTATACATAATAGAGATTACTGTGCAAAAGGCTAATAATTTACAGAAAATTTATGCTGAATTTAGATAGCTATGTTAATGGATGAGCCGTGGCTAGAGTGTACAGGGGAAGAGTAATGGTAGGTAGATAGAAAGGGGAAAAGATGGAAAAGTAAGAACAGGAAAATCTATCTATTCCATACGTGTTACAAGCCTATTTGTGGTAATCTTGACACAGAATATTACATGCATATTTGTATGGAAAAAAAAACTATACATACAGGACCTATACTCCAAAACCCAGAAGGAAAAATATACAGAGTTTGGATACATAGATTTCACATTCCCCTTAAAAAAAAAATCTGCAACTACAGTTTTATCAGTCTATGCAGCCAACTTATGCAACTTTCCTATGTTTTCTCAAGTAACAATCTTGACAGAGGGCATTATAAGGTGATCAACTTCTGGCACAAAAAAAATATTATTGTCACTTTCACCAAAATGGCTTTCCTCAACATCCAGCCATTAAAATCGAAGCACAATTTCCCCTCACATTATGGCCCAATAAACTATCTTGATGGTTGAGAACTATGACAAAGGGGAGTTCGGAAAGTAAAGGAAATGGGAAATGAAACCTGATATGAACACGATTTGAAATATAAATACCTAAATTCTTAAACAGTTGGATATACAGACATGAACATCAATCTTACAACAAATATGTCAAACCAAGCTTCCATCTCAAATCATACCTCATCCAAGATTGTCTTAAGGCAATAAAAGAAAATGATATAATATATAGAGTACCAAGGAGCTGGATGATTGTATTGACTACTATACATATATGACCGTTTAGAGCAGAACACACTTGAGTTTATCTATATAATGTAACACAGAATAATGAAGAGGGTTTAGCAAAACAAAAGGATATAGTCCAAAACTGAAATGAAAATTAATGCTGCTGATTAGTATGCAAATGGACGAACACCATCAGTAAAGGAAGTAAAAGAAAAGAGGCATGCAATATGTTACGTGAAACAAGACATGAGTTCTTGAAAACAGAGAAATCTGGAAAGTCATAAAGTATCACAGCATACAGATGATAACAGTAACTACAGCAATGTATAATGAAACATTATAACGAATTAAGATCAACATTTGTGTCAACTTCAGATGTTGCACTCAGGTCAAGAGTGCCATTTTCTGTACGATAAATCCATAAAGATATCGCTTGGGGCCATGAGATGCTGATGCTTCCTTTTCAAAATCGTATGGGTAAAAAAAAGGAAGAAGAAAAAACCATGAGATATGGAAGGGTTTAATGGTTAATGTCAAAGCCGACAACCTGCAAAACAAAAAAAAGAACACGGAAAAGTGACAGGGTTGTAAAACGATTAGAGTGGATGTGAGATCGATTGGGATCCCATTCACTGAGTTTTGCATAGGCTGAAATATTAATAACTGGATTTCCCCTGTAAAAATGACCCTAAATGGTATGGATGAAGTTAATGATACACAGGCACCCTTGTCAGATGCGTATGTGCTTATGGAGGTCCATAACATGCAGAAAAAGTGGACTTAATATCATGCAGAACGCCTAAGAAAATGATAGCAGACATGCGAAAATGGATAGGTTATCGTCAATGACACATAAAATTTTGTTCACTGCGTTTTGCAAAAGGTGGGAACAACATCAATGACGCGGGAATGTAATCATCGATGCCCACTGTGAAATAACCTGAACATGAAACTGAAAACCATGAAACCTTACTTCTCAATGCCATGATGTTGAAACAGAGCTTATGCAATCTTTAGGAGAAGCAACAATGGGGTCAGAAACCTGGTTACCCACATGAATCGACGACACCATTGCGAGGTGTTATCGATTCCTGATGTATTTAAATAAACAGAAACACAAATCACATCATCAAACACAATGGATCTGCGATGTATGATGGCCTGAATGCAATGCTTGATTCCTGTAAATATAGATGTAAAGGGGAGAGAGGTCTTCACCTTGATTTGGCAGAGCCTGAAGAAGCTGGCTGGGTCTCCTGCTGGTGGGCTGAAGGAAAGGCAATCGACTGGGTTGAAGAAGATGGGAAGAAGCCCGCTGGATTTCCTATTGCCTTCTTTGAAAATCATGATCGATCCTAGGTGGAAGAAGCAGGAGAAAGGAAGAAGTTCCCCTCCGCTGGGAAGAGAGGAAGGTAGATGATGAAGGGAGGAAGAGAGTTGGAATCGCAGATGGGGTTGACCTCCTGCTAGCCGAGAGGGAAAGTGGTGAAAAGGGGGAGTGAAGAGATATATTTAAAAAACAAAGACCCTTTTCTTTGTTGGCCCTTCCCCCTTCTTAATAGCCAGCCCCCTCTCTTTTCCCCCAAATCCGCCCCTTTTCCATCGGCTTTTGCTAACCTTTGAAAACTGATTTTTGAAATATTTAAAAAAAAAAGAGTTCGCTGTTTTGAGAGGGGACGACTCCTTCTCTTAAGAGGACTTTTGAAAACTTAGGTAAAATGGGGTAGGGTTTCTCGGTGGTGCCCTTTGGGGGGCTGAAAAGTAATAACTAAAAAAAAAGAAAAAAAAACGATTTTTGTTTTTCTTTTTTCTTTTTTTTCTTTCTTTTTTTTTAAGGTGGTGCCACCTCACTGGATTTGAAAACTTTTTTGAAAAAGTTTGTTTTTCTTTGCAGAGGACTCTAGTGGGGTGTCACCTACATGGGCCCACTAATTATTTTGTTAAAAATTAAATCAAATGAAAGAGTTTTATAAATCGATGCCACTTCCGGATGGGCACTGTTTTGAAAATAAGAGAAATATTTGAAAATTTGAGTGTGACACCACCTCGAGGCGGGTCCTATGTCACTTATTTGAAATAAAAGCCAAGTGAGATTTTTGGAATTTTCATAATAGTAAGCTAAGTTTAGAAAACACGAAATGAACTTTGGTTTGGTTTCAAAACTTAGAAGAAAATGGTTCTTCAGGGTAAAAGTTAGAAAAATGCGGAGAAATTCAGAGCCCTTTTTGTAAAAGTTTGAAATAAGGTCTTATGAATTTTGAAATTGTGTCCCCCTCTTTTCAACTGACGAAATCTTGAAAATCAATGTCCAAAACTATCCAGATCATTTTTTTGGGAAAAACTTTTCTAATTCAGAGTCCTGGGGGTAAAATGGGAAGAATTGGCAATTTTGAAGACCCAGAGTTTTGAAATAAATTTTGAAAAGTTTAAAACTCAAATCTGGATTGACAATTTTGAGAATCAGGAGTTCTGTATCTCAAAATGACATGTTGTGCAGTGTGGTGATATGAAATGCTCATGCAATGCTATGCGAAGACATGTTTCCTGAAATGCCTCTCTGAATTAGGGCTTGAAAGTTCTAGCTTCTTATCGAGAGTAAGATTTTGAGATTTTGCAGTTTGAAGCTATTTCTGAGTCCTAATGGAGAAATTTTGAGACTTAGGAATAAAATTTTGGACTTTCTACAAGGTCTAAACTTAGAAAATGACCATTTTTCCCTTCATTGGTTCCAGAGAAGTGAAATGTGATGATTGGTGAAGATGTTAAGAAGGTGAGTAAAAATTTGGGGTGTTTATAGGTACCGGGTCTGCCCATGATGGGCGAGATCCAGATCCGGCCCACCATTTGAGAAGGGGACATATTGAAAACTGTCCACCTCTCCATCTTCTCCTCTGATTCCTATTTTACGTGAAAAGAGAGATGTTACAAAAGAAGAGAGAGGAGAGGGGATTGGAGCACTGTGCGTGTGAGAGATATTACAATAGAAAGGAGAAAGTGTGCACAGTGAGAGAAAGAGAGAGAGATCTTGTGCACAGTGAGTGCACGTTTTGAACAACAAGAAGAAGAAGATGAATAGGCCATCTTCGTGGTGACAGTGCGTTGTGGAGCACTTGGATTCATAGATTCGGTGTTCTTTCCAAATGAGAGCACGCATAAGTTGAGCAAGACGAGTATCAACGATCCATTTTTTCGCTTCTGCTTCAAAGAGGTATTTATTTTTGTATCCTTCATTGGTATCAAAGCGACAAATTTTTTTATGCCATTTTTTGTGGGTGCATCCCTCGTATGCACGTGGTTGGGACCATGTGCATTCATGGTGAACGAACGCGGCGGGGCCGCCATACAACAATAAACAAAAAAAAAATGTTTTTGATTGTGAGACATTGGCCGCATGACCAAGGCGAGGGATCGGTCGGCTATAGAACTCGGGCCACAGGCCTGGCCTTCAGCCAGGTGGGCCACTGCAGTGCAGGCCCGACCTCTAGCCAAACCCAGCGGCTAGGCCGTAGGCCTGGTCTTTGGCCAGGCGGGCCACTGCAGCGCAGACCACAGGCCCAGCCTCTGACCTGGCCCACAACGGCAAGGCCCTGTTTCAATTTTTGGGGCCGGATCGTGGCATTCAGCCAGAGTCCATGTGGGCATATGCTCATGGCCTGCGGTTGGTGCTGCAGACCATTTTTTTTTGTTGGGCCTTCGGCTAGTTCGGAGATACCCGGACCCAGTCTGGGGTTATTATTATATTTATTTTTATTTAATTTTTGTTTCAATATTATATATATATATATATATATATATATATATTGTGCATGATATGATATATATACATGTGTTGAAGTATACATGTTTATGTTATGCATTTATACATATTCGCTGCATGTATACATATTTTAATATGTATGAAAATATATGAGATGTGATCATGTTGATGATTTGAGGATTTTGAAATACTTTGGAAGTACTTACTCTATGAGCTAATACTTTATTTATACAGTTGTAATACAGTTTAGATGAATATTATCATCTTAGGGAAAGTGAGAGATGATTGTGAACATAGTGAACTTTTGATTTCATGCCCTGAGAGAAATTATATATTATCTAATCGTGTGATTATGACTGCATATAGATGTGCTAGTGATTAGATCACAACATACATGAATAACATAATTGTGCATTGTATCTTTATTAGGACATGACTACATCAAGCAAATCCATAATGGACTTAGCACGGATTGAGAAACCGAATGATGATAACTATGATATATGGCATAGGAAGGTTTACTTTACATTGGATGAGGTTGAGGCCTTGGAGGCTCTTAACCATACTATGGAACGACCTGGAAATGGTAATGGGGCACAATCTCGCAGGGACATGAAAACCTATGAGAAATAAAAGCGCATGAATACTATTGCATGTGTCACCATGCTATGTTCTATAGAGGATGACATCATGTACCAATTTGAGTATTGTAAGATTTCTCAACAGATGTGGATGACCCTTAAAGATAAGATTGGAGGAACATCAACCGCAAAGTTTAGAAGGCTGACCATCAGGTTTGATTTCTACAGGAAGTCCCCTCAGCACACTATGAGCCAGCATCTTAGGGAGATGACAAATATGATAAGAGAGCTCAATAATGCAGGACATATGCTTACAAATGAACAGTAGGTCCAGGCTGTGATTCGCTCTCTGCCACACAGTTGGGAGCATATAAAAATTAATATGACTCATAACGAGAGTATTAAGACTTTCAATGATATTGCCCATCATGTAGAGCTAGAAAATGATAGCCTAGAATCGGCTCGACCATCTAGCATAAAGGCATATATGGCAGAAATCTCAAAGAGTCCAAAATCTTTTAAGAAAAATTTTTATGGACGAAGAAAGTTCAAAAAAAGGGTGACAAGAAGGTACAAGACAAAGAGCAAGAAAAGAAGCCTTATTAGTGCTTTGGGAAGTGTGGTAGCAAGAAAAATAAGGTGAATGCAAAATGCTTTAAGTGTGGCAATTTGGGTCACTATGCTCGTGAATGTCATGAGCAGGAGAAGGTACATTCTCTTATAACTCCTGATTTATGTGCAAATGTTTTTAGTTGTGCACTAATTATTAAATCTAATCCTATGTGAATTTTAGACTTAGGAGCCACCAACTATGTGACAAAGACCGCACAAACTTTGTCAAATACAGGAAGATGCCATCTGGTTCGAAGTGGTTGTTCCTGGAGAACAACACTAAAGCAAAAGTCAAAGGGATCAAGACCTGCAAATTGGATTTGTGAGAAGGACGATCTTTATTTTTACACGATGTTCTGCATGTTTCAGAGATTCGACGAAATTTGATTTTAGTTTCAGCTTTGTCTATGTTAAACTACAAACTTGTGTTTGGTGATGTCAATGTTGACATCTTTTGTGGATAAACTTTAGTTGCTTATGATTTTTTGATGAATGGTTTCTATGTGTTGGACACAGAACTTAAAAGTTTGGATGTTGGTTATGAATGTTTTTCTGTTGTTTCAACTGCTAGTAATATGAATGTGGATGTATCTATATGGCATGCTCGACTTGGACATATAGGGCAAAAGAGAATGGATAGGCTCACACGAGAGGGTCTTTTGGGATCCTATACGAAGATTGAATGCCTATATGTGAGCATTGTCTCGCTGGAAAAGCGACTTGATTGCCTTTTGAAAAAGTAGTTAGAGAAACCTATCATCTTTAATTAATTCATTTTGATATATGTGGGACAATGAATGTAGCAGCGAGGCATTGAGCCTCTTATTTCATTGCTTTCATTGATGATTATACACGATTTAGCCATGTGTATTTAATTTCACATAAATCTGAAGCATTGGATTGCTTGAGATCCTTTATGAACATGGTAGAGAATCAACTTGATCGTAGGATCAAGGCTTTGAGAACAAATCGTGGACATGAATATCTATCTAAACAATTCAAAAAGTTGTGTGATGATAAAGGGATAGATAGACAATTGACTACTCCTCGAACTCCACAACAAAATGGTGTTGCAGAAAGGAGGAATATGACCCTCTTAGAGATGGTCAGGTCCATGATGGCACAAGCAAATTTATCCATTTCTTTTTAAGGTGATTGTTTGTTGACTGTAGCCCATATATTAAATCATGTACCAACTAAATTTATTTCTTCAACTCCCTACGAATTATGGACAAGTAGAAAGCCTGATTTGGCTTATCTCAGACCCTGAGGGTCTGCTGCATATGTCCATGATCTTTCTCATCAATATGGAAAATTGGGTCCTAGGAAAAAGAAGTGTATCTTTATAAGATACTGTGAACATTCAAAAGATTCTAGAGATGCCACATTTATTGAGAGCGATTTTTCTAAAAGAGGAGAGATAGAGTGTAACTTCCAATTCTATGAATTGGATGATTTAGATCAGTCTAAAGAGATTGATCATCATGTTTTAGAGACATAAGAGGATGTGTCTATACCACTATTGGATAGTGGGAGTAACACTCAAGTGGATATCAACTTTGATGAAGATCTGGCAACTCAAAAGAGTTCAAGGAAAAGAATTCTTTGTTGGAGATTCCAAATCGAAGGGGAAGCCTTTGTTGTCATGCCCCAAGATGATAAGATACCTAAGAGTGTTAGAGATGCTCTATCTTATTCTAAAAGGAATGAATGACGTAAGGCAATGAAAGAGGAAATGAAATCCATGGCATCCAATGAGGTATGAGATCTTGTTAATCTTCCAAAAGGAAGAAAACCTATTGGGAGCAAATGGGTTCTCAATATTAAGAGGAATGCTGATGGATCTATCGAGCGATGCAAAACATGTTTGGTTGCTAAAGGATACACACAGATAGCAGGGATAGACTATGAGGAGTCATTATCTTCTGTTGTCAAATTGACCTCTATTTGCCTTTTGTTAGCCATAGTGTCACATATGGATTTAGAATTACATCAAATGGATGTTAAGACTGCATTCCTAAATGAAAAACTGTATGAATAAATATACATGGAACAACCTGAGGGGTTTGTTACTGCTGGATTTGAGCACAAAGTATGCAAGCTCAAACGATTCATTTATGGATTGAAGCAGTCATCCAGACAGTGGTATTTAAGGTTTCATGCGACCATCATTAGTAATGACTTTGCTATGATTGATGAGGACCACTATATTTATCTTAAGCGTCAAGGTCCAAAATTTGAAATTCTAGCTCTATATGTTGATGATATTTTATTGGCTAGTAATCATTTAGAGTTTCTGAAAACCATTAAAGAATGGTTGTTTATTCATTTTGAAATAAAATACATGGGTAAAGCATGTTTTATGTTGGGCATAGAGATTAAAAAAGATCATTCAAAAAGACTTCTTTCTCTTTCACAAGAGTCGTATATAAAAAAGGTCTTAGAACAATTTCATATGCAAGATTGTAAACCCATAGATACTCCGATTGCAAAAGAGAATTATTTAAGTCTTAAAGTGTGTCCAAAGGAATCAAAAGAAATAGAAGCTATGTCCAAAATCCCTTACTCCAGTAGGCAGTTTGATGTACCTAATAATGTGTAC
Organism: Nuphar pumila; assembly: GCF_984573655.1. Taxonomy (NCBI): domain Eukaryota; kingdom Viridiplantae; phylum Streptophyta; class Magnoliopsida; order Nymphaeales; family Nymphaeaceae; genus Nuphar; species Nuphar pumila. Next base: position 126,802,064 of record NC_143250.1, read on the forward strand.
CCAACCCAACATATGTTATGCAGTAGGGTTGGTGAGTAGATATCAAACTAATCTAGGACAAGCACATTGAAAGGTTGTCAAGAGGATTATGCGATATCTTAAAGGCACATCATATTCAGTTCTTTGCTACCATGGTGGTAACATGAGTGTAGTAGTTTATACAGATGCAGATTGGGGCGGGGACCCTGATGAGCGTAAGTCCATGTCTGGCTATGTGTTCTTGATGATCAATGGTGCTATATCTTGGTGTAGCAAGAAGCAGACGTGTGTAGCCTTTTCCACAATGGAAGCTGAATTTGTTGTCGGCTCGTTGGTAGTGCAGGAATGTGTTTGGTTAAGGAGATTCATCAAACATTTGGGAGTCACTTCTAATGCAAAACTGCCAGTGACTTTATTTTGTGATAATCAAGCGGCAATTATGCTTTACCAAAGATCCTAAGTTTCACAGTAGAACCAAACATATAGACACGAGATGCAAGTATATGCGCGACATTGTATCTAAAGGCAAGGTTGCCTTGGCATATGTTAATACTCAAGATATGGTGGCAGATCTCTTTAGTAAGCCAATTAATAAGGATTCTTATGTTAAGCATATAAAATCTATGGGTATTTATAAGATTTGATATGCTAATGTTATTCATATTTCTTTCTATGAATATTGTATAGCATGTTGCACATCTATATGAGTATGCTACCAGGTTTGAGATAAATCTTCTCACACGAATTTATCGCCTCAGACGCTGCTTGTGAGTGAGATGAAATGAGATATAACAAAATTCAGGGTTGCTAAATTAATAAGCATGTCAAATTTTGGGGATATCATGTATTAATAAATCAAAAAAGTAGGAGTACAATGAGTTATGATATCTGCCATATATATGTATATGGGATACATCATCCTAACTGGATTAGGATGAGGTCTCGTGTATATTTAACTATATGGAGAGATCGACCTTGCTATCTAAATGTCAAGGGTAATCTGGTTTACCAGATCTGAGGACTTGGATAGACATTGCATGAGAATGTGCATCCTAAAGGACTCAAGTTAGTTTCTCAGAGAGAAACTGAACTAGTATAGGTCTGTATGGCAAAAAAATTTATGGTGTATGCATACACTCACTAGAGTGAGATAGTTTTGTCGTAATACGTGAGTCATACCACGTATGTCACACCATAACTATAAGTCGACCACAAAAGAAAATGAAGAATGATCCCTACTTCTTTATTGTGTGAGTCTTTGATATATATATGTATATTTTAGTGTTCTTATTGACGTTTGACCTTATTTTAAGGAGAAAGATGAGTGTTGCTACTTTAGCATGTTGCTTAAGGCCATGTCTGATCCGGTCTAAAAGGACATGTCTGAGAAAGCAAATTATCTTTATTCAAAGAATGAGTGTTGGAAAGGAAAATCATTTGACATTTTCAGATTATGCACATGTTAAAAGCTATCTTATTTTACCACATCTTGGGGATGTTGGGTTTATAATTAAACATGTGAAATAATAGAAAGCCTTTTCTGGCATAGCTTGACACTATAAATATGTGCAGAGGGATTCAGTATGCTAGAATGTGAAAAATGTATTTGATCTAGGACACAGTGAGCTTCTTACCTGGCTTGTGCAGGTATCCCTTGTGTCATCTTATTTTTGCAGGTTTAGGCTATTATGTTACACTAACCGGTACATAATATACCTCAATTCCCTAAGCTCACGGGTCATGCAATCCATTTGTCAGTATGAATACCCGATGTTATTCATCATTTGAACACATATGGTGTTCCTTTCTTTTAAGATCTCTTTCCATCATGTGTGAGTGGGAGAATGTTGGGTTGGGTATCGAGTCCACTCATGATGGGCGAGATCTAGACTCGACCCACCATTTGAGAAGGAGGCAGTTTGGAAACCGTCCACCTCCCCATCTTATTCCTCTTTTACGTGAAAAGAGAGATGTTACAAAAGAAGAGAGAGGAGAGGGGACTGGAGCACTGTGTGTGTGAGAGATATTACAACAGAAAGGAGAAAGTGTGCACAGTGAGAGAGAGAGAGAGATCTTGTGCACAGTGAGTGCATGTTTTGAAATGAAGAAGATAGATAGGCCATCTTTGTGGTGACAGTGCATCGTAGAGCACATGGATTCGTGGATTCGCCATTCTCTCCAAGTGAGGGCACACATCCGTTGAGCAAGAAGAGTATCAACAATCCATTTTTTTGCTTTCGCTTCAAAGAGGTGTTTATTTTTAAAAAAAATTAAAATCTCTTCAGTTTTTTACTGTCGATATTTTGTTGTTTTTAACTTTTGTCACTGTAGAGTGAAGATATCAAAGCCTCAGGAAAGACCAAGTTTCAAGATGTTACCAGCAAGTTGGGGTTGACTGACAGCAGTGCACCAACTTGAGGCGGAGTGATGTTTTCCTCGTTCGGGTGGTATCTCACCTTGGATGTATCCTATCACCACCAGAATTTTCCTCCTCTCCTCTCTCCTCCTAACACATATTTCCTTATGTTTATGCACACCTTGGTTACCTTTCTCACCAAGGCTTCTTCTCCATCATGTGCATGTATGCTCCATCTTGTGCTTAGCATCCATGAGGTTGTGAATAAAATAAAGTGAAAATCATCTTACCGTGGACGTAAGCTAAATAGACGAACGAAGTAGGTTATATGCCCCCCCCCCTGGGAAGACGACCGTTAGCTACATCTCATGTTTGGGGGTCCCAATGAGCACCACGTATATAAGCACATGCAGCTCGTATACCCATGTTTGTCAGCATCAGTTAGCATCGGAGTCTGGTGCAGTTGTAAAGACTTAAGTACTCCGAAGATGGTTATTCTCTTCTAGACTCCTAACCTAATTAGAACACTAACTAACCCTAACTCTTTCAAATGTGGCGCCACCCAGAGTATGCCCCATTTGATTTTTCAAAAATGATTTTAAAACTTTAAAAACAAAGGGGTTAAAATGATTTTTCTTAAAACTTCAAAAGGATACCTAAACTAACTAATATATTTTTGTATTTTTAAAATATGGAAGATGTATAATGAAATGAAATTGAAAATTAGGGTTTTGCACCTCTGTAGGGTGGGCCCCGCTTGAAGAAAGTTGAAAACTGATTTGAAAATCAAGTTTTTGAAATAAAGGGTTTTAAGAATGAAAGTTTTGAAAAGAAAGTTTGAAAATAAGACCGTAGTTCTAAATCAACTAGAATCCTAGATGGATTAAAACTCTTCCAGATGTGGTGCCAATTGTATGGGCCCCGCACCAGGGTTTTAAAAAAGTTGAAATAAAGACTGAAAAGGGTTTTTAAACGGAGTTGAAATCATCAGATGACAATTGAAGGTTTTAAAAATAGAGTCCTAAACGAACTGAAACTCTAGACTAGAGTCCTAAACCAACAAAAACTCTAACATTTAGGTTTTTGAAAGCCAAACGAAGAAGTTTTTGAAAGATTTTCTCAAAACTAGTAAAAATAAGTCAGAAAATACAATCATGGTTAGAGTCCTAATTCAATCGAAACTCTGAAATAGAGTCCTGAATCAACTGAGACTCTGCAAATGGACTAATTTTTGAAGGATGGATAAAAATTTTTTCAAAACAAATGGAATTAAAAGTGGAAATAAGATTTAGAATGGAGTTCTGACTCGATTAGGACTCTAGGACAGAGTCCTGAGATTTTGAAAGTCTTGAAATTTGGGTTTTTTAAAGAAAATAAAGAGGTTTTGAATAATCTTTTCAGAATTTGGTGAAGATGAACAAGATACGAGGCCAAGGTCAGAGTCTGAATCAACTGAGACTCTAGAATAGAGTCCCAGAATTTTGAAACTTGAATCTGTTTTTGAAAAACAAGTAAGATAAAAGTAAAAGGAGAAAATCAAAGTAGAGTTCTGAACTGATTGAAACTCTGGGGTAGAGTCCTAAAATTTTGAAACTCTACAATAAAGTTTCAAGTTTTAAAATTTGATTGTTTACAGGATAAATGTAGAAGTATTTGAAAGATTCTCTAAAAAATGAAGTCAAGGTTAGAGTCCTGATCCAATTGGGACTCTGGGACAAAGTCCTAATTTGACTAAAACTCTAAAATTTTGACTTCTTTCGAAAGATTTTAGAAGGTTTTCTCAAAATAGGTAAAAACAACAATGAAAGATAGAGTCCTGATCTGACTGAAACTCTGAAGTAGAGTCTCAGTCCAACTAAACTCTAAAATTTTGGGCAAAAATAAAAGATTTTGAAAGATTTTCTCAAAAACAAGTAAAAATAGAGGTAAAAGATAGAGTCTAGATCTGACTAAAACTCTGAGACAGAGTCCTAGTCTGACTGAAACTCTAGAATTTTCACCAAAATGAAAGATTTTGACAAAAATAGATATGAAAGACAGAGTCCTAGTCCGACTGAAACTCTATGATAGAGTCTTAGTTCGATTGAAACTCTAAGATTTTTGTCTTTTTGAAAGTCAAATGAGAAGGTTTTTTAAAATAAGTAAAAAACAAGAATAAAGGATGAAATCACGATAAAGTCCTAATCCAACTGAAACTCTGTGATAGAGTCCTAGTTCGACTGGGACTCTAAAATTTTAGCCAAAATAAAAGATTTTGAAAGGTTTTCTCAAAGACAGGTAAAAATAGAAGTGAAAGGTAGAGTCCTGATCCGACTGAAACTCTTTGATAGAGTCCTAGTCCAACTAAAATTCTGAAATAATTAGAATTATGCAAATTTTGAAAGAAATCATTTATTCAGAAGTGACACCACCTGGATGGGTCTCATCTGAGGTTTAAAATAGAATGAAAATTGGTTTGGAATGAATCCAGATTATTTTTCTGAAGAAATGCTTTTGAAATAAAGCTCAGAGGGTTAGCCAAATGGCAAATGCCAATTTAAAAACCCAGGTTTTTGAAATTGCTTTCGAAAGAAAGGTTTTAAAATCGAATCTGGATTAGATGTTTAGAAAAACCATAGTGTTGGATCTCAAAAATGAGATAAAATGCAATGAAATGATATAAAATGATGAGATATGACATGAAATGTCATGTGGAATGTAAACCCTGGATAAAGGATTTCAGGTATTTGACCCTGATCGACAGTTGTACCAGTTTAAAAAGTGATAAAATTTGATAAAAATGAACAAAATGATTAAAAAAATGGTTTTTGTTCCCGTAGGGCCAAGAGTGACACTGAAAACTGAGATTTTAACTAGAATGAAATGAGTTCTAGGGTTTCAGAACTTAAATGAACTGACAAGACACTGGCTCAACTAAACTCCTAGACTGAACGATCAAGAAATGACATCATTTCTTAAAGAAATGGTGAGAAATGATCACTGGAGTGAAGTGAGTTACGAACAAGAACTGGGTTTGAGCTGGAACAAAGATCAGCAATGCTGAGAAAAACTAAAACTGAAGCTCAAATACTAGCTTAACTGACTGGACTTAGCTCAATTTTAGATGAAATGGGCTAAAATGGATTCCCAGACCATGGGAAATGGATTTGAATTGAAACCGCGCTACTTGAACTCCTGGTGAGCTCTGATTAGACTCAGAGGAATAGAGTCGATTGTATTTGACTGACCCGGGAATAATTGATTGGGATTCAGGTTAGAAATGAGCTCATTTTTTTGGAAATGAACCCATTTTGACAGGAATGGTCATAAATGAACATGATCTGCTCATCGTGAATACAAGTGAGCTAGAAATGACTGACATTCTAACTGTTCTGAGCTTAAAAATAAGCTTGATCGACTCTGACGGACAAGGATCTAAGGAGACCTAGGGATAAAATGAGAATTTTACTGACAAAATGGGGTGAAATGACACCTAAAAGGAGACAGACCTAGGGTTAGACTCCTACACTGACCTACAGGTTTGGCATTTATGGCCAGGGAGTGTCTGAAAGTGAATGAGGAAAATTTGGGGTGTTTACAGGGTAGCAAATGTTTATCCCATATATATATATATATATATATATATATATATATATATATATATATAGAGAGAGAGAGAGAGAGAGAGAGAGAGAGAGAGAGAGAGAGAGAGTTGCCTATACTAATTTATGCCTACCCCATCCTCTGGGGCTTGTGGAGGTTTTTTTTATATTTTTTCTTGAATTTGTCCATATAGTTGCATTATACGTGCTTGATTTTGTAGGAATCGAACGTGCAATTAGGTTTTTACGAGGTTTGAAAATTTATGATGTGACATTTATAAATATCGTACATATCCAAGGCTTAAAAAATTATATTTTTTTTGTCAAAAACACAATCCAAGTATCGTTTTCTGGAAAATCGATCATATTAAACACATCTATGGGATACGATTTGTGAAAAACAACCACAAAACATGTGATCGCTCGTGATAGGCTACAATAAGCACAAAACAGTGAAGGCAGCTACCCACTATTCTCTCTCTCCATATATGTACTATAATATATGAGTGCGTAGCTGCGCAACTACAAGTGGAACATTGCTGAGCATCCATCACACAATTGATAGACACTCAACGTCTTTTTCACACAAAAAATATTATTCAACATCAAAATCACGCAAAAATGACCTCTAGCGTAGTTTTTGACTGCCGCTAAAGGTCTATTTTTTCATTGAAACCTTTAGCAGTGGTCGAAACAGCCGCTAAAGCATCTTTTTAAAAATGACATGTGCATCCCTAGGGGCATTAGCGGCAGTTTTGACTGCCACTAAAGGTCCAAGTAAAAAATGGGTCTTTACGTTGAAGGTCCTTCTTGTGAGATTTTGATGTTGAACCACATTTTTTATGCAGGAGACTCAGCGCTCATCACTTGCACGATGGAAGATCAGCAGCATTCCACTCATAGTTGTGCACCTAAGGGTTGCACATCTACCGCTTTTTCTATATATATATATATATATATATATATATATATATATATATATATATATATATATATATATTTGAGTGGTAGTTGTCTACCACTTTTCAACTTTTCTGGCCTAATGCCAGCTACCCAGACTTTGGAAGGGTTATGTTTTCCTCAAATTCAACCATACAAGTGTATTCTACATGGTTGAATTTATAATAATCGACTCTTGAACATACGCACAGGTAGGTTTTTACAAGATTTTAAAACTGTCTTACATTTTCATAAATATTCAAGGCATAAAAAATCATATTTTTATCCAAGTGTCATTTCTTAGTAAATTGGTCACATCTACAGGGTCAGATTTGCAAAAAGCCAACACCCAAAAACACCCGCTTGCTCATGTTAGGTTGGCAGTAGGCCAGAAAAGACATAGACAACTATATATATATATATATACTTAGACTTAGACTTTTACTGGCGTTATTTTAGTGCCAGTAAAAGTCTTTTTGTGCAAAAAAGATATTGAGCCTCCATCACATGATGCGATGGATGCTCCCTTGATGGCAATCAGTATCATAACCACTGCTACTAGTGTCCTTCGTTTGAGCACCCAACGAGTGAGCAGCTATGCGCCACTCTACACACACTTGTGTGTGTATATATATATATATATATATATATATATATATATATATATATATATAGAGAGAGAGAGAGAGAGAGAGAGAGAGATTGGTAGCTGCTCACAGGTTAGGTGCGAAATGATACATGGTAAATGGGTTTTTCTGCCCTTTCGGTACTTTTTTCGTAGTTTCGACCCCATAAATGTGTCAGGTATGGTCAATTTACGAGAAATCCACACCTGGATTATGTGTTTTCTATGAAAAAAATTATATTTGGAGCCCGAAAAATTTACAAAGATTTTGGACCGTTGATTTTTTGAACCTTATAAAAACCCACCCATGTGTTGGAATCGAATGCTTCAAGAACTGATCATTATAAAATCAAGTAAATAGATCACATTTGTACGGTCAAATATTAAAAATAAAATGAAAAAGGTTGAAAACCCCATTTAGCACTTTTATTTGGCACCTAACGTTTGAGCAGCTACCAATGACCTATATATATATATATATATATATATATATATATATATATATATATATATATATATATATTTGCATGACTCTGAACCTACAAATGTGTTAAGCATGGTGAATTTGCAAGGAAGTTGACTATTGGATCATATATTTTTTATGAAAAACATGATTTTTGGATGCTAGAATATTCATGAAAATTTTAAACTGTTGATTTTGCAAGCCTTAAAAAATCTTGTTTATGCATCATAATCAAATGTTTCAAGAGCTTGTCCATCCAAAACCAAGCATGTATATCACATTGATATGGTCAAATTTAAGAGAAGAATAAAAAACCATGAAAGTCTGGGTTAGCGTGATAGTTCTCCTATTCTAGTGGCCCATATATATAGGTTTTGTTTAGTGGAAACCAGCTTTTGAAGCGTCCGATGTATATACAAGTTTTTTCAGCAATCCAAAAATCAATGGCTATGAAAGCATCATTTTTTTTTATTCTTAATAATATGTTTTTCTACAAGAGTTGATTCCTTCTAAATCCAGCACGCTGAAGCAATCAATAAGGTTATATTTTGTGAATTGTGATATTCAAACTAGATTGCAGTTATAATCGATTTTACCAAATATAAACCCATATATAAATATATATGTGTATATATACGTGGTGTTATTGAAGGTATTAAAAAATCATAGTTTCAAGCTTTATGAAGTCAATCCAACCACATGAATGTGTTTAGCATGGTTTGTTTGCTAACAATCAAACCTTGGATCCTGTTATTTCTATCTAAAAATATGTTCTTTTGAGTTGTGAGATTTTAGTGCATTAGGCTGTTGATTTTTATCGACCTTAAATAAAAAAGTTGCTTACATGTCACAATCACATGAGTCAAAACTCATTATCTACTATAGAAACCTTGTAGATCACATCCACAAGGTCCAATTAACAAAAAAAATCTAAAAGATATCAAAATGAGGTGATTTGTTCTCAATAGTTCCATGAGTGCCTTCCATAGCACCACGTCTCTCTCTCTCTCTCTCTCTCTCTATATATATATATATATATATATATATATATATATATATATATATAGAGAGAGAGAGAGAGAGAGAGAGAGACCGTAAAGCTGGACAGCCTGAACGTCGAACGATGCTCATTAGTTGGTTTTTTGAGAATTAGGGTCATTAGCGGCAGTCATGCCTGCTGCTAATGTGTTGAGCAGAAAAACTGGAACTAGTGATGGTTGACCATCACTAATTCTTGTTTTACATTAAAAAAATTTGTTGCCACTGATCCGCACACCATCAGTAGCGGGGAAGCTTCTGATAACAATGGGTGATTTGCTCGTCTACTGTGATGGGCTTATATATATATATTAATGGGTACATGCTAAATGAATGTTTCAGATTTTTTTGTTTTATTTTTAAATTCTGATGTGATCTATGTGCTTGATTTTATAGGGATCAGCTCTTGAAATGTTTGATTTGGATTCATGGGCAGGTTTTTATAACTTTTGAAAAACCAACCGTCTAAAATCTTTGTAAATTTTTGAGGCTCGAAATTTCATTTTTTCATCAAAAACACATGATTCAAGTATGGATTCCTCGTAAATCAACCATGCCCAACACATTTATGGGTCAGAACTGCAAAAAAAAAAACTAAAAGAGCAAAAAAAATCATTTAGCACGTACCCATTACTCTCTCTCTATATATGTATAGTTTTAAGTATTTTTTCTCACATCTAACACCCTAGATGTGATCTATAGGTTTTGTTTAGTGGGAACCGACTTTTGGATGGTCGGAATATAGGTTTTTAATATAGGTTTTTTTGGTGATCCAAACTCAATGGCTATGAAGGTACCAGTTTTTCCCAAATCATAAAAATATATTTTTTATCAAAAAAACACATGATCCAAGAGTTGATTCCCACTAAATGCTAAACACATCTAATGGTTCAGATCTATCATAAAACACTTAAAACCTATGGGACAGTTAATGTGTTCAGTTCTCATATATATATATATATAATGTGTTCCTTAGGAACCTTCAAAAATCATAGTTTTAAGTATTTTTTCTCACGTCTAACACTGTAGATGTGATCTATAGGTTTTGTTTATTGGGAACCGGCTTTTGAATGGCCGGAATCTGACCTATATATATATTGGCTACCCTCAAATGTAGCGTAGCCTCTAATGGCCCGTTCCATCACATTTTCTTGAGTTTTTGGTGGATCAAGCCTTATGCGTATGACATATGGTTTGTTTGGTAAAAAAATATGTTTCAGATTATCTAGTCCCGTTGCATAAGCATATTTTTTTAAAGACTTCAAAATTGAATGGTCCACAATGTATATGATTGAAAAAATGCTGTTTTTACTTCCAAAAGTACTATTTGATCAAAATTGTACTCCCCAGTAAATGGACCATATTTAATGCATTTTGTGGGGTCAAATCAATGAAATAAAACTCGCACCTATGAGCTTTAGCGAGAGAGTACAGTACTTTAGAATGTAGTGTATATATATAAGAAGGTAGGAACTCCAACTTGAATGATGCCTCTTGGAATAAAATGTTACCTTACTGTTTAAAAAAGTATGCAAAGTTGGCAGACTTAATAGCTAGACTTTTCATATTATCTTCATAGTTTTAAAATATGCAACCAAACAGTACAAATTCTGGAATTAAGATTCTAACTGCACAAAATCTACTTGCTTTTTGTTTATGGTAGGGCTAGTAAATAAGCCGAACTTAGCCTGTTTGGGCTTGCCTCGTTAAGGGTGAACCCCTGCTCGGGCTCAGCTTGTGCGCTCGTCATGAGCCGTGCCAAGCCTGAGCTTGTTACGAGCTTCTCATGTTTATGCTTGGTTCAGATTTTCTGAGCCAAGCAGAGCTGAGGCGAACAGTGTGCTGCTCGTCTCATTTCCCAGCCCTAGTTTTTGGTTGGCATGAGAAAATCCAGCAAAGCAAAGCAAAGGTATGTTTGATAAGCAAGGTTTATGAGGACTAAATTAAGCTTATGATATGGGTTACATGCACATACATTGGCTTTAATCTTTTATTTCAGCTTATATTGCCACAAGAACTGTTTGGGGAACAGAAAAGTAAGACCTGATAAATTGAAGAATAGTTGGTTGAGGTGAATAGATTTGTTGTTCAACTCCTACCTTATAAAATGCTTTTGGCCGTACATAGGAAGAGTGATATGTATTGGAAATTAAAAATGCCTCAATAGACTCATCTTGTGGTTCTGATATGTGGGCCTTTTTTTTTTTTTTTTAATAACGAGTGGAAACCACAGTTCAGTGGTGGAACTCGGGAGGGATTGATGCCCTGTTGTATGGCCCGCTTCTAAGCAGTTAGAACCCCTCAGCTGCCATCCTTACCCACCGTGGAGTCTGTTGCTTTAGCCTAAAGTCAAGGAATTAATGCACACTCCGAGTATCGAACTCTTGACATAACACCTTAAGCTGACCCACATAGCCAATTGTGTGCAGCTCTTGTGGCCACTCTGATTCTTGTATATAGCGTCTAAGAATTAATTTTATGAAATAAATTAAAATTTGGAGTGGGGTCGAATCGCCAGCATTCTGGTGAGAAAGAGAGAAAAGAGAAGGTCTAGTTATAAGAGAGCCATGCTGAGTTTCAGGAGCTGATCCTTTATGATGCAGAACAAATGGTTTAAAGAAAATAAAAAATTAAGTAACCTTACGATTCCCTTCTTTTTAAATCCCACAGTTCTTATTGAAAACCAATTGAAGGTAGCCGCAGGCATAAGCTGATTCGTTTTTGTTCCTGCAAAAATGGTACAATTGCTGCTCATAATTTCTTCCAAATCTGTCAAGACTACGTGCAGACTCGAGCACATAAACTTCAAATACTTTAGAGATTTGATGCCGTAGAAGAATGAGTTATAATGACCAAATGCTTTGTTATGACTTGTTTCACTCATGAAAGATTGTAGTCCTAAATTTCTAGAAGGAATGCTTTAATTTCTTCCGTTCAACCACAAACTAAGTCGAGGTTGGCAACTTATTCAGTGCAGTCCATGTCACGAGAGTCATGCAATAACGTCTCACTAATGAACATGTCAACTCTTGGTAGAGACTTGGATGACTTAAGTGAATCATAAATTTAAGCCGAACATTTTAACAAAAATGTAATAACTTCAAGTTTTAATTGCTGGCTGTTATGTAACAACTTATAGGGTGCATCGATCCATTATGGTATTGAACTAGGAAAACTCCATGATGGTGCTTTCTTGATTTATATAGATCTAATCTCCAAAAGCAAAAACCAAACCATCATATAGTGTTTAGCATATTCTCCTTTCTATCTTCATGTGTTAAAATTTGACTCCAACGCCACGTTTTGAGCTAATTTTTTAACCCATCTTTCATCTTGATGATTTGTGTCTCATTGGTTTTTCCTTCTCTTGAAAATTCGGAGGTTATTCTGTTGTGGCCGATGGCTAAACCTACCAACCTCGTAATAGACAATGTTAAATATATCTGCAGAGTGAGACCTAATGCTTGATTGGTGGGGCCTGCGGATGGCATCATGCTTCAAGACCACAACAGACTTGTTCTAATTTACAATGACAAATTAAGGGTACGTTTGATCCACCATCACCCACCCAATTTCGGACCGCGCGAACAGTGAGAACGCTTGTTGAAACAAGCATTGGAATGCCCTTTTACCGTTCCACCCCCTGTTACTACAAGAGCAGGACGGGAATGGTGAAGTTCAAAAAAACACGGGTGGAGGATCTCTCTTTCACCCCTGTGCAGTGGCCGGGCGAGGCCATTGGCTATGGGTGATCGGCGACTAGTGGAGACAACATCGGCAACCGGTGATGAGTGGAGATGACACCAATGACAGACAAGGTCTTCTTTCTTCCCCTTCTTCTTCATTCTTCTCTCTCTCTTTGTCTCTGCCCCTTCTTAGTTCTTTGGTCTTCTTTTTTGTTTTTAATTTTTCGTTCTTCTTTTTTCTCCTTCTTTCGTCTTCTTCTACTTTTTCTTAGGGTTTTTATTAGGTTTTTTTCATTAATTAGAGTTTTTTTTTATTTTCATTGATTAGGTTTTTTTTTCATTGATTAGAGTTTTTCTTTGAGTTTCATTGATTAGGACTTTGAATCAAAATTAGTAAATTAAGATTTTTTATAGTTATTTCAATTAGAGTTTTTAATTTAATTTTTTATAATTAAGATTTTGAATCAAAATTCTTAAATTAGGGCTTTTTATAGTTATTTCAATTAGAGTTTTTAATTTAATTTTTTATAATTAAGGCTTTGAATCAAAATTCTTAAATTAGGGATTTTTTTAGTTAATTTGATTAGGATATTTATTTGATTTTTTATGATTAAGACTTTGAATAAAAATTCTTAATTTAGAGCTTTTTGTAGTTAATTTGATTTTTTATGATTAGGGCTTCAATTAATTTTTTTAATTATGATTTTTTATAATTAATTTGATTAAGGCTTTTCTTGTATTTGATTATGGTTGTTATTTTGCTTTAATTAGGTTTTGAATTAAGGTTTTTTTATTTAATTTTATGGTTTATTTTTCTTATAGTTTAAGGTTTTTTGGTTTATTTATGATTTATTTTCTTGTATTTTAAGGTTTTATGATTTAATAGGGTTTGATAATTTAATTTTTATAGTTAATTTGGTTTTAAGGTTTGATATTTTTATGATAAACTTTCATAATTAGGTGTAATATGGCCTATCAAAAAACATGAAGTCTTATTTTTTCTCAAATTACTCAAATTTTAAATATTTTTTTAGCTTTTAGATTCAATCCAAGATTCATATTTGGGGCTGAAATCCATAATGAACATGTTAAACATGTTAAAACACTTGTATGGTTAGGCGAATTGAGTCCCATGTCTTCATGTTATTAGTATCATTACAAAAAATTCTAACACAAAGAGCACACCTTCTTGTACAATCGAAACAAACCTTTTTTAGTAGAGCTGTAACAAGACCTAAGCAAACAAGCCCTAAGGCATGTTCTTAGTTATTTTTTATTAAATAAAAGAAAAGTATGGCATCAGCCCGTGCAACTTGAGCCAATCCCACGGTCCCACCTGGTTAACTTTGTCAAGGTTGTGTCATCGGATGCCGGATCCCAGTTTGCCAACCAAGGACTAAATAAAAGAAAGTGTTAGTTGGACGCCCGTGTGATGCATGGTAGCAGTTTTGATGTCAACATAAACGCGTTGCATCATCATATGCGGCGTTAGTTAGGGTAGCTCTCTCACATGTCTTTCTGTCTACGGCTTTCCACTGGTGCAGGTACGCTCTACCAAAACACCAGCTCACAATGTGACGGCACACCTAAGCATCCCTGCTTCACAACATCATTTCTTCTACCAAAAATGTCCCCTCCCACGAATTCCTTTTATCCAATCACACGATATTTTCATTCAAAAAAGAGGATTAGAGCTTCTCTTGTCAAATGAAAAATGTCTATTTTACCACGTCAAAGGCTTGGTTTTTGACAGCCCAAGCTGACTTGGGCGGTTCTTGTTATTATTATTGCAATACATGAACTGCACTTGGCTTTGTATCATTCATATATTCTATTGATTTTCTAGAAGTTGTCAAGCCTATTAATATTTTCATGCAGTGTCCAAAACTAAGGTCCCCAATCAAGCAAAGAGATTCGATCAACCTTGAAGTCAAAAGGTTTCAAAGTTGAAAACAAGAGCAACTTACCAGTTACCACAAGCACAGGCCTGCTGATTCTGTACTTGGTCAAGGCTAGCGTTGATTAATTGTAAGCTAATGTGTGCTAGGTCAGTGAGGATTTATCGATCTGTTGACTGGTTTGACTTTAGTCAACGCCAAGCCTAACGGGCTGACGCTAAGATCCTAACCAAACCCAAAATAACTTGATTGAACAATGAGTTAACACAACACTTGGGACTGAACTACAAATTGCTCGATCAGGGCCCTGAGGTTAAGCTGCTTTATGAGAAGCCTACTTTAGTCATTTAACAAGGAATCAATTATTTCTCGTCGTTCAAAGCTGGCAAGTATAGTTTTAAAATATAAAAAACACTCAAATTGTACGTAAGTAATTATTTACATGAGAAACTATTCCAATAAGAAATACTACCTCTTTGTCTCATCCTAAGCCCTTGTTTATATTCACACGCCAGCAATACCTGCAAAAGGACGCAATTGCTCTACAGAGAGATTAATCCCTGACTCCCACTTGGTTTCTTTTGAGGGAGGGAGGGAAGATGCAGATAGACAAGCAGGCTTCTGATCATCAGCAGCAGCAGCAGCAGGTGCTCAGGTTAAAGAACTCTGACAGCTTGAGCGAGGTCAGTGTCAAGGAAGACAGAGAAGAAGAGGATGCCTCACGGTCTGCACTGACCGCCTTCCGAGCCAAGGAGGAGCACGTCGAGAGGAAGAAGTTGGAGGTCAAAGAGAAGGTGCAGGCTCAACTGGGACGCGTCGAGGAGGAGACAAAACTCTTAGCCGAGATCAAAGAAGTAAGCAAATATATATATATATATATATATATATATATATATATATATATATATATATATATATATATATATATATATATATATATATATATATATATATATATATATATATATAAAGAGAGAAATGAGAACCTACCTCACCTTACTAAGATTTTTTTTGGTATTTTTTTGAAATTTTGACCTTACAAATGCAAAGCATGACTAAAAATTGACACTTGGATCATGCATTTTTTATAAAAAAAAATTGGTATTTGAAGCCACAAAAAATTATGAAAATTGTAGACTCTTGATTTTTGAACTTTATAAAAATCAGGTGTCAATTTCTAGTAAATTAATCATGCTGAACACTTCTGGTCAGAATTTCGAAAAACATCTAAAATTGGGTGTATATATGTATATATATATATATATATATGCACACGCCCCGCAACATTGATCCTTTCTTATTCTTTTTATCAAACTTATTCGACTCTAGCCTAGGGCATCAAAGTGTTGATGAATTAGTTGATCGGGGGGCCTAAGGCTGGAGAGAGACTAGGTTTGGACATGGCGTTGACTCATGTGCCTAAGTCCAAAATCGCTATGCAGTTAAGCCTGACAACTGGGTACCAGAGTAGGCTCCGGGTTCCACCAATTTCGGTTTGAGTCAAGGTTGGCATAGGCTTGGAAACTCGGCTGTATTTGGTTGAGATGAAACACTGCCACCAACCTTTTTTACTGGATGAATCTGAGTAGTTCTTTGTCTAGATCGATATTGGCCGATTTAATTATTTATCTACGAGTATATACATGATGGGATTTGAATGGACTTGGGCTCAGCCCCAACGCCCAGACTGAGCTGCATCATGATTTGATCCTCTGCTACACATCAAACCATTCAAGCTTCATTATGCACAATTTTCTGTCTAATTAATTCGTTTTGTAGTTAATATAAAATGTGCTGTTATTTTTCATTGATAGGAACTTGAGGCATTGGCAGATCCTACAAGGAAGGAAGTTGGAGCAATTCGCAAGAAGATCGATGCTGTTAGTAGAGAATTGAAACCACTTGGACAGGCTTGCATAAAGAAGGTGAGTTTTATGTAATTAATTGGAGAATGCAAGTTAACCATATTTTTTTCCTTCAAAAATGATTTTCATAGAACTGATGAAACTGGGAAGGTGTCACTGGAAATAGTTAGCATTTGTTTTTTCCCCTTTGGTTTCTTAATCATAGGAGAAGGAATACAAAGATGCCCTCGAGGCTTATAATGAGAAGAACAGAGAAAAATCTCAACTTATTACTAGACTAATGGAGGTGAGCATTAAGATTTCTTTTTCTTTTTTCCTTTTTTTTTAATTCAATCATGATAATACTACTGTCACTAAATTGACTTTCTTTTCTAATTTATGCTCTTTTATCCGCAGTTGGTAACCGAGAGCGAAAGACTGAGAATGAAAAAGCTGGAGGAGTTGAGCAGGAACATCGATTCCATACTAACGAGATGATCATGATGATGAGAGAGAGTGTTGATGGGGAATTGGAATTTATAACAAAAGTGTGGTTTGGAGTGTAAATTCAATTGTTGGTTGCATGTCTGTGTGCTTTGTTTGTTATATGTTGCTCTTGTGAACATGTTTGCTCGTCCTTGGAATAACTACAGTTGTATTAAAACTTGACATGTAATTGACCGATCCATTGAGTTCTCTTTCTCTCTCTAAAATGAAAAAAAAGGATTGCAAGTTTTTAAAAATTCTAAAACCTAGTTCCAACTAGGAGTATGAAACACGTTCTCTTGGCACCAACACAACAGAACATGTCACATGGCCTTCATCTAATTCTGCTTAGGTATATAAAATCTTGACTGCGGGCACAAAGCAAAGTTGATGTGGATCCAATTGTGGAAGACCCATATCGTATTGTAGAAGACCCAGATCCAAATCTCAATTTCCAAGTGCTGGAACTTGTGGGGCTCATCCATGGAGCACCACCTCCTAATTGTGGCAATGAATACCAAACTGGGTTTACTCATAGAACACTCCCTCCTATTTCTGAATATCAAGGCTCAATGGGACCCAACCCAGGAGTGCCCCATCTATTTCTGTAGAGCAAGGAAGAGCCTGTAGGGTGTCTTAAGTGCCTCTCTAGGCAAATGAAAGTCCAAGGAGTTGACCAATTCTAAAGAAGAAAAACCTATTTTTTGTTTGATCCAAGTAGGGATTAACCAAGAATAGCCCAAGCCCTTTCCAGGCTTAACTAAAATTAGCCTTAGTTATTTCAAGTTTTATTAGGTTTTAATTTCAAGTTTCCTTTGCAACCTGAGGTCATTATGTGCCCCTCATTGGCCTATATATAGGCCTTTCTTTTGGTTTGAAGGAAAGAAATGAATTAATAAGTTAGAATTGTCTTTCTCTCAAATTTGTCTCTCTCTAGCTCGAGTCTCTCTCTCTTCTCACGAGTCCTTCCCCTCACTCATCTCTCTCTCTCTTTCAAGGGTTAGTCCCTCTCTCGTTGTGGTGTGTTCATCCTTAGTGGGTCTGCTCACTTCAGTGGACTAAGGCTGCAGTCACGACCCACCTCAGCTCGACATGCTCAATCCCAAGTCCTTGGTGGTTTCATCTTTTTCAACCCAAGTCATGGTGCATCTGACCTTCTCTAGCCAACCCAAACCATGTAGCATACCTCAATTGTCTAGTAAGTCATCTTAGCTTTTTTATCTTAACCCAAACCTAGTTTATAATCCCTGAACCCAATCGAGTCTAAGCTTGAATTTTGATGGACCCTTAAAAGTTGTTAGGATTCAAAAAATTGCATGCCCAGCCCAAACCGTTAGGTGTTTGAGTCTAAAATTTGGACCTTTCATGATTTATAGAGCTCTGTACGGATATCTTTATTTTTCAAGTCAGGTCTGACTGTCTCAAAACCCAATTTGTCCTTATCATGTCCTGTCAGTTCAACTACTTTTAAAAATTGTATCTCCTAGTTCCCTTGTCTCCTGCCCTTCAAATTTTATCCATATTTAATCCAAGATTTTTAGAATCATCCCTGCAAATTTGGAATTTTTCTATAGTGTTGTTTGGGTGTTCTGATTTTTCTACTAAACTCTGTCAGAAAATTGAACTCATGTTTACCCAAGTTGACCTATTGACCTAGACCTTGACCTAACCGAACCTACCCCATGCTCAAAATTTTATCTTAGGCCTAGGCACGCATTTAAGTGGTATCAGAATGAACAATCTTTTGTTCATCTAAATTTTTAAAAAGAATTTCACTTTTGTCAACAAATCCACCAAGAAGAGAAGCAACACCAAGCATGTATATCTAAGAAACCACATGTTCGGGCTTTCGACTAGCTTCCAACAAATATCGGGTCTACTATAACAACTCCAAGTGAGTGTTCAAGACGCACAACAGTAGCTATGACTTGCTGCCCTTGGTGGAAATATTTTTGAGAAGCATGTCAAATTTTTGACATGTGAATCGGCCTGGATATCATAACGCGTTGACGAAACTGGCGAAAGTAGTGCAGATGCAATTAAGGTGCAGTCTTATGGTGCCAACAAGGCTCCTGCTTGCATGGCATCCCCATCTGCCATGTGTGGCAATGGCCTTTGAAGGAAAGGGTGTTGTGTGTTCTCCTATGAAGACAAATTTGCGTGTTTCGGTGTGTACAGAGGAATATCTTGGGACCCTCGATAATTCATATGACAATGTTACCCATGACAATTTTATAATAAAATAACATATAAAAAAGGTAGATATGCGTTTGACCAAAATGTCCTCCCATAAAATAGATATTTGTTTGACAGAAATGTCCTTTCGTAAATGGCTTTGCATATTCCTGCGACTTTTATCATTGCTTGAGTTGGAGCTTATCGGCTCCTTCAAGGGGACAATGCCTGAGCTGAAGTTTGTGAAGTATATTCTTAAGAGTGCACCATTGCTAGAGTCTCTAAGAATCAACCTCAATTCGAAGAAAATTGTGCAGTGAGCTGCCATTACTAATGAGCTTGTTTGCTTGGAGAGAATACATCCCCAGCTGCACATAGAATCGCTTTACAGCAGAAAATGAACTCGATGATGAACGTTCTGAATCACCCTTTGACAACGCACCATCTACTGTAACAGAAGCTCCCTTTGACGATGCACATTTTATCGTCGGAGCACCCTTTATTGTCGTCTGTTGTCGCTGGAGCACCCTTTGTCGTCGTCTGTTGCCATTGGAGCACCCTTTGTCATTGTCTGCTGCTGCCGGAGAACCCTTTGTCATCGTCTATTACCACTGAAGCACATTTTGTTGTCATGTGCTCGTGAGAAATAGTTGAACTACCAGAGGAATAAGCATTCAGTCTATTATTCATCATGATACCAGGGTGCAAGTGTCGAACTGAGTAGACAAAGAATAGTGATTTACAGAAGAGATAATGCTGGCAGTATCGAACTGAGTAGACAGAGAGCAGCGATTTACAAAAGAGATCATATTAGAGAGTAGCGATTTACAGTAGAAATCAGATAAGTATGTAGCGATTTACAGTAGAAATCAGATCGAAGAGTAGCAATTTATAGTAGAAATCAGATCAGAGAGTAGCGATTTATAGTAGAAATAAGATCAAAGAGTAACGATTTACAATAGAGATCAGATCAGAGAGTATTGATTTATAGTAAAAATCAGATAAGAGAGTAGCGATTTACAGTGAAAATCAGATCATAGAGTAGCGATTTACAGTAGAAATCAGATGAGAGAGTAGTGATTTCTACTGTAAGTCACTACTCTCTGATCTGATTTCCATTGTAAATCGTTACTCTCTGATCTGATTTCTACTATAAATCGTTACTCTCTGATCTAATTTCTACTGTAAATCGCTACTCTCTGATTTGATCTTCACTGTAAATCGCTACTCTTTGATCTGATTTTTACTATAAATTGCTACTCTCTGATCTAATTTCTACTGTAAATCGCTACTCTCTGATCTGATTTCTACTGTAAATCGCTACTCTGACTTAATTTCTACTGTAAATCGTTACTCTCTGATCTGATTTTTACTGTAAATTGCTACTCTCTGATCTGATTTATATTGTAAATCTCTACTCTCTAATCTGATTTCTACTATAAACCGTTATTCTCTGATCTGATTTCTATTGCAAATCGCTACTCTCTAATCTGATCACTTTTGTAAATCGTTGCTCTTTGTCAACTCAGTTCGATGCTGCCACCATTATCTCTTTTGTAAATCAATATTCTTTGTCTATTCAGTTTGACGCTTGCACCTTGGTATCATGATGAATAATAGACAGAATGTTGATTCTTTTGATAGTTTAACTATTTCTTACAAGCATACGACGATAAAGGATGTTCTGGTGGCAGCAGACGATGGCAAAGGATGCTTCAGCGGCAGAAGACGATGACAAAGGGTGCATCATCAAAGGGAGCTCCTGTTACAGCAGATGGTGTGTTGTCAAAGGGTGATCTGAAATGTTTAAGGAGAAATATTGCGAGAAGCTCCTGTTATAGCAGAAGAGTTTATTACTTAGGGCAAAAATAGAACGTTTGGACTATAAAGAGTTAAGATCATCCTCCCTTTTCTTGGATGGAGGATATTTTTATCCTTTTTTAGAATCATCGTTTCATGACAGGAATGGCGAGAAAGGGTACTGAAGTCTTTGCAACTGCACTGGACTTTGATGCTAACTGATGCCGGCACACACGGGGATACGAGCCCCACGTGCTTATATATGTGACCCCCGAAGATGCATCGGGGGGGGGGGGGGGGGGGGAGAACATAACCTGCTTCGCCTTTGAAGGCCCCAAACCATGCACGATGGCTCACGAAAGTCGAATATCTAACCAACATCTCAGCCACCGACAGTGAATTCCTTCCCCGACATCACCATCGTCGATACTGCAGCAACGCACCGCCGGTTGAGAGCATGTCCAGTCAGACTGGCTGCTTGGCCAACCGCAGCATGACGTTGCATCCCTGATGGCCGCACCACAGTGCATAGGGAAACACCCATGTGCACTGCAGTTTGCAAAAAACACCAATCTGTGGCAAAGCAGGTTATATGTTACCCCCTCGAACAGGGCATCTCATGCTCGGGGGTCCCAAAAAGCACCACGTATTTAAGCATTTGCATCTCGTATTCCCATGTTTGTCAGCATTAATTAGCGTTGGAGTTTGATGCGATTGCAAAGACTTAAATACCCTCTCCTCCATTGGTGCAAAAAAAAATGACAATTCTAGAAAAGGAGTGGTTGTAAAGACTTAAGTGCCCCCAAGATGATTATTTAAGACCCAGTCTCTGCACTGCAGGATTATTCGAGAAAGAAATCTCCCCTGGAGGAGGCCATGAACATCAACCCTCTCACTCTCTCTCTCCCTTCTCTTTCTGCTTCTGTGCACATCTAGCAGAAGATCCTACATTGCTCCATCAAGCACCGACTGACCTGCACATTGACTGTTGTAGAGCCTGATTCAGAGTTTTTACCCTTACAGGAGGAGGGTTTGGGGGCACCTCCCAACGTGGGTAGCATCATTTAACTAAATGAGTTGTGGATCCTGATTCAGAGCTTTTACCCTTACAGGAGAGGAGTCTGGGGGCTCCTCCCAGCGTGGGTAGCATCATTCAACTTGAAGAGTTGTGGAGCCTGATTCAGAGTTTTTACCCTTACAGAAGAGGGGTTTGAGGGTTCCTCCGAGCGTGGGTAGCATCATTCAACTTGATGAGTTGTGGAGCTTGATTCAAAGTTTTTGCCCTTACAGGAAGAGGGTTTGGGGGCTCCTCCCAGCGTGGATAACATCATTCAACTCGATGAGTTGTGGAGCCTGATTCAGAGTTTTTGCTCTTACAGGAGGGGGGTTTGGGGGCTCCTCCTAGCGTGGGTAGCATCGTTCAACTTGATGAGTCGTGGGTAGTATACTGGTTTTGGTTTACCTGTACTAGATTAACATCTCTTACTGAGGGCTCGATGAGTCTGACCCCAAAATATTATGCAAATATTGAGTAAAGAGGCCTTGTAATGGCAGGATGTTATGGTGGGACAAGGGCCAAGTCTTTCCTTTCCCGAGCATTTAGTTTTGGATGTCATTTTATTATTTTAACTCTGATGTTTATTTAAAAAAAATGTTGGACTGATTTAAGTCAACTACGTGACTGATGAATTCAATTCAATTCAATTCAATGAGTGAGTTGTTAGATATGTAACTTGCCTAAATTCCTTTAGCCAATTTTAGTGAGTAAATGATTTTCGATGTTAATATTTTTCAATGTATTAAAAAAAATTCTCGTGATTTTTGGGTTAAAGCTTTAGGGCATTACAATGCCAACCTTGGAGATCAACTATATCCTTCGAAAGCATCATCTTGAAATCTTTTCTAGTGGACTAGGCAATTCTCAAGGGAGAAAGGATAATGAAAATCCAATTGTGAAAGACCCAAATCATGATCACCCAAACATACATGCATGCATTTACAACAAATAAATAAGTAATGTAAGCGAATGAGTAAGCATGACATTTTAGTTGTATATGATGTACAGGTAAATGTATTGTGTGTGAAATTTTTATGATTTTCGTAGAATAAATTAGGCACCCTAATCAATGATTAGGTGCACTATGTTGTATATCAATTTTGACACACAACCTACATCATATGAAATTGTTTGTTGAGATATGCATGTTATTACATGTATGCATGCACAGGTGCTTGGCTCGTATATGAGCCTATGATTCTGAGAAAACTGTGGTGGTGCCTTATGTGCACTGGGTTTGATGGTGTGCATACACTTAGATCACCCTGGATGTGCGTTTGGGGTTGCGATAATCCCTTGAGGTGCTATGACTCACACCAAGAAATAAATAAAGTAATACATGCACACATAACCTAAGTTACTAGATTTTGGGTATACTTGAAAGACAATATATATTGTTGGTTTTCTTGGGTTCTGGGTATACCTGAAAGACGGTATATTTTGTCAGACCTGTGGTCTACCATGGAGACTTACCCGAAAGATGGTATATGTTACTGGTTTCCTTGGGTTCTGAGTATACCTGAAAGATGGTATATCTTATCAAACCTATGGTCTACCTTAAGAGGTAGTTGGTACAAACTCTGTGAGACATTTTTTATTTTTGTGAGAGTTGGGTGTCTCACTCAGTCCCGAGTCATCGAAGTTAAGGGATAAGGATTACCCATGTGTCTTAGGTGGTAGATTCATATATTCTGTAGAAGTCTCGGGATGCATCCTTTTATGGTTTTTGCCATTGGAGAGTACTCTCTTGGTCATGGACCGTCTCCTCTGGATATCCATATGACTAGTCACTCGAGTTATTTAAATAAAGCATAATAAACCCCCGTGTGGTCTCGATCTGCTATGATATCTGAGCATTTGTGTACCCATAGAGAAAGTTAAAAAGCGAAACCTAAAGTTATAATTAGTCAATTTCTTTTTTATGTTACATGCCTTGATATTGTGATTGTTGTAACATGATTGTATTTTGTTCTATGATGCAAAGCTTTAAATGATGTTTTTAATTGTCGGATGACTGGATCTTACATTAGGTGAATTTCATATAACTTGAATGTGTTTTGATGTGATACCCTAGTGTTCTGATGCTTTGCACGTATACTTGTACACTTGACACTATGAACACTCATATTGCTAATATGTTTCTTACTCAGACTGGTTGTAGTTTGACTCTAATATTTAAATATTTTTTTAAATAAAAAATTATCAGTATAGATCAGATGCGGGCGTCACTGCAGTTGGCACCATGAGACTATATAATTCTACTTATGTCCTATGGAAGTCTATTTTAAATAATTCTCCTTATTGTTTAAGACTTTGTTGGGTATGTAATTGATTAAGACAATGTTTAAAACATTTTTCCCTATAGAATAAAAGTTTCTATTAACCACCTGT
Organism: Nuphar pumila; assembly: GCF_984573655.1. NCBI lineage: Eukaryota > Viridiplantae > Streptophyta > Magnoliopsida > Nymphaeales > Nymphaeaceae > Nuphar > Nuphar pumila. Next base: position 126,826,382 of record NC_143250.1, read on the forward strand.
AACTCACCCTAGATATTTAACCAAACTCTTAATAAGAAAATTCCACTATGATTTAAAAACAAACAAAAAATCCTGTAATTTTTTAAGTTAAATATTTTGGGGCGTTATAGCTTTGGTATCAGAGTAGGACAAGAATTTATGGTTCATAGCCCTTTCAGCAACCCTCCAAAGCTCTATAAGTATATTATAATTGGATTTACTGTTATATTGCTCAAAGATATTAAAATATTTTTTGTGTAAAGATCGATTAGATATATTGCTAGAAACATTATTCGATCTACCTTTTTGGTCAAATTAGACTGAGAGACTTATTTTATTCTGTTTGTTTGATTAGATGGCTTGGGAAGCTAGGTGTAACGATGTCCTAGATTCACTGAACAATAACTAGGGTTGTAATGTAGCAGATGGCCACAATACGAGTATTAGGGATGTTGCAAGGGGATATCCACAAGGAGAAGTTTGGCTATCAAAGGAGCAGGTATAAAAAGGTCTTCAATGAAAAAAAGTTCACAATTCAGAAGTGTAATGGAGGACACAGGCCATCGCTAGGGCTAAATCAATGGTGTCAGAAGTTCCATCATTTTCATAGGGGATAATTGTGCCCTCGTGATACGGGTGCTTGTTTCTACTACAATAAGATTGGTCGTCTCATTCGTGAGTGTCGCATGAAACAGACCGATGTTAGAAAGCAAATTGTGGTAGAGAACATCACCAATAAAGCCTCGAACTCTAGAGATTTTCAAAACATGCAAGAGAGAAGAAAACAACTTCCCTCGAGTAACACAACATGGGAGGTGAAGGATGCTCCACTAAAGCAGAGGCACACATGCAATATGAGGGAATACCTCAAGTAATTCACGAGTTACCCAAAGAGAAAGTGTCTCAACGCACTGGAAGCTGAAGAAGGCAAACAAATGACAAAAAGCAGGCAGCCAAGGAAGGTCAGCCCCGGTAGTAGTTGCGGCAACAACCACAACAATAAGTCAAGTTAAACTAGGATAGGATAAGACAAAAAATCTTTTGAGAGTGGAAGAAAATAAATGTATAATTTGAGAATTTTTTGCTATATATTTTCTTTGAGAATAAAGATGAACATTCTAGGTTGAATTTCAATTGAATGGTTATAAGTCTTAGCACTTGGATTTGACTAACTTAAATTCTTATAGTCATATGTATTCATATCCAGGTTTTGTTGGATGCAAACCCTACTCATTCAAAGACGGATCCTAAATCTAATACCAAACCTTAATTGGATCCTACTATGGATACAAGATTTGACTAATAGAATTTAGGTACGGGTTGGATGCCAGATAATCTCTGACCCAATTGATATCCTTAGGTTCATATTTAACTTCTTGTTTGATAAATGTAATGTAATTATTAATTTAAAAGTGGATTTTAGATATCCTAAATAGGACTTCAAATACTCTAAATGAGACATGAGATTTAAATTCCAATTTGTATTGGAGTTCCCATTTGGAATAATACTCATATCATGATCTCTTGCATAGTTATGAGGATACTGCATGTTCTGGATGAGCATTACAAAAAAATTTGTAAGCCATAAATGAGAACATTATTTATTCAAAAGGGACAGGTTTCTCTTATCGTAGTGTGATGAATAAAAATGGAGTAAATGAAATAGCATTGACCCTTGATATTGCCCAAAAGATTTCCATTGAAAAATGTACTTGAGAGCCCGAGGCAACAATGAGAGAGAAGTACCTCCATTTATTTGAGTAATATGTGTAACGAATTTTAGGGACAAAATTATTTTAAGGGGAAAAGAATGTAACATCTGAGAATTTTCAAGGATTTCTTTACTGATTTAATATGAATTTTTAGTTGATTGCCCTATATGGATCATTATTTCTGAGTGTTTAAACTGACACTCTATCCAAGATCCAAATTGGATTGGATTTCGATTCAGGATCCAAAACCCTACCTAAAAACCTAAAATAAATTTGAATTTAAATTGAATTCGAAGTGATTTGATCTATATTAAAATTTTAAGAAGTGAATTGGATTTAAATCTCATTAGAGGTGGATTTCAAATTTAATCTCATATGATTTAGAATTTAATTTGTGAGAATTTGGAATTTTGCATTTAGAATTTTGAATTTAGGACAATGGGTATTAACTTGATATTCATGTCATTAGAAGGACTTCTATGAAATGTAAATTTGAATTTCAAGGGGAATTAAATTGAATTTACTAAAAGGATTTGATTAAAAGTGAATTTGAGTAAAAATGAATTTAATTTGGATAATTAATTAATGTATTATTAGAGTGTGGAGTCCATTGGGAGGGACACCCCTATATGGGCCCCACGGTAGCATATGGATCTCAAAATGGATTTGGATCCATTTTTAAAACTAAGAAAAGGTCCATGTTTTATTTTCAAAATGATTGAGAGAAAACTTGTATGGTAGGATTCAAATGAAAATATGAAACTTAGTAGTTTCCTATTTCTCATTTGAATTGAGGACCATCCCTTATAAGAAAGGAGACCCTCATTCACACACCCCTCTTCTTTTGTTTTCTTCTTTCCATCTTGCTCTCTCCCTATCTTTCTCATCTCCTCCTCCTTCCATATGATAGAGGTTGTGCAGGGTTGGGTACATAAGTAGTGCTTGGACAACGCACACCTATGAGGAGGGCGAAAGCCAATCGATCCAGTCATATCCACAGTTTTGTTTGGAGATTCGTTTCATCGATTAAGGTAAGGGCATAGTATCTCAATGCATGTGCATGGTGCCATGGGGCACATGTATGTTGTACACCATCTGAATAAATGTATGAAAGAATACCGTTCAACTTCGAATATATGTATTATGATACATATACTCAACTCTGAAATGTTAATCATGGCTGGAAGGGCGTAGAACATAAACTATGAACAAGTCCTTAAATGTTATTTGGAAGGGCATGTTTAAAATATATATATATATATATATATATATATATATATATATATATATATATATATATATATATATTATACCAACCGTTGATGCTCCTTGAAAAAATGATATAGGAAGGGATCTACGGTTCAATGCATGTCCTGTACATCATTTAAAAAAAAAAGATGGTATAGCAAAATCATAGGGATTGTGTTATGACTGATCGGAATTATATGCACGATGATCTGAATTTGATCAGTTTATGAATTCAAGATTGATTTGGGACATTAGCGTACCATAAATAGATCCTTGACTAGTTATTCAATGATATATATATATATATATATATATATATATATATATATATATATATATATATAAACCTAGATCTTTTTTTAAATTTTCTTTTGGTTAAGATGTCTGTTGACAGGGATGAAATGTTGATCATTTTCTACTCACGCACTTAATGTTGTATTTCTGTATCTAAAGTGGTTTTGGATTGGTTACATGATCATCGTTATTTTCTCTTACATACAACCATGTATGTTTAGGAAGCTACATATCCTTCTCCACGGCTGTGAATAGGCTCATACGCCCATGTGTTTACAAAAAAAAAAGAGTTTTTCTCACATTACTAGAACTCTAACTGTTTTGGGCAAAATAGTGTGGCTTTGAGATTTTATTTTATTTTGGATGATATTGTTTATGCATGTAGATTGTAGAATATAATGACCTCAACATATTTACTGATGGATTATATAATATGCATGTGTTTTAATGATTAATCATGCTTGAAAAATGGATTGATGAGTTTCATGTTAGTTTTCTTGGATAACACTGAATTTTTACCTTGTAAGCAAGCTAAAAGTTGGATCTGATTATTTACAGCATTCTTAGGGTTGTGTATTTTGTTTAACTGGTGATTATTAATATGTATACATGTGAAACAAATAATAATTATTATATTTAATGGCTACTTGTGCAAAGTGATTACGATTTTAAATGATTCTCAAATTTTTCTGCATGTTGTTTCACATTTTTTACTCAACCAACATGGAATAAAAATTTGGATCTCCCACACTGTGAGACAGTTGACACTAAAAGTTTGGGAGAAACTTCTATACCTATAGAAGTGGTACTAGACCAAAAAATAGCTTCAAAGATATTACGGTTTGAGAGACATGCTCACTGCAAATCAGGTCAGAAATTCTACTCCGCTGCAGAGATATGCAAACCAGTCATCTTGTGAAAATTTTAAAAATTTAAACACCTATGGCCTGCAGTCAAGATTTTTAAGTGTGTTAGCTGACATATAGCAAAACACATGAAAAAAATCCATGAGGTTGGATCTTTACCCGTTAATCCCAAAACTTATAGGAAGTCTAGGCAATGTGCAAGGTTTTACAAAAATCGATTCTCTGCAATTCCAAAAACCAGGTCTGGTCCCAGGATTCAGAAGAATTTTGATAGCAAATTTTATCATGAAGTTTAGCTTATTTGAAAAGGGGAACATGTGGGTAAGTTCAGTAAAAAAATTAGAAATTTAAATAGGGTCAGTAGATCACGTTTTTTAGAGAGAAGGGGGGGGGGGAGAGAGAGAGAAGGAAAAAGGAAAAAGAACGAAAGAGAGAAAAAATAAAGAAAAGAAAGAAGAAAAAGAAAAAGAGGAAGGAGAGGAGAAAATCTAGCCTTCTCATAGAACATCTGATATTTTTTCGATCTTTGTACACATCCAAACTAAGGTATGGTTTCTCTCTCAATCTGCATGGGAAAGGGGATCATATAAACTAATTTGAGCATAGGTTTAGAGGGAAAGAAGGAAAATCTGGATTTAAAGATATACATACATATATGTTTATTGCCGATTTCATTAATATATATATATATATATATATATATATATATATATATATATATTCAGGGTTGTCAATTTGCCTTGTTCATGCATCTGAAAATTATATATATATATATTATATATATATTATATATGTATATATTTAAGTTTGATTGATTTCCATGCTCATGCATATTTATAGTTTTGAATATGTTGATTTCATGTTTATGCATGTGTTTAACTTCAGTCAATTTTTCTTTTTTTTAGATTTGTGTGATTTTGTTGTACACAGACCGATATGTGGATCAGACTTGTAAACATGTTGTGCATAGGCTTGCTCACATGATTTGTACGTGTTTTATACTATGTATAGATTCATGAGTGAATCAGATTCACCCATGAATTACATTTCACTGTGCACAGAATTGTATACCATAAATTGTGAACAACTTCATATGTGAATCAGATTCAACCATGAATCTAACTGTGTATATGTTTTATCTACATTGGATTTTACAAACTTTTCAACTATAAATATTTGTTGTGCACGAGTTTATGGGCAAAATAATTTTTTTTTATATAATGCTAACTGTGCACAGACTTTTGTTGTGCACAGGTTTATGCTTAATCCAGATTTTATATAGTAGATTGTGTACAGATTCATATGCAAATCAGACTCACCTATAAATCAGGCTGTGTTGTGTATTAATTCATATGTGAATTAGATTCACGCTTGAACTGTTTTGTTGTTCACAGGTTCATACGTGAATCAGATTCACGCATGAATCATGTTTTGTTGTGCACAGGCTTATACCTAAACTTGATGTCTATAAAACAAGTTGTGTACAGACTTGCACATAAATCTGGTTTTAATGTACACAATTTTACACATGAATCGGATTTTGATGTGCACTGATTTACACATAAATTTGCTTTTAATATGCACTATTTTGCAAATGAATCTGATTTTAATATGCACAGTTTTGCACATAAATCAAATTTTGATGTGCACTTATTTGCACATAAATCTAATTTTAATGTGCACAGTTTTGCACATGAATCGAATTTTGATGTGCATTGTTTTTCATATGAATCTGATTTTAATGTGTATAATTTTGCACATGAATTTGATTTTAATGTGCATTGATTTGCACATAAATCTGATTTTAATGTGCAATATTTTGCATATGAATCTGATTTTAATGTGCACAGTTTTGCATATGAATCTGATTTTAATATGCATGGTTTTGCACATGAATCTGATTTTAATATGCGCCATTTTTCACATGAATTTGATTTTAATGTGCATAATTTTACACATGAATATGATTTTGATATGCACTAATTTGCACATAAATCTGATTTTAATGTGTACTATTTTGCACATGAATTTGATTTTAATATACACAATTTTGCATATGAATCAAATATTGATTGTGCATAAGTTGGTTCATAAATTAGATTTTCATAAAACACGATATGCACAAAATTTGACGTGAATCAGATTACATGATTTTTGAAAAATATATGTGAACCAGACTGCATGTTTTGCTATGCACAAGTTCATATGCGTATATCAGATTTTATAAAGGTGGTGTGATCAAGTTTACACATATGAACCAAAATTTTGTCCATATGTTGCACAGTCTGATCAAATCTACCACCGTGTATTGTTGTGTAATCTAATCAGATTTGGCCGATGTGTGTGCATGTGTACTTTGATCAAATTTGCCAAGGTTTTGCAGTTGTACAATCTGATCAGATTTAGCAATATGTGTACATGTGCATTCTAATCAGATTTGCTAATATTTTGTACTTATGCAATCTGATCAGACTACCAATATGCTGAGTATGAGCAATTCGATCAAATTGGCAGATGTGTTATGTGCTTTCAATTTGACTAGATTTGCTATTGTGTCGTGTATGTGCATTCTGAACAGTTTTCTCGTATTTAGGCTCATATTTGTGTTGGTTGCAGGATTATGTATTCGATTATATATGTATGCTTATGCAATTGAATACCATATTGCAAATGTGCATATCATATGCATAAATCTGAAAATTATTTTGATGTTTGCATAATTATGTTCATGTGCATGTTTAAGTGTCTATGCATGAAATGGATCATGATAATGTATGTTGCAAGCATCTGTTCGCATGTGTATGCAATTGAATTTATATGCATTCATTCCATATGTTTGAATGCACATTGTGAACATATTTTAAAAATAAGGTGTGTGTTGCATGTTCACTAAAATTTTACAAAAGATGCATAAATCACTTTGAAATGCTTTTGTAGTCAGATGTAAACTACTATGGTCTGTGTAGGCCAAGAGCATGTGTTGCTTCAATGTTGTTTATTCCATTTATGCATTGCAAAATTTATTGATTTTCTTAAATTAATTGCATTGTTATATTTTGCGGGCCAGGTCCTGAAATTGGTTTTGCATGTTGATTTGCAAAATGGTTCTTGTGTAAATAACCTAAATTTATTTAAAAAGGTACAAGAGACCAAACAATGTAATTAATCTCTTCCTTGATGTCTCTTTCACAGTGTGGGAATCTTGGATGAAGATTTTAGAAAAACCGTGAGGATACTAAACTCTGTGTGCGATTGTGCCCCTGAACCCAATATGATGATTCACTTTCCGGCCACAGTTTTAGAAAAATTCAACTACTTGCCTGGAGGTGGTGTTGTTCACTCAGTTGTAGTTATTGGTATGCCAAAAAAGTTGCGTCAATAGAGGATTTTCTGCATAATATAGAAATTGGTTTATAAAATTTTCTGAATAGGGTTCAGTCTAAAAACATTCCTAATTCTATTAAAACTGATTTTAATATTCTGTTTTTTGGGTTGTATCCCTAACATGTTGGGAAAACACCAGTTAAAGTTTGAGAGTTAAATCAGATCCCTGTGAGTCTCGGTGGAGTTTTCAAAATTAAGTTAACAATGACCCGAATTACATGATTACCATGTGTTAGTATCTAGTTGCTTTATATATTCTTGCAATATGTTTATGGATGCTTAATCTTGATTATGGGCTGATAAGCATGTTCACTGAATGCATTCCATGATTCAATCATGATTGATAACCATGTATATGTTACATACGTTAGTAAGCACTATGCATCATAAGGCATGAACAGTGGAAAACAAATGGATGCACATGATGTTTGTTTAATTGGGGTATGATCATGATAGAATGGTGAATGCAACCTTTGTATAGGCATGCGAGCATATGATATGATGTATATTTGATATTAAAGAACATGTGGTATAAGCATGAACATGGCTCATGAGTGAGCCTGGGTTCGATGGAACCCATAAGTGCCTGCGAAGCACCAAGAAAATTTAAAAAACTGGACAACCATGCATATAATCACATAATTGCCCGTGTGATAAGAGCACTTAAAATGAATTTATGAGCTTAATAATTAAATAACACATATAGCACATTCAAACTTGAGGCTACTTTGGAGAGAATGGTGGTACACACGACCGGTTGACCGTTCTCGCTTTGGAGAGTTAGGCGTCTCCATTGGTCCCAAGTCTCCAGTTGTAGGAGGCCGGATTATCGTGTGGCTTAGGTGGTATGTCCCGAATCTTTGCAGAGTAGAAATCGATTTCGTATGGACCAGTGCAAGATTCTCTCAGTTATGAACCACTCTAGTGAAAACTTCAAAGGGAGTTCACAGATTCTTCTAATCAATGAGGCTAATAAGATACATGGCATAACAGACACCTTGTTGGATTGATTGAATCAGACTTAGAAACCTGAGAATGTACCTTCAGGGATAGAAAAGAGAAACAAATCATTAAGTGTAGAATTACTGGTTTTGATATAGTATGTGCATGAATTTATTGGTTTACTTTGGATTTGTGCATTGTAGCATAATTGTTCTAAAATTGACTGCAAGCATGATTGATTGTGCTAATGTATTTATGCTTATCTTAATATGTCGTGTTGCATGATTCATTTGATTATCTGCAATTGTGCCAATGCCTATTTCTTGCTTTGAGAAATATTTGTGTTTATGTGGTTGATGCAACCTACTAGGGCCGTGGTCTGATGCCCCTACTTTAATATGTTATAGGTAGCACTTAGGCTAGGGTGACGGAGGATTGCTAGTCGGCGTCAGGCATATGATCACGCTCTTCTTTTTCGGAGAATCAACATCAATTTTGGATTGCTTTATCTTTTTATTATTGAAATGTAAACTCTGAATTATTTAAGCATGGAATGAGATTAAATTTGAAAGATAATGCTTAGTTTTAGTGTATAAGGAGTTGAGTTATTGTAACCCACCCAAAATTGCATCAGATTTCAACATATTTTATTCCGCTGTGTTACTGGTGTTTAAAAAAATCTCAAAAAATGTTGATATAATTTTAGGGCGTTACAGGTACACAGTGATGGGATGACTAGCTAAATGGCAACTGCGAGCTTGCGTGACATGTTCTGGGTTCTTGACAGAATGGCTCCTTATGATAGACGATTCTATTATTTCAGTTTATATGATATTTGTTAAATTGATTAATAAAGTGATTATTTCTTCGTTAATTCAATGTATTATTTGTTGTGGTTTGATATATATTAAATCTGTGAGACATCGGATCCTTAGCTTTGTCTCTACAATTATTTTAAAAAAAAATCCATAATTTTTATGAGGATTAGTTGGGGTCGTTACACTAAGAACATTGAGACTAGCCATTAGGATAGGTGGCACACCCTCCACAAAGGCCAGATAAGACCTTTGACTATCTTGGTCAAACACCAAAAATAATTTTGTTAATGAGGTTCAAAATGATCTAAAAAGAATAATAAAAAGAATGGTCAAAGTCAAACCAAGACCGAGACTGAACCGAGCCAAGCCAGGGCGAATCAAAATCGAAGTCCAAAGCCCAAATTCAAAGTCCAATTAACCAAGGTTGTTAAATGCGATGAGGCGAAGCGAGGCGTTGAGCCTGCGCTTCGCCTCTGAGGCGTACGCCTCAGGTACTGAGGCGTACGCCTCTCACAACTGGTATGGAAGTGAAGCGGTGGGAGGGGAGGCAGGGAGCGGCGGAGGAGCAGTTGGCCGGCACGTGGCGGTGGATCCACCGACGCTTGGGGTTAGCACAACCGACGAATCGGGCGGAGGAGGAAGACTTGGGGATGAAGGAGGGGGTTCTGGAGGTTGATGAGGGGCAATTTGCGCATCACAGCACGCCTCAGTACCTTGAGCGTGCGCCTCACCTCTGAGGCGTACGCTTCAGGTACTGAGGCGTACGCCTCTCACAACACTGCAATTAACTAAGGGCCTTGCTCTTAAATCCAACTCAACACATTTAAAGCAGTTTAGATTTCTAAAAAATAGTCAATGTTGATTAAACATTTTCATAAAGTAAACTTTTCCCTCAAAAAATTATTCTAAGAAACATAGGCAAAAAGAAGTGTTTTTTTGGCTAACATACTGAATTTTGAGCCAAAACAACAACGTGTGTGTTTGTGTACCTATCTACTATGTATTTATAGGGTTTGTCTATTTTGGGTAAAGTGCGATTGCGAGATTTTCAAAGGTAGATTCTTATTTCTTTTTTAGGATGCATTTTTTTTTGGAAAATCTGACAGATGGGTTCGTTTTTTAGAGGTACATATACCAACAATCCATTACTTAAACATATGTTGGTGTCACCCACGGCTTCAGTCCTATCCTCTAATGATCCAAGTGATCAATGTGGTATGACATATCTATTACCGTGGCTATCCTTGTCATCACATCGTGCAAGAGAAAACTCATCTCGGATCTTATTCAACTGATTGACCATACAACACTAAATAGCTATCCTTTATAGTGTGACAAAGGTATCCTCCATATTGTTTGCTAAACTCTAATGGTAAACTACTTATAATTACAAAAAATGCACAAAAGTCCGTGGACGATATATTCTTTTGAGTTTTTACAGTCTTCCACTTTCGATCAAAGCATTTGTTTTTACAGCCGGCCATATTATCTCTTGTTGTCTTGGTGTTATAATGATTACTAAAATTTGTATTTTCAGGATGCCAATTTCGTATCTTTGTTAGCTGCAATAGTTTGCCCTCGATTAAGCTTTTCTAAATGCCCAATTCCACAATGTAAATTTTTTCAGTTCTTTTTTTGTGACATTTCATGTATTGGAGGTAGATTTTGCCCCATAAGTCCATCAGCACCATCCTTGTTTACTAGCAGTCTAGTCTTTGCCAATGGGCACATTTAAATGAATATAGCAAGTACCATGCTTGTTTACTCGAATTGGGATAGCTAATTGTTCAATAATTGCAATTCATGTGCATACTTTTATAAGATTGCAGTTTGTGCATACTTTTGTTAGTTTAAAGCTTGCTGAATGTTATATGCTTCTTTCAATTTGATTCTCATGAATTTCTTGAATGTAAATATGCCAAGTTAATTTCTTCTTCACACATAAACTACAAAGCTCTAAAGCTCTGAATGGGAGCCTTGCATTGATATGAAAACAGAGTTTCCATGTGTTACTAAAAATATAGTTTCGCGAAAATGTGGTGTTGATTAAGGATGACAGTGGACCGGGGGAAAGCAGGGATCCATCCGAACTCATACCGCTTGAGGCGGGGATGGAGGACATAAAATGGAAAATGGATTGGGGATGGAGGTGAAAATAAAAATCCGTGTGGGGACTTACACTTCTCCCGCCCCGCCCCACCTCACTGGTCCTCAATTTTTGTTAATTAAATGACTAAAATACCATTAGTTATTTAATAAAATTATATATAACTCCTACATATTTTTAATACTAAATTTCTAAACCTAAAGCCTAAAACAACCATTTCTACTTCTTCAGTTCTCCTTCCTTTCATTCTTTCAATTGTTGCGGTCGACCCTTTTGGCCTCCTCTCAAGGCTCCCTACATCGCTTTGCGTGATGGCTCGGCCTCTCCTTCTAACGAACACAACAGTAAGAAACGATGACAGTAAATTTGGTGAGATGAGGGTATAAGCACGGGGGCGGGGATGGGGGTAGGGATCAAGACGGTGACGGTAAATTTGAGATGGGGTGGAGGTTCAAAGTCTCTCTTATCACATATATGGACCGGGGATGAAGGTCACTATTTTGAAATGGACCGGGCCGCTATGGTCCACTACCACTCCTAGTGTTGATGATGGAGTTGCCAAAAGCATCATCTGAATAGTGTTGAGGCTGTCAACTCTAATCTTAATTCAGTATTCTGACAACACTATTGCTCCCAAACAGCAGAGAGCAACACACCTCCAATTCAAAGCTTCCAAATCCTAAATGGAGCCTAAATATCAATGTAAAAACTGATGTTTTTACAACCGTTGGATTTTGAATTGCCGCAAAATCCCATGAACAGGTGGGATTTGGGTGATTCAAATGCTGATCTTTATTAAATGGTCCATGTAGGTCACTAAAGGGCTCTCAACAATGAGATACAAGAGTGGGCGTGACAAAGGTATGCTGTTAGGGACGAGACCCATTTCGGTCTCGTGTATCCCGTTTGCACGTCAAACCACGTAGTATGCCATTCATGCCACTTCGGACCTGTCCTGATAAGTCCTTGCCTGAAAGGCTAAAACTGCGTTGGGCCCCACAAATCTGAAAGGACATTTTTATTAGTCACCTACGTAACCACGTGGCAGTAGCTCAGTGTTTGCTTACTTGAGAGAGAGAGAGAGAGAGAGAGAAAATGGAAGGACGCAAGCTATGGTCAAATAACATCCTCCTCATTCTCAAGGGAAGAGACCGAGAGATAGAATGGTGTGCTCCCTCGCTCCATGGGGAGCTCCCCCCAGAATTCTACTTCCCTCCCTCTCCCTTGCTCACAAGAACCATGGACTCCGAATCCCCTTCGCAGATTCAGGCCTGCTCCACAAGCACAAGCCTTCTTCTTCTTCTCTGAATGTGTGCTCCGCGAACCTGCAGAATTCCGCCCAAATCTCCACGCCCGACCATTCTTACCCTCAAAATGGGGACGCAGCCACTCAACCATCGTCTTCTTCTTCTTCATTCCCTCCCATCACGGCCGCTAAGAGGGTGGTCCTTGTTCGGCACGGCCAGAGCACTTGGAATGAGGAAGGACGTATCCAGGGAAGCTCCGATTTCTCGGTACTCACTCACAAGGGGGAAGCCCAAGCCGAGACCTCGCGGCAGATGCTTTTCTCTGATACCTTCGACGTTTGCTTTCATAGGTAGGCAACGGGGAGAACCCATCCGCATTTTATTAGGCGGAAAAGTTTGATTTTGGATGATTTTTGTAAAATATGGTTCTATACGCTGATTCGTGCACATTTCTTCAGAGGTTCGTTTTTTTTTTTGCAACTTTCGTTAGGTGTGTTTTTTTTTCTTGTGCGTGGTAGATATGGAACCGGTATTTTTCTTCTTACAATTTCTTGGATACACTAGTAAGACTTTTGATGCAATTGGATACACACACTAGTCTCCTGAAATACAAGATTGTAGAGGACTAGGTTTACTTTTTTCTCTGGTTAAGAGAGAGAGAGAGAGAGAGAGAGAGAGAGAGAGAGAGAGAGAGAGAGAGAGAGAGAGAGAGAGAGAGAGAGAGAGAGAGAGAGAGATGGGTATCGTTCTCCTAGGGTTGGAGAGAGACGTCTCTCTTGCCCTTGGCCAATTCCTCACAGAGGCCAAGAATGAGGGAGAATAGTCAAGCCTTCATTAATCTGTAATGGGCTGGGTCTTACATATTTATAGACCTAGCCTACCAAATTACAATGGATTCCCTCATCCCAAACAACTTAAAACAAAAGGCAAACATACTTAAAAGAAAGACTAAACACTCTTATGCTCTGTGCAATCAATTCATCGAACACCTTTGGGGCGTTGCCTAGGAAGTCTTCAACAAGCCACATGGTTATTGCGACACAACCATGCACATAACCCCACCTTCCACCAGGATCATACACCCTATGTCCATCCTTGCCAATTCTGTAAATAGCGTATCGGAACCCATATAGCATGAGCATCATATATGAGTATATTGTACCATATAGTATCGTATGGTTCGATACATGAAAAAGCTTAAATTAAAAACCATACAAAAATAGAGAAAAATCTAAAAAAAAACTCAAAAAAAATTATAAATACAATAGAAAAAAAGAACATGAATATATGTATTACAAGTAACTAAACATAAATATGTACTAGTAAAATATTGGATACGATAATGATAACACTCCTAATAAGTATTTAACAAAAGTCACAAGTCACAATCATGAATGTTTGATATCCAAGTTATATATTGCATTACAAAACAAAAGAAGAAGCATCATAAGCTATCAATCACGCCGAAAACGATATTCAAATGATGGATCTTCTTCTGAGTTGTCTTCTTCTCCTCCATCATCCACATTCATCTTTGGGCCAGCATAATCATTGTCATCATCCACCTGAGCCTTCGTCTCAACCTCCAGTTGCCTCCAATTCTCATCATCATCCAAGACACCAAGCACTTCTTCTACCCACTCATCTAATATATCGAGGTTGTCAATATTGATGGGATCATAGTTGCTCTGGCGTCTTTTTCAGTTGTTTTTATATTTGTCTGCAATATTCAGATATTAATTAGAATACAAGTTGTATTAAAGTGGATCCACTAACATATATCTTAATGTTACCTTTGCTTCAATCTCATGTTGTAGGAGACAAATACAAGATCATTTAATTGAAAGTGATCCAATCTATTCCTTTTCTTTGTGTGGATGCGCTAAAAAAATCCAATTTCTCTCGCATCCACTTGCATTGCAACCCTGACTCAATATACGCTATGCAAACCTAGATAATGATATGCAAGCCTAGATCATGAAAGATCATCTCTACCAAACTTATTCCACCATTGATCTAAACCAACAAAAGAAAAATATATCATGAGAGAAATTCCTTGCAACACAAAAATACATAATTAAACTAATAACATTGAATTTCAAATGCATACATGGTCGTAATGAGCTATGCAATTGGATTGCATTCCTTCGTCTAAAGTCCCCCTAGACTTGGTTAACTCCAAATTAGTTTGTCTCTGGAGACTATGATCTCTATTAAGTTTTGAATGGTGTTCAAAATGACTGTTTGTACTTATCATATACGAATGTGGGGGAGAATTTGATGGCAGGATTGAAGTAAGAGGCAACAACATGAATGTCATGATGGAGCTGGTGAGTCCATCTCTTATCAATCACATTCCAAATTGGCATATTTAATTTTTCTTTTTGCTGATATTTTTTCTAATATATTCTTTTGCCCTGTCCATATCTTCATATAAGTAGGCTATAGCTCGAGCCTCGTTACTGTCCACTATCCTCAACACTTTCACAAGTGGCACTGTCATCCTCAAACCATACTACACCCCTTCCAAAACTCTATAGAGAAGACTATATATACTATCTTAACCCCAATAGGTTGCAAACCACTCATATGAAGCAAACATTTACTTTTAATCTATGTCACATGGGTGCGGGGATGCGGCACTTACAAAAAACCCGGGTGCGGGTGGGCGGCAAAAATATAAAAATTTATATATATATATATATATATATATAAAGTCCAAAAGTTGGACATAAATGACCCTGGGTGCGTTGACTGCACCCAGGGTCAGGTTGACCGCATCGGGTGCGGGTGCGACACCTAGTTGGAGAATCCCTGTGACAGAATGTGATGTCTTGGAGAAGTTGAAAGGCTGAATTTTATTTTCCTTTCTCATTTTCTTTATTGGAATTCTTTTAATTATTTGAGCATATGTATTTCTTCACCTTTTTCCTGTTGGATTATTTGATTGCTTTAAAGGCTGCTTTTATTTGACTACATGAAGGTATTTGATGGTGTTGTAAACCTTGAAATTGTCATTGATTTTGATCAAGCATTGAAGATGGTCTCAAATCAAGTTAATAACTCTGTATTGCAATCTTCAGTTTTCATCATTTTCTTTGATTTTGTTGTCATAGTTTTCTTGGAATAATTGTAATTTGCAAAGCTTACTTTTATTTGATTTCAGCCCCCTGATTAGATCGAGGAGAACTGCGGAGATCATATGGGGCGATCGGAAGGAACAGATGATTTCTGAATGTGATTTGAGGGAAATTGACCTTTATTCCTTTCAAGTTAGACACAATCCTGATCCTTTTAGAACTGGAAAATGTAAATTATAACAACCAAATATTTTGCAACTATATATTTTGAATATGAATTTTCAATCAAAGTTTATTAGATACTGATAAAGTGAATTGCTGGAAGTTTAGGGTCTTCTTAAACATGAGGGGAAAGCAAAGTATGGTGATGCTTATAGGCAATGGCAGATAGATGCGGCAAATTTTAACATAGATGAACATTATCCAGTAAGAGAATTATGGGTACGTGCTAGAAACTGCTGGAGTAAAATCCTTAGGCATGATGGACATTCAGTGCTGGTGGTTGCTCATAATGCTGTTAATCAAGCTCTTGTGGCCACTGCAATTGGTACCATTTTCTATTTTTTTTTGCAGTATGTGAAAGAACACCAAATTGTGCCAAAGCAGCTTGTGGAAATTGTTCTAAACTTATGATCTGTTGATCAGGTCTGGGAACTGAGTATTTTAGGATCCTACTTCAAAGCAATTGTGGGGTGAGTGTTTTGGATTTCACCCCATCACCAGAAGGGAGATCCCCTCATATCTGCATTAACCGTTTGAATCAGGTAGATTGAAAACATGACAAACTATTGACTTGATCATCTCTGCCTAGTTATGAAGCTTTACTTTTTTGTTAAATATTCCAGAATTCTTTTTTTGCATATTGTTTAGTTGGAATGGCGTCTAGTAAATTCAATATTGTTAATATTTGATTTGGGATTTACCAAAATGTACATTGAAAAGAACTCTGAATTCTGGTTTTCAACCTGTTTTATATTTTACTTGAAGTTTTTCTGATGGGAAGAAAAGGAAAAGTAAAAAAACAAGTGAGATTAGAAATTTTTTATTTTATCTGGTTATTTATTCATATTCTTTTAATGTAACAAACACGAAAGCTAAACCAGCTTGCTGCTCTAGATGCCATTCTATAACAGCATAGAAAACTTCAATCCATGATTGGAGCTTTATGCTCATCCTCATCAGTAAAAAACTCCCAACCTTTGCTGTAAAAAGACATTTTAGCATAAATCCCAGCTTATGAATGGGTCTAAACTTTTAGTTTTAGAACACATTCTTGCTGTTTTGTGCTTTTAGATTAGTCCAATCATAAGAACTTTTGTAAGACCATATTTAAGATTCTTTTATTGGAATAGGCTGGACTCAGGCAAGCAATGGTTGTCAGGGAGCGGCCCCTAGCCAACCCTCCCTGAGAGATCACTGGCCTTTGGCCAGTCGATCTTCTTTCTCACCCATGTCTTCTACTAGTGCTGGTCAAGAAGCGGATGGTGAAGATGCTGTGCAGCATGCTGATGACCGTGATCTCAAGAACATATCAAGTTCTTGGTCCCAGCTTGTGAGTTGCCGGAAGATCCCTGCACCGAATGAAGACCTCCTTGCTCTTGAGGATGAATAGGGGGAAATCATCAATATTTCTAAGAGGCTCTACGAGGATTGGAAGGGACACCTTATGTACCCCTTGATCTGTAAGTGGGATGCTAAACCTATGGAAAAGGAGTTTTATATTAACAAATAATTCAAGTATTGGAAACTTGTTTCGAAACCAAGGTTTTTTCTCCCCCTAACAGCGAGTTTCTAATAGACATATTGATTTAGATTTGGTTAGAACTAAGGAAAACTAGTGATATTTGGTCAAGTTAATGGAGAGATGGGATGGTAGTGCTATTCCTAAGTTTTGTCTCATTCTTGTGACCTACCTGCTGCAACATGGTGATACCTGTAATGAAATCAAGAAGTCTTCACACGCCTCAAACAAGAGGCACAAAACACACCTACAAGTGGTTCAAAGTACAAAAACCACTAAGGGCTTATGAAGAACACTCAAAACATAAAAAATTATAATCTTTATTGGGAAGCAAATGCACACAAAATGCATAAAAGAACAAGGGGCAAGTGACCCCTTTTTTAGAGTACAAAAGAGAGAGAGAGAGCTCTTGTAGCCATTGGGGAGTTCCCAACGGCTACAAAGCCAAGGACAAAAATGCCCTCGGCCAAAAAACAAAAACACTAATGTATAAAAAATAAAAATACATAAAAGTCAGATCGGTCCCTAGTGGACAGATTCTTATATTACAAAAGGAAATTACAAAAATACCTTTATAGGGTATTCCTATTACAAATATGAAATATATATATATTAAAAGTGGTAGCTGCGCAACCCTTAGGTGTGAGCTATAGTAGTGTGATAGACGACCAACACCCAAAAAACAGTAAAAAGAACAAAAATGGAAATTTGCGCATTTTTACCCTTTAGCGGCGGTTTCTGACCGTTGCTAAACGCCTGCGTAAGGATGCGAGGGTCATTACTAAAATTGTGTTTAGTGGCGGTTTCGACTGTCACTAAAGGTTCCAACAGAACAAGGACCTTTAGTGGTGGTTGAAAACTATCGCTAAATGGGAAAAAATGCGTAAATTTGCATTTTTTCAACTGTGGCCGGCCATCACGCCCTGTGATTGGCAGCCACACAAATCCCGTTAGTAGCTGCACACCTAAGGGTTGCAGAACTACCACTCTCTCTCTCTCTCTCTCTCTATATATATATATATATAAATAAGAGGACACCAATATTCTAACACCCCCCCTCAAACTCATGGGGTGACGACCTAGAGTTTGCCTAGAAGGAAGTAGAATCTTGGAGACAAAAGCGCCTTAGTGAAGAAATCTGCTAGTTGGTACTCAGATGGTACATAAGGTAAAGTGATGATCTTCTTCAAGAATTCTTCTCGAACATAGTGGTAATCCATTTCAATATGCTTTGTAGTTTGTACACTCATAGAATGTATGATTGCTTGCAATATATATATATATATATATATATATATATATATATATATATATATATATATATATATATATATATATATATATATATATATATATATATATATATATATATATATATATATATATATATATATATAAAGGAGGACACCAATATTCTAGCACGCCCCCTCAAACTTATGGGGTGACGACCTAGAGTTTGCCTAGAAGGAAGTGGAATCTTGGAGACAAAAGCACCTTAGTGAAGAAGTTTGCTAGTTGGTACTCAGATAGTACATAAGGTAAAGTGATGATTTTCTTCAAGAATTCTTTTCAGACATAGTGGCAATCCATTTCAATATGCTTTGTAGTTTGTACACTCATAGAATGTATGATTGCTTGCAATATAGACAACGCTCTTTTTGTCACAACATAATCTTGAAGGTTCAATTATGTAAACTCTCAAGTCTTCTAGTAACTGTCTCAACCACACTAATTCAGAAAACGTAGTAACCATGACACGATATTCGACTTCTGTAGAGGATAGGGACACCATATGCTGCTTTTTGCATTTCTATAATATCAATGAATCATCTACAAAAATACAAAAACAGTGGTTAAGCGACGATCATTGTCGTATTCTCTCCAATCAGAGTCAGACATCTAATGGGGATGAATATGATAAAAATAAACCATGATTAATTGTATTTTTAACATACCTAACAATCCTCGTTACATCACTCATATGTACTGTAGTGGGAGAATACTGGAATCCTCTTTATAACAATATGGATAGCATGTGCAATATCTGAACGAGTAATAGAAAGGTAAGTTAATGCCCCAATCATTTGGTGGTATTTAGTTGGATCTTTCAGAGGTTCTCCATCATTTTTCTTCATTTTTGCATTGATGACTTCTAGCGTATCAACTCGCATCAGTAAGGCCTGATCTTTCTACTATCTCGGCTGTATATTTCGTCTAAGACAAAGAATATCCACGGGGTAAATAAGCTACTTTAATTACAAGAAAATATCAAAGGAAACCAAGATTAGTCATTATCGAAGTTGGCTTTGAGAATATCTTTGATATGACTAACTCCCTGTTTATCACCTTCGGTGATAATCATATCGTCCACATAAAGGAGTAAAATGACTATACCTACATCAAAAGACTTAACAAACAATGCAGTATCAGTGTAATAAGATTTAAAACCTAGTTGAACCATCACATTGCTAAAGCGACCGTACCAAACCTTAGTAGCTTGGTTTAGACTATACAAAGCCTTTCACAAATGAAAAACTTTTTCATGTGCCAACCTTTACCCAAGGGGAGGATTCATATCGACTTCTTCATTAAGGTTTTCATTAAAAAATACATTTTTAACATTCATTTGAAAGATAAACCATTTTCTAATAGATGCTACATTGATGAGGGTCCTAACCGTGGTAATCCTAGCTACCGAGTCAAAGGTTTGTCATAGTCTATTCCATATTTTTGAGTAAACCCTTTAGCCAATAGCCTAGCTTTGTACCTATCTAGTATTTCATCACTTTTAATTTTGATTTTATATACACCCTATAGTTTTCTTTCCCATAGGTAAGATTTGAATCTCTCAAGTTTTGGCCTTTTCTAAAGCTTCTAGTTCATTATTTATAGCTTCAATACATTCTTGATGATTTTTAGCCTCATTATAGGATAATGGTTCTATATATGAGTGAATAGTCATAAGACAAGTTCTACAGTTGGGTTCAAATGATTCATAGGATACAAACCTATTAGGTGCTTTAGATATTCTCGTAGATCTTCTAACACTAGATTGATCTGTCTTGACTTTGGGAATACCTCTATAATGCACATGAGGGTTGGCCTTGAGTACGTCGAGAATAGATTTGTATTTCATTGTGAGGCTCAATTATATCAATAGGAATATTATTCTCATGTGCATCATGCGTGTCATCATTGTCACTCTCATGCACATCTTGAATATCATTATTATCATTCACATTATCATCAACAATATTATTATCATGCTCAACAATATTATCCTCATGCACTTTAACTAAATCAAACAAAAAAGAGTACTGACAAGGTTTCTTAGACTCAATTCTTTCACAACCATTTTCCTTTTCAAGAAAAAGTCGCATTTCTTGAAACATAAAGTTTGTCATTTTCAATATTATAACACCTATATCCTTTTTGTTTTTTGGCATAGCCTTATGAAGCAGACCCTTGGAAGTCGTATCCTGCACAACAAATAGACATGAGAGAAAAAGAAGAAGAGAAGCAACCTTGAAAGCTGAATAAACATCTCAAACCCAACATAGGGTGACATCCTTTTTTTTATATTAAAGAGGGTCATGACTGATTACAACATTTCCCTTTTAGTACAAAAATAAATACAAGTGTACATACATGATAAATTTGGATTTGGATCTGGATCAAACTTAGTATAGTGTTAACCAGTTATAAGTATCAAATCGTTACCTGTATCGACCAGGCCCAAAGTAACACCATATCATATCTTAAACGTATCGTAAATTTTTAATAAAAAAAATTCAAAAAATCCAAAAAAATAAAATAAAAAATCAGAAAATTTAACAAAAATTCTAAAAAAATCATAACACATGAAAAATGATGAATTGCACAAAAGTCAATCGTAAAATCACATTTATGTCTCTATGAGCTATATAAGACATCATTAAACATCAACTAATATAGAATCATAGATAATATTGCATTCATATCTCACAAGAACAATGTCACAAGACTCATACTTTCATATTATATAAACAAAAACAAAATAACCAAGTTTATGAAATACAATTAAAAAAAAATGATATGTATCGTACAATACAAAAGATGTATCATACTACACACCCGATACATGTACGATACACACTCGTATCAAGATACTAGTTTTATCGTATCATATCATTTCCCCTCAAAGTAACGATACGTATCGTACAATACAGTATGATACTGGTTTTAACACAACCCCTCAAACTGAGCATGGTTAAGAACCATGTACATTTTGAATTTTAAGTGCCAATGATGATGCACAGTAAGCACTTTAGTAAATAGATCAGCCACCTGGTCCTCTCCTGTAATAAACACTGGTTAGATCTCTTTGACCTCTACCTTTTCTTTGACAAAGTGTTGGTCTATCTCTACATGTTTCATCTTGCCATGCTGAACTGAATTTGTGGAGATGGCCACTGCACTCCGGTTATCACAATACAACAACGAACTGGATATATCATATATGTTGATACAGGCTGAATAATGTGTTTAATCGATGCAACTTTTGCTTAACTGCTGCCATAGCTCGATATTCTGCTTTTGTACTTGAACATGCAACAATCTTCTCTCTATGGTCAAAATGACATTAGAGTCGTTGGGGGCTTCGATGGTCATCTATGTCACATGGGTGTGGGTGCGGGTGCGGGGATTCGGCACTTCCAAAAAACCCGGGTGCGGGGGTGCGGCAGGGGCAAAAATGTAAAAGGGGATCGGGGTTTTTCTGCTGTCAGCAGCTGTCTGTCAGCCCTGACAGACAACTGCTGTCTGTCAGCCCTGACATGCAGATTTTTTTTAAAGACAGACAGCAGCTGCCTGTCAGCCCTGACAGACAACAGCTGTCTGTCAGGGCTGCTGTCTGTCAGGGCCCTGACAACAGATTTTTTTTTAAAAAAAATTCAAATTCGCAGCCCATTTCACAGGGCAATTTTTTTTTTTTTTAAAAAATCCAAAAAACAAATGGACCTAAATGATCCTGGGTGCGGTCAACGCACCCAGGATCGGGTTGACCGCACCCGGTGCCGCACCCGAACCCGCACCCGCGTCGAGTCGCGTCGACGCGGGTGCGGCACCCTGCTAGCCGAATCCCTGTGACATAGATGGTCATAAATATGACTGTTGGAGGGCTCCCAACGGCTCTATTGAGAGCCCCTCCTCTCATCTTGTACTCTATAATTAGGGACCTTTGGTCCCCATTTGTTTTATGCTTTTCTCTAAGCATTCTTCTCAATAAGAGATATTTTTTATGTGCTTGTGTTCCTATTTGACTCTTTATAGTCATTATATGCACTTTGTGCTTCTGTAGTGCCTTAGTACTCTTGTGTTGTCCCTTTGTTGGACTTATGTATGTGCTTGTGTACTTTGTTTTTGTAAAGCCGTATACTTTAGTGCTCTAATTACATCAAAACCATAAGAACCTTGGAGTCATCTTCCTTGACATCTTTATGGGCTATAATAGGAGGAGAAATGTTTCCACTTCCATTAGTGTGCCCTAAAAAATCTAAGAAATTTGATATGTGGTGCGATAACACCCTTCCAAGTGAAATAGTTGCTATCATTCAACTTAATCTAAAGTTTGGGGAAAGAAAATTTGGGGAAAATTAGTATAAGGGAGGCTAGGATTGCATTCGGCACGCCCATGAGGTTAGAATTAGGAGTAGTTTTGGAATTAGTGTTTTATGATACATTAGTTGAATTTGAGCCAATTGGATTCATGGAAGGAGTTTGGGGATTTTTGCCATCCATTACAAAAGGAGAATGAGATGTGAAAGAAATTCGGGAAAATCATAGTAGGAAGTTGAAACAAAGATTTAATGAGATGGAGAGAAAAACTAGCAATAATAGCAAAGGAAACAATGGCAATAAAGATGCCAAAACAGATGGCATCAAGAAGCTGATATGTAATATTGTGTATTTTTCTATGATTTTTAAATTCAAAAATTTTGATTTTTTACTAAGTATTTAACTGTTACAGGGATTCGGCTGGCAGGGTGCCGCACTCGCATCGACGCGACTCGACGGGGGTGCGGGTGCGGCACAGGGTGCGGTCAACCCGATCCTGGGTGCGGTGACCGCACCTTAAGGTCCATTTTTTTTTGGGATTTTTTTTTTTAAAAAAATTTGCCCAAATGGGCTTCGAATTTTTTTTTTTTTTAAATTATGCTGACAGCAGCTGTCTGTCAGTTGCTGACAACAACTGTTCTGTCAGCTGCTGCAAAATTTGAAAAAAAAACCTGCCTGTTCCCCCGACCCCCTTTATATATATATATATATATATATATATATATATATATATATATATATATATATTACATTTTTGCCCCTGCCGCACCCCCGCACCCGGGTGTTTTGGAAGTGCCGAATCCCCGCACCCGCACCCGCGCCCGAACCCGCACCCGCACCCGCACCCATGTGACATAGGTATTTAATGAAAATAATAAAATTGTGGGAAAATATCTTTAAATATAGGTGATGTCAGCTGGGTCTAGGCGTGGCCCAGAGCCCACTGACAAGACCTAAATGAGCCAATTAAAGTTTGTGAAATTTTTTGTTTTTAACCTTTAAATTCGAGCGAAATTCAAGTCAATTCAGGTGAAATTCGGAGGCAAAAATCAAATATGTATACTGTTAGATGCATCTCGCGATTCTGACACGTTGGTGCCCTGTTTCTCTGAAATCAGGTTATGGTTGACCCCAAAATCACGTTTTTAAAAAATGACCCGCTTCTATTTTTGCCTTTTTAAAAAATGACCCGCTCTATTTGATCCAAGTTAATATAGATCTGGACCCTGTCCAAGATCCATATCAATTAGGATCTGGTTCAGGTTGGATCCATATGGATTTGGATCTTGGATTCAAATCTGGATCTGAAATCTATCCATGGCAATTTTAAAACTACTTTAAATTTAAAGTTTAAAAACAACTTTAAAATAGAATAAGGATGAGGTAGAGTTCTACCTCTCCATATGGTTTTCCAGAATCCCCTTGGAATATTTCTTGAGAATATTAATTTAAAAAATAAAATAAAATAAAATAAAAGTGATAAAATCTAGATGGATAGAGAAGGTAGAAGGTAGAGTTCTACCCATATGAGAGGCCTCTAGAGGGGACATCACCCCCTCTTTCGAAGACCTAAAAAAAAATTTATATAAGGGGTCTAACTCCTCTCTCTCTAGAACTTGTTTTCTAGAGAGAGAGAGAGAAAAGAAAGAAAGGGAGGAAAATAAAAGAAAAAGAAGAGGAAGAAAATCAGTTTCTTACCCTACATCTGTTGTTTTTCTGATCTTTTTCCTACGTTTGATTAAGGTACGAGTTTTTCTCTAGGTTTTTACGAGAAGAAACATGTTTGAATCAGGTTCATGTGTAAGTTTAGATGGAAAAGGGAAATTTGAATTAAAAATATGTATGTGTACATGCATTAAATGATGTTTTCATGTA
Source organism: Nuphar pumila (assembly GCF_984573655.1). NCBI lineage: Eukaryota > Viridiplantae > Streptophyta > Magnoliopsida > Nymphaeales > Nymphaeaceae > Nuphar > Nuphar pumila. The sequence continues at coordinate 126,851,270 of NC_143250.1, forward strand.
TTTCTTGTGATTTTGTTTTTTCTAGTGTATTAAACCTTGAAATAATCATGTTTATGTCGATTTTCTTTGATTGATATGAGCATGCCATCAATTTTTCATGTTTAAGCATGTGTTTAACTTTTATTGATTTTTTGGGTATCGTAAGAAATACATGTTGTCGATTTCTTTATATAGCCCTTTTATGATATATATATATATATATATATATATATATATATATATATATATATATATATATATATATATATATATATATATATATTTGGCCGTGTCGATTTTGGTAGATGCTATTTTTTTTTGTTCATGTGCAAAAGAAAATAGATATACATTGTTTGGATTAGTTTTGATCTGATTGGCCAATTCCAACATATGCGCAAACTCGATTAGATTTGCTATTATGCGGTGTTTCAACAACCTCATTAAACCTGCCGATGGTTATGTGTGGGCAGTCTGATCAGACCTACCGATTTGCTTGAGTTTATTTTTTTTTGGATCTGATTTAACTATATGGTTGTTTATGTTGTTTGCCAATGGATTCGACTATATGTTAACTTGATTATATGTTGTATTTGATGACTGTTATCAGATTTAACAACATGCTAATTTGATGACTGTCATCAGATTTCACAATACCCTGTATTTGTGACTGTTATTGGAGTTGATTATATGTGTTTCTGAATGACTTATCAAATATGATCTTATGCTATGTTACATGTTATCTTATTGGCTATTATCAAATTTGATTTTAAGTTATTTTGTAGACTGTTATTAGATTTGATTTCAAGTCATTTTGTTGACTGTTTTCATATTTGATTTACATGTTATTTTGTGGACTGCTATCAAATGGTCTTGAAGCTCTTTTATTAATGGAATGAAATGGAAGAACATGACTCTTACACTGAAGACAACTAGAACATTTTTTATTATCGACGCTTAAATTCAGACTTGACTTGGGAATAAGACTGCTTGAAACAAGCTTATCAATAAAACGACTACTACAATGACCCAGACGACCATGTCAAAGATTCAGCTCAATACATTCAGAAATATTAAGGACACTCTCAGGAGGAGCTGAAGATGATGATGTGAGCTTCAAGATGGAATCAACAGGTTAAACACGAGAGGAAGGATTCTCTTGGAACCTATGTCACATGGGTGCGGGTGCGGGGATTCGGCACTTTCAAAAAACTCGAGTGCGGGGGTGCGGCAGGGGCAAAAATGTATATATATATATATATATATATATATATATATATAGAGAGAGAGAGAGAGAGAGAGAGAGAGAGAGAGAGAGAGAGAGAGAGAGAGAGAGAGAGAAGGGGGTTGGGGGTTCCCCCGGCGCGGGTCAGGGTTCAATTTTTTTTGCTGGTGTGTTTGTTTGAAGACTTGTTACCCACGTTCTGCTTGTGTACTTTAGCTCAATGGGACAAAATTGATGAACCGAAAGGATTGACAATCTGATCGACCCAGCCTCTTGCGTTCTGCTGACTGTCATGATTCAATCATGTCTGAAACTCCCTGGTCTTCACAAAAAAAAATATAAGAGAAAGGTTTGACGTGGTTTGTTGGAGAGAGAGAGTCTTCACGAGGCCTACGGCGCCACGGCCACGCCACTGCCTAGGGTTCTTCAAATTTCATTTTATATACAGTTGCACACAGATGACAGCTAAAAGAAATTTATTGGATTTGACATGTGGAAAAGAGAAGTCTACACAAGGCTACGACTAGAGCACCCATCTCGTCAGGAGAAAAGTGAATACTAATAGCCACCAAGGCTCTACCACCACCATTATCATTTATTATGGAGAGAGAAAATCTTTGACGAAAAAGGATCTGGTTGGTTGAAGCATAAAGACTTCAAAAGGCTCTTGAATTTTGGTTTTAATTTTTGAGGAAGATGGATCATCATTTCCAAGTTAACAGTATGTTTTCCAACGCTGTGAATTAATTGTTTGGAGGCAGGAATAGCATGGGATGCCAACAAAGCTCGTCAGATGTTATGGACACAAGTGCCCCTTTATAAAACAAGAGCAGCAGCAAGCAACTGTCAGCAAATTTTTTTTTTTAAATTCTAGAGCCCATTTCGTAGGGCAATTTTTTTTTTAAAAAAAAAAAAATCCAAATAAAAATGGACCGAAATGACCCTGGGTGCGGTCAATGCACCCAGGATCAGGTTGACCACACCCGGTGCCGCACCCGCACCCGTGTCAAGTCGTGTCGACGTGGGTGCGACACCCTGCTAGCCGAATCCCTGTGACATAGCTTGGAACACATACATATTCCCTTGTCGTTTTCCTTCAGCAAACGTTTTCCTCGTGTGAAGGTCCTTAATATGAACAAAAAAATGAGTAAACTCAACTGAAGCATTAATGTCATCGACAAGTTTAGAGTCTAAAATAATATTTTTCTTGATATTAGGAGCATGAATGACATTTGAAAGAGCAAGGGAAGAGTTGGACATAGGAATTACAAAATTTTCAATGTGCGAAATATGGTGATGAGACCCATCTCCAGTGACAATACTATTTCTACCAATATAAGGAACAAGATTTAGGAGCTTACCAGCATCACCAGTCACATGAGTGGTTGCACCAGAATCAACATACCAAGTACCTTGATCATTCTGTTTGATGTTCAATTCAGCCAAGACATATAATAACAACTCTTTGACTTCTCCAGTATTTTTCAATGCATCTGTTCCCTTTCTTGTTTCCAATTGTTTTCCTCTATTTTGCAGGTTATACCAGCAATTTGCTTTGATGTGCTCCCTTTTGTTGCAGAGAAAGCATGTATGTATTGTCCTTTGCCTTTGCAGATTAGGAGGCATACTGGGAGTAGGTAATATTCCACGGGCTCCTTGTCTATTCTTCTCTTGACCTCCCCTTTCCCGAGATTCATACCTGCCACGTCCTCGACCATAAGTAACTCCTGTGGCAAGAACATCGTGTGCTCCAATGGGGTTATGAGTACCTTCGGAGAATCCCTTCAAGGTCATCTCATACTGTAAGAGCTTATCACGAAGGTCTTCAAAAGTAGGTAAGTCTGGCAAACACAGCAAAGAAGTAACCATAATGTGATAATCGGGTCCTAGCCCGCTCAAAGTCTGTTGTATTATATCTTTGTCATTGACCATCCACGATGGCCAACTGATCTGTGATAGTCTTCATTTTTTTTAAATACTCCATGGCCGTCATGGAGTCCTTCCTCAACATTTAAAACTCTTTCTTTAAAAATAAAATTCTTGCCTGAGAAACTTGAGAATATGTCTGAACATGACGATGCCATAACTGCATAGCTGAACAGTTATCTGGGATTGCCACAAGCACCTCCTGTGACAGAGTGAAAGTAATGTAGGCAACAAAAGTCTGATCTCGCTTCATCCAGGATACATACTCTGGATTTCTAACAAAAGTAATTGAAGTGTCACCCTCCCCATTCTTGCCTTCTTGTGATATGAACTCTGGAGGAACAGGAACAGAGCCATCCAGATGTCCAGAAAGATCCTAACTTCTTATGAATGGGATGATTTGTTTCTTTCAGGTTAAAAAGTTGGAATTGTTCAGTTTCTCATAAGAAAATTAGAAGAAAGGCCAGATTGCGAAGAAGAAAATGAATCCATAGTCAATAGGAAGCGAAAAACGAGAAGGATTAAGAGACCGAAAAGAGAAGTCACTTTAGAGCAAACAAAATAAAAACTTAGAACAAATAATTGAATTTCAGAGAACTCGGTTGCCTTTTTTTTTTTAATAATAACCTGTAGACCCGAGGCAGAAAAACAAAATATGTAGTAAAGAAAAACTTCTCTAAAGAAAAATAAGTATCAATGAGTAAGAAAACACGTTAATATGAAAATGTTTTCTTTCTAAAAGGAAAAATTCCAAAGTGGAGAGGTAGATAAAGTGATATTAATCAATCAAGGCACAACAGAGATCGTGTTCAGGTCAGATTCAGTTCTGACGTCAACATGAAGAAAGGGAAGAACAAGTTTGACGTGATTTCAATCTTTGAAATCACGCAAACATGAATTCTGATATTGTGTGGTTAGGTAAGATTATTATATGGGTGAAATCAGATGCAGCAGTATGAAAGAAATAATAGTGAGAGAAGAAACAAACAAGAGAAGAAGAAATCAAATATTTTGGATTGTGAAGGAGAAGAAGAAACAATATGAACCGAGAGAAAAATACCTTAGAAGATGACAAAGAGACTGGACTGAATGCTCACAAGAGAACGATCTTCAAGGAAGGATCTCATGCTTTGATACCATGTTAGGAAATAGTATTCCACTGTCAATCACAAGAGGAAGAGGAGTAAAGAGGGAGAGAGGCGTCGGTGGCTGCAGAAAATCCAAATTAGGGTCTGCGGTTTTGCTTCATTAATCTATATACAGGTATAGTGTAATTAGGGTACAAAAATACCCTTTACATAAAGTGTGGAAATTACAACATGCCATTAATGAGCATGTGTTTAAATAAAACTAAGACAGATGGGGTCTGGATCCTGAGATCCAGGCCCAGTCGTGACATCTTTTCAGAAGCATCCCCCTACACTTATCATGGATTCTCACCTTGGAACCAAGGCAATACTTATATACCTTTCGTCGGTATTCACCATGGGGCAAGGTGACTCATGGAATGGGCTAGTACCCTTTCAATTTTGAGAATGCGGCAGGTATTAGCATAGAGAAAAACAAATGAAATGTAATTTTTGATTTGTTAAGGTGGGCTTTGGATAGGATTGACTACCTTGTAATTGATTCGCAAGAGGAAGAGTTGGAAAAGTCCAAAAAAGACCCACTCTAATAGAAGAAAATGCTACATGAGGAATTGAGGACAAACTACATACAAACTCAATTGCCTTGAGGACAAGGCAAATTTTGAAGATGGGGGGAGTTGATGCAAGCCTAGTGCTATTGGGTCTCTTTTGTGCATCAGGTAGGGTCTAATTGAGTCCAATGGATGGGTTTGATATTGGTGATGGATGTATGGGTATTAAATGTAATTGGGCAAGGATATTTTGGGAATGTAATGGGCTGCATTGTTACAAGGGTAGTCTGGTCATTTGAGTAGCTAGGAGCCTATATAAGGCTAAGGGTCTCACTTGTATCTCATATCTCTTTGACTTGTAACAACTTGGATTCTCAACTTGAGAATAGATGGCTCTAGTCCAGCTTGGCTAGAGAGGCTCTAACTAATTGATTAGAGATTTCCCAACCTCCAAACCACTCTCCAACTCCCCATTCCTCTCTCTCTCTCTCTCTCTCCATCTTGGACGTCCCCATTCCAAACTTCTATCTCCTATCTTTAGTTAGCTGATTTCCCTACCTTCTCTCCGTTCATTCTTCATTTCACTTGGCTAGTTTTGAGATACCACTTGGGTTGGTAACAATGAATAAGAGAAGCCCTATTAGCGCGATGCAACAAAGTCAACACTATATGGATACAACAATGCCTAATAAGTAACCTTAGCATAAAAAACACACTATAGTAAAACTACATGGCCAATGCAAGGAATAAACTGCGTCACATAGAACAATGAAATGTGGGACCATATGCTATAACACATTGGCTGATATGTGAAAAGATGATGTTGTCCCTGGTGCTACATGTATTCACCTCTTAATTCTAAACAATCCTTGTTTTTATCTTTGATTTCTTTTGCAATTGCTGATTAAGTTTTGAGTGTTTGGTCATGTTATTTAGATTTTTTAATGTGGATGTTGTCTGGCTGATATGATTTTCATCATCAGAATGTCTTTTTGGTGCATGTTCATTTATCCTTGCAAAATTTTGTTGACAACTGATTTAGAGAGCAAATAATTTGTTTGCAGACTCCAAATTCACCTGTAGCAACTGGAAGTTCTGGGGGTAGGAAAAGCAGCAATCGAATCATATTGGTATGCCATGGGACAACTCAAGGAAATGATGAGGTATGGAGAAAGTGAATCTCTGTTCCAATCAATTAAGGAAGAAAACATTAATATGGGTGTCATACTGTTTAAGTTTTCATCTATATGTGGTGGCTAAACCAATAATTCATTTAAGTGAAACTATAGGATTCAAATGATGTGTTGCAGTAAAGATCACCTGTTGTGTATGTTGGATTATGGCCTCATTCACTTGTCTGCATGTATTCCATGCACTCGCGCGTGCGCGCGCGCGCGCGTGTGTGTGTGTGTGGTGCAAGGGAGCATCAACTCTGAAAAGGCAGGAATAAAGTAAATTTGATAATCTGACATGGATTTTTTGCACTAGTTCTTGCAGATACAAAAATGTACCCATCCATAAATCTATTCAATACATATGTTTAACCACTGTCACTTGTATGCATAGTGCATAGCGCAGTGGCAGTGAGTACCCATCAGAAAAGCTATGGTTCTAATTGAAGATATCGAAGTGCCTTCTTTCATAATAACTCATTGTCCAGCTGCTTCAGTGTTTTTGCAAATCCATCATGTCATTTTTCTCTTTTACTTGTATTAATACTTCTCATTTCAACATTGTTTAACTTGAAAGATAACTATAAAATTGTAGGCCACTTGACTGGGTGCACAACACTGCATAAATCAAGTCTCTAAGACTCTTTGAATCAAAAGTAGGCATTTGAATTGGGTATCACAAAATCACGAAAAGTCACTTGGATATGGGGAACAACTACAGCTAAAGAGGACAAACCTATATGAGTTAGGGCGTCTCTAATGTGTTGAACTCCTTCAATCATGAGGCTTTTTAGGCAAAATCATAGATGTCTCTAGGGACTCAATAATAGCAATATATCATAGCATGGATTATATTACAATGCAAACAACACATATGAGTCAAAACTGATACAAATCACATGTCTACTCTTTCATATGTGCAAAATGATGAAACTGCCGCTGCATGTGCAAAATAATGAAAATGACCTTGTATGACTAACAATCCCTGCAAATTATACATACGTTGAAACCATGGACAATTTGTTCTTCAACATCCATTGTCCACTAGAAATTAAGCCCTTAACAAAAATATCAAGAACTTATTAATCTCTACTAATGAATTGGGGTTGAATTTCATAATCTTCAACCTTCTCATGATTGAAATGTTAATCTACTTATGCTTGGCCTTCCCATGATATAGGATTCATAGCAATTGCAGTAGCAGTACAGTTATCACAATATAGTAAAGAATGTGTAATGAGCTGATGCGTTATTATTAGAACATTATGAATTAATGAGACATTTGTAGTGATTGTGGCCATAGCTGGATATTCTACTTCCGTATAGAGCAAGATATCATCTGTTGCTTTCAACTACACCTAGATTCAATATTTTGCCCCCAAAATACCCATTAACCTGTAATTAACCTATGACCTATGTCACATAGGTGCGGGTGCGGCTACGGCTACGGGTGCGGCTGCGGCTGCGGCTGCGGCGATGCGGCACTTTAGAAAAACTTGGGTGCGGGGGTGCGGGGGTGCGGGGAGGCTATATATATATAATTTTTAACAGTTTTAAGTTAACACTACATGTATGTGTGTGCATTTATGTATTTATATATATAATATAGATAAAAATGGACTTGATTAGGGTTAACTGAGTCTACTTTTGGATAGAAATGGACCTCAGTGGGGTGGACTTCACCTAACACAAAGGAAGCTGTGTCCAAGTGTCGCACCTGCCTGGGTGCGGGTGCGACGTGGGTGCGATGCCCTGTTAGAAGAGTCCGTGTGACATAGCCTATAACTAGTATGTTATGAAAATGCATGGATCCCGATGCACTCCGTTATGAATCGATACAATGTATTTGAATACACACTCACCATTGAAGTAAAAATGAAACACAAGAATTAAAAATAAACAATTTCATTAAGTATGAAATTCAAATAATACAAAGAAGAAATATAAAATTACAAAGAACCTCACTACAAAAACGCTTAAACAAACTCAACCCTAAAACTACCCATCACTCTCTCAAACCTCACTCATGCACACACCCACTTATTTATAGAGGAAAGAAGAGAGAAAGGGAACCCCTTCTAGCAATTGGAGGGAGTCCAACGGTTATACTTAGTCAACCTAGGTTGACTAATATATATATATATTATATATAATATATATGAAAATATGTATTATATTAATATATACATACATATATATACACAAAAGAATACATTCATCTTAAGAGCCCCCCCAAACTTACCGTGATTCACTGTAAGTTTGAAATTACAAAAGAAACCTATTACATAAGATGTCTTCATAGACTTCATCAAGTTCTTCCATTTGGTGCTTCTTTAAAGGGTGCTCAATCATATGCTCCATTATACAGAGGATCTTCGATATCATCAATTCTTGAAAACCTGTAAATAGAGCTAACAAAACATCCCAACTATACACTTATATATCATAAGAAGATTTCAAAGGATAACTATATTAGTTATATATTACGGAGAGAGGATGGCCAGGCACACAAACATATAGTATATAAAAAATATTTAATAAGTCAATCTAACATTTTTCAAAATCATTTAAAGTAAGAATTGATTTTGAAAAATCATTAATTTCAAATATGATAATCATTAATTACTTTAATCATTCATGAAAATCATTTACACATATATCTATTATGAAAGGCACATTAATGCATAACACACATGGATTTTCAACATTATCAATACCACGAAGAAATAACTCCCAAAGGAGTATAAATAATAAATCATTTTTACACAAAAAAGGATAAGAAATGATTTCAATCACTTAATAAAGATTTAGGAAAAGTCAAATACACAGATCAATTTCATTTTAGAAGCAACGTTAGCCATACAATTAAAAAATGTCACTTATGGACCAATTTTAAAGAAATAACAATGAAAATCTTTCAAGAACACATGCTTAGAAAAGTAATTATTGAAACAAACAATATCTCAAAGAAATGCTACAAAGGCTACGATAAGATATTAATATGATTGTGGTCACTTATGGACCAAGGGAAAACACACAATGAAAATACACACCAACTCACAAGGTAAAAATAATATATTCTTCATTAACAAATGCTTAAAAGGCATTAATTAAACTTATGCAAAACACGCAAGACAATCAATCATGGAACATATTTAAAAATTCCTTGATCATGCAACTAAAGCATATTTAATGCAAAATGCATGAAACATATTTCAATAACCATTTCTCATAAGCGCAAATGAGTTTAGAACAATTACGAAAAGATTTAAAAATCCTATATAACACAATGAATGATATTTAACAAATCTTAACACTAGTTTGACCACCACAGGCAATTACTTCACTATACCTCTAACCCTAAAAAATCAAGTGTATTGGTGACTAGAATAAGAGCATAATCATAATGCCACTAAAGGGCTAAAAACACACACAAAAAGTATGAATAACCGACATCTCTTGTCTACATAAAATAACACTTAAAGCAAGTGTATCAGCGACTAGATCAAGAGTATAACCAATGGACGTAACGGGTGCACATAGCTCACCACATTAAAGAACAATATCTCTTGTTTATATAAAATGATACTTAAAACAAGTGTATCAACAACTAGAACAAGAGTATAATCTCAATGTCATTTATGGCAAAATAAACACAAAAAAGTGTGAATAAACATCTCGTCTATAGATAATATGTTCAAAATTATTAAAACATGCATTTGGATACATGATGACAAACCATAATTATCCCATCTATACTAATTATGTAGACTATACTTGGCATATACCTAGGAATATAATGCAAGAATTCCTTAAATCAACATTATACACAAGCCACCAACTTGAGAATAATTTTTACTTAATAAGATATTTTTCAAAAAAAAAGAAGCAATATCACTAAAACATACGTGGAATAATACATTCACATAATGATAGAAGGACCCTATAAACTCATGGAAGATATCCATGTTATCACTGAAGACAATATTATGCGAAAAATTTCTAAGATTCATAATCTTAAGTTCACAAAAAAACCATGCTTGATCACATAATTAAAATTATTAAGGAAACATCATGATACACAAAATCTCAAGCATAAGCCATGTATACACATATATGAGCATAAGAACAAGCATACACATGCATTAAGAGACATTCAAGGGAGAAATACAACATAAAAATTTAGTATTTTTGAAAAACATGAGACACATATAAGGATACAAGAAATCACATACTTTTGTAAAATATAGTTTTTCAACGTATATATCCATAATCTAAAATATATACTTCATATATCAAAAGACAACAAATTCTAATTTCAAAAAAAGACACTTTAATATAATCTTTTAAAGATACCTACCATACATATGAAGCTAAAAGGGCCAAAGATACATACCGGAATGCGAAGACCTTGAATACATACCATACAAATCTTTTCCTAGACTATGATGACTTGCTCGGATACCATGTCATGAAAATGACACAGATTTCGATGCACTCCGGAATGAATACCAATACTATGTATTTGAATACACACTCACTATAGAAGTAAAAATAGAACACAACAATTAAAAATAAACAATTTCATTAAATATGAAATTCAAATAATACAAAGAAAAAATATAAAATTACAAAGAGCCTCACTACAAAAACACTCAAACACACTCAAACACACTCAACCCTAAAACTACCCATCACTCTCTCAAACCTCACTCATGCACACACCCACGAGTTATACTTAATCAACCTAGGTTGACTACAATATATATATATATATATTAAGATATATATATATATATATATATATATATTATATAATATGTATGAAGATATATATTATATTAATATATACATACATACATTATATATATATATACACACACACACAAAAGAATACATTCATCTTAACATAGTAGAGCCTCCGCCCAATTGCATCCAAGTATTCAATAATTGTGGGCAGCCCACTTGAGTCAGCCATTTCTGCCAGTGATAACAATGTCATCAACATATGATAGTACAATTTTAATCCCATAAAAATCTACATACGGAAAGAGAGAATAATCTGCTGGGCTTCTGCAAAATTCAAAGGACTTAACTGCGTAACTAAAGGTATCAAACCACACATATGAGACTTTCTTCAATCAAAGTACTTGAGTTACTAGATTACCTTTAAGGAACACCAGAGACGGCTCTATATATACTTTCTTCATAAGATCACTACGTAAAAACACATTTTTTGACATCTAGTTGATGTAAGTGCTGCACCATAGTAAACTGTTGAGGATAATAAAACAATTTTGATTGTGCCCATTTTGACTACTGGACCAAAAAGATTCACTAACATTGAGGACATGTTCTTGCGTGTATCCCTTAACCATCCAATTATTGGGATTTTCATTAACTGGAGTTGGATTTAGAGTCGGAGGCAGATGCAAAAACATTCAAACTGAATCCACATCCGTTAATAATATAAAACCCAGATCCGTTTGACATCCGGTTGCATAACTATATTCATTTAATCCCATGAGCAGGTCCTTTTATTACTTAAATCCTGCAGAAACATTTATTACGGGGGACATGTAGTCTTTGCATTGCATTTATCATAGGTTTTGTAAAACCCATAAAACTAAAGACATGGCTGAAAACTCTGTAGTGCATTTATTGCACTGCACATTTGCCAACGCTTCATATTCTCTTCCAAAACAACTTTTATATATTGGAATACTGACCGTTTCTCTTTAAACAAGTATAGAAAGCGTCTTATCGGATCCTTCTATAAAACCGTACTCGACACTGAATTCGAACCTGAAATTCCAAAATCCAACCCGAATCATATTCGGATGGAAAATATTTTACCAAACCCGATGAAATGGATTCGGGTCAGTCGGATATCCGACCCAAACCTGCACTGTTGACATCCCTTCCTATCAACTAGGTCCCATGTATAATAACCAATAAAGTGCTTTCATTTTCTCATTCATAGCATCCTTCGGATGACGATTAGTAAATGCTTCCTTCAAATGCTGGAGTTTTTTGTTCTTATGCAGCACATTAGATTGTATGTCATCCAATCACTTGAGTACTGGATGATGCAAACACAAGATAGAAAGCAAGTGCATGGATATCTGAAATCTAAAAGGTGCATAGCTTGGTTGGTGGATGATGCAGTACTTGACAAGATCTACAAGGTTCTTCCACATTGATTGATTCAGAAGTCTCACATCCAGTCATTAGCACATGCCTAGAGTTGGCTGATGCACTTGTGCTGGAAGTAGCTTGAGTAGATTTAGATCCTCTTTCATATGTAGGAGGAGAAAATTGAAACCATGAGGCAGAGCTATTTGGCTGACTGATTAATCTGCATGCTGGTCAAATAACAAATCCACATCAGTGACCTGTAAGCCATGGGGCTGATCTAAAGTCTCACAAGAAACACACGAGGCACTGCTAGTCTGCTAGTTGCATAGGTTGGGACATTTTCTAGCCTATTGCTAAGCCAAAAAAAATCAAGGGACCTCATATATGCTGGAACATTTAATGACTGCATATGAGACTCTATGTTGGATCATATACATGAAGAAAATTGGCTGCTTGGATAAGAATATGGTAGAATCAAGGCTGTGATCCATAAGATTGTGTTCTCAATATAGATTTGCTGCACAATTTTTTCATGAAATGCACCTTCAATAGATAAGGAGCCAAGTGAGCTCTGAGAGGCCATTGATAAATGCATACATCACTTTTTGCCTGCATGCATATTATTCCAATTTTTCTTGTGATGGTACAACATGCCTTGATATGAATTGTTTTTTAGTCTCAAGATGGAAACACCTATAACCTTTACTGCCATTAGCATAACCCAAAAATCTTGAATGACCTCAAGCTTATTTCATAGACTTAGGGACGTGCACAAAGCATGCACAACCAAAAGTCTTAAGATGAACATAGTTTGCATGCGTATTATATAAAACATAATATGGTATCTGTCCTTCCAAGGCCTTCAAAGAAGTCTATTAATCAAATAAAGAGCCATGTCGAATGCTTCCATCCACAAGTCAGTGCACAACCCAGCCACATGCATCATGGTAGGGGCAGTTTGGGTGATATGTCTACTTTTGAGAAAGTAAATCCAAGTATATTTATTGTAATTGGTGATGGAAGTGTGATATGATATTAAGATTTTGTACAAGGATAGGGGAAAACCCCCAACATCAATATGCACAAGCTCGAATGAAAAAGAGGATTTTTTATTACTACTATCAAAAAGAGACTTAATGACTTACAAACCACATCTGGATGGGCGGGCGAAATGGATGAGCGAAAGGTGCCATGGAGTGGGGATGCACTGTTCCGGTGCTTACTTCATTCGGTTATGATACAAATGTGTTTGAAACGGAATAACCACGACCACTAAATAAAAACATTAAACTTAAGGCCCAACAAACGAAGTGGTTCCATAAGGTCACATTGAAAATCGTGAGATGGGAGAGCATTGGTCAGGCAAAAAAATACTTTTTCATTCAAGTGGTAATAGAATGCTCTGCTAACGCTACACATTCAAATTCACGGAAAGCAAGCTTCCTCTTTCCTTTCATCCAAAAGGCAAAAAAGCGCCTTTGAATTGTTCACATCAGGCAATGGTTTTTTTTTATGTGGTTGATGTCGAGATTTGTGAATCAGTATGTGTGACATCTGTACTAATGAATCTTGTCCATATCCTGCCAAGGATTGATATTGCTTAGAATCTTGCTTGACGAATGTCACCAACAGAGACATCGTAAATCAGTCTGCAGGCATCACGATAAGTCCTCTGTCCTACTACAGGTTCTATGAAGACCATGTGCCTAATACTAATAGGAGTGACTTATGGGACCATCTATTGAGTTAGATGAGGAGTATCATCTTGAGCACAAAACCTGCGGTGAAAGCTCTGTCTTTCTCCTTGTTTCTTTCCCTGGACAATGGTGGGACCCATGTGGGGGAATCCTAGGGATGATCACATGGATTCTAGAGGTCCTTATAGCTTAATGGTAGAGCATAACCTTGCCAAGGCTGAGGTTGAGAGTTTAAATCCCTCCTACTCCTCCATCCGCTTCGTCGTTTTGTGGTGATTGACGAGTAGGCAGCGAGTGGAGCTTGAACAAAAAGTGAAATGCATTGAAAGGATGTCAATGGGAAGGCCTACGAGCATAGAGTGACGACTCTTCATCGCAACTTCATCACTTTCGTGTACCGATTGGACAACAGCCCATTCGAGGGTTCCTTAGGGACCCGACTGGTTCGACTAGGTCCCTTTTTTTACCTGCAATTCCCCTCTTCAAACTGGATTTTTTTCTCAAGTGGAATTGTGATTAGTTCCCGTCCTCGTTCTGCGTGCAATGGGGATGACAGTTTCTGATTACCTCTCCTCTGCTTGGTCCTGAGGTGATCGACTAAAGGTGGCCTTGCATCCTAAGGGTGGTGGTGGTCTTCTACACGCAAGCTAACAACCTGACAGCTTGGATAAAGCAAAGACTTATTGTGAGAACTAAGAACAAAAGGTAAAAGTCTTTCTTTATTAGGTAACTTCAAATTTCAATGACCAAAATGTTGATGTCACAGTCCAAGATCTTGTAGTTTTTTTATTTCCAAATTCAATACCAATGATGAATAAGACAAACTCAGACATGAAGATGAACATGGATAAGAAGCCAAATGATCAAGAGCAAGTTTATTAGGACTGAATGGCATAGGGTAAGCATCTCCAAGGACGTACATCTCCTTTGTTCAGCAAAGGGGAAAAGAAGATGCAATAGTTAGTTTGCTCAATAAGTTGAGACACAAAAAAGCGGTTACAACAAATATTAGGAACTAAAAAGGTATTAGATAAACATAAAAGAACCATGAAGAGTGGGAAGAATAGCACATCCTACATGAATGATGGAGTGATGTGCACCATAGCTAGTAACTATAGTTTATTTAATCCAATATGATAAACTATTAGATATCTTGCATCCTCAGTGATGTCATGAGCAGCCCCTGAATCAAAATGCCGGCCATTTGAGACTGAAAGGGACTCATGCTGATTTTGCATTTAGGGATGGTGCCATATCTTAAAATCATGAAAAGTCACTTGGAGAGGGATAACAACTGCTGCAGCCAAAGAGGACCGATTCCTAGATGAGTTAGGATGTCTCTAAGGTATTGAACTCCTTTTATAATAAGGTTTCATAGGCCAAAATTACAACAATGTTCCTAGGGACTCAAAATAATAAATAAATAATAATACATCATATATGAATTATATTGCAATCCAAATGGCATATATATGATATATGTGAGTGAAAAATCATACAAATCATACGTCTACTCCTGCATATGTGTAGAATTCTGAAACCGCTCCTAAACATGTAAAATGACAAAAATACCCTTGTATGTCTTATGCTGGGCCTTTTCAAAGAATTCAAATTCCATATTTTCTTTTGGAAGGACACTGATGGCACTACTTATCTTTTAACTGTTTATAACCAATTTTTTGCTCAGTAAACAATGTAAACATTGTTTAGCTGTTGATTCTAGCTACATTATACTTCTCTTGATCAGTAATACATGAATGCATGTAATCATGCAGGGTAGTTTTTCTTGGAATCAACCTATGAACATGCTTGGAGTTATACAGGTACTTTGTTTCCAGCAGCTTATTGGTTCTTTGAGGATGCTATATGAAGGCTTTAATGCAACTTTTACTGTCCCAAATGATACAGTCACAAAAAACTGCGGAGCTACTTCTAGACTTGAAGGTGAGTTCTGTGGTTTGCAGCCCGCAGATTGCTGCTGCTGACATGGCCACAACTATTAGCAAGGTATCCTACTATACTGGGCGTTATGAAATCAAATGGCTCCAAGTTCTAACTTAAAGATACTAGATTCACTTGAATGTCTGGCAGCCTCTAATGGACAGCCTGATTTTGCATGTATCTGCACTCCTTTTATGTCTGTGTGTTGCAGGAATCTAATTTTTCAACGCAACAATATGACAAAACCTCATAAGCATGCACAAATGCATAGATGTACCTATGTACTTGGGCCCTGGCCTACATCCCATGGCCGGCGGCTGCTCCATAATTTTACACAGTCTAGGGCGGGTTTTTCCAGCAATCCAAACAACTATGGTCTAACCATAGCTGCCAGAGCAGGAATCGAAAACGGGAAGTAGAATGAGAAAGCAGTCATTTCAAATTGTTTGAGGATTTGGGAAGCGGGAAGCGAGTAGAAAGAGGTATGAAAAATCATTTAGGAAGCAATATGTGAAATCATATGAAATACTAATAAATTGATGGAGATAACAAGAAAACTTTGAAAAATGAAGCTCTCTGTCAAGAACTATATCATTTTATAAGAAAACCTCTATTATCACTTAGTTAAGATAATAGCACACAAATATACATTCAACAAAAGTAAAAAATTTCAAAAGGTAACATCTTAATAAGTTTACTTTGGATCAGTGTAACCGATATCAGCGATATTTTGAACATATCATGATAATATCGCCAAAATCAGTTGACCTAATAATATCGGCAAAATATTGTGATATTTTCAAAATATCGCCAAAGATGAAAATATCGCGATTTGTCACAATATTTTTGCCATATTTTTGAATTTTTTCCTTATTTTAAGACAACTTTTGCAGTTTTTTGTTTCTTTTGTATCTTAAATGCTTTCCAAACTTATATTTTTTGCATGAAAAATTAATACAAACCTATTATTTTCTTATCTTATTGGTTTTTATATTTTTAAAACTTTAAAACTCCTGTGATTTTCTTGAGATTTTTCCGAGAAAAAACAGTTTTTGAAAATCTCTCAGAGAAAAACTGTCGCCCAGAAATTACCTTGAATGTTATAGGTGACTATGCTTTGGATACTATACATTGAAATAATAAAGTGTTTTTGCAATAATTTATGTAATATTTTATCACATTATTACAAATCTATAAAACTTCAACTAAGCCTGACAACATACTTTAGCTAATATGTGACACTTTTAAACAATAAATAAATATGCTAATAGTAGAAGGTTTTTATTATATGCATACCTGTCAAACAATATATGATGTCAATCTAAAGTAGAATTGTTATTCATTCTTTTTATCTAAAAGACAAACTAATGAAGCAGTAACATATATTCATATTATTTCAAATTTGAAAAGAAAATGACATCCAAATAGTATCATACTTATATCTCTATAATTTTACAAAAAAATTTAACATTCAAATAGTGTCATGAGTCATGACTTTGGATCAGGATTCTCATGACTAAGAAATCAGGATTCCTTCCTACTCTAAGGCTCTGTTTGGGAGCTGGTGTTGGAGAGATGAGAGGGGTGATGGGAGTGGAGATGAGGCAGAAGTTGTCAACAACATCCTTGTGAGGATGTAGTTGAAAATGTCCCTTCTCCACTCCCAACACCGTTCTCATCTCTTAAAACAGTGTTCTCAAACATGTGTGAAGGTAGGTGGTATTAATTACACCCTCATTAAATACCATCTCCACTCTCATCTCCTCCCATCTCCTGTTCCCAAACAGAGCCTAAGGGACTTAAGTAACTATGGGTCTAACTTGCAAGAATTAGTTTTTCAAAATATCAATTGTAAAGCACGTCTGGTTTGTGCCCCCATGTAAATTTGGTTGTCCCACTACACTTAACTATCTCTGTTTTTTCCAGCAATCCAAACAACCATGGTCTAACTTGCAAGAATTATTTCTTCAAAATGTCAATCATGCTTCCTTGTAAATTTGGTTGTCTCATTGCACTTGATTATTTATGTGAAACTGAAACATGAACTTGCTATCTCACACATATAACATTTGCATGAAAATCTCTCTCTCTCTCTCTATATATATATATATATATATCCTAACTATCCATATGGTGTGGACAGTGCTGATTTTTTATGTTTTAAGCCATGTTTCATAGATCTGACCCCACAGATGTGTTTAGCATGATACATTTGCTGGGAATCAAGTATTGGATTGTGTTTTCTTGATGAAAAAATATGAGTTTTTGAGTTTTTATATTTATGACAATTCTAGGTCGTTGATTTTTGAAGCTTTATAAAAATCTGCTTACATGTGATAATTTGATGATCTAAAAGACTGTTCCTACTAAACAATCCATATAGATGATATCTATAAGTTTTCTAGATTCCAAAAAAAGAATTAAGACTCAAAAATAGGACTGTCCTTATCCACCTACCATTAGGAGGAATCAATCATTCATATATATATATATACATATATATATATACATATATATATATATATATATATATATATAGAGAGAGAGAGAGAGAGAGAGAGAGAGAGAGAGAGAGAGAGAGAGAGAGAGATCCTGGAGCACCTACTCCCACCTAATAGAAGCTTTAGATTTTTGAAAAATTTTGAACTTTTTTTCTTGATCAGACCCTATAGATATGATCTATAAGCATTATTTAGTAGAAAATTGTTAAGACTATAACACGTGAATCGTGTTGGATCCAGATCCAAAACCGATCTACCATGCATGATTCATTTGTATTTTCTTCTTGTATCAAAGGGTAATATTGTAATTTGCCATGATAGTTATTAATATAAATGATGGGATGTCACCCTAGGCCTCGGTAAGATGCCTTTTCTGTTTCCTTGGTGTAAGACCTACAAATTTCTGAGCAAATTTTTAAGCATTTTGAAAATAATATTGAAAGGTTAATATAAACTAAAAATTTATAAGGAAATAAAAAATTTAATTTCGTGGATTCAAAACTATTGGGATTTGGATCTTGGTCCAATACCAAAAATATCCGAAATCCACTATTTATGGAAAACGGATCCAATACCGGAATCTAGTTCATAGGTAAAATCGAGGTTTGAATAAAAGATATAGAAAAAAAGGTATATATATATATATATATATATATATATATATATATATATATATATATATATATATATGGGACGAATTTTGGTAATTGGGTCTGGATCACGAAAGGATCCAAATTGGATATGGACCCCAAGATCCGAAATCCAAATTGATTACGGTATATGTATGGATCAATGTACATTAGGACCGGATCCAACATGGATCCAAACTTTAATGAGATAAATTAAAATAGAAGTAATACTAGATATAAGATTTAATGTGGATCTTATAAAATTATTACATACATAACATAAATTTTAAAGCATTGAAATAAATTATCTAAGTATAGGAACATGAATACATACATACATGTTAATAAAAGAGAGAGAAAGAATGGACGTTAAAAAGAGGAGGGGGCGTTCTGTAATATTGTGTGTTTTCTAAATTTAACTAAGTGTTGTAGAAATATAGGTGTAACCTTCAAAGTTAGGGTGTGATAATTGAGTTTGGGCTTGGCCCAGGTCTCGTTGACAAGACCTAAACGAGCCAAGCGGAAGGTGATAAAAAGTTTTATTTTGACCTTTAAATTCAAGCAAAATTCGGGTTAAATTCAGGCAAATTTGGGAGGCAAAATTTCAATTATATACCATTTATGCACCTCGGAATTATCAGTTCAACGGTATATTATTTTTCTGAATTCGGGCTACGGTTGACCCGAAAATCGCATTTTTTCAAAAAAGTCCGTTTCGATAAGACCGGGTCTAGATTGGATTGGACCGGATCCGATCCTGATGATCCAAATTAATATGGATCTGGACTCAATCCAAGACCCATATTAATTAGGATTCAATCTAGCTTAGAATCCAAATGGATCTTGGATCTGGATTCAGATTCAAAATCCAGATCCAATAAAAATAAAGCTTTAAATTTAAAATAA
This sequence comes from Nuphar pumila, assembly GCF_984573655.1. Taxonomy (NCBI): domain Eukaryota; kingdom Viridiplantae; phylum Streptophyta; class Magnoliopsida; order Nymphaeales; family Nymphaeaceae; genus Nuphar; species Nuphar pumila. Next base: position 126,871,020 of record NC_143250.1, read on the forward strand.
AGGGTTAAATTAAAGAAATATAAGGTTTAAAAGACTCCCAGAGGGATAAGGTACCCTCTGGAATTTTTTGAAAAATTATTAATTAATAAATAATTATTAATTAATTATTTTAATATAAAAATTAATATATTCCGAAATTTACTAGAAGAGGTAGCTAACTAAATAGGGTTTCTAGAAGCGCCAATTAGTAACTTTAGAAAGAATAGAAGTTGCCAAAAGTTAACAAAAAAAGGTAAGGTTTGAAAAAGTCAAAATAGAACTTTTATGGAATTAGGAAAGGATTTTTAGAAACAAGGAAAGGGTGTTAGAGATGGACTCCCATATGGGAAGTTCTATCTCCAGCCCCAATTAGAAAAGGCTAGAAGAGGGGGGGCATCGCCTCCTAGACCTTATATAAACCTATGAAAAAAAAACTAAGGAAGAAAGAAAGAAAGAAAAGAAAAGAGGGAGAGAGAGAGGGAGAAGTTTTTCCGGTTTCTTTTTGAACTCAAATCAAGGTACAGATTCCCTCGTTTGATTCGAATAAGGGAAAAAACCTAAATCGGGTTTAGGCAATATTTTCGTAGGACATCATGAATCTGATTCGTTTTCCCATGTTTCAATTAGGGAAAAACAATATATATTCATAGTTATGGTGTACGGCCAGATCTCGACATATTTGACCAGAGTTACCAGTCGAGGAAGCGGGAGCGGGAAGCGATATGGGAAGCGGGAGCGGGAAGCGAGGCACTTTCAAAAATTTAGGAAGCGGGGAAGCGTGGGACCACTTAGAAGAAAATTCTGAACCGTCTCGGAAGCGACCTAGGAAGCGAACCGGAAGCGAGGGGGAAGCGAAAAAATGGAAAAAATGGGGAAGCGTGGGGGAAACGTGGGGGAAGCGTGGGGGAAGCACGCTTCCCATAAAAGGGAAACATGCTTCTCAAAAAAGGGGGACGCTTCCCCTCACGCTTCGGAAGCGCGACGTTTCGCGCTTCCGAAGCGCGCTTCTCCTTTTGCCTAGGCGTTTCCGGTAACTCTGGATCTGACCATTGTAATGATGGACAGACCTGTCCGATCACACATGCTGTCTGATCTGGACACTGCAAAGGTGGACAGATCTGGACGGATCTGATGAGGTAATCGATGCAAGGGATATATATATATATATATATATATATATATATATATATATATATATAGTGTTGTAAATATGTGTTTTGGTTAGTTTAGATCCTTTAAAAATTCTGTTTTTGAATCTGTGGTTCCATGTATTAGTCATGCATATTTTGTAGTTTTGGTTTGCATAAAAATAAATAAAAATATATGGACTGATTTGATATGGTTAAGTCCCAGCTGACACAGTCAGTTGGGCAGATCTATCTGTTACTCAGTCCCAGCGACTATGTCAGCTGGGCCGAGTCACAGTCATATAAAAGAAAAAAATATATGGGTTGGCTGGGCAGTTATCGGACGGAGCAAGCCCAGCCCGACTGTCGGCTGGGCAGTTCCCTTGTTTGTCAACAAAAAAAATGTTATAGCAGAAAAAAAAAAACAGAGTTTTGTCCCAGCTGACCTGCAGTTCGGTTGGGCAGTAAATTTTGAATTTAAATCCCAGCTGACTGCAGGTCAGCTGGGCATTGTGGGATGCTGTTGAAGCCCAGCCGATTGTCGGTTGGGCAGATTTGAAAGTACGGGGCAGATTCTCAGAAAAAAATATATATAACTCTGGGCAGATTTACTTACCGATCAGACCCAGCCAACCTGTGGTTTGGCTGGACAGAAATTAAACCTGTTAAGCCCAACCGATGTAGGTCGACTGTGCAGATTTATGCCCTGTTTAAGCCCCAGCCAACCTGTGTCGGCTGGGCAGATTAGACACAGTTAAGCCAGGTCGGCTGGGCACTGTCAATTGTTGATACACCCCCAGCCGATATGCAGTTCGGCTGGGCAATAATTTTCTGGACTGGTCCACGATTAAACAAAAGAAACAGTGGGCCCAGCCAACTGTCGGCTGGGCAGAATCATATATAAAAGAAACAGTTTCAAATGAAAACGAATCTGGGTAGATTTAAACACAGGAAAAGAAATTTCTGGGCAGGTTCAAGAATCACACAGAAACAGAAACCGATGGAGAAAAATAAAGAATGAAACTGGGCAGAATTAAAAGACTAAGCTGGGCAGTCTTCATGCCCTGCTGAACTCAGCCAACCTGTGGTTTGGCTGGGCAGGATCAAAGACAATTATGGGCAGAATCAGTTTTCAAAGAGAAAAATAATGAATATGCATACGTATGCCCAGAATTTACCTATGTTAGATGTTCATGATCATGGCCAGATTGACAGGTTTACGTATGCCCAGATTTATAGGTTCATATATGTCCAGATTTACATATATGACCAGATTCATATGTATGTGCAGATTTACGCATATGTGCAGGTTTATACATAGGTGCAGAATTACAAATATGATCGGACTTAGACGAATGTTCAGAATTTCATGTTTACATGCATGTCAGATTTTATGCTCATGAATATGCATGCAAGATGTTCAGAATTACATATGTAAATGCTCATAGTTATGTCGGGATTCACATATTTGAAATGTTTATGTTTAATTCTAGATTTACATATGTTGAAAACTTAGACTTTACACATATTGAAGGTATAGACTTATGCATGTGTAATATGTAGATTTGTATGTCTGTACATGTTCAGAATTTTATATGTTTATAATGGACTGATATGCATGTTTGCATATGAGTACTGGAATGTACTCGTGTGTCTACCAATGCTGTCCCGCGTGCGAGCTACATGGTTTGGACTTTGGTTATGTGTTGTACCTCGAGATTGCCTGAGATGGCAAAAAGAATTGTTGGTTATGCATGCCTATACCATTTAATGTGTTGTTACATACATATGCATGTAGAGAACACATGCAAATCTTGAAATTTATGTTGTTGTTGCACTAGTATAATCACATGCTGTAACGACCCCAATCCACACCTTTTAAAAATGCGGAATATTTTTTTTTCTAAGAGTTGCGGAAACCATTCCCAGAGATCTGGGGTCCTCACAATTCCACTTTCCATTGGATAGCCCAACCACCACAAACGAAGTTACAATCATCATCCATATCAACCAACTAAAAATCTTTTATTAATGAGTAAGAAAATTTCAAAGACAAGGTTTTCTTCAACTGAAAGTAAAGTAACAATTGCAGAAATTAAAAGAAGTAAAAAAAGCAAAAATAGAGCCACTCTGTCCTCTGCTGAAGCCGTCAAACTCAAGTATGACTCTTATCCATCCCTAGATGCATGTCCAACTTCACTGTTCACCATTTCCTATGAAAAACCAACAAAGTAGGGTGTCAGAACCGAAATTCTGAGCACAGCTACTTCTAAAGAAACCAGGTGAGAGAAAGAACATGGATAAGATTTCATGCAATGATTTGAGTGAGTGCAGATATAAAATTTACAACATTCAAATATCCATATCTACCAACAATTACATATGCTCACCAATCAAAAACAGTAAATGAGTACCATATATCAAGAACTAAATTTCCAAATCTTGCAGCATGATTTCAATAAGTAAATCATATGCTACCACCAACTCATATCATGATATAGATAATGATTCAAATATGCATGATCTAATGCATGACAAAAAAATGCATGATTATGTGCAATGCATGATTTCTTCTGTTATCTTTCATTTAAGTTCCATCTTTCCATATGCATGCCCTATTAGATGCACACATCCTTAAGTTCCTCTTTTTAATTACAGTTGCCCGCGGATACACCAAACGGGTACAAACCCTAGGTCAAGTAGGTTCCCAGGGTAGCTTAACACACAATTTGTATTTTATTACTGGGTTCCAACTTAGTCCTCGACCGATATCAGGAAACAACACAATCTATCGGAACATTAGACCTCCACATCTAATGTCGGGGACACAAGGGACACCCCACGCCCACAAGTGCCACTTTCTTGGTACCATAAACAACAGCTGTGTCAAACACACCACTCTCGGGTAAAGTGGCGGACTCTCCCTAAAACCGTGGCCAGGAGAAAGAACCTCAATATCGGGTTCTGGGGACCAGATTCACGCACACAGAGTTTTTGTATCCTCACAGTTTCCCATAGACCGGATATCCAAAATTCTCATACTCTAGATGAGATATCCCAGAATGTATATTACACTGTTCTTATTCATTATATTTTTATTAAAGTTCATTTCTTTAAGTTTGCAACACCATATGCAAAAGTGAAGTAAAAACCTGCATCCTCCCTTGCAGGGACCCATTCGGGACTCCAGCCTGTATAAACCACTAGAACAGTATAGTAATGTGCCAAACCATCTTATGTGGTTTAAGTGATGTATTTAAAAACATAAATAAAAGAAAACCAAACCCACAACTCTCCAGGCCGATGATGGTCCAATTAGGCCATCGGTGCATCACAAAATAAAACCAAATTAGTGTTTCATTCATAACACTAGGCTAATAGTGCCAAAAGCATATGCACTCATGCAATCATAATTCGACTATAAGCATGTCGTTTATTAAGCAGATGCATTTCCTCTACGTGTGTCTCACCTACATCACATACAGATATAAATCAAAGTAACTTCTTTGAATGTGTGAGTGCATAATTCAAGTATTCTTACCCAAGAAGAAGTTATCAATATCTAGATCATGCTCACATTCATGTGTACCATAATCATAACAATAACAGTTAAATGAAAGCATAAACCCCCACGACAAGTGTTTCCAAATGCACATCCATATATGCCAATATAACCATGGACATGAAACAACAACACTCACAAGCATGTTTTCAAAGATTCATGTGCCAGGATTCACATATTTATACCAAAATGTATGTTGTCATTCCTTGATTAATTTTTATTATATCATGTGAACACGTACTTGTAATTGCATGTTTTTCACTGAAATAAACGTCAAATGCACATATTCTTTCAAATGTGTGTAACTGTCAAGGCCCTGGCTCGGTTTGGAAATGTCATCTGCCCATCAACATAAATTTCTATCAAGCTCCACCTAATTGTCAACTCAAAATTTTATTAAGTGCATGCCTATCTTCTGCATAATGTGGTCAAGTACATACAACATGCAAATACCGATTCTAACACACACACACACACACACACACACATATATATATATATATATATATATATTTACAAACGTATTTAAAGTACGAAAGTCTCTCTCCATTAAGAAATTCACATCCAGTTTTGCTTTTGCTTATAATCCACAACCTAAGAATAAGTTCCCAGAAAAAAAATGGAATTCTAAACCAGAATGGAAACATCCAACCAAGATAAACTAGAAAGGTGCTGAAAGAAGAAATAGACACATTGATAACTTCTTTCTACCATGGAACATTATACAAGGGTCAGAAAAGTGAATCTTTTCTTTATCAAATTAGACTAGGTGGGTAGCTCGTCTATCGAAGTTAACCATGCAATGACTCTTACTCAAGGAGATATGACCAAACTGATGTGGATTTCTTACAGAGAGGAATTGGTCCGGCAGCATTTTTAACAGGCCATTATAGCATGGTGCCAAAAAAAAAACACTAGATAATGTGCTTCTCTACCAAACTTTGTTACCAACATCATTTGAGTGTTGGCCAGATTTATCAAGATCAAATGGAAAAAACTTACCTAGTTCTTTTACTCTCACTATCCGAGATTCAAGCTTAATATCACAGATGATAATTTACTTTATGCAAAGGTAAGCCCTAAATGAAGCTGATGTGGATAAGGAATCACAAAAAGTAATTTGTAAACAAGCAACCATCTAAAGTCTGAAATCATTAATTGACTAAAAAGAATATCCAACTCAAGATTACAACTATGTACAATTTTACTCATGATGATTGCTAAAGCGATTCATGCCTGAAAGAACAAATAAAGTGCACAGTACCATATGGACACACTTTAATTAATAGGACAGCCGAGGCATTAAATTTTCATATAGTTGGCTCCAAACAATTTTCTAATACAACAAAAATCTAGGATATCAAACACATCACCACATTAAGACATCCTAAGTAATAAATTTTTCAGAACTTACACTAATTCAGGAATCAATTAGGGAAATAGAATTGAGGGGTCACGGTTATCAGGGTATATGCCCTTAACAGAAAACTGAAAACCCCTCTCTATAATTCGAACACCCTTGTAGCATCTATATATTTTTTTCAAGAATCAAAGGTATTCTCCCCAGTAATTGAAAAAAACTGGAAACCCCCAAATCAACTGATTTGGGGTTTTTCCCCATGTGGGATTCACGAAAAATCCCCAACTACCGATTTTTCGTGGGACCTTCCTTCAAACCCACGCATGGAATCGAACCCATGTTCGATCCCTAACCCGAAATCCAAGAAGCACCGTACCTCTTTGATGATTTCCCGGTGATTTGAGGTTGCAGATGTGAGTACGGGGCTGCGGGTGTCGCTCTTCTTCACTGCCGTGGAGAAGGGTGCTCGCTGGAGCTGCGGTGGTTGTGGGTTGCCGCAGCTTTTTCCGGCGATCTTCTACCCTCCGGCGCACGCGCACCGAGCGATCGAGAGAGACAGGGAGAGATGGGGGAAGAGAGAAAGACTGAGTGGAGAGGGAGAGACGAGCGGAGAGGGCTCCCTCTCCACCTCCATTTATCGGCCAAGACCCCCCCTTCCCTGCCGAGATGGGGGTCGGTTACGCCCTGCGTAACCCCCCCCCCCCCTTCCCCTTTTTCTTGATTTTTTGTTACGGCATTATCGGGCAACCCTTATCGGGTTGCCCTTTTCTCTTAAAAGGGCTGTCATGGGGTGGGGCTCGGGTCCGAACCCATAACCCAGCCCCAAAACAATATGGATCCACAAGTTGGATCCGAATGGATCCAACTGTGGATCCTCGGATTAATTTTAAAAACTTAAAATTTTTATTTATTTATTTATTATTATTATTAAATCGGGATTTAAATTAATTAATCCTAATTACCCCCTTTATGGGTCCTAGATCCGAAATATGGATCTAGTCCCAATTTGAATTATTTTATAAAATTTCGGGTTTTACACATGCATGTTTGCATATTGTGCATGAGATGAATCATAAAAATAAAGATGTATTTTGCAAGCATGTGTTTATGTGCATGTGAAAAGTGTACATTTTTATTATGCTTAAATAAATGTGCATTAATGGACATGTTTGGATAATTGTGTAATCACATGTTCATTGTGGTTTTTGCATGTCAAAAGTGAACCACTGTAGGCCGTGAGCAAGTGTTGCTCTATATTTAGTTATATGCATCACAAAAATCAAATTGATGTTTATTGAATTTCTAAATAAATTTTCATTGTTTCGTATTGTAATGGGTTGAGGTCTCGTGATGTGTTTTGCATGCTGAATTGCAAAACGAATGTTGTGGTTTGCATGTTAATTTGCAAAATGAATATTGTGAAATAAATAATTCTTTTAATAAAAATATAAAAAGAGAAACAGTGTAATTAATGCTTTTTCCTGGATATCCTTTTTATAGTATGAAAATCTTAGACTGCGATTTTGGAGAACCGTGAGGATACTAAAACTCTATGTGCAATTGTTCCCCTGAACTCAACTAGGTGTTTCACCTCCCGACCATGGTTTTAGAGAGATTCTGCCACTTTGCCCTGGGGGTGGTGTGTATACACAACTTATAACGACCCCAACTCATACCCCTTGAAGATGCGATTTTTTTTTTAAAATCACTGTAGAAACATTCCCAGAGTTCTGGGGCCTTTACAGTTCCACTCACCATTGGATAACCCAATCAACCACAAAGGATCTTACATTTATCATTCATACCAAACCAAACCAATTTTTTATTGAATAATTAAAGATAGTCTCGAGACACTTGCATAAGGAAATTCAGAGTGCATAAACAATTGAATATAAAGGAAAAGTAAAGAAAAGCTGAGTTACGTTATCCCTCTATGAAGCTGTCTAGCAAACGTGTAGCACTCGTAACTCTACCAGAAGCGAGTCGCTTCACTGATCTTCTGCAGCTGCGAAAAACTACAAAAATAGGGTGTCAGAGATCCGAAAAATTCTATGTACGAATTCCTCTAATGAATTAAATGAGCATAAAGAATACATATAGGACTTCATGTAATAACTTAGAGGAATGCAATTATGACAAATACATAATTTAATTAAGCATTCATACAATAAAGAACAATTATTAAGCATAAGAAAACATTTAATAAGTAATAGAGATCACAATTTAAGCAATACAATCATTTAACATGCATTAGGGAAACAACATTATGCACTCACCAACATTTTCAGTTAAGGGAACAGGTAAACATGCATGATCTAATGCATAACAGAAATATGCATGGCTTCAATGCAATGCATGAGTAAATTATTATCTCTTATTAGAATTTTCTTTTCATATGTATATCTCTATTAAGTACACACAATTTAAGTTTCTTTTTTTAATTATTGTTGCCCGCGGATACACCAAACGGGTAAAAAACCCGAGGTTAAGTTAGGTTCTCAGGGTAGCGTAACACACAATTTGTATTTTATTACTAGATTCCAAACTTAGCCCTCGACTGAAACAACTTTAGGAGCATTAGACCACTCATCTAATGTCGGGGATACCAGAGACTGCCCATCCACAAGTGTCACTTTTCTTGGTATACCAAAACAATAGTTGTATCTACACACCACCCCCAGGCAAAGTAGCAGACTCTTCCTAAAACCATGATCAAGAGAAAGAACCTCAATATCGGGTTCAAGAGCAACAACATCGCACACAAAGTTTTTTTATCCATTCGGTTTCCCCAAAACCGTAACTTCAAGAGTCTCGTACTCCCGATGAGACATCTCAGAAAATATATTACACTGTTTTTTTCTTTATCTTATTATTAATAGTTGTTTATTAATTTTAATTCAACATGCCAAATTAATATCACAAAATTCGCATTTCTAAATGTGAGGCTCATCATGGGACTTCAGCCCGTGAAAAAAATGCAGAACAGTGCAATATAGAGAAAAATGTCAAATGTGATTTTTACGATGCCTAAAAACAAGTAAAGGAGCAATCCAAGCTCAGGGCTCACCCAGCTCACGATGATCTGTTCATCATCGATACATCATATGCAAAAATCGTAACAATCATGCTATAAATGCAATAATGTCAACATGCTCTTAACATACACACTCATATATGTCGAATAACAATGTGCATGCATTAAACATCCATATGCATATGTTCACTATTCATGTGCATGTGCTTTCACGTAACCATTCCACAAACATGCTTTCATTTATGAATCACCTCAATTTGGACAAGTGAACATTCATGCATTTATGTACATGCGAAACACACATCAAATTCATATATGCATAATACTTAAGCATGTCACAACAAGTCAAAAACATGTGAAAGTTTTTCATTTTTAACATGTATACATGGCCAGACTACCCCATGCTTCAAACTGAACAGTATTTCATAATTCCATAGAAAAGCTATCAGTAATGGGTATGCCATATGCAAAGGAAGGTGAAGAAATGAACACATCACTTGGACAATTAGAAAGAAAAAAACCTTACTCTTCCATATACAAACTTCATTAGCCAAATTCCTTAAGACAATAGCAACATAGTGATGTTGGAATAGCTAAAGAGTCCTCCACCTACAGATGGAGGAAGATTAGGTAAGCACGCACCAACTGATATGAATTGTTATACTTATTCCGCTTCTGCATATGAGTGACAATAAGAGGAGATGATGATGATGGTGATATAATTCACAGCCAAGGGTGATTCTCCAACAGCACTAGGGACGACTATTTCATTATATACACACGTGTGTGAGTGCACACGTTTGCAAGCTATGAGAAAAGAAAAAGGGTTCACATGTTGCTTGTAAACCAGTCTTCACATGTATAAAACTCATATGCACAGAGTTCTATGTATTTTTATGTTCCTCCCTCTTGCACACACAAATAGTGGCTTGGCATGCACACATACTGCTGACATATGTTAACCCCTATGATCTGGGAATAATGGTTGCTAGCTGTCTCCACTCTCAGCATGGAGCATTGGTAGAAATAGAAGTTTATGTTCTCTTCAAGTACATCCACTTTCTACAAAAATCTTATGATAAGAAATGAGGTTTCCATAGTTTGATTTTCTCATCTCCACTGAATTAGAACTTCAACTGGCAAAGGCCTGCTCCAAATCATGGAGTTGATGTCTCAGAGAAAATAAACTCCATAAGATGTCTTCTCATCATATGCAGACACAATTTAAGATTGCATTTGCCCACTCGAACACCAGAAAGTTGCAGGTATAGTGGATGAAGCGTGGAGGAACATCAGCTCTAGTTTCAAAGGAGGGATGTTTAACCTATTAAGATCAAGTGGAGTTGTCCCTCTACGCCAATGGGTAGTTCAGCTAGGTTTCATCAGTCCCCATTTTATATTAGATCCAAAATTTGAATCTAGTTCTGAACTGATTAATCATGCTCGCGTTCAGCTTTCATTATGGTATGCATGTTACACTCGTATTGGTCATTAGGTTCAGGTACATAAAGGTTGCATATAAACGAGCTCATAGTCATCAGGTTCCACCTCTATGTTGGGTATGATTTACTTGTAAACTACATCAGGGATATAACACTTTGGAATTTTGAGTTCAGAAAATATTTCACCCTATCATTAATTCAGGTTTGTTTGTTTTTTTGAATGACCCACTGCCCACCAGGTCTGGCAGGTCCAGCAGAGACCACGATCTTGAATCTCAGTCTGGCTCAAGTTGGCCAGACTGTAGACTACTGAATTTTTTTTCCTTTTTACAAAACATCATGGCAGCAGCCCTGCACAAGCTGCACCTGTGCAGGTCTGCCATGCTATGACAGGCCAGCAGAGTATGACTCGGCTGGGCTGTCCTTGAGCCCAGTATTGGCTATCAAAAGAGGTAAGCATGGCCAACAATAACAGAAATTTTACAGGGCTTTTGAAGGCATGCATATTTCAGATTTAAGAGTCTATGAATGCATTCATTCGCATATGTATTATGCATGTTCAAGAACTATTATGCAAGCATGAGCATGCTAATACATTAGAAGAAAATATTCAGATTATTTTTTTCAAGTGATATGCATGCATAAACAGAATTTAAATCTAGCAATAAACCAACATCCAAATGCTTCTTCAAGAGGATATTTATGAAACATCAACAAGCATGTAACAAACTATAGTTATCATAAAATAAATTCTGTTTTAGCATAAAATAGACAAGTACAGAATTTTATTTAAGAAAAGATGAAAAGAACTAAGAACACATCCATGAAAATCGATATCCATAAAAAAAAACCTCTAAATAAACACTTTTACCACCAATAAAATTTCTGTTTTTACATGTAGAGAATTTTATTTCTTTGAAAGAATAGAGATCTTCAAGAATTCTACCATGGAGGAGGATCCATGCATCCTCCTCCATGTATATTTACAAAAAAGTAGTTTTAAAAACTTTTTCCATGGATTTCCATCAAATTATTGCATGGAAATCCAATCTATATCAATTTCCCACTTGATTCAAGAGAGAAAACCCATACCTTGAATAAAAAAAATGAAGAAAAATGAGGGTAAAGGTTGAAAAACGTGGGTGGAGGGCTGAAGCAGCTCTCCTCCTCCTCTCCTTCCTTCTTCTTCCCCTCTTTTCCTCTCTTTCTTTCCTTCTCTCTTTCTTCCTTTCTTTTTCTCTTTCCTTTTTTTTTTTTTTGACTTTATATAGACAAGAGGGGGGTGATACCCTCCCCCTTTTCCAGCCTTCTCTAAATGGGATGGAGAAGGAGAGTTTCCTCCTTGGAGGATTCTCTCTCTCTCTCTAAAAATTTCCAAAACTCTTAAGTTTGACTTTTTTTTAAAGTTTCCAATTTTTTTTAAGTCCTTTCTTAGACTCTCTTAGGTCTCTTTAGGTATGTATAAGGACTTCATTAGGAAGTCCTAAACAACCCTAACAATAAAAAATTCGGAATTAATAAAAATTAATTAATTAATTATTAAATATTAATTAATTAATAATTATCTAAAAGCTTCCAAAAATAGCCAAATTAACTTAGGAGACTTCTCAACCTTATTTAACCCCAAATTAAAGCTTGCTATTGAATTTAATGCTAGAAAAAACGTTGGGCATGGATTTAGATTTGGATCCGGATCCAAATTCATTTTCAAAAATCCAAATAAATTTTGGACTGGACCAAATCCAGATTAATATGGGTCTTGGATAGAGTCCAAATCCATATTAATTTGGATCAAATCCATCAGATCCGGTCCGATCTAACTCCGGATTCAAATCGACAAACCGCTCCTTTTTCAAAAAAATACGATTTTTGGGCCAACCGAAACTTGAATTCGAAAAAGTGACATACCCTTGTGCTCGACATGTCGAGACGCATCCAACGACATATTACACGAATATCAAATTCTGAATTTCGCCTAAAAATAACCTAAATTTTGCTTAAATTTAAGGTCGAAAATAAAATTCTTTCTCACGGTTTGATTGGCTCGTTACGACCTTGTCGATGGGACCTGGGCCAAGCCCAGACTCAAAGACATCAGTCTAAAAATCGACCCTCAAACAATTTTTCTCCCAGACTTATAAGTACGAAAATACGCAATATTACACAGCTGTTATTGATATACCAAGAAAGTGACATCAGTGGATGTTGATTTTCTTGGTGCCTCGACATTAGATGATTTCTAATATTCCGATAGATGGTGTTGATTCCTGATATCGGTCGAGGGCCAAGTGTAGAACCTAGTAATAAAATACAAATTGTATGTTAAGCTATAATTGAGAACCTAACTTGAACTCGAGAATTGTTGAGCCCGTTTTGAATATCTGTGGGTTTTAATGAAAGTGAAACTAAAATTGTGTGCATTTAATAGGGATATGCATACAAAAGAAAACTCTGATAATATATAATAAGTTACTCATGCATATGCATTGATATCATGCATATTTCTGTTCTGCATTAGTTCATGTATATTTACCTGTTTCTTTTGACTGTGATATAGTATTGATGTATAATCCGTGTTCGCTAATGCATAAATAGTCATTTGATTCATGGAATTGTTGTTGTAGTTCATCTAAATGTTGCATAAATTTGATTTATGTTCTTCTTACTTGTTTGATTCATTAGAGGAATTCATACGTATAATTTATGATTTTGATACCGTATATTTTATGTTTTTCACAGTCTCTGATGCCCAGTGATGAGACGAACTGCTAGTGAAAGCTACGAGGACCACATGATTACTTGACATTCTACTTTGGGACCAAGGGACTCTATATTTTGTTTTACTTGTCTTTCCTTTACTTATTGTTCTTGAACTTTATTGATTGATGAATAAAGTAATTCTAGTTTAGATGTGGATGTATTATGACTGTAAGACTCTAGGGTCTCTGGGATTGTTTTCACAATTGTTTTAAAAAAAATTACTTTTTCACGGGTATGAGTTGGGGTCGTTACAAGAACCTCATGAAATGAGTGAAGATCCATTTCATAAGGTACAAGGTTGTATCCAATATTTTAGGCGTAGTAATTCTGAACATCCATGTGCTCTTGAAAAATATACCAATGATGAAAAATATGTAGAAACACAAATTAGAAGATTGTCTAGAGTATCAAACCCCCCTGAAAAATTTGTGTCTTATAAGTCCTTTTCACATAAGTATCAAGCCTACATTGCGTTGATACATTCTTATATAGAACCCTCCAACTATGTTGAAGCAAAAGAATATCCTAAATGAGTAGACGTTGTGAAAGTAGAATTAAATGTATTAGAAAAAGCAAATACTTGGATTGTCCAAGATATTCTTTTAGGAAAGAAACCTATAGGGTGTCGATGGGTATATAAGATTAAAGCCAAGAGTGATGAAACTCTGGAAAGGTACAAAGGGATACTCTCAAGAGTATGGTATAGATTATGAGATAACCTTTGCACCAGTTACCAGAATGACTACTGTTAGGACCTTAATAGCTGTTGCCTCTGTGAAGAAATGACATGTATAACAAATTGATGTTAAGAATGCATTTTTTAATGAAAACTTAGTTGAAGAAGTGTATATGGAAACACCGCCTGGTATAATTATTCCTAAAAGAAAGTCTACGTTTAGATAAGGCCCTGTATAGTCTTAAAAAAACACCAAAGGCTTGGTATGACATGTTTAGTCAAGTTATGCTTGATGTTGGATTTTAATCTTCTCTGACTGACACAACTTTGTTTGTTAAGATTTTTAATGCAGGTATTATTATCCTTTTCTTCTACGTGGACAATATGATCATCAAAGGAAGTGATAAACAAAGAGTTAAACACATTAAAGGGCTATTCAAAATACTTTTTGAAATGATTGATTTTGGGTTTTTTAAATATTTTCTTGGTATAGAAGTTGCTTATTCTTCTATATGTTATATGTTAACTCAATCTAAATTTGCTCTAGATATTGTTGTCATGTCTGATATCTTAGATGATAAGAAGGTTAACACTCCTGAAGTTCTCAATGTCAAAATGAAAATTGATGATGGAGAATCACTCGAAAACCCAACACCTTACAAACAACTTATTGAGACACTGTCATATCTCTCAATTATGAGGCCTGACTTTGCACATGCAGTTCACACAACCAGCCAGTTTCAGCTTGCACATGCAGTTCACACAACCAGCCAGTTTCAGCATGCTCTCACCACTATTCATATGAGAACAATTTTTTGCATTATTAAATATATTAAAACTTCTATTTTTTTAGAACTTTTCTTGTTTGCTTCTGCCTCTTTAGATTTACTTGCTTATATTGATGCTGACTAGGGAAGTGATCCAAATAGCTAATACTTAACCACTAGTTTTTTTGTGTTTTTAGGTGACTCGTTGATTTCATGGAGGTGCAAGAAGCCGCAAAAACTTTTTCTCTCAACCGAAGCAGAATATCAAGCCATGGTTACAACCACTATGAAGGTGGTTTGGCTAAAGTGATTGTTGGTTGACATGGGCGTTCAAAGTACAGGAACATCACGAATGTGTTGTGATAACAAAAATTTCATCTATATTGCTAGCAAGACCCATTTGTGGTTCTTTGTGTGTTCATTTTGGTATTTTGGTGAAACTCTTTTGAGTGTTCACTTTTGGTGATTTAGTGAATATCTTCTGAGGAACTCATTTCCTTACAATGGGTTAAGATGTTTAATTAAAAAATAGATTGATTCCAAAAGGGTAGGGTCTAAATATTACGAAGATGCAGACTTGTAAGAGTTGACCAGGTGTAAATTAGGTTGAATATAATAATGATAAAAAATAGGTCGAGCATAAAATTGTTTTGGTTCAGGTATAAAAGGACAGACAACTGGTTCTTTGGGCTTTTTGTTTGTTATGCATTTGCATAGGTAAATAAATGGAAAAACTCGGGTTGGATCTGTATTTTACATACACAGAATTGCCCTCCTTTCTAAACGGTTCCAAATTGTAGACCCGATCCAAACCCATGGGTCTATCAAAATCAGATCAATTAAGGTATAATCAGTTTATGACGTCAGTTGAATATGGCTACACCTGACCCATTTGCACTCCTAATGAAGTTAAATTTTATTACCCCTCTCTCTCTCTTACCTAAAAATATATTAAATATTTATAAAAGTTGTCTAAATTATAGATAATTTTTTAAATTGCCAAATTGAAAGTTGAAAATTAGCATTATTATTTGATGCCAAGGTCTACTCATCATGTTCCATCGGTGTATGCGTGTTTGCTCATTATGTTCGATTTTTTTGTGTAGGTGACCTGTTCGTAAGGACAGGACGTTTTTTAGTATATATATAGGTAACGTATTTGGTACTCTGATGGGTAAGGTACCCCCTAGTTGGAACTCATAGTGGGAGGTTTTACCCAGAGTTATCGGAAGCGCCTAGCCTAGTGGGGAAGCGCGCTTCCTTGAAGCGTGTTTCGGAAGCACGACGTTTCCTCGCTTTCGGTTCACTTCCTAGGTCGCTTCTGATACGATTCTTGATTCGCTTCTAAGTCGTCCCACGCTTCCCGCTTCCTAAAATTTTGAAAGTGCCTCGCTTCCCACTTCCGCTTTCTCGACTGACAACCATGGTTTTACCAAATCTAACCCCATGGATGTGTTCATCATGGTCAAAATAGTAGGAATCGACTATTGAATGTCGATGTAAAAATATTATGTTACGAGGGTTGAAAATTTAGTACATTGTAGGTTGTTGATTTCTCAACCCCTGCAAAATATTACATGTTGGAATAACATGGTCCCCTGATTTCTACAAACGAATCAGGGTAGGAAATATTAGCCCGTGTGTATATATATATATATATATATATATATATATATATATATATATATATATATATATATATATATATATATATATATATATATATATATATATTGAGAGAGAGGTGCCTGATGCTTTTTGTGAGCCTACCGAGCTTGGATACGGATTTTCAGTATATATATATATATATATATATATATATATATATATATATATTGAGCGAGAGAGAGAGAGAGAGAGAGAGAGAGAGAAGGGTAGGTGCCTGATGCTTTTTGTGACTACCGCGTGCCTACCGAGCTTGAATACGGATTTTCAGGTTGTTTTTCAAAAATCTGACCCTACAGATGTGTTCTGCATGATCAATTTACTAGGAAATCACACTTGGATCATGTTTTTTTGAGAAAAAAATGATTTTTTAAGCATTGAATATTTTTTAAAATTGTAGACTGTTGATTTTTTAATCTTATAAAAACCTAACTTGGTGTTGGAATCGGACGATCCCAAAGTCGATTCCCACAAAATCAAGCATGTAGATCACATCTGTATGATCAGATTTTAGAAAAAATAGAAACAATCTTTTCAAAGCTCGGTAGACACGCGGTAGGCATAAAAAAGCATCAGGCACCTACCTCTCTCTCTCTCTCTCTCTCTATATATATATATATATATATATATATGGAGAGAAAGAGAGTATTATTTTGTCTCTGGCGTTTGCTTTTCTCAATATTCAATATCCTTGGAATGTCGAGTGATAAGGTTAATTGCAGGTACAAGAAGCTGCAGATTGCTTGGGTGTTGACTGTGTACCACGTGATGTCGAGATAATGCAGATGCAGGAGCTTGTGCATTCACCTGGCCAACCGGGAGAGGTAAGGAAGAAGGATTTGTTCTTTTATCTAAAGAATAACACAAAAAAATTGCTGGGCCATTTTCCATAATTTGAAAGCCAGTAATTGGCTTATGAGAGTCTTGTATCATATGATCTTGTTCCCTGGTCAACCTTCTTTTTATGCTAAAAAATGGATTGACTGAGTTGGCAGTTAGTTGGGTAACGGTGCCTTGTGCTAATTTTCCGCTAGCAAAATGAGTGTTTTTTGGGGTGAGCAGACTTAAGCCATGTTGAAGCCCCTGTTACGGTTGCCCTATGGACACATTTTTTCATCCGCTCATAGTTCAATTGCACAGTCTACACATCGTTGAAGTCTGAATTCTGATGCTTATTTGGTGGGTTTTGTTTTCCCAATTCCAGGTTGGAAATGCAGTAAAGGATGTCCGCCGCAGCTATAGGGATGGTTCTTATGAAGCAGTCTCAGAATTATGGGAAAGAACTGGGAGAGCATGGTCTTCCCTGCTGGAGAAACTTGCTAATGAGTTAGGACCAGAGATGAACTTGGTGGTGGTTAGTAATCGAAATGTGCATATCGCCCTCATTGCACACTGCCTTAACCTCGGAAAAGAAGGGATGCGATTTTTTCATCTTGATGAAGGTAGCGTGAGTGTGATTGATTTCCCAGAAGGGCCTTCTGGCAAAGGCGTAATCCGATGCATCAACTATACCTCCCATCTTGGGAGGTGGTCAATACCTGTGACAAGATCAACCATTGAAGAGGAGTTGCAGTTTTAAATTTCTTTTTCCTCTTTGCTTTTCTGTTTCGATTACGTGTATAAGATGCCAATATTCTCTTTTGGATGAAATTGCGCCAAGGCAAGCATATATCTGCTCTTTACGAGTCATATAAGAGTATAACCAGACCTTGAAAGAAAAAAAAAAGTAAAAATATTATGGGATTCAATTCAACGAAATTCTTGACATTTTTCCTTTAAGTAGTGTTATTTCCCATCTTATTGGTTCAAGATATATGATTGATCTACACTGTCCATGCAACACTACTGCAGTTGTCAGCAGAACTAGGATTTCAATGTATGGACCCCATTGTTCAATCCAGTTACTTGCTCGAGCTAGCCTGGATTGACAATGTGGTCAAGCCAGTAGCTTGACCAAGTCTACCAAAACTTGGACATGTATGGGTTGACTCAAGTCATAGGCTGTCCTGGGAATTGTCATATAGACACAGAGACAGGTATGAGACACGGCGCACACATTTGGTACAGCACATGAGCTTTGTAAAATTATGACATGGAGCCATACATACATGTGTGTGCGTGCACACATGTATATATGATTTTTGTTTGTGTGCGTGTGATTCAAAAATCTTAAATCGAAGGAAACAAAACATGACTACCATCTTAAGCGCAAATTCATTAAAAACAATTCAAAATTCTTATGATTGTAAACGTCAAATTATAAATTCAAGTTGAAAATTGAATTTTAATATAATCAATGGCATTTTAAAAGAAAAAACATGCAAGTGCCAGCTAAACAATCAACATGATAAAAAGTAGGTGAAGCTAATGGCAGTGTTGAGTCTGTTGACTGTGTTTGATACAAGTTACATTATGTCCATTAAGTGTTTGGCGGCGACACAGGACAGTCATGCTAAGTGCTCATGTCATGTGTGACATAAGTTGGCAAGTTCTTGCATTTACTCGATGTGCTACTATTTTTTCATTGTTAACCAGCAACGCTGGGGTTTGGCAGACACTACTAGTATATTAGATCTAAAGATACAATACGATGAATATGTGTGGACTGTTGACGCCAGGAGTTGCATAATTCTCTATATGGCATCAAACTGATCCAAAAATCAAGAAGCACAAAGAATAATGCATTCCTAAGCATCAATAAAAGGCAGGTTACAAGCATCTCTAGCCAGCATCCACAATGATGATCACATCCTAATCAGCACAAGTTCCCAACTGCAACCACCTGGTGAGAAATACTTACCTGGGGCACTCTTTGCTTCTTAGGATGGATCTGGTAGACCTTCAAGAGGGGGCGATGAGCTTCCGAGAGGCACACACGATGGAGACAGACATTCAGGAGAGCCTGAGAGATTTGAGGAGCTTGAGGGTCATGGGGAGCCCGAGGATCCAGAGGTTCTTCCTAGTAGGACAATCCAGAGAGTGGGCGGAGGTTGGATTATACAGGAGTTGTGTGCTAATGCACTTTCGACAGA
The DNA here is from genome assembly GCF_984573655.1 of Nuphar pumila. Taxonomy (NCBI): domain Eukaryota; kingdom Viridiplantae; phylum Streptophyta; class Magnoliopsida; order Nymphaeales; family Nymphaeaceae; genus Nuphar; species Nuphar pumila. The sequence continues at coordinate 126,890,424 of NC_143250.1, forward strand.
AATTCCCATTTCTGTACCTCGAGGGCGACATAAGAGGCAAAAGTTTACTTCAGACATCTCTTTCCTTCCTGTGTCAGTACAAGAATTTCTTTCTGATCAGAGTCACCACATTTCTGGTCTGGCACTTGCAGGCGAGGTACGTGCTTGTCATTGGTTCATGCCTTTACTGCTCAACAGTCTTTGTTGATTTTCACTAACTTAGCTTCTGTTATGAATTTCAGGAGATTCTAGAGAAGAGAGTCCGAGAGCACTTTGAAGTTGCTGCGGACTTGGTGGATCTATGAGGATGCAGAGTTGATGGCATCTTTAGATGAAATTGGCTTTGGTCCTTTGGTCCGATGTAGCATTACGAGGACCAACAGGAAGCTGGTGATGGCGAGAGACCAACACCTTCCATTTTACTTGGGGTGAGATGACCATCATTCTATCAGAGGTTCACTATTTGTTGGGCCTCCCAGTGGGTCCTGAGCCCATGATCACTTCTGGCGATTATCCGACTAAATTTTTTAGCAGGATCGTCGAGCAACCTCCCCCGGACGAGGGGAAAGTTCAGATGCGCCGGTTGTCCGAGGAGTTTGTTGCTGATGAGACAAACATTCATCATAACTTTCTTGTTCGATGAGCCACCTACTTGTTGTACTTGATGGGTCCTCTTTCCTTCAGGACACGAGACCCATGTGTCCGTTTGGTACACTACTTTCGTGAAGGAGCCAAACCACTTTGACTGGTGTTTCGGGGTGTTGGCTCATTCCTACTGCTACTTCAGTGAGTTCATGCTGATGAAGACAACAAATGCCCTAATGGGTTGTGCCCTACTTTTGGAGGTACGAGTGCACTTCTTTTCTGATAATTGATCTGCTGATATGACTTTGAATGTTGGCTTTTTCTTTTGACACTTTCAACTCTGGGGGTATAAACATTCTCGGGTGGTCTGGAGGCCCTACACTTGGTAGGAGGAGCAGTCTTTGGGGGTTGCTACTGTTTTGGATCGTGCCCCTAGTATGCTCCTATTTGACAGGATTAGTGAGCCTTACTACCCTGATCAGGTGATGAGGCAATTCAGCTTTCGTCAAGATGTTCCTTTTGTACCAGAGTTATAGAGACTGTCCACTACTCCCTGGTTTGAGACGGAGCTAAAAAGATAGCATCAACAGGACTTGCTTGGAAGGCCCGAGCCAATCGAGTGCTTCAAGTGGTACTGTGGGAGTAGCCTGAGGATGATGCAAAGGATCTAAGATGGTACTCTTCAATGCAGTTGTGCCCACTCCACAATAGGCTAGTTCCAGAGGGAGCTTGGGTAGGACCAGGAGTGGAGGTCCCTGAGTAGGCTGCAACAGAGTGGTTTTCAAATAGAGGGAGATCAGGGAGCAGAGGGTAGTGCTAACTTCTTCTCTTACTAGGATTTTGCAGTTGAGTCGCCAATACATCGCCAAGAGCAGGCAGCAGAGGAGAGAGTGTAACGCTCCAAAATTTTACCCCAAAAATATAGCAACTTTTTTTATTTTTGTAAAATAAACACAGAAAATATTAGATCTTAGGTTAAAATCTTGGGCAGTTTATAGGTGTTTGCATCATGCACAAGCATCCAATCATTTGAATTAAATACCACTCACACATAAATCCAACGATATTGTTTACATTGAGTTTATCATATTAAACTTAAGAACAGTTTAAATAATGTCCCAGTCACTCAAAAAATATGGAAACCATGGCACCATTCGTAGCATCCTACAACTGCTCCAGCTTACTCATTCTTGACCTATAAAATTTGTAGTATAGGTGGGTTAGACTTCACAAGTCTCCATAGAAAACATGTTTCAAAGCAGGTAAACAAAGTGCCAACACAAATAAACATATATCATCAGGAAATAACATTATATTTATTCAAGGCAAGTGTAAACGAACTCATAAAATATTACAAAACCATTATTTGAGCAATCATAAACATCTGGATATTTCACACAGGGTATAACTCAAAGCATATACAGTTTAACAATATTGCGTTAACGTGATTACAATATGCTTCGGTAATAATTCCAGTAAAGTAAAATTGTATAGGTAAAGATTTATGTTTCACTTGCTTAACCCCCCGTGGGTATGCACAGTTCGCTTACATCGAGATAGATAAAATGATTCGGGGGTTTGTTATACTATGTGTTTTAATACTCCGAATGACTATCAGAATCGAATTTTAAAAGAGGCGATATAGTGATCGAGAGAAAACCCCTAAAGGCTGAGATAAATTGGATGCATTCGACTTGTATAAAAGAAACAAGACATACCACCTACAACAAATTGATAGCTGATCTCCTAACTCTGTAGGCGGGAGACCAATTGAGCCATTATAGCTCATAGCATAAAAATAATAGACCAACAAAGTTTGTACCATCTACCCTCTCTAAAGTAGCCCGAGATTGGATCAATTATTAAGTCTTTTTATGTTATTTCATCATTTTCAAGCATTAACTCACCTGTACCTGCTTCATTGAGTACCCAGGGCTCCGAGAGCCCAAGTACCCCTCTAGGGTATTTAGCGTGCCTGCCTCCATGACATGAGCAATAGACTACGCAAATATGATAGTCAATTAATTTAATTTAATTCATTCATATAACCCATCCAGTGTGCTCATGGCGCCTTTAAACCAGTCGAGCACTGAAAAGAAAATCTCGATACCTTTAAACCAATCGGGCATTAGTTTAGGCTATATGTGCATGTATATTCAATTTTTATAAATTTGGGTGTACTTGTCGCGCTCTATTGGTCTTTTTCAAGCACATGCTTAGCCCTACCAAAATACATGTGCACGCATCATACCAATGTGTCATAACACATTCATAACATGTCACACAAATTATAACTCTTGAGTGCTCATATAGCACCACGACTGTGGAACCACAAGCTCAATTTTGAGCTTTAAAAAAGTTTTTCATTGCAATATCCATTATTATGCAAAATTAACAAGAACATGCACTTACCATAAGGCGGTCCATATACTAGACATGGTTATAACATCCGCATGCAAATTCAAGATATCAATTACAATATCATACATAAAACAAATAGCATTATCGATCTCATCATTTTTTTTGCAAAGATCAATGACAACATAATATACTTTTTCATATGCATGTAATAAATTATGTATTTACGAAAACATGCTCATGTGCTCTCATTCCAATGGCATGATGAGTAGAACATAAAACAAACCAAACCAACCTCATTTTACCAGTTTTCCAAATGGAACGACTGTCCCAAATGAGTATAGAACGATACCTTTACGGATCTGTACATGCAACACCCCAATACTAAGTGATGAACATTAATCATTTTATGGGAACCTTGATGCAACATACTTTATATATATAGATAGATAGGTTGGCCCAGCAGACCACTGCCAGTCATACTGCAATACCATTGGGATTTAAACTTGCAAGGTTCCGATATATGGCAGTATGCATAACCTATTTATTTGCATGCATTTTTTTCTTTGAAAGGCAAGCTGGGCTGCAGTAGACCCTTATCAATCATGCAACCTGCCACTAGTCTGGGCCTGCAGTGCACCAGAAGGGTGGCATGGCCTGCTGGTCACCCAAAAAAGGAAAGGAGGAAAGCTTGAGGTCGGGCTGACTGTCGCACCCAACAGGGTGCAGCACGCTGTGGTGCACCCCAAAGGAATAGTAGGCTGGGATCGGGCAAACCCCTGCATGCTGCACCCAGCAGAGTGCAGTGCGCCAAGACTGGGGTTAGGCAGACCCCCTGCTGAAACCGTCCAGCTAGTCATGCATGAACTAGCTGTTCGTTCAGAAAAAGTAGACAGGCTGGGGTCGAGCAGACCCCAACCTGCAGCGTCACGGCAGCACTTAACCGCAAACATTATAGGCCAGGGTCGGACAGACCCCAACCTGTTACATTGCCACAAGGTGAAAAACAAATGGAACCAAATAAAGACAAACTCCTACCCGTTCCCATTTGCGAATGCACGAACACATATATTTTTTTCATTATACTCATAACATAAACCAAAAGAAACACACTTCATGAATCAGACTAAATATATAATTTTCTTTTCAGAGTCTAATTACGAAGGAACACCAAATCAAATCACGCATGATTCAATGTATGAACAAAGCATCTTCAAATGGATTCTAATTCATGACAGAAATTAACTCAGATCTAACATTATTCATACTTAAATTTTCAGAATCTAAGTGGAGGAAATAAAAAACAAGCTAATGCATGCTCATATTCAATTTAATTCATGGAATTAAATATAAGCATGCCCCTTATACAATAAACTAATTTTTATTATTTATTTACTTCTTTTATTTGCTTATTCTACACGCATATTAGCGTGATCTGGCTCATGTGCAATATGCTATCGGTCTCACCGTTTCAATGGATTGATATGCATATGATCATGTATGCAGGCCTCATTGCTCACATACGAGGGTCAATGATCCAAGCTCGAAAAGATCGATAGAATCAAAAAATCTGAGCATGGGTGGGTCGATCTACTTCGTGATGGTGCTCGGGCCCCTTGTTGTGCACGCTCCACTGGCCAGCTTCGAGCTCCTTTAATGGAGGTTTCTCCCTAGTCGTGTGGAGGAAGGAGAGAGAGAGAGAGAGAGAGAGAGAGAGAGAGAGAGAGAGAGAGAGAGAGAGAGAGGTGTATGTCTCCTTACTAAGTAGGGCCTCATTAACTATGGAAAGGGAGAGAGGGACCCACCATCCTTCCCAACTTGGTGCCTCCTCCTGCACAAGGTAAGTGCCTCTGTTTTTTTTTTCGTTAGAGAGGAGGGGGAGTCGATCCACCCTTCCTCATTCTCTCATAACTCCCAAAGAGTCAAGTCCACCTAGGGTTGTCTCTCGTTTAGGTAGGAGGGGCCCACTTGGGAGGGGCGACCCTCCACTTGCCCATTCTTGGTCTTTGATTTACCTTTAGTGACTTAGGTTCATTTTTTTTTGGAAATGTGATCTTTAGTTTAGGTAATGTTTTTTAGTAGATAGGATTGAAATTTTTTTGGTAGGTCTCATCATAGTAAGAGGGATTGGACACAATTCAATTTGAATTATACAGTACCCATATCGAATTCTCAAGTGGATTTTGGACCTATCGAATTCTTATTAAATAAATTCTAAATTCTACTCAAATTCCAATTTCTCATAGAATTTAATTTCAAGTTAAATTCAATACGACTTTTAAATTCATTCAAATTTATATTTCAGATTCTCATTCACTTTTAGTTTTTATTTAATTAAAATTAAATCTGAACTGAGACAAAAAATTGCCTTTATTTAATTAAATAACCATAAAAATTTACAAGTATTACAAGCGATGACCCCAACAGTTTACTTTGGTTATGGATCCACAGCCTTCTCGATGAGAGTTTGAGGCACTACCTTTGCAACCCCTTATTTATGCTTCTTATCTCAATACTTGAAATCTGGATTCTGAGTTGATTTTCTTTTGACTTTCCTATAGAAGGAGAGAGAGATGTATGAAGCATGAATCTGAAGTTTGGAGGACACCTTGTTTGAACGGACCACCTTTTTTTAGAGGGGATCCAATCTGCACTAGAAGAGATTTAGTGTATTGTGGTTAAGCTGAGGTCGAAAGTGACAACACTGAGGGCTGCTTTGGAGGAGACTAAAAAAGCATGAGACCTAGCCTTTGATGAGGGTTGAATGCAGATTGGTTTAGAGGGTATTGAGCAGGGACCCACATAATATCAACAGATCTGAGGAAGGAGCCAAGGATAGTCAGGGATCCCAGAGACGATCTCCTCCATAGTTTTATTTCCTTTCTTGTACATACCATGCTATACATGATGAACTTGATGAATGTACATGATTTTTGCCATGATATGCTATGCTATGCTTTTTTATCACTCTTCTTTGTATGTTTGAATGCTTGTGTGCATGAATGCATATAACTGATGAATGTATGAATAATGAATGATTCATGGATGATAGATGTGAGATAATGTGTGTGAATAAAGCATAATAAATTCTTGTGTGGTCTTGGTTTGCTACGATGTCTTAGCCTGTGTGTACCCATAGGAAAAGTAAAAAAAGAAGAACCTAAAAATAATATTGGTCAATTTTCTTTTTATGTTTTGAGATACATGCCCTAATATTGTGATTGTTGTAACATGATTATGTTCTATTCTATGACGCATAGCTATAAATGATGCATTTTTTTGTCGTATAACTAGATGTTATATTGGGTGAATTTTATATGACTTGAATGTTTTTTTAATGTTATACCCTAGTGTTTTGCTTTGCACGTATGTTATATACACTTGACACTCTGGACACTCATATTGCTACTATATTTCTTGCTTAAGTTGGTTGTAGTATGACTCCTATATTTAACAATTTTTAGATATAAAGTGATCAACATAAAGCAGATGCAGGCATCACTGCAGGTGGCGCCATGAAACCATATATTTTTACTTATGTCCTGTGAAACTATATTTTAAATAATTTTATTCACTGCTTAAGATTTTGCTTGGCAGGTATTAATCAAAATGATGTTTAAGACATTTTGCTCTATAGAATGAAAGTTGCTTTTAATTACCTGTAACTCGCTCAGAATATTTAACTGAATTCTTAATAAGTTACTTTCGCTGTGTTTATAAAAAAAAATTGTACTTTTTGAGTTAAATCTTTTGGGGCATTATAGAAACTATCTGGCTTGAAGTCTGTGGATGTTGGTTTTTGTGATGACTATATTTTTGGAAAACAGAAAAGGGTTAGTTTTTTGAAGATTGGTAGGACAACGAAGACATAAAAACTAGAGCTTATGTATACAGATGTATGGGGGTCCTTCTATACCATCTCTTGGAGGCTCACGCTGCTACGTTACCTTCATTGATAACTCTACTCAAAAGGTATGAATTTATTTGCTCAAAAATAAATCTAATGTATTCTCTACTTTTAAGAAGTGAAAAAGTTAAGTTGAAAATGAGTTTAGGATAAAAATAAAATGTTTGAGGTTTGATGATGGGGACGAGTATAACAACAAAGAATTCAAAGAGTTTTGTACAGTAAGTGAGGTTCATATAGAAAAGATAGTTCCAAAAACACCATAACAGAATGTAGTTGCTGAACACATAAACATAACCCTAAATGAATGAGCCAAAAGCATGAGGATACATGCTAGATTACACAAAATATTTTGGGCTGAAACAATGAGCACAACAATTTACTTGATCAACCAAGGGCTTTCTGTTCCTTTGGACTTTGAACTACCAGAGGAGGCGTGGACAAACAAAGAGGTAAACCTATCATACTTAGAAAGTTTTCAGTTGTATTTCATATGTTCCTATAGATTTTGATGGCAGGGATAATTTAGATCCAAAGTCCAAGAAGTATTTTTTTATTGGATATGGTAATAACGAATTTGGATATTGATTCTGGGATGATCATAACAAAAAGATCATAAGAAGGATATATGTTATCTTCAATAAAAGTGCCTTGTATAAAGACAAATCTGTTGTAGAATCTGACAATGCATGAAAGAGTGAGCAGATTGAATTGGAGGAGATCTTTGAGCATGATGTGGCAAGGAGAGTTCAGGAAAGTCCTGAAAATATTATGCCACATTCAGAACTAGCACACCTATGATGAAACTGAGAAGATCGTCTAGAGCATCCGAACCTACTCAGGACTATAAGTATATGTCTAAAGTTTCATATGTTTCAGCAGTTGGCATCTTCATGTTTGCTATGGTTTGTACCAGGCCATACATAGCTCAAGTAGTGAAAATCGTGATATGGTACATGGCATATCCAGAAAAACGACATTGGTAAGCTGTGAAGTAGATTTTCAATACTTGAGAGGTACAAACATGGTACTTTATTTTGACAAAGGTGACATGATTTTAAAAGGCATTGTTGATGCAAATTTAAGTAGTGATGTTGACAATCGTAAAATCACCGCAAGTTATATCTACACTTTAGGTGACACTCCTATAAGCTGGGTTTCTCAGTTGCAAAAGATTGTGGCTCTCTCCACCACTGAAGTTGAATATGTTATTGTTACTGAAGTCAACAAAAGATGATCTGGTTGAAGAATTTTTTGGAAGAGTTTGGCAAAAAGCAGAGTAGTAATATCATTTTCTGTAATAATCAAAGTGAGATTCATCTGGCAAAGAATTCAACATTTCATGCTAGAATGAAGCACATTCAAATGAAGTATCACTTTATTCGTGATCTATTGGTTGATGGGGTACTGTCACTCAAAAATATTTATGGATCAAAAATTCAACATACATGTTGACCAAGACAATTACTGGAGAGAAACTGAGGTTGTGCACAACCTTAGTTGGCCTTCATGGATAGTAGTTGGAGGGGTTTTACTAAGATCCTAGATTGCATGAGGAGAGAAGTCATAAGGTATGATTGCTAAAAGGGAATCAGTCTCCAAGTGGAAGATTGTTGGAGTGTGGAGCTTGTTTCCTACCTTGATATAAATCCTAAATTTTTGCAGTTCCAACTTTGTAGTAAGTTGGTCAAGGGTTGCAGAGGGATGGGCCTCTCTGTTTGTATGGTGGGGGTTCAGGGGCATTAGCCTCAAGGTAAATTTTTTAGAGGATAGTTCTATAATTTTATCCTAGACTCATTGTATCTAGCAACACTAGTAGACTCCATGTAAAATTCAGAGACTCCTCCTATTTAAAGAGGCATCCTCCTGCATATCCCAGTCAATAACAGAAGAAGTTCAGTGCTATCGTGGATGCAGACCGTTTTTGTTAAACTCATGTATGGTTGTTTTCTCCTTTTTGCTTTTTCCATGCTTGTGTCGTTCCCTAACAACCCGCTATGGTCGATCTATCTGTAATTTCTTATCACTTTTTTAATAGAAAATCAGGGTAACCCACCAGGGTCCTTAAAAAACAAGTGACCATATTCTTGATTATATGATAAAGCATAAACCTAGCACTTTTTAATCAAAAGGCTAGTGTGATTCAATGAATGAATTCCACCAAATAAGTTGAGCTACAAAAATAGTGTGAGGTGCCTTACGTTCCAAATATTTGACTGATCTCCTTCCAAACCGCCTGAGCAAGAACATTTAAAGCACCAGGCTACCAGCAATATTTGAAGTGGTAGAGCAAACAACATCATGTACCTGGTTAAGTAAATCGGATGGAGGTTCATTCATATTTTTGTAGATCTGCAGACCAAGAAAGGCATGCACGATCTCTTGTTTGAGATGGAATAAATCTAAAAAGTAAGAGGGAGATTAATCAAGGCAGTCCCCCTGCAGGGGTCCACCTTAAATCATCATTGATGCGAGAAAGTATAATCCAATAATTATTGACGTGAGGGAAAGCATCTCTTGTTATTTTTGCAGAGAAAAACAAAGTGCATAGAGATTATTTTTATCCCAGTTTTGCAAACATGAGAAAATGAAGAACTTAAATCATGTGATTGGACTCTCGAGAGATTTCTTATCTCATGTGATTTCTTCTCACTTTGGAAAAGTGCAAGGAAACGTCCACTTAGTCCACCTAGGGGGAACAACTGCCAAGACATCTCTTGGGCTCCCCTAAGACTGACCTACCTTGGCCAATCTACCTTTTTTTTTTAAAGACAATCAACCCCTTTTAATTGGTTCAGTTCAGAGCCTGGATCCAATGGTGCACTTGTCCCAATCTGTTATAGTAAGAACTAAGAACATGTCCCTTGGCCCATGTTTCCAAATCCAAACCTGTACTACAAAATGAGATCCAAATCTTGCGTTGTTTCTCTAGTACTTGCCTAGCCGATGCTACTAACCAGTGTTGTGAGAGGCGTACGCCTCAGTACTTGAAGCGTACGCCTCACAGGCGAGGCGCACGCTCAAGGAACTGGTACCTGAAGCGTACCCTCAGTACCTGAAGCGTTCTGGAATTGCTTTGAATACATAATTATCTAAAATAATTTCAAATATATCACTGTTTGGATTGCCCTCACTATGATTTCAGCTAAATGTTTGATGCAAGTTTCAATAGCATTAATAGCTTCCGATTAATTGCGTGGTGGTAAACCACTAAAAATCTTGCATTAGTATAACTAACTTAAATTTACATATACCTGGCTGTATATAAGTAAGAGATGTGCGCAAAAGTGCATTGCTGAAAAACTATAGTTTCATGATAGTTCTATTGCATGTATGCATTTGATATGTCCAAGAAAAAAATATTTATATGCATCACTAAGATTTTTTTTTTGTTTAGGCCGTTTTTGATGGAAACAAATTCAAGGTTATAATTTTAAAAAATTGGGAGCTATTTATTTTTCAAGTCCTTCATAAACCTTATATTTACTAAATCAACCATCAAACAAACTCATATATGTATGTAACAAACTCATATATGTATATGTATATTAAAAAACCATTTACCAGTGCTATTTTATTAATATTATATATTTTATTATTTTGATCATGAAGCTTACGCTTCAACGCCTCGAGGCTTATGCCTCGCTTCATAACATGCTCAACGCCTCGCTTCGCCTCATCGCATTTAACAACCTTGCTACTAACATGTCTTGCATGCCAAAAATGGAAAGAATGCTATACCAAACAAAAGCTAAGGTGATTACTTTGTCATTGTGAGCCTATCTCCCATCATGACAAAGAGAGTCATTTATGGACACCTCAAATTTGACCAACTCATTTTTGAGAAACTGTTTTCTAGGTGTTACACCTAATGAGCAAAGGGAGAACGGAGTATGTCAACAACCATTGAGGTATCTACTCGAGAAATTGCTCTCAACCCTTTTAGATAGGTGTTTATAGCTCATATACTCCTCCAGGACCTTAGGTATCTCTTTTCCAAAACTTGGAATAAATTCCATCCAAATATTATGAAACTTAGGTAGGCTTGCATGTAACAAAGTCAGAACATTATCGACATGGTAAGTATTTTAGTTGGAAACATTTTTGCATATGTCAAGCAGACCTAAAACAAGTCCTTACGTGGATTTGGACTCGGTAACATTTAGTTGAATGTTGCATGAACCTTGGATTTCATTATTGCCTTTATGCATGACATCTAGGGAGCGTTTGTGTTGAAGGACAAGGGTTCTGTGCATTGTCCAGCTCGGAGCCTCTGCCCACCAAAAACGAAGTCCCACCACCTCCTGTTGGACTTTGTTTCCTCTGAAAGCATGGCCCTTCTGTTGAAATAAACGACTCTTTCCGAGCAGAAAAAATAAAGGAAATCCTGTGTTTCAATGGGAGGCTATGGGTCCCTCTAAAACAGATGGGGTCTCATGTATGTTTCTGCAGAATCCCTCCACTTTCTGTGGCATGTAAACGTGCCCTTAGGCTTGATAACGTACGACTTGGACAGTGTCTCATTGCGAGCATTGAAGGGTCCAAACACTCTCCGTTGTACTTTGGAGAGCGGATTACCAGCTTATTTACTTTGTCACTCCTGCATCGTCATCTTTTAACAAGTGACACAATCTAACCTCATAGCTGTATTCAGCATTCTTGATTTAGTAGAAATTGACTCTTAGATCATGTGTTTTTTAAGGAAAAAAAGCACATTTTTATGAGTTGAAAAAAATTAATGCTTTCATAGTCATTGATTTTTGGATCTCTAAAAAAAACTGTATACAAGTCAGATTCCAGCGATCTAAAAGTAGGTTCCCACTAAACAAAACATGTAGATCACATCTATGGTGTTAGATGTAAGAAAAAAAAAACCAAAAAAAGGGGTTCCACCACATTTGCTAGGCCGTTTGCACATACAAACTAACTGTAGCAAATCTGAACTCCTTAAGTTTATGTTTAATTATCCAAAAAAAATTGAAAGGACCCTACCAGATATACAATGATACAATTGGATTTGAACTTTCAACGTCCCAACACAAGGTGACGTGCACTAGCTGCTCCTACCAAACAAGGTGACGTGCGGAGCCACCGTTGGTATATATGTTTAGTTATCCAAATGCATACCTATGTTAACTACTTTTCTTTTAACTATAGTTAATAATCAGGACATTTTAAAAATACCGAGTTACCCTCATTAAATATTTTCAATTTACCCATCGTCTCTCTCTCTCTCTCTCAGCATATGTTGAGAAGACTTCCACCAATACCTATTCTTTCGGGATCAAAATCGCCATTTTGAGTGGGTTACCATAAGCAGGTTTCAACTTTAAACAAAGAGACACCATCTTCGAGTGTGTGATTGCCCAACTACAAAATGACAGGTTTTGCTCTTATTTGCCCTCTTTTTTCACCGGTTTTTAACCCAATTTTAAATTCCAGTGCACAACCATAGGAAGAACATCCAATTCAAGAAGCACCATAGAAATTGATGTATGAAGAGACCCAATATCACATGAGTGTTGTCTTCCATACGTTCCATGAACCTCTGATCCTGGCTGTGGAAGATGGAGGCTCATGCATGAGTGGAGAAGATAGGGTGCGTGGTACTTTAGAACAGTGAAAAAAAGCAAAGAGTTGGAAAAATACAAAGAGAGTTAAGGGTAAAACTAACATTTTAATAAATTATATTTTTTGGAGTGAGAATATGAACTGTCAACTTAGAGAACTCATGACCACAGGAATGGATTTGGTTAACCATAAAATAAATTATGTATGTATTTGAATTACCAAATTTTCGGGGTATAAATTTGAATTATTAAAAAACCGGGTATGTATTTGTAAATAACCCATGTTTTTAAGATGTCATTCAAGTAACTCAACTTGTTCTATATTATATTTGAGTGATTTTTATTGCATTGGAAAGCTAAGACTCTTTTTTTTTACATAGAAGTTTTGAATATGGATCAAGGAGAGCATGCTTTCAAAAAATTACCCAAAGAACCAGTTTTCATATCTCTCGTTGGCAAATTAGGGTGTACATTGTGTACAGGCAGTATGTTTGAAAACCCTGGCCTTAGGGACTCAAATCAGTCAGATCCAGGATGAGGGTTTTGTGATTTTTGGCTGTTTCAACCCAATCCGGATTGGACTCCCCCATATATTTAGCTGTTCTGGATCTGCTCCGTTTGCATCCCTACCTTGCTTGTACAGTGTACAGACCCTTAAATCTACACCTGAATCGAAAAATCAAGCTCTTAAGTTGCAAAAAACCCTCAAAACAATTTTCCTCAAAGCATAACTTACCATTTCGATTTTGGATTTCAATGAAATCTGCTGCATCCGAAAATTGAGATTCTGGGATACTTTTGTTTCTTTTTAAGCCCAACATCCATGGACCTAGGCTTCAAGGTGATTTGTGTATTTGAATTTAAGGTACAGATCATAGGTTATTTTTTATTTTTTTATTTACCCCGAAGAAACTGCACCTGGCGTCAAGACCTGGTCACACTGGCTGAGCCTGCCATAGCTACAGTCTTATAGATGCAATTAGAAATATAAACGAGTCAGATTAAGCTCCTTTGTGGGAATTACTGTATCTTCTTACAGAATCGGGTGTTGACAACCAGATTCAAACTCAGATTCAGGTTTAGATAGAAGTACTACTAACAAATTCAGATCCGATTAGCTTAAATGGCTAGCTGGATATATGTTTGACTTTTACATTTAATCAATTTAGACATCTATCAGATTCAGAAACAGATTCAAATGCAAAGCTCTCTATATTGATACTGAATCCGATTATGAATCAGATGAAGTAGCAAAGTTGAGTTTTTTTTCTTTTGTTGCATTAGCCAATTAAACAAAAAAAACAGGTGATAAACAGGATTGTTAACATGTAAAATGTGCAAATGGATCGAAATTAATATGGATCGAGAAATAGATACAAGATAAAATACTAATCTTTTTTTTTTAAAGAAAGTAAATAGAATTCATTAAAATTCTGAAAGCTTGCACTAAAGTGCCACGATCATTGAATCTCAAACAAGCTGCAGCTACTGAAAAGAGGGTGGGTAGTATGTTGTTGAATCCAATCAGCACCCGGCAGCGCCCCAAGCCACTGTGATGGCCGAAAGCACGTCACCAATGATGATGCGAAGCAGCTGTACTAAGTTGGTAGATTTATTTCAAAACACTTTTCATTTCTTTCGCACCAGATGTGCCACCAGGCCGATAGATTTCATACCATTTCTTAGACCTCTTGACAACCTAGGGTCCCAATAGAAGCTGCCTAAAACATGCACAGGGTCAATGTTAAAAAAGATTCTCGACCAGGAGGCGTGGATAATCTGTTGAAAAAATGGGCAGGACTATAATAGGTGGGACGTTGTTTCGGCACAGTAATGACAAATATATAGGGCACCTGTTAGCAAGATGAATTCCAATCCTTCACAATCTGTCCTGAGTATTGCCAGCAGCCAAGTGAAGAAATTTCCACGAGGGGAGGCTCCTCTGGACCAAAGTGTTTGTTGTGGAAACTGTCAAGGAAAATGTGGACTCTATCCAAGATCAAGAGTCACGTTTTTATAATCCACAGCATGCTAATTGAGAGTCACGTTCATATCGAGAGTTTGATAATACACAGCAAGAATCCATATGTAAAGAGTTCATGTACAAAAAAACTTTTTCCAGGTCATGTAATTCTCAATATAAATAATACAATAACTCTCTCCTCTCTGCAAGTTATTCTAACAAAGAGAGAGAAGGAGAGAGTAAGGTTATATCTGTGGACGCAGGTTCTTCAAGGAACCAAACCACGTTAAATTCATGTGTGACTGAGTGTGATACATGCTTCAAGTAATTCTATTATGGTATCCGAGGAAATATATTATTGATCTCTTACAAAGGACAGGTATAAGTGGTTGCAAGCCAATTTCATCTCATATGCCTATAGACATTAAGTTATTCTCTAGTAATCCTACCCTTTATCGAAGTGTTGTGGGTGCACTTCAATATGTTACTATGACAATACCTAATATTGCATATTCGATTAATAAGGTTTGTGAATTTATGCATGCCCCGACAAAGAATCATTGGTCTCCTATCAAACTCATACTGCGTTATTTAAAACACACTTACATTTTGGACTTCAATTACATAAGTCTAGTTCTGTAGTTCTTGTGGGCTACACTGATGCAAATTAGGCGTGTTCTTTTGATGATCGAAAATCTACTGGAGGCTATGCCATATACCTTGGAAAAAATCTCATTTCCTAGAGTTCTAAAAAGCAACAAATTGTTGCTCGATTTAGCACTGAAGCAAAATATCAAACTCTTGCCAATGGCGCTGCTGAAATTCTTTGGGTGAAGTATCACCTTGCAGAAATAAACATTTGTTTGCCCTGCCTACCAACCTTGTGGTGTGATAATGTTGGTGCAAACTTACCTTGTCACACATCTACTCGAAGTAAACATATTGAAGTTGATATTCACTTTATCTGTGATCTTATTGCGAAAGGTCATCTCAGAGTTTGCTATGCTCCTTGTCATTATCAAATTATTGATGTTATCACCAAGCCTCTCATTACATCTCGATTTGATCTTCTACGTACCAAGCTCACCATGCTTCTGATCCCGATGATCTTAAGGGGGTTTGTTAAGAAAAATGTGGACTCTATCCAAGATCAAGAGTCACATTTTCATAATCCATAACATGCTAAGAAAAATGTAGACTCTATCCAAGATCGAGAGTCTGATAATACACAACAAGAGTCCATATGTGATTTCAATCATGTAAAGAGCTCATGTGCAAAAGAACTATATCCTGATAAGGATGAAGACTCTAGTAATTCTCAATATAAATAATACAATAACTCCCTCCTCTCTGTAAATTATTCTAATAGAGAGAGGAGAGAGTAAGGTTATCTCCGTGGATGTAGGTTCCTCAAGAAACCGAACCACGTTAAATTTCATGTGTGCCCGAGTGTAATACGTGCTTCAAGTAATTCTATGAGGAACCAGTTCATTCGGACTTTCAAAGTTGCCGCATAGCATGAGATTGAGAGGTGGCCTTTACTCTCCATTTTCCAATGAATAAAGGGTTTGTTGTCACATGCTTCAATGTTTTGCTTGAATAATGCGAATTGCTTCAAAATACCCTTCAAAACATGTGACCCTTTCTTCCATGAACTGCTCGACTGCCAAGATATCGCATTACCATGCAGACTGTATTTGTGTTTAATGAAATTGAAAATGGAGAATTTTTTGTGGCAATCCGCCACCACTAGCTACAAAGTGATGTGTTATTAAGGTGAACAAGCCTAGGTATGCTCAAGCCACTCCTTCAAGTGGGCAAAGAAACATTCTCCAAAGTGACTAGAGGTTGGGGTGGGGGTCACACTTCCTCACAGAAAAGAACGCTTGATATACGCCTCAATAGGGTTAGGCATCCGGATGACATGAAGGAGATGTGAAGGAATGGTGTAGAGTACATGTAACGCAAATGAATGGGAGGTGTGACATTAAGAAACATCTTGGAAATGCTATAATGATTATAGTGTCCCTAGACCTAGGAAACAAGAAATAAATTTTAAGTTGAAGACCCAATTTTTATATATAGGTATAAATTTAGATATATATAAATATCCCTATATGATCCTATGCAGTTTGATTCAGGGACTTAAAATGATCAAGATTCAAATTTATCAAATTTCAATCAAACAACGAAATTTAGATTATAATGATAGGTAAGGATCTGAGTCCCTTTTAATAGTCGGATTTCCAATATGCAAAAAATGCTTATCAGACTTTGAAAAGAGAAATAAACTCAATCGAACAAGCAATTAGACAATGGCAATATTTGTTGGAGTTCAGCTAATAACAGTCATAAATAGTGTAGATTAGGAAATTATTAATACAGCCTGTGCGGAGTAGCAAAATCAGAGTTTCTTAATGGCTACAAGACTGAAATGTAAGCAGACTCTGTTCAGTTTACGCAGCACAGTCTAGAAGACATAACTAACAGTTTAGGGTGACATGAAAGTTCTTGAAGTGCAGTCAATTTTCAAAGAAATACAAAAGTTCAAGGCAAAGAACATGATTAAATTCCTAATATGCTACCTTTCCACAAGATAGTTACGTAGCCCACGTAACAGTAGAACAATTCTATTCAACGTTAAAAATGAAATCCGGTTGATAGGCGTTAAGCAGCAGTGACCAAATAACAGAAATCGTTGAACCTATTTGACAAGAGTTTATCACACAATCTAGATGATAAGGTAAGTTAATGTAACAACCCGGATTGTTGGCTTTAGCTGTTTAAATTTATTTGAAAATAATAAGCTTTTTTTTTCTAAAATTGGGCATGAGAACTGCATTTTGGATCCAAGATCTGTAAAGAATCCATATTGCATGGGTGGTTTTATACATATTGGGCCCAGATCCGTTACGTAGATCCAAAAGGAATATATATGGGTATTAAAGGCATAAATGTAATAATAACGTTTAATAAATAAATAATTAAAAATTATTATAATAAAAGAATTAGTTTATGTGGGATTGGATCCACGGTTGGACCCAAATGGATCCAACATTTTGGATCCACATCCCTTTTCTGACTCAGATTCACATTTAAACCAGACCCGGATCCACTTTACTGTTGGATCCCGAGTCATGGGTCGCGGGGCTCAGAACCAGACCCGACCCGTACCGTATAAAGTGAAAAAAAGAAAGAAATATAAGGGCGCTACAGGGCTGCCCGATGAGACAGTGCGTTAGGGTTTTCAGAACCCTAACATAGGTAATAGCAATGGCTCAGGGGAGGGCTTATGTGCAGCCGCCGAAAAAAGATACTCCTTCCTTTTCGGGGGTCGCCCTCTTCAAAAAGGGGTCCCCGAACCCCTGTTCCTCTCATCCCTCATCTCTCTTTCTCTCACTCTCTCTCTTTCTCTCTCTCTCGTCTCCCTCTGCGCAAGCCATCGGCGATGCCCTGCAGTTCGCTGGAGCCTCAACGCCGTGGTCGACCATCGCGGTTGTCCCTCCTCAGCCTCTCTCACCGGCACCCTCCCTGCGTGTGACTGGGTCGATGCCGCCGGCTGCCGAGCCCTTCTCTCCCTCTCGGTCTTCACCTCCTCTCGACTCCTCTCGACAGAAGAAGCTGGGCCTCACCAGAGCCGACCGCCCCTCCTCTCGTTGTAGCAGCAACCACCTCGCCGGAAAAAGGTAGGGTTAATGTGCATTTTCTTGTTGGGAAGGTCATGGGTCTCGCAAGCCGTGTGGGTTGTCTAGAAACCCCAAATCGATTGATTTGGGGGTTTCAGCAACAGCTGTGTCAAACACACCACCCCTAGGTAAAGTGACAAACTCTCCCTATGGGCCTCACCAGAGTCGACTAACCCTCCTCTCGTTGTAGCAACAACCACCTTGCCAAAAAAAGGTAGGGTTACTGTGCATTTTCTTATTGGGAAGGTCATGGGTCTCGCATGACGTGTGGGTCGTCCAGAAACCCCGAATCGATTGAGATGGGGGTTTTGGCTTCTGCAAAAAAAAAAAAACCGAGTGATGTAGGATGTTGTGTTTTTCTGGTGGGTTATTGAATGTGCTCAGGTGTGTGCGTGGGCAGTCAAAAGGTAAATCCCCAAATTAAGGGTTTCTATCAACCCTAAACCGAAAACCCCAAATCTACGATTTGGGGGTTTTGGCTTGTTATTAGGAAGGGAGTTATGGATTTTGGATCGCCGCTAGCAGGGATTTGTAAAATGCCGTAAAACCCCAAATAAAAAAATTTGTTGGTTGAAGGGTTTTCACTGTGAATCAATGTTGTTTTGTTTTTCTTCAGCATTAGCATAAGTCCTTGAAATTGAGATACGGTCATGTGAATTTTCGATTGGTATGAGTTTTGGTAGTTACACATGGGTTGGTTTGAGGATGCACTACATGGCTCTACAACCCCAGACAACTATCACGTAATAGCCTTAGTTTCGACTTTGCCCTTCGATTTCCTGTCAAAACTTTATGGAGTTGTGTGTTGTCCAGTAGGATAGTTTCTCTTTATGGGATCTGATATTGTGGTTTAAGAAGTTTGAAAAATTTTGTAGTATGTTCAATGTTCTGGCATGTACATTTGGCATTGAATAATATGTTGAAATCTCTGCTATTTGTGTACTTTGTTTTTAATAACAACCTACAATAAGTGAAACACTAGAAGCTCTGTGAGTATTTGGCATTGACGAATACATTGAAATTCCCTTACATTAGCCATTTTGTTTTTAGTATGTTTCCTAAATGAAATCAGCCTATGTGTGTTTCGAAAGTGATAATTTTTCTATAGAAGAAAATTCAGAAATTGTAGGTTTATGTTAATAAACTCTCTGTATGTAAATAATAAGACTGAAGCTATGTGCTGGGTATATGTAGTAGAATTCCTTTGTGTCAGGTCCCCTGAATAAAACCCTGTGTTGCTTATTGCATTGTCTGAAAGTGTCTGGATAGAAGTTGTGGTAGAACTTTACATATCATCATGGACGTAGTTGTGTTAGGTCCCAATGACCGAGTAACTATGCACAGTAGATCCATCGACAGAAACAAATTTCTGTTTTAAGATTAATAACAAATATTAGATATCAGTGTTGAGGACATTAGTAGAAGCTTATGCTGCAACAATGATACTGACAAAGATTGTTATGTTGAATTTTGTTCAGCAAGAGAAATCCAGTTCTATGTGTTTACAATAAGCGTGTTTCTGTGTCGTGTTCTTGAGCACAAGCTGACTGTTGCATATTGTTTTCATATTTTTTATACGGATTGTGTTCTTTCTGTACTTTAGGTAATGAAAGGTGCAAAGTTATTGATGTTTACTATATCTTAATCAAGTTTAGTTAATTTGGAAGCCCATGAGCTTTTCTTCAGTTATTCTGCATATTGGGTAATCTGCTTGTATGCGACAACACTTGGAAGGATTCAACACTAGCAATCCAAAATTTTTTGGAACAACGTGATTGCATTACCAATTTGAATTACTTACTTATTCTTGTATTCTTTCAACAAAAGTCACAAATAAACAATACACGGTGCCAATGATCAAACCCTAAAATTTCATTTCCTAGGTCCAGGTTATGTTCATGTGTGTGGATGTTAATATATATTATGAATTGAAAGTTTTATGTGCCTACATTTATGGGACATGTTTAATTATTGTGCATTTATGAATTGGTTTCAAGTACATGTGCATACATGAAATCGATGTGTGTTTGGCATGTACAATCATACATAAATGTTCTCATGTACTTATGAATTATGGATGAATGCATGTGTGTTAAGTGATTACATGAAAACACTTGCACATGGATGGTGAACACATGCATATGACTGTGGTAACTCATGGACATTGTTAAATTGGTTTGGATGGATGTGCATTTGGAAGCATGTTGACCGCATTGCATACATTGCATATTGTTGTGATTTTTGCATACGATGCATCGATGGTATAAATGAATCATCACAGGCTTGGAGAGCCTTGAGCCTTGGTTGCTCTTTCTTAAATTGTTCAAATGCATCGCAAAAATCACATCTATACTATGGTTTTAATTGTGATGTTCATAATGCTAATATTGTTCATCCATGTTAGGTTGACATAGGTGCTTATGTACGAAATTTATAAGTTTTGCCCAGTGATATGTACATGTGATTGATCTTGCTAAGTAGTGGTTCATTGTCCTGGTTATGCCATCATTATTATGAGCATGTAGTAATTTAACTACCAAGTTATTGATATTGTGCAATTAATGTAAGCATGTACACTCGATAAAAATGTGTAATTTATGTGTACATGCACACACTCGAAGGAGATATGCATTGGTGGATACACGTATGTAATGGAGGTAGCACACATAGTGAGAATGCATATGATTGAAAAATGACATGCTTATAATTGGGTTTATGTTTGCATGAGTGCACATGATTTTGGCACTTTGGCCTAGTGTTATGGATGAAACACTACTTTGGTTTGGTTATGTGATGCGTTGATGGCCTAAATGGACCATCATCGGCCTGGAGAGTCGTGGGTTGATTCTTTTCATATATGTTTTGATTGCATTACTTAAACAACACAAGTTGGTATGACACACTACTACACTATTCTAGTTGTCCTCACGGGCTGGAGTCCCGTAAGGGTCCCCGCAAGGGAGGATGCAAGTGTTCACTTTACTTTTGCATATGGTGTTGCAAACTTAAAGAATTGACTTTAATAAAAATATAAGAAATAAGAACAATGTAATATATGTTCTGAAATCTTTCATCTGGAGAATGGAGATCTTAGAGATCCGGTCTTGGGGAGACTATGAGTATACAAAAACTCTGTGTGCTGAAATTTTGTCCCCCAAACCTGATATTGAGGTCCCTTCTCTTAGCCACGATTTTAGAGAGAGTCTGCCACTTTACCTGGGGGTGGTATATTTGACACAGTTGTTGTTTTTGGTACCAAGAATGTGGCACTTGTGAGCGTGGGGTATCCTTTGTATCCCCGACATTAGATGTAGAAGTCTAATATTTCGAAGGTGAATCGATCGAGGGCTAGTTTGGAACCCAGTAAATAAATACAAATTGTGTGCTAAGCTACCTTGGGAACCTAACTTGACCTCAAGGATTGTACATGTTGGGTGTATCCATGGGCAATAGTAATTAAAAAGAAGAACTTAAATTATATGCATTTAATAGGGCATGCATATAGAAAGGAAAACTGTTATGAAAGATAATAAAGTGTTTATGCATTGCACATAAATGATTCATATTCATGCTATGCATTAGAACATGCATATGCTATATGTTCCCTTAATTGTTATCTGTTTGATGGATGCATGATGTTTAATTTCTAATGCATGTTAAATGCCCTGTTCTACTTGAACTGTAATTCATGGTATTGATTTATATTCTTTTTGGCATAACGAATGTACCATGTGGTAAGAATGCTTACCTGAATTATGTAATTATCATAATTGCATTCCTCTGAATCATTGTATAAATTTGTATCTGTGGTTATGAGATATTTAAATGATTGCTATTGATGTTATTTGCTAGTTAGCTTCTGATAAATTGTTGACTGTTGTAGCGTAGTCCTTTACTTATTCTTGTATGGGTTGAAAATCACATTTGGCACCCACATCACGTACTTGACACATGATATACCTAAAAAAAGAATTACAGTAATTCCTACTTAGACAGTTGTAGTCGAATTCATATAATTTTTTAGGTGGAGAGTAGAAGTTATGCATGTCTGCGGGATGAGGCTTCGATCAAGATTTTTGGATTTACTGTTCCAGGGATAGTTCGAGAAACTCTGATGTTAATTTTCATTGATATTGAAATGAAACAAATGTTTTGGTCTTGCTTTCCCTGTAATGTTCCAGAATGCTTAACCTTATAGTATGACTTGTTTCTGCTGTTTCAAAAAGAAAAAAAAATCTCAAAATTTTGGGTTAAGATTTTGGGGTGTTACAGTTAAAGTCGCACAAAACCCTGACACAAAGTGACACTACATATATAGTTAATCACAAACAAACCAGAATAAATAAACCTCATTGTTCAGACATCAATTTCAAGCCAAAATATAGTTTTGTTTCTCACAACATTTAATTACAAACAAAACCATTTATCAGAAATTCCAATTCCAATGCACATTCAGAAACAACTATAATAATCAATCAGACATTCTTACACTCCTCAAGGAACAAAAAAGTAGAATATATTGTTAAGAACAATTCTGATAAGGATAAAGATAAAGACAAGTCATGCGCAGATATGGTTAGCAAAGATAAAGTCCAGTCATACACAAATATCGTTAGCAAAACAGAATCAGATTTGGTGAGATATGAAGATAAAAAAAATCTATCTTATGATAAGAGAATTTAAACCAATTCTAGATTTGAAGCAAATCTAAAAGATTTTTGTGTATTATCTTTGTATAACAGATCTGATCTTTTAAAAAGGAACGACTCTCACATGAAATAAGAGTGAATATGAGTTAAAGAAGTGGAAGTAGGCTTCTAATTGCCGAACCACTATAATTTTTGTGTTCTATTTGTTTTTTTGTTCTCTCTCTTTACATGGTATCAGAGCCTCTTGATTTCTTCTTCTACTTCTTGTCTTCCCCATCATGGCCAACACAAACCTAACAGGAGCATCTTCATCCATAAATCTTGGCATTCAATGGAACACTTTCTCCAACCTGGTTTCCATCAAGTTGGATGGAACTAACTACCTTCTTTGGTGATCGCAGATAGAATCTGTGATGTTTTCACAAGATCTTATTAAATTCGTTGAGGGATCATCCCAAGCACCTGCTGCTAAAAATGTTCAAGATCTGATGTTGTGGAAGAGAGCTGACCAACTTGCGTTAAGTTGGATTAAGGCCACAGTTACCAAATTGGTGCTGAGCAGAATCATTCGCACTATAACAACACGTGAAGCATGGTCAGCCTTGGAGCAGTCGTATGGATATTCATCCAGTATGAGAATCTTATAGATGAAGAATGATCTGCAAAATATCAAAAAGCAGGAAAAGTCTATGATCAACTATTTAACAGAGGTAAAATTCTTGGTTGATTCCTTATGTACTGTTAATGAAGAAGTTTCGGATTGTGACTTAGTTATTGATACATTAAATGGTCTATCATCCCAATATGAAAGTTTTGTGACTGCGGTAACTACCTTCAAAAATCTGTCATCTTTTTTAGGAAATATATGATTTGTTATTAAATCAAGAAAAGATGATTGATTTGCTTAAACCAAAACATGCATCATCAAATGAAACCTCTACTATTGCGTTTATGGCTCAACGTGGTAGAGGTCATTGAAACTTTAGTAGAGGAATCGATAGAGGTAGAAATAATGGCTTCAAAAATTTTTAAGGTTTTTAGAGGAATGGTTCACATCAAAATGCTAGCTCATCACAAGAGAACCCTATTATTTGTCAATTTTATGGAAGAAAGAACCACACAACAAGGCAGTGCTATGATATCCCCAAGGCTTTTGCCCCCTGGACTGCAAACTCAAACCAAGATGATGTGTGGTACCCCGATACGGGTGCCACTCATCACATGACATATGATGGCATGTAGTTGTCAAACATAAGTGAATACAATGGTTCAGAAAATATTACTGTTGAAAATGGAGATGTCATTCAGATTGCAGGGGCATGTAATATTTAGTTAAACTCACTAAATGGATTTGTTTTAAAGGACATTCTTTATGTGCCTTTCATTAAGAAAAATCTCATCTGTGGCAAAGTTTACTCATAATAATAATTGTTTTTTTGAGTTCTATCCTAACAAATTTGTTGTTAAGGATTTACAGAAAGGGACAAAATGGAGCAAGGACTGAATGATGAAGGTCTTTACAAGTGGATGCCGACTACTAGAAATTAAGAAACAGACAAGATCAAATCTTTTTTTGCAAAAAAAATAAGTCGACAACTTTATGGCATTGTCGGCTTGTCCATCTTGGCCATAAAACCTTTCTTTATTTGCAGAAAAATAAGCACAATGAGGGTGATAAGTTAGATAGATTTTATTTCTGTTCAAGTTGTCAAATAAGCAAAATGCATAAACTGCCATTTGCATGTTCTGAATTTACTGCTTCACATCCACTTGAAGTTATTTACGTTGATTTATGGGGACCAACCTCATGTGATTCACGAGAAGGCTACAAATATTACATGTTACTTATTGACGATTTTCACGATTTTCATGGATTTTTCCTCTTGTTGTCAAATCCGATGCTCAAAGGTGTTTTGAAAACTTTAAGGTCATTATGGAAAAACAAATTGGTTTTGATATAAAAATCTTCTACAGTGACTCAGGGGGAGAATTTACTAGCACAAGCTTTAGTAAATTTCTTGATAGTCATGGAATCAAGCGATGGCTGATGTGTCCTCACACACCACAACAAAATGGTATAGTGGAGAAGAAACATCGACATGTTGTAGAAACAAGAATGAGTTTAATCTTCTATGCTGGAATGAAATTGAGATTTTGGGTTGATGCCTTTTGTACTACTGTACATCTTATAAATTGCATGCCAAGTGAAAATCTAAGTAAAAAATTTCCTTATGAATTGCTTTTCAAAAAGACTCCTATATATGATGATCTTCGAGTTTTTTAACGTACTTGCTACCTATATCGAGTTCTTTATGGGCATCACAAGTTTCAACCCAAGTCAAGGCCATGTATTTTTATTGGATATGGATCTTTTCATAAAGGGTATTTGTGCTATGACCATATTTCTCAAAAAGTCTATATTTCAAGGCATGTAATTTTCAATGAAAATGATTTTTCCTACTCCAGAACCCAAGAGCCTCTAACAGCTCAAGATGTGGCCAATTGAATCCAACATGAGGAATCAAAGTCAAATTCAAGTCTATCAAAATCCTCTTATCCAATTGTTAGCCTTCCTTCTCCCAACATTTCAATTCCAAATATTGTGAACCAAAATACCCATTTACCTTTACCTATTGATCCAAATCCTACTCAAAGTGAACTTGATCTACCTCAAAATAATATCCTACCAAGTCTCATTGAAAATATCCATGTTGAAAATTCAGTGCCATCACAAAGAACACATCACATGGTTACTAGATCCATGGATGGTACCTGAATACCCAAAGTTCTACAATCCTTCTTTGCTTCTCGCTATCAAACTTCTCCTCCTATTCTTGACACTATTGTAGACAATGAAGAGAAACCAACTACTTTGGATCAAGCTTAAACCAATCCCAAATGGATCTAAGTCATGCAAGAGGGAAATGGATGCACTCTACAAAAATAACACTTTGACTTTAGTACCACCCACCAGTTCTCACAATATTGTTGAATGTAAATGGGTTTTTCGGATCAAGAAACACATGGATGGGTCGATAGCAAGATACAAAGCTAGACTTGTGGCCAAAGGATATAGCCAATAAGAAGGGGTTGATTTCTTTGAAACTTAGAGTCCTGTTGTCAAAGCCATGACTATTCGAGCAGTTCTTGCCATTGTTTCTAAGGGTTGATCATTACACCAATTGGATGTCAATAATGCATTTCTACATGGATTTTTACAAGAAGTTTTTATGAACCAACCACTGAGTTTTGAAAACAAACATTTTTCTAACCATGTATGTCGCTTAAATAAGGCTTTATATAGTTTAAAGCAAGCACCTAGGGCTTGGTTTGACAGAATAAGTACTTGAGAATCATTGGGTTTCATGAATCCAAGTTAGATATGTCTCTATTTATCAAAATTGTTGCAGAAGAAGTTGTCTATATGCTTGTTTATGTTGATGACATCATTATTACAGGGAGTTCTTCTACTCAAGTCCAAAAACTAGTCCATGATTTTGAAAAAGAGTTTTCTATCAAAGACTTAGGACAACAACATTTCTTTTTGGGCGTTGAAGTAATACCTCACAATAATGGCATTCTTCTTACACAACAAATATATATCTATGATTTATTGGTCCGCACCAACATAAAAAATTGCAAACCTCTTAGGACTCTAGCAGCTACTAATGTGGTCATGTCTAAGTTTCAAGGGAAGAATTTTCTAGATTCTACCAAATATAGAAGTGTTGTCGGGGCTTTACAATATGTAACTTTGACAAGACCTGATATTGCTTACTCTATGAATAAGGTGTGTCAGTTTATACATCAACCAACACAGGTCCATTGGAATCATGTCAAAAGAATACTTCGCTATTTGAAAGGCATACTGGATCATGGTCTAAAGATTGTCAGATCCAACTCCTTGCGCCTTGCTGCATATTCAGATGTTGATTGGGCTGGATGCCCAGATGATAGACGATCCACAAATGGTTATATTACTTTGATGGAGTCAAATGTGATATCATGAAAGTCAAATAAACAACACATGGTGGCAAGGTCATCCACAGAAGCTGAGTACAAGGCTTTGTCAGGAGCAGCCTCAAAACTGATATGGTTAAAAATGCTTATACATGAGTTAGGGATCAAAGATGTGAATATCCCTATTCTATGGAGTGACAATCTAGGAGCCAAATATCTTATTGGAAATCCATTGTTTCATGCTCATACAAAGCACATTGAAATCAATTTCTATTTTGTCAGAGAAAAAGTGGTACAATAGGAACTTGAGATATGATTCATTAATTCAGAACATCAGACGACAGATATATTGACTAAACTTCTTCCTGGGCCCAGGTTTGAGATTCTGAGAGACAAACTCAATCTTGAAGAGATTGGCTCGAGGGAGACTATTAAGAACAATTCTGATAAGGATAAAGATGAAGACAAGTCATGCGCAAATATGGTTAGCAAAGATGAAGGCCAGTCATGGACAAATACCGTTAGCAAAACAAAATCAGATTTGGTGAGATATGAAGATCAAAAAAATCTATCTTGTGATAAGAGAAGTGAAACCAATTCTATATTTAAAGCAAATTCAAAAGATTTTTCTGTATTATCTTTCTATAACAGTTATGATCGTTTGAAAATGAATGACTCTCACATGAAATAAGAGTGAATGAGAGTTAAAGAAGTGGAAGTAGGCTTCTAATTGTTGAACCACTATAATTTTCATGTTCTATTTGTTTTTCTATTCTCTCCCTTTACATATATGAAGTTTTTTTCTCTTTATGCACAGACCGGGCATTTTTAGGAGGGTTGAATTTTCCATTCCAATAGGACAACACCAAGGCTTTGGAGATGTAGCTGATTCACCGACATAGGGTTCTTCTAGTGGATACCCCATGGGCTGCCCCTGAGGAGAAAGGAGTAGTGAGTGTTACATTCTTTCATGGAATTTGTAGTACCAATGGGGAGGTCTCGTTGCAGTTCTGACAAGATCATGGTAATAGATGATTGATCCAATTTTTTCAACGATCGATGCTCCATCCTCAGTTCCTTCTTATTTACCTCTAATGTTGTAATGCTATTTCCAACAAGCTATCAAGACACAATTTACAAGCTACCTCACACACCTAGCATGCTATATCACATATGATGGCTGCTAGAAGATAGGGTTCAGGGTGGGCATGTGCCCACCCTAGACCAAAAAACCCAACTGAGGGGCCCGGGCTGGGGTGTGCAGTGTCCACCTTGGGAGCTGACCCATGCGTAAAATTTTCCTGACTTTGACTTCCTCTTCTTCATGAAAAATCTCTCTCTCACATACACACATGTATCACTTCTCAGTTGACGACCTAGTTGCCTAAAACTAGGCAAAAAACAAGCTATTGTGATAAATCATGAAACGTTTCAGAAAAAACTACATTAATTTCCATTTTTTGTTTTCTTTTCTTGCCAAGTCTGAGTATTCCAAAATCTAAATGACATTGACTGAAGAAATTCTCAATTTTTTACGAGATCCAATTGGGAAACAAAACAATATCATAATTTCTCATTCTTTTTAATCTTTTCTCACTCATTTAAATAGAAAGCAGATTTGTTATATTTCCTTTTGTTTTCCATTTTTTTCTCCAGTTCCTTCCTTTCCTTTTTTCCCTCAAGCAATTTTTATGGCATAAGTTTCTTGCTAACAATAAAAAATTACAATGGTGGATTGCTGGCTAAAAGTGTTATAGGAACGAGGCAACGAGCACTAGAGGGGGAGTGAATAGTGCTTTTAAATAACATTTTTGAAATTTTGAAGGATTTTGAGATTCGCAAAGCAATCACACAAAGAACACAAGAATTTATCCTGGTTCGGTCTTCCAGACCTACATCTAGTCCCCAAGCAAAACCCGCTTGAGATTTCCACTATCAACCTTGTGTAAACACAATAACATACATACCAAATTCGGTCCCAATTTCAGTAACAAACCTACTGAAAGCAAACAACTCCTTTAAACCAAGAAGTTATTTCCTTTTATAGAAAAAATATAAGTAAGCAACTTGCAATCAACCTACGAGTCCTTTCTATGAATGCAAATAAAATGCAATTGACTTTTGAGATTGTTGAAATACTCAACTCACGAATTCACTGTCTCTCAAAAGAATTTGAGTGAAAAACTGGAGTGAAAATATCAAATGAGTGAGAAAATGAATACTTGAATGAATAGGAGTGAAAATCAAAGAATAATTCAATGTAATTCGATTGGATTTGATTCAATTCGATATTTTTGAGTGTGGAATGCACTCATATTTATAGTTAAAAGATTTCATACGTTGAGGGTATGAAAGGGTGTCAAAATAGTCTATTTTGAACGATCAAATCATTTGAAAAATGAAAAGACACGTCTTTTAAAAGTTACAGAAAAATGACAAAATTAGTTGACTGAAACAATAGTTAGTCGACTGAAATCAAATATTAGAAGACTGACAATTATCGTCGGTCGACTAATGTGTTTATTATAGCCGTTTGAAAATCTGAAGTTTTGAAACTTAGTCGACTAAAGAAAAAGTTAGTCGATTGATAATATCATCAGTAGACTGAAAAATCTTTCAGTTGACCGTTGCTAAATTTTTATGAAAACAAACATTCTGTCCGGTCGACTGATAAAACCTTCAGTCGACTGCTGCTAAAGTTTCCAGAAAACAGACATTTTGTTCGGTCGACTGATAAAACCTTCAGTCGACTAATTCAGAAATTTGACGTTTTTGCTTTGGAAAATTGACGCGAAAAAGTTGGTCGACTGATGAGTCTGTTGGTCGACTAATAAACATGAAAAATTAAGTAAAGAGTTTTCTAAAATGATTTTCATGAAGGGTTCTTTTAGAAAAGTTTTTCTAAAGACTTTTTAGGTGAAATGCAATCAAAATATGTACTCTAAGTAAGGCTCTTACAAGAATTTAAGACATTTAATGAATTTTACATTTGCACACTAGTCTTCAAAGATTCTTCATCGAATTCTTCAATTCTTGTCATCTTTCTTCATTGCCTTAGCTGAAATGCAGTTGATTCACTTGTTCATCATCAAAACCTTGTACTTGAAGTATCGTGTACGGCGTCATTGTCGTAACACTGGCTAGTCAAGGCCCTATGGATCAGACTTGGGGGGGATTATCATCTTTCGTCTGCAAGTTCTTGAATTAGCTTACTTTTTTTTGTTTCGTTCTTGTGATACTCTTTTTTCTAAGTGTAGATAGATTCCTTATTTGGGCTTTGTCCCACTTGAAAGTGTGGTCTATCCATCTATGGCTTTTACCTTCCATTGACACATTTCCATCAATCACCATGTCTCTAGCCATTCAGATGGACCACCCACTTTGATGCTCATCCTGTCCCTTTATCACTTCTATCATTTTCTGTGCAAGATTGAAAGCATATATGAATTCATACTCATGGATGACACCATCCATGTAATAAGATTTTTTTTCCCTTTTTCTAAGTTTATGAACTCATACTTGAGATAGAGAACACTAGATCTTGTGAAGCTGGAAAAAAATTTGTAGTCACTTAAAACTCTTGTAGGTTTGTCTTTTAATGAAAATTAATAATTTCCATAAATGAACGAGTAATAGGGTTTTGATTTTAGTTTTTTTTAGATTATCATAATGTATGATGTTTGTTAAGATTTAGGGTTTTGCTTTATTTATTTTTTTCAAATAGCATAAATGTTTAAGTAAGGTTTTTTGGGTTTTATGTTTTTTTTTCAATTAGCAATAGACATGACTCCATGAATAATGAATGCTTGATTTTTGTTAGAATATTAAAGATTTTTTAAATTAATATAAATCTATGAATTTTTAAGATTTAGATATTGATTTGAATTTTTTTAAATGACATGAATATTTAATTAAGCTTTCTAGGTATTTTTTGTGCTTTTTTTTTCAATCAACATTAAACATGATTCCTTGAATGCACAGTTGATTTTGGTAAGAATTTAAGGGTTTTATTCTTTTCAATTAATATATATATATATATGATATTTGTTAAGATTTATGGTTTTGATTTGTGTTTTTTAATGGCATAAATGTTTACTTGTGGTTTTATGTTTGTCTGTATTTTTTTAATTATCATTAGACATGAGTCCATGAATAATGAATGTCTTGTTTTAGTTAAAATATTAAGGGCTTTGTTTATTTTTATACCAATTAGTATAGTGTCTTTTCCGAGTGTGTCTGTGCTCACCTTAGTTTTGATTTTGTAGGAATCTATAACTGCGGAAGTACGAATTTGACAGTTTGAAGCATGCGTTGTTACACTCGAAATCACCAAGGACAGTCTGAACTGCTTAACCTCTTACACTGCGCTAATTCTGTATGAACCCAGAGAACTTAATTTATGTTTTCTGTGTGAATTCACTTATATACTGCATACTGTATTTTTTAGATATTTATAATCCTGTAAGAGGTTCAAGTTTGGGACACACCTCTGGCAAAAATTCTTTCAACCCAAGAGACACATCTCTTATAATTTATACATATAATTGTATCTTAGAGTAGATTATTATTGGTTAACTTTAGTTTAATTAGTTTTATTCTTTAACTGTTATATACAGAATAGTTGCAGCCATTGGGAAAGAGTGACTATTGGAATTGCCTTCCAACATTCCTCTTATGGCCACACGACCTTACATCTCCTACTTGGCCATAAGAGAGTGTGTTTTCATATTTGTTCTCAACTGAAACCTTGCATACACACTTTCTGAGTGATATTTTATTCACATTGTCTATGTGATCTTATGCACTCACTACTTAAACATATCGGAGTCTCATATGACTCATATGTCTAGTGAAAACATCCTGAGTGACTGTTTTGGTTAGTGGATCCACTATCATGTCACCTGAAGGAATATAATCCATTGCTATTTTATTTTTATAAGCATATCATGAATATATTGATATTTAACTTCTATATGCTTACTTTTAGAGCTATCTGTTCTTGTTTGAATTAATCTTATAACAACTTTATTATCACAATGAATTGGATTTCTTGAAATATCCAATTTTAAATAATTTAGGAAGTGATTTATTCGCACACCAAAGATGACTGTCATGTTACAAGCAATATACTCAGCTTCCTGAGTATGTTGTGCTACACACCCTTGCTTCTTGCATGATCATGCAATTGCCCTACCTTTTAACACAAATATATAACCAAATGTAGACTTTGTTTCATCTCTATCTCCAATAAAGTTATCATCAGAATAACCCACAAGCTCTAATCTAACTGACTAATAACTTAGTTTGAATTCCTTAGTTTCTTTTAGATATCGAAAAATCTTTTTCACTGCTTCTCAATGAAGGAGCCTAGGATTATTTTGATATTTACTCACTAGACTTACAATAAAGCTTAAATCAGGTCTAGTGCAAAACATTGCATACATCAAGCTTCTAATTGCCTAAGCATAGAAAACATTTAACTTTTCTTGTACATCTTTTGGACAATCATTCTTACTTAGCTTTAGGTTTTTTATTACAAGAATATCCTTTGCCTTAGTACTTTCTATTCTAAATCTCTTTAGAATATGGTTAAAACATTTTTCTTGACTTAGATATATCAACCTCAATTTTCTATTTTTTTTGTATTTTGATTCTAAGGATATATGAGGCTTCATCCATATCTTTCATTTCAAATCAGGAACTTAACCATGACTTGGTTTCATTTATCATGTTTATGTCATTTTTTGTAATTAATATATTGTCAACATAGATAGATAACATGAAGAGCGTATACAAAGTGATATAAACTATTTGCACAAATACTATTATTTTGGTGACTGCTTAAGTCCATACAAGAATTTATTCAATTTGTATACTTTATTCTCACAAAAAAAAAACTACTGGTGACCCATCAATCGCCCTGCCTTACTTGACCCACCTTCAAAAGATTTGTCATTTAAATGAAGGGCTGGATCAAGATAATGTGCATAGCTAAGATACAATACTAATCTAAACCCAACTTCAAAACTATATAAAAGTCTGATCATACAAGTTTGAATCCGATCCAAATATAAACACTTCTTGAAATCTTATTGTGTAGGATTTGGATCTGATGTCAAACCAAAATCAGATGCATTTTCAACAGTAAACATGTCACGGAAGGGAAAAATGAAAATATACATATATAAAATAAAGGGAAGAGATACTCTCGAGCATCTGCACCTCTCGTTGCTCCCCCGACTTCCTTCTCTTCTTCTTATTGATTCCTGCTGATGCTATCGGGAGCCTCTGGTAAGAGTTCTTCCCTGTTACTGCCAAGGAGGAGGAGGAGGACTTGTGCGGACGCCCCCTCTCCACCCGCGCGGCCCAGCTCCTGACCTCCCCTCCACCGATGCTCCCTTCCGGTCGTCATAGGATGCGTCTTGCATCTTGTTCTCCTTCGAATCACGAGTTCACTTGGAATTAAGGTTTCGGATTGCCGGAGCCCGCCCGCAGAATATTTTCTCTGTCGGGCCGGGCGCGTGCAGCTGGGAGTTTTGCTCTGTGGGGGTTAGGGCTAAGTTCTAGGGTTAGAATTTAAAAGCTTGGGATTTTCGGTCTCCGTTTGTGGAGATGGAGATGGAGAGTTCTCGAAGACCGGTGGACAAAAGGAGGGAGCTCGGCTTGAAGAAACCTAGATTGTCGGATGAGGCCGAGAGGGGCCGAGCTGCCGGAGGAGGAGGCGGCGCATTCCTCGCTAGGTTCAGGGCGAACGACAGGGAGAGAGATGGCGACAGAGGAAGGGTCATCGTTGATGAGAATGAGAGGGATGATTCGGGCAGGGGGGCTTACCATCAGCAGCAGGAGCTCTTGAGTCAGTACAAGACTGCGCTCGGGGAGCTTACTTTTAACTCGAAACCCATCATCACGAACCTCACGATCATTGCTGGGGAGAATACCCATGCGGCAAAGGGAATCGCTGCAATTGTATGTGCGAACATCCTAGAGGTGATTTTTGCTATCGTTGAAAACATAAATTTGCCATTTTTTTTGTATTTTTGGTGGATGTTTAGTTCTATAATTCTATTATACTCTTGAAGGTGTTACGTTCAAAATCATGAAATTAATCGAGTCTCCTTGTTATTCTTTCTTTTTTGTGTTTCTTTGGTGATGAATTAGTGTCATATACCAGTTCCTTGCTTTTCTTTGTTGTGCACTTATACGTATAGTAGTTGGAATGGTTGATGCCATGGGATTTATTCATAATGGAATGTGTTAAATAAGAATTGTGCATTGCCAATGTATCCGGTTCATTAGTTTGTGCCCTGGTGCATGTGACGCGAATCAACCCTGTCTATGCCATCATAAAATGCACACACATACAGAACGTGTTCATAAACACCAGAATCTTGGATATCTGTACCCAAGAGGCATTCTCTCTGACTTCATGTTTGATGAATTTTGAACCGTACCATTCTTATAGATAAGAGTTATAATTTCCATGTGGGTTCCAAAATTTTTGGTACAATGTACCTATGAAATATCAAACCTCACATTCTTGATGTAGGGGAAATTTTATTTCTACTGCTGCTAACTATATCGATCAGTGAAGCTTCATTTCAGAAATGGGATGGGCGGAATGTATTCCTTGTTGATATTTCTCGTCATTTGAGTTTGGAACCCTGGGGGGATGAGTCCGGTTTGACATATCTTAGTGCAGACTCTGTTACAGTGAACATCACATTCAAATTGTGCTTTCAGAATCCAGGAAGAATAATTGATCAGTTTGACCAATTCTTTTTGTGAGTTTTATTGAAGAAATTCTTCAGAGAAACATTTGACCTTTGAGAGAGCACACAATTCAACAAATGACGCTTAACATTATTGGAATCAAGCAATTATATTGCTTTTCGCACTTTCTGATAATGCTATTGTTGTTGCCTTTCTTTGGTGCTTGATCTTCTTCAACTTGTGGTACTGGAATTTGATATCTTTGTTCCTTGACAGCTTCTAAATCAGTGGTTCATTCCTTTTTCTTTTCTTGCTTCCTATGAGTCAGCAGCATGGTAGATCATCTCTTTCTCTCTCTTTTGGGGAAATTCTTATTTAAAAGCTTTAGAAAATCACTTACCCCTTGTTTCAGATCTGCCTTAACCAAATGCAAATCTCTGAAAGAGAAAAGGGTTTTTCACTTCTTGATCCAGCTTCCATGTAAAGAATTTGTGGTCATATTCCAGCAAAAACAAGAATAGACCCAATTTTAGGTATAAATCCCTGGGAGTAGGAACTGATCTTGGTTCTGAGTGTTTAGGCGAAGAAGAGTTTAACACTTACCACACATATAGTGAGAACCCTGGCCAAAATGGCCTGAAAAAGGGGAAAAAAGTGACAGAGAAAATGCAGCCAGATTTTGGTCCAAAGACTTAAGAAAAAGGTCAAATTATATGAAATGGCCAGTATCATGTGATAAATTACAAACAAGGTGCGTCATACATATGACATAATACCGAAACTTTCCAAAGCAAAAAAGTGCATCATGTTGTACTGTTATAAGATCGGTATATTGTATCATAAAATGCAACTGCATTTCACAGCATTTGTCTAAAACCGTTCTTTCATCTACCAAACAAGTCTATGAGAATGACCTTTGCCTTCTGCAAAATAGTCCTTTGGTCTGTCATGTTTGGAACAACTTAAACAAGATAACCTATTGTATAGTATGGTGGTCAAGACAATCAAGCTTATGTTTGATGCCCTAGCTTTCATTATTTGTCCTTAGCGAATTTTCTTTTTTGTCCTTTTTGACCAAAATGATATGGTATAGATTTCATTTTGGAGATGGAAATGCAAACTGAGGAAGAAATGGCACAAAATATGGAGATGGCGGTTGCCATCGGCAGGGTGGTGCACATGGATGGAGAGAAACACAATCATGTTTTAGAATCAAGTGTGCTCACTAGCTGTTGTTCTGATTCTCATTATGATCAACGCTAACTTTGTGCTATAGTAGAAAGAACTAGTAACAAACTTTGATGGAGTATCTTCAACATAAAAGGGTCTACATGATGGTTTATTTATTATTTGCAGTATAGCACTGTTTCCTTTATTTTTTTCATTTGATGCATAAGCAGGTAGATCTCATTTTCCACCTATTGCTTTTGCCATAGTGAGGAACATCAACACAAATATATAAAGATTTCTAGTAGTCCTCCATGTGTTTGTTATTTCAAGATAAAGATTGATGATTTTTTTCCTGTGGAGTTTGTTCATTACACCATGGCTGATATTTCTAGTGAAGTTTGCAGATTCCCAGTGAGCAAAAGTTGCCTTCTCTGTATCTTCTAGACAGTATTGTAAAGAATATTGGGGGGGATTATGTCAAGTACTTTGCTGCGAGGCTTCCTGAGGTGAGATTTTTCTCGAGACTTGTTTTCGTGTTGGGTTGTTAACTGATGTAACAAAACTATTGCTTCAAATTGTGCAGTTATCTTATAATATTAATATTCATTCCATATGGATCGTCCTTTAATTTTATTATTGAAGTTATCATTCTAGAAAATTTTCTCCCTGTTGTTTGAAGTTAAATATCTTTGAAAGTTATTATCGAAAAAAAAAATCTTTGAAAGCCTAACTCCAACTTTTATATCTATTCGTAAATCATTTTTTTCTTTTCCTTGATTATTTTTTTTAGTTAACATTCAATTTCCACAGTCAGAGTAATTGCTGCTCATCTAGGTATTTTGCAAGGCCTACAAACAAGTTGATCCATCCATCCATACCAGTATGCAGCATCTCTTCAGGACCTGGAAGGGTGTATTCCCACTGCCGTCACTTCGTGTCATTGAGCAAGAACTTGATTTCCCCCCTTCTGTGAATGGTTCATCTTCCGGAGTGCCTGCATCTAGATCTGATTCTCAATCTCAGCGCCCAGCACATAGCATTCATGTAAATCCCAAATACTTGGAGGCAAGGCAGCGTCTTAAGCAATCAAGCAGGGTAATTACTACCTCTAGCTATGGAAAAGTACAAATAATCAATCTGTATATTTTAATTATTACTGTAAATCCTGTAATTTGTTTCCATATGTTTCAAAATGCAAACTTAATTACGTCAGAATATGTTTTTTTAATTAGAACGGAATTCCTATCTTTCCAATTTTTATATGCTTCCTTTTTTTTATTTTTGAGAAAACCACATTTGGCATTAAATAATAATTACAAGTGGCTTGTCGGTTTATTTTATATCTAAAGTGGATGTGCTTTCGTGCACCTAATTCTGGTAAGTGTTCTGGGTTTATCTTCTGCATTATGCCTCTGCAACATTTGGATGCAGTTTTCTATTTATTTGATTATGATTTTAGTTTTACACATATGCATAGGCTATGGAGACAACATGAATGTTGGTGATTATTATTTTCCAGTATCCAGTCAGCCCAATGGACAAATTGGAATATAGGACTTAACAATATCAAACATGAGAAGGGTGTATCATCAAACACCCTTCTCATTTAATCCAAATCAGATGCACGCGTGCGATCAACGGCACCCGCAAAAATGATGTTTTTTGGGTCTTTAGTGGCAGTTGTGTGTGCTGCTAAAGACCCCCAAGGCTTTAGCAGCGGTTGCTGACCACCGCTAAAGCCTGTTTTTGCGCAAAATTGGATTTACATTGCATGTCTGACACTGTTTGAGGGTAATGTTGTTCGAAGTTACTCTGTTCTCTATCAAACATGTATTATGTTTATATTTTTTACAATTACATAAATGGTCCAAGAACTTTCTAAGATCTCTTTTAAGCCGAGTGTCATGCCTATGGCAGCATATAGAGGACTAAATGCGAGTGAACACAATGTTTGTAATATCTCTTTCTACTGTGCTAGTAGTAATAGAGTCAGATTATATTTTGCCAATGCTAGGAAGACCGCTATTTTTTGTTTTTTCTGAATGTCTACTTTTGACTATGTTACAGGAATTTTGCTAGGAAATAC
Organism: Nuphar pumila; assembly: GCF_984573655.1. Classification (NCBI taxonomy): domain Eukaryota; kingdom Viridiplantae; phylum Streptophyta; class Magnoliopsida; order Nymphaeales; family Nymphaeaceae; genus Nuphar; species Nuphar pumila. The sequence continues at coordinate 126,928,047 of NC_143250.1, forward strand.
CTGTTTGTATCATCATGCTAATTCATTTTATCCACTAGGGCTTTGGGTTCCAAACATAGTCACAGATACCAGTTTTGTCCAGGCAACTTCTCACCATAATATGGTTTAGTTGATAAATCTCAGGCAAAACTTGGCACTTAAAAATTTTAAAAATATAAAGCAGAAATAAGTAAGAAAATGACATGTTTAGATAATAAAACACACATAATAAAAATAAAAGTGAAAAAATAAAAAGAAGAAAAACATATTTAAGATATAAAAAAGAAGTAAAAAAGGTAAAAGTAACTAATAATATCATGATATTATCGCGATAGTATTACAATATATATAAATTTATGATATTTTCAAAATCATTGTGAGGTTTTGCCTTAATATTGTTTTATGAATTTACACTGATATTATCGCGATGTTTTCAATATCACCTATATCTGTGACTATGGTTCAAAAAATCCTTATGTATGGATATGAATGCTTCTCATGGACTTGAAAGATATCCATATTCAGGAGTCGAAATGGATATCCTTTGGCACCATCCAAGTCTTCTTTTATTTTATGTAATGTGAAAGTCAAATGTTCACAGAACAATTATAGCTGAGCTACGTTTGGTGTACATGGCTATCCTTACACTGCCTGAAGTTTTATCTATTGTCATTTTGGAGTAAATATCAATGCAGCGATGAATGACTTCCGGTACTTTTTCTTTTCCTTTGTCGTCTTTCTGAGCTGTCAATCTACTACATATTGGATCTTTTACCATGATGTGGTTGTATTATTATAAAGTTTTGCCTACTGGAACTTTGTATTTTATGCCATATTGATATGCCTGCAGCCTTGAAAATTCCCTCAAATTGACTTGTTTTCCTTTTCTAGTTTTTGATATTTATTTTAGTTTTATGTTATATAGCTTGCTTTATTTTCTTCATCTATGCGTTGCAGTCTAAGGGAATTGAAACTGAAAGCAGTGGAAACACACTGATGGAGGAAGCAGAGAAGCCTGAGCGAACCTCTATTTCTGGGAGTCCAAAACCATGGGCAGAAGTCCCTGCTAAGATGGCTGTATGTGATCTTGTTATCTGCTTGTTTTTCTTTTATACTATGCTGAAGTATCTGAATGAAGACCTTGCAGTGCATTCCAATGTCTTATGCTGCATGAAATTTCCACACTTCCACTTGAACATGTAGCTCAACAAAAGCACTTGTTTACAGTGAATTCATCTGAACAGAAAATATGATTTACATATTATGGGATATATTTTCGTAAAAATCTTTGTATGTATGAAAACCTCTACTTTTGATCTCTCTTTCTATGTATGAAAACCTTTCCATGTGGTAACATTTATGTTTTATGTGCAAATATATGATAACTTGATAAATACATTGTTGGGGAAATTTTTGTGGAATACCCTTGTTATAAAACCTTAGTTAATGGTGAAACTGATGTAAATTGTGGCTTTCATAAGGCAATATTACTATGACGAACTTTATGAAATCACTACAAAATGGTGATGTAAATGTAGCCAAACATTTAATGCCTCATGAGTATGAAGTTCAGTTGTTTTTCCGAAGGAAATATTTTGTACTGTAATGATGTTACGTATTCACTAACCTGTAAAAACCTTTTATTTATGGATTATAATTCCTCTTAACCGGGGAATGTAGACATTTCCTTGAAATCATGTGTACTGCAAGCAAACTATCTGTTAGTTACATGATTGAGAACACAGTGCTATTAATTACATTCTGTTGTTTCATAAATGGCTTAAATGTGTCCTTCCTAAATTTTTAATGCAGAAAAATACTGCCTGAAGTCCACACTCTACAAGTTTACTTATCTTTCACAAGTGGTTTCTGATTTTGGACACATTTTATCTGCTTGTGGGACTCATCCATTAGTAATTCTCTTTCTACAGACTGCTTATGCTGATCTTTGAACATCTGCGTGAAGTGTGAACAAATGCATTGTGCCTTAACTTCTTGTATGCTAGTAATAATTTCATCCTAAAAATGCTGTTTTATTGTGAAGAGCTTACATTGTTCTTTGCGTGTTCTTATCAATGAACAACTTTCTTGTAGCTTACCTTGCAACTGTAATTGTGATTCAGCTCCTGTGCTAGCCTCAAGTTTCTTCTTTTCTTCCTTTCATTTGTATATTTGCTCTCGTTTAGATCTTCTTTGTTTGATAAAAGTGCTGACTAACTGATTATTCTCTTGATGTCATTTTGCAGAATATGCAACGACCTCAGAGGGGAGAGCGTTTCAATGAGCCTCTATATGGTAAAAAACCTGGATCAGGATATGTAGACCATGAGAGTGGCTCTGACCCTGCAAGCCGTCAAGACATGGGAATCAGAAGACTTGGTGAGAGGGTAACTGAGGGGAATGAAGGAGCAGATCAGGCTTGGTATGGAGGAGTCGAGAACAATGAAGCAAGCACAGCATTTGGTAACAGGAATGGTCATGACATGGCACAGGTGCCTTCAGGTGGATTAAATGATTCATATGGAAACTATAGAGCTTCTAGAACTGCAAGAACTGTGCCTCAGCTGAATCCAGCCCCAAATGTTGCTAGTTTAGGCACAAAAGGAATTTCGAGGAACTGGAAGTACTCTGAGGAAGAAGAATTCATGTGGGACGACATGAATTCTAGAACAACAGATCCTGGAGGGGCAGATGGATCAAAGACCGTTGGTTGGAATCGTGATCCCTCCAAAAAGTCTCCAAGTACACAGAAGCGCAAATGGATTTCCACAGAGTCTGGACAACTGGATTCTGACTGGAGTCAAGCTGATACTTTATCTCAATCAGACAAGCCTGTGGAAGCTGATGTTAAATTTCCTGTGCGAAGAGTATTGTCTCAAACTTGTCTTTTGCTTATTTTGTTGATATTTATGGTTCAAAGTTCAAACATTGCTTTTGATCTTTTGTTTCCTCAGTTCTGCAGACAAGGAACAAACTTCCCTTTTTTTAAGCCAAAAAATATTTGTTATATGCCATGGTATCTAGATGGTCTTACTAAGCTGCCTTGTCACTGACCGATACATGTGTGTACCCTCCTTGAATGCTTCTGGATACTCCAAGTTTTAATTCATGAAGTGGCCACTTAATGGACTTTAATTCGTAAAGGTTTCTAGCATTTATAGACTTTGACACCTCTTTGTACTCTATGCTTTGGGTTTCCTCTCTTTTTTTCTTTGGTTTGAATTAAATTGTAGTTTTTATGTTAATGTTATTTTATTTTATTTTTATGATGAGGACCACTTAATGGACCTGCTCCCCAGAAAGGCAAACCCTGGGTGGGGCCCATGACCACCTTGCCTTACGTGTGCACCAGCAGGGTTTGATCCAGCTCCTTCATCTCAACGCCTTCACGACCACCCCACTGTCCACCGGGGGATCCACCCCCCAGCAAGGCAAACCCCAGGTGGGGCCCATGACCACCTTGCCTTACGTGCCCACCTTCGGAAGCTACGGACACACCTGTGTGCCAGCGGGGTTTGATCCAGCGCCTTGACAACCACCCTGCTGGCCATATGGGCGACCCCTGCAGTGGTAGTTTTTATGTTAATGTTATTATTTTGTATGTAATTACACATCTTTTTAATGTAATTTTGAAATCACATTTTAATGTTTTTCTATAAATTTTCTAGAAAAAGGAGTAATACTTTGTATTTTTTATCTCTCATTCATTGTATTACTAGCTTAATGTCATGATTACTTTTTGTAATTCAAAGGTCAAACATGTGTGTGTGTGTGTGTGTGTGTGTGTGTGTATGCAGAGCGTCTTTAACTTCCACAATATTACATGGACATTAACATGTCGAACACTTTTTTTCACCCATACATTCATTAATGCATGAAACTTCCAAGAGAGAGAGAGAGAGAGAGAGAGAGAGAGAGAGAGAGAGAGAGAGAGAGAGAGAGAGAGTACCCAACACTGCATAACTATGTCTGATGCTGGTATCTGTATTTGTGTCAAGCAGTTATATGTTATAGTTCATGGTCTGATTTTGATTATCGTATACAGGACCTTCATGATCACCTTCAACAATCTCATGGCCAGAAGGATGCTGGCTATAGGGATAGGAGAGAAACTTCAGTGGATTCATCATCTGTTGGGCAAGGGGTAGAAGCTGCATTTGTTCATCAAACAGGATGGGTTCCACAGGACCAACTGAACCAGCCTCACTCAACGTCCAGATTGCTCTCCAGGCTACACTCCATTGATTCTTTAAACCATCCAACTACTGCTGCTACTAATACATGTCAACAAGAAGGGTATATCATTGCGTTGGATGGTAATTTAAGTTCAAATGTGGATCTGCCATCCATAGGCAGAACAAGAATTGGATCACAAGTTGCTCCTTCAAGCTTTGGATCTACCCAGCATGCTCTCCCATTCAGTGTAATGCCTGGGCATCAGCAGCTGCAACCACAGAGACCTCCATCACCGTCAAGTCATGCATCTGTGCACCAGCGCACACACTCACCATCTTCGGCACCTCATCAGCTACACAGTCAACTTCAGCAGCCATATGGTTTATCTGAGCATGACCATCTAGAAGCCATGTCCTCTCCTCCAGGTCAAAAAGCCTCACATGTGGGGCAGTCAAATGCATCACCACAATTCCAAGGAAATAAAGAGCTTCCTTTTATGCCTCAAAGTCATGATCAAGCTAACACCTTGTTGCATTCACGAGTGCCCCAGCAATTGCAGCCTCAACAATTTCATAGTGCATCATCTTCTCTTGCACAACAAAGGATGCACATTCCTTTTGTGGAACCAGAACCATCTCAACCACCTGGACAGTCACAACCGCCGCAGATGCAACCTCGAGGTTTTGGACTCCACCAAGCTATAGGATACTCAAATTCAGGTCTCCCTAAAAATTCTTCAAGGGTTCTCCCAAGTCAAACAAACACAAATAGTTTATTGGATGCAATCATGAAGAGTGCCTTGCTACCTCCACACTCCGCCTCATCAACTGATGTGCCTAAAAACACCAGCAGTTTCTCAAACATGAGTTATCCTGAATCTGGCCATTCACAATCAAATTTAAGTGTGCAGCCCCCTTTGCCCAGTGGACCCCCACCCATGCAACTCTCAGCATCCTCACATCCTTTGTCTACATCTACATCTGTGTTAGGTCCAAGCCTGCAGGATGCCTTATCGGCTGTATCCCTGCCACTGCCCAGAACTTCTCAGCCTCCACTACCACCTGGTCCTCCACCTGCATCATCAATGGTAGGTACCGCATCACAGAGTTCAAGCTCTGGAAATGTCACAACAAATCCACTTTCAAGTTTGTTGAGTTCTTTAGTCGCTAAAGGTTTGATATCTACATCAGCACCGGAATCATCAAAGCCTAACCCAGTCCAGATGCCAATTCAGATTCACCAGAGTGAAGGCCTTCTTACCAGTAGCTCTATGCCAGACTCTTCAAATTTGGTTTCAACAACCTCCCCTCTTACCCCTCCAGATGGTGAGCTGTCTGTTTCTGAGTCTAGTTCGAGGCCTTCTGGTCGCTCAAATGCGACAATTGAAATCGATGCTCGGATAGGCATTGAGTTTAAGCCAGGGGTAATCCGAGAGTTTCACCATTCAGTCATCAATGGTCTGTTTCATGACCTTCCACATCAATGCAGCATATGTGGTCTTCGACTCGAATGTGAAAGCAATCTCATCAGGCACCTGGACTGGCATGCTTCAAGAAAGCTTGAACTTAACAGTTTCAAGAGAATATCAAGGAAGTGGTATGTTAGCTGGAGAGACTGGGTTGAAGGGAGGCCTGGTTCATCCTCTGGCCCAATCCATAGCCCAGCAAGTGAGATGACTTTGCCTGCTGACAGATCTGAACCAATGGTCCCTGCCGATGAAAGCCAGATTATATGTGCATTATGTGGTGAGCCATTTGAAGATTTTTACTGTCATAAGAGGGATGAGTGGATGTTTAAAGGGGCAGCGTATACGACTCTTCCTACTGATGGTTCTGGGAGCATGGATAGTGACTTTTCAGCAAAACTAATAGTGCATGTTAACTGTCTGACAGAAAGCACCAGTGGTTGCTTGGAGGAGCCTCAATCTATTCACATGGTAATCTTCTTTGCCTTGTTAGCCAATGTTCATTTAATAGTTTTGTAACTCGTTGAGTTTGTTTAATATGAAACAAATTTTGGGTCGGTAAAATGCTTGATGTGGGATTTTCATTGTAGCTTTTCCTCCACATGATTATATCTTCTTTTGAAACCTCTTTTTTCATTTAATATTTTGTTCCTGTAATTTGTCTTTGGTGGTAGTGCATGACCGTATTGAAGCCTGTCTTAGGCACCAACCAATCAGGGGATAAGTCTGCATTATGGATTGTCAGTCATTAACTGGAGCTCTTATAAATTCATAAATAACAATTGAACACTTGCTGAGCCTTTTATTTTGAACTTTATTTGTCTACATTAATTTTGTGGGCCCATTTCTCACAATAGAAATCCTCTTCTGTTTGAATCTGCATTGCCGTATGAATAGAATCCATAGATAAACCCAAGTGCTTGTCTTTTAGTGGGTGTCAAATCCTTGGTACGCTGCTGTTAAACCTCCAAGAAGACTTGGTTGGCTGGCCAGTACTGAATTCCATGAAACCAGTTGAGGTCGTTTGCATCGTTGACCAACATGACCTTTATCAGAGTTGGGCAGTCCGAATTTGAGGTACAGAATATCAATCAGCCCGATTGGTTTGCACAACTCACTTTTAGGCAGAACCAAGTCCATGTTGGATTCCTCCGTCTTATCTCTATCTTTGCCTGGGTTTGCGATTTTACTCATGTCTTCAACCATAAAATATTTCTCTTTATTTATGTCTTTGGTTGTTGCTGCATGCAGGACCAGACAAGTGGTTGATACATGTACACAGGAAAAAATCCAGGTTGTTCTTTCTATTGCAGGTGCAAGCGTGGCAACAAGCGGGTCCTTTTGGTGTAATTTTTGCATGTTACATGCACATGGTATCCTGGTTACATAGTTGCCTTGTGCCTGGAAAATGGAAACGAGTATCCCACTCATCTGTTATTCTTTATATCTGGTAAAAGAAATAGAATCATCAATAGGTTTCTGTGTCTCCTGTTTCTGTCTGTTGTGCGTGTGTTTTCTCATGTTTTGATTTAGTATGCATCAGCGCTATGATGGCGTATCTGGCTGTATGGATGATAGTTTTTTTCATCCTACATGGTAAAATAAAAATCATTTGCACTCACACGCCAAATGCATTCAACTATCCCTGTTAATAAAGAAACAACCTTGCATTATTTGTTTATAAGGATTGGCAGCCATGCTGTTCGGAGTTTCATGTTACACATTATGCATGCTAGTTTTAGTGAATTGATTTCTCTATACAATAACTAATTGAAAGAGTTTCAGTATTAAACTGTGTGGTGTCTGTTCTCTGTGGCTTAATAGAAACAACCTTGCTTTATTTGTTTACAAGGATGACAGCTATGCTGTTTGGAGTTACATGTTACACATGCTGGTTTAAGTGAATTGAGTTCTTTATACAAAAACTAATTGAAAGAGTTTCAGTATTAAATTTTGTGTGGTGTCTGTTATCTGTGGCTGGATTCTGTTAATCCTGTGCCTCTTTTCTGGTCATTGTTTTGGAGTTTACTGCCTTTGTACACGAAGCATGAGCCAGACTTCCAACTTTAGATTTTTACAGTTTCAAATATCATAGTTGAACCAGCTGGTGCAATACTTTGAGACTATCATGCACCCATGCATGCAAAAAGATGGTGGTGGGTGAATTTGTTACACCGAATTGGCAAGAACATCTTGTTGACCTGATCAAACACCACTCGATTCATCACTTCCCAAATCTTCCTAATAACCAATTAGAAGGATATCTGTCACTCTCTTAACGATTTTGTTTTTGAAAGGCATCTTGCTCCATCGAATCAATGCCCTAGCTGCACCACATCCGGAACAGATGACACCGATCTCCTATCTGTGCTGCCACACAGCCAAGGAACAGATGATTACTCGTTTCAACTGCTTTGTTGCACAGACTACATCGCCTAAGCTCATCTCCAAATGTTGGAGTCTTTCATGAGTTATCAGGCAGTTCTCTGCAGCCAATCTCAATGTCATGGCTGCTCCCGGAACATTGATTCACCCGCACCATCATATACACTTGTGAGCTCAATCCTTTCTTCCTTACTCCTGATCTCCTTTTGGCTTTTGGCTTTTGGCTTTTGGCTTTTGGCTTTTGGTGCCATAAAAGTCTGTCTTCCCCTTCTCAAGCCTCTTTCACTGAAATTGGTACCTGCGTAATAAAACTCCACAAAGGGAAAAAACCAAATGGCTACGCAAACATGTTCCCTTATAACTCTCAGCGTATTTCTTATTATTATGTAGTGACTTGTTGAAAGAAAAAAGGAAACAACAAAGGGAAACAACCAAATGGCTATGCAAACATGTTCCCCCTAGAACTCTCAGCATATTTCTTATTATTAAGAAATTGAAGATAATTAATAGAAGACCAAGTTTTGGTGAAGAGTTACAAAATTCCAACGATTAGATTTTGAATGTTTTCTTGCAGCATAGGTGTCAGATTGAGATTCCATAATGGTAGCAGAATCTGTGAAAAAAATCAGTTTTAAAGAAACAATTTCAGCCCCACTAGATCACTGAGATGAAATCTGTTGTGGTGTCTTGAATTTTAGACCCGCTCCAATCCATGACCCAGCCCAAAATATTTTGGTGACCGTACAATGTGGACTGCCAATAGGTGTTTGTGGTGGCGTAGGGGTGGACCCCCTGTGCTATGAACCTGTCTAGTTTTGTAATTTTCTTTTTTGTACTAGCTAGAATTTTAGGCCCTTAGCCATATTTGTTAGCCGCCTTCTTTGAGTTGGGGTTATGGGAGTTTTGGGTGCATTGGGGATTGGTTTGGGAGCTCTGTATTTTCAGGGATTTGCTACTAGTGGATTTTTTGCTCTTCCTTTGCCCGTGGATGTAGGCTTGTGTGCCAAACTACATAAATCTGTTGATTCAGGCATGAATAAGGTAAAATGAAGTTCAATGGTAAAAACCTCAGAAAAGGTTAAACATAAAGAACATCAAACTAACTTTCATTCATAACACACAGAAGACGGAATACATGGACTCGTGTATATTTAAAAAAACCAACACATGATGACCACTATGTGGTAGACCAGTCTCCACATTCTCTACCTGCTCCCATAAGAAAACAGCTCCTAAAAACTAGCTGCCCATAACAAAAAAGCAACTAGCAGCTCCCTACAAACTAGTTAACCATAAGCTCCACGTGCAAAACCCCCATCCCATAAATTTGCAACTTCATAACTGAACCTTGGATACTCCTGAATTTACAGCCCACTAACAGGAGCATATTTGATCATCAACTTACATTATCCACCTTGATGTGAAAAACTCACACACCTAATGATGCAGTGCATTCAGAGGACGATTTGCTACTGGATAGGTCGGGAAAGAAATTTAACAGAGCCAAAGCATTCAAGCCAAGCTCACGCCCAACTTGAAACAGGCTTACAGGGACCTAGACATCAATTCTAGATTTTCTAAACCTTCCAGAATTTATTTTATGCATGATTGAAAACTATTTTGCTCTGAAAACCATTTTTTGAGCATCTAAATAATATTGTTGAATTTTAAGAATTTTTGTAACAAAAAAATCCAATATTTTTGTTTTTCGGATTTACCATGTGGACCAGAATCTAGTTCCAGTAGCATGTCAGGATCTGTTTAGGCTATTATAGGTTGTATTAGGTTTTTTGGGTATTATTTTATTAAAATATTGAGCAGTTTTTTTTGGATCCATTGGACAGCCCAAATCTGCCGTTTTGATCCAAAACGAGCTGATTGTATCAAGTTATAGCTGTTGGACCCAAATCATCCCATTGGGTGTCCTGGGCGGTGCTCTTTAATCCCAAAGAGGGTGATGTTGAAGCCTCCCTCTCTCTTCCAAGGTTGTTAAATGCGATGAGGCGAAGCGAGGCGTTGAGCCTGCGCTTCGCCTCTGAGGCGTATGCCTCAGGTACTGACGCCTCGCTTCGCCTCTGAGGCGTATGCCTCAGGTACTGAGGCGTACACCTCTCACAACATGAGATGATTTTAATATTTTTAATATATGTTTATTTTTTACACTTCTTCGTTTTTTTTTCCTCGTAGGGTATGGGCCGATAAAATATTGAAGCGTACCCTACCTGATTTCAATATTTTTAATATATGTTTATTTTTTACACAGTACCTGATTTCAATATTTACCTTAGGCGCATCACTGCAACGCCTCAGTACCTTCAGCGTGCGCTTCACCTCTGAAGCTTACGCTTCAGGTACTGAGGCGTACGCCTCTAGCAACACTGCTCTCTTCTCTATATCAGCAAACAAGAAGCAGCGTGAAGGGAGTCTTGTTGAACTTTTCTACTGATTGTTGAATCACACTGAGAGATTCAAACATTAGGTAGCTTGTTGCCCTTGGGACTCACGTCATCGAGACGTCACCTGCGTGCGGACAGATTGTGGGGAGACAACTGGTGGTTGACCTTGAGTGGTCCTCCTGTGAACTGTGTCGGAGCTAAGGAGCATGGGAACTTCTCTTGGTCAACGCTACAGTTGCAGTCACAACGCTACAGTCCCAGTCGATGGATCTATGGACATCACCCCCAGTCTTGGTCGAACCCTCTCATTTTTTGTCTATTGGCCGACCAAGGGTGATATTTCTTGAGAAAAGTTGACTTTTGAACTTGTGCAGTAAGCATAGAGTGGTGGACCCACCCAAAGCTCAAATAAAACAAAGCCAATATGTGAAAATTAGTGAATAATGAATAGGAAAAATAAATCATAAGAAAAGAACAAGAGGAGATAGAAAGAAAATACTTACTCAAGCTCCAAGAAGCCCTAGCCATCACTTGTTGAATAGGTAGAACCTTCACGCTACATTACAAGTTAAATTCGAAAGAGCTTTGCCAATTTGATCATATATGCTACGCGAAAAAGGGCATTTTTGGTAGGACAGACCACTCTACTAAGGTAGTAAAGCTACCTAGCCTAAGAAGAATGTAAAAAAGTTTACCTCGTTGGGCTGCTCTCCGAAAGTGAAGGAAAGGAAGGAGGAAGGTGGATGCTTTGATTCTCTACCATGACCAAAGCACTTAAATGGAGGAGCTCACCCAAGCTCAAGATGTGTGAAAAATGAGGTCCAAGGAGGGTATTTATAGGCTCCTTGGTGGAATTACCATTGAGATTGATGCTAGATGAGTGCATTAGCGCTGATCAAGATTGACATCAGTTAGTGCAATTGGCACTGACCTAGGGTCATTCCGACATGCAATGATAAAATGTTCAATTCTTGGAGTTCTACAAGTCCGTTTGACAACCCGTTGTTGCATTGAAAAGCTAAGATCCTCCTCTAAAAAATCTCTTTTAGGCTCAAAAACCAAGTCCAAGTATTTGAAAAGTAAAAAGTACCTTTAAATTGGGTCCAACTTTCCAATTAGGTTATTTCAAAATCCAAAACAATGTTTTAGCTATAACTTTTCACTCCAACATTGGATCAAAGTGTTTTTTGATGAGCTGAAAAGTTGTAGACCTCTACTTTTGGTTGAAGATGTTAGTTTATGGGTCAAAGTTTGGTAAAAACCAAATTTCCTTTAAAAAGACTCGAAAACATTAAAAACCTTTGAGAATATTCTTTTTAACACATCAAATAAGACTTTTGAAAATACCCTTCCAAAAGTATTTGAGGGTGCTTGGTGATGGATTGGGATGGTATAAGACTCTTTCTTCTAAATACTTTGTATTCTTGATTATTAAATGTAATGACCTCAATTCATACCTATGGAAAAAAGTGGATTTTTTTTTAAATAGTTGTGAAAACAAACCTAGAGACTCTGAAACTGTCATAACACAACCACAACCACAAGAGAGCTTACATCACCATTATCCAAACCTAGAACAACTTTATTTATCAATCAATAAGGTTTAATGACAATAAGAAAATGAAAGACAAGTAAAACAAAAATATTGAGCCACTTTGTTTCAAGTAGAATGTCCAATAGTCCTGTGATCCCCATAGCTCGTAGTCGCAGCCTGTCTCATCACTCATCAGAGGATGTGAAAAACATAAAAGTATGGTGTCAGAATCATAGATCATATGTACGAATTTTTCTACTAAATCAAATAAGTAAAAAAAACATAAATTATATTCAAACAATATTTTAGACGAAATATAATACTAACACATAATTTGAACAATCATTCATGCATTTATAAGCAATAATCATGCAACACATTATATCACATGCAAGAAAATAGTAAAGATGCATGATCTAATTGCAAAGCAGTAAAGATATATAAATAATTTATTAAGTTATTATTAGAGTTTTTTTTATGCATGACCCTATTAAATGCATAAAATTTTAATTTTACTTTCATTAAAACCCGTGGATACTAAAAAATGAGTACAACAAATTCTTGAATGCAATTTAGGTTCCTAGTTGTAGCTTAACACACAATTTGTATTTTATTACTTGATCTCACACTTGACCCTCGACCGATATCAGGAATCAATATCATCTATCAAAATATTAGAAATCAACATCTAATGTCAAGACATTAGAAAAATCAATATCTACTGATGCCACTTTCTTGGTATACCAATAACAACAACTGTGTTTATGCACCACTTCCTGACAAAGTGGCATAATCTCTTTAAAACTACGGCCGAGAGGTGAACTATCTAGTTGGGTTCAAGGACATAAACACACACAAAATTTTAGTATCCTCACAGTTCTCCCAAACCACAATCCAGGATTCCCACACTAAAGAAGGGATATCCAGGAAAAACATTAATTACACAATTTTCTCCTTTTATCTTTTTATCAAAAGAATTATTGATTTCACAATTCTCATTTTGCAAATCAACATGCAAAATACAATAACATTCGTTTTGCAAATCAGCATGTGAAACTCATCATAGGACCACAACCCGTTATAACATGAAACAATGCAATTAATTTAATATTCAATAAACATTAAATTGATTTTTGAGATGCATAAAAACTAAATATGGAACAATACTTGCTTGAGGCCCACACGACCTACGGTGATCCACTTTTGATCACCGATGCATCTAATACAAAAACCATAATGAGCATGCTACTTATGCAATCATTCAACATGCTCTCAAATGCACATTCATATACACTAACAAGCATCTACAAGAATAGCATATTTCATATGCATATGATGACACAATTGCAAAATACATCTTTCTTTACATAATTCATCTCATACTCTATATGTAAACATTCATATGATCATGCAAGTGCAACAACAAAACCCAAATTTTGGGATTCACATTTTCATTTCATGCATATGTATGTAGATAGCATTGTATATATCAAATCATGCATAACCAAAATTCTCTTACCATTTGGCAAGCTCAGGGTATAATACACATACCCACCGGGTCCAACCCATGTTGCCCACACATGGGACATCATTGGTAGGCACAAGAACACATTTAAATATCCCCATGAAAACATGCATAACAGTCCGGTAATGATCATGCAAAATTTGCACATGTAGAGTCATGCAAAACTGCATATAAAGCATGCATAAGTTTATATATTTACATGCATGAAAGCTAAACTTTTAACATAAGTAAATCTAAAAGTAATATAGCACTTCACATATGTGAATCTAGACATAATTGGGGGGCACTTAACATGTATGAATCTGAACACATCATGTCTAAACATGAACAATAAATTTATACATGTAAACAGATGAATTTGAAACATGCACATGAACATGTAATTCTAATCATACATATAAATCTGATCATATATGTAAACCTGAGCATACATAAGAGTGTAAATCTGATGATTCTTGGTACTCTGACTCTGGCGTAGGCTTATCATGCTTCCTCTATGATGTATGGTAATGATTCTTGGTACCTGACTCAGGCGCGACTCACCACGTCACCAATTATCTAAGCAGCATGTCTCTACATTCTGAATATCAGACAATGACACCCTAAAAGTTGGCAATGGCTCAGGTTTGCTAATTCATAATGTTGGTATGATTTATTTTCCTAAAGTTCACTTTATTCTAAAAGATGTATTGCATGTTGCTCATATCATAAAGAATTTGATGTCGGTCAATAAATTGACCAGAGATAATAACTTATTTGTTGAGTTTCATTCTAATTGTTGTTATATCAAGGGCAAGGCTTTGGAGAGACTTCTAGCCAATAAAAAGAGTGATGGAGGCCTTTATCATATTTCTCTTCAAGCAAGATGGAATAAAGAAGCAATGGTGGGTGAACACACCATGTTTGATCATTGGCACCAATGCCTTGGTCATCTTTCATCTAAAATTGTTCAACATGTGCTTCAGCGTTTTCATTTACCTTTTCAAAAACGGTTTGAAAATAAAGTATGTGAGGCTTGTCAAATTGGAAAGAGTCATAACTTGCCTTTTGTTTCTTCCTCTCACCAAGTGTCTAAACCTTTGGACTTAATTTTTTCTGATGTTTGGAGACCAACCCCTATTTATTTAGTTAATAATGAACATTATTATATTAGTTTCATTGATGCATATTCTAGATATTGTTGGATCTATATGTATATCAAAAATCGCAAGTGTTTGATATATTTAAACAGTTCAAGGTGCATATCGAGATTGTTTGTAATAGAAAGATTAAATTTCTTCATACTGATTGGGGCGGTGAGTATCATAATGTTTCTACCTATCTGCAAGCTTGTGGGATTGACTACCGAGTTTCTTGCCCTCACACACATGAACAAAACAGCAAGGCCGAACACAAACATCGGTACATCATCAATGTTGGCCTCACTCTCATGGCCCATGCTGGAGTTCCCTTGAAATTTTGGACTTATGCTTTTCAAACTGCGGTATACCTTATCAATGGACTCCCTTCGACCACCATTGCTCATAAAACTCCTTTAGAACTTCTTTTCAAGAATAACTGCTGATTATAAATTTTTGAGAGTCTTTAGTTGTGCTTGTTTTCCTTGCCTACAGTCCTATCGCCGTCACAAACTAGATGCTCGGTCCACCCTATGCATGTATTTGGGCTATAGTCCCCAACATAAGGGCTACTTGTGTCTCAACACGACTACCTTCAAAATTATTATTTCCCATCATGTTATCTTTGATGAAACACATTTTCCTTTCTCTAAACCTGGCTGTCTTTCTCCCTTGTCTTCCTCGGCCTCTCAATCTCCTTCTCTTATTCCAATTGCCATGCCCCATCTTTCTAACCCATATCCGGCTACCCCTATGACTCCACCTTCCTTTTCTGCCTCTTCCCCTCCACCCTTCATTTCCATACCTATTCCTGTAGACCCACCTCAAGCTCTATCTCTCTCTCCTTTTGTCGATCTTGTTCCGATAGTTGACCCTGCTAGACCGATGTCTTCTTCTTCTCTGAAACCGGTCCACACCCACCACATGATCACTTGAACCATGGATGGCACTCGTAAACCCAAACTTTACCTCTCCACTAAGCATTTTCTTCACGTTAGCCTTTTCTCCGAACTGACCTAAGACTTGGAACCTACCTCCTTTACCATAGCCAATCAAGATTTTCGATGGCGGCAAGCCATGTACTCAGAGTTTAACGCCCTGATAAAAAATGATACTTGGGTTATTGCTCCTCCTGCTCACCATCATGTTATTGGGTGCAAATAGATTTATAAAGTTAAAAGATAGTCTGACGTTGCCTCGAACATTGTAAAGCTCATCTCATCGCCGAGGATTCAGTAAACAAAAAAGTGTGGATTACTTTGAAACATTCAGTCCAATTGTTAAACCCACTACTATTTGCATTATTCTTGTTCTTGTCACTGGACACAACTGGCCGATCTGGCAACTAGATGTTCAAAATGCCTTTCTTTATGGTATTCTAAATAAAGAGTTCTATATGGCTCAACCTCATGGCTTTCAAGATCCTCGGTTTCCTCATTATGTGTGCAAGCTTCAATGTGCTCTATATGGTCTTAAATAAGCTCCTCGCGCATGGTTTCACTAGCTTAGCACTTATCTCTTGGGCATTGGTTTTGTTGGTTCCCAGATGGACACCTCTCTATTTATTTATCAAAGCTCTCCTATTTTTATTTTTTTGTTAATTTATGTGGATGATATCATCATGACTGAGAAATCTCCTTCTCAAATTCGCTCTCTTATCTCTGATATGGGCCGTGAATTTGTCCTCAAGGATTTGGGACTGCTTCATTTCTTCTTGGGAGTTGAAGTTCGCACTCTTCCCACCGGGTTGCTTCTTTGTCAACGCAAATATATTTTGGAAATTCTCAATCGAACTAACATGCTTGGCGCCAAACCCATTACTTCTCCTATGGCTACCAATCTTTCCCTATCAGCTTTCAATGGTTCTGCTTTTGAAGACCCTACAATATATTGTAGTAATGTGGGTGCCTTGCAATATATTACTTTGACTCAACCTGATGTCTCCTTTATAGTGAATAAAGTGTGTCAGTTCATGCACCTACACACTATTGATCATTGGCATACAATTAAGTGTATTTTATGCTATCTAAAATCCACGATTTTCTATGGCTTGACTATGACTCGTTTCACTAATTTTGACCTGTCAGTGTACACCGATGCGAATTGGGTCAGGTGCTCAGAAATCTACAAGTAGTTATGCAATGTTTATTGATCCTAATTTGGTATCTTGGAGCTCCAAGAAGCAAACTACCATGTCTCGATTGAGCACCGAAGCCAAATATCGAGCTCTCTCCAACTCTGTTGCCAAAGTTACTTGGGTTGGTTATCTGCTACATGAACTGGGTCTCTTTGGTCCTCCTCCAATTATCTGGTGTGACAATATTGGCATCGACACATACCTTGCTTCTCACCCAATTTTTCATTCTCGCTCCAAACACATTGAAATCAAGGTTCATTTTGTCTGCAACAAAGTAATCAAGAAGGAATTACAAGTCCGGTATCAACATACTCATGATCAACTTGTTGACCTGTTCACTATACCCTTATATTCTCAGTGGTTTTCATTGTTGTGGTTCAAACTCAATGTGCACCCGGGCCCATTGTGTTTGCGGAGGGCTGTTAGAGATAAGATTTTGGAAGGATTGATCACCACAACTCCTTCCCAAATGGGCTCTCAAGATAGTGTCCATATGAAAGAAAAGTCATCTAATGAATCAAATGAAGATCATGAGAGAAAGAAAAAGTTGATAATGATAAGAGACCCTAAATCATCACCTGCTAAAGTTCAGCTGAGCTTACCTAATCCTAAAGATCATGATAGAAAGGAAAGATCTCCAGCCATGATTTGTATTCCTAATTCTAAGGCTATTCTAGATCTTTCCAAATGTATTAAATTAGACTCTTATTGTAATTTATATAAAGACAAGAAGAGAAGAGTCCATATTCAAGATTGAATAGAGAGACTATTGATGCAACTTCTTCAATAAAATATTTTTAAAATATATTTTCAATAAAAACATTTGTGCAAACCATACATCAAATAATAAAAACCGGTTTACACTAGCGGTGAATTTCAGGTCAAACTCAGAGAATAAAAAATACTTTGTATTCAAACACACAACTAACTACTCTTTATTGCAAAAAATAAACATCAATTAGTTGAGTAAATAAGGAGAGAGTGCAACCCTCTGCAGAGGACTTAAACAAATGAATAACTGCCTTGTTACAAACCCAATTAATTAAAATAAAATAAATTCTAAGCTAAAAATAAAGAAACAAGTCTTCAGTGCTTCGAGTCTTTAGTCCCCTTGATGTTTGTTCATTTGATGAGACATTCCTTACAATTTTGAGAGCTCTCGAAGGGCCTTTGAAGCGCCTTATCAGGACCTGAGAGGGCTCTTTGAGGGATTAAAATAGGGCTCACCACACGTCCGATCACTCTCTTTAAAACACGAAAAAATACACACAACAGAAACAACACAAAACTAAACAAAATATAAGACTTAGAATCACTAAAAATTCAGCAAAACAAGATTTAACTAGAGCTAATAATAACTGCCTACAAGACGAAATAGCATAACAAATTAATTATACTAGAAGACAAATGAGCAAAACTAACTACAAGAAACCTGCAACAGATTATCTAATCTAATATAACAAATCTAAACTAAGCTACAACTACTATAAACTAATAAATTTAAAACAACCGACACGCACATAGAATAACTTAATAGTTTGCAAACAACCTAAAACACACTAAGTGAAGTAAACTAATAAAAACTTAAAGCACTTAAACTAGCTGAATTAAAACAAGAAAGCATGTGATGAATCTAAAACTAATTAATCACAATCTAACTACACATAAGGTAAACTAAAACAGATCAATTACATCTAATTCAAGAGAGAAGACATGAACTAAAATCAATTATTTAACATTTTAATTGAATTCCAACATCAAAGTAATTTCTAGCTACATAACGTGAGAACACGTAAATACAAAACACTTAAGAGGGACTATAATAAGTTTATCATTTTCCACTTAATATAAATCACTAATAGGTAGCTACACTTATATATAAAAATCAGATTGATAATTTCTCAACTAAACTATTAATATGTTGTATTAGCTAAAGTAACTACCTACCACTAAACAATTGAAATCTCTTTAAAATAACCAAAACAAAACAATGCTGAATCACAATAACTAAGCAATGTAGAACACCTAACTCTATTGAATGCAATTGTAGCTCACAAGTAAATTCTGATCTAAATGTTATATGTGTGAAACGAATAACCAAATTACTAAAAAAAAACATTATGCTAACTAACAAATCAATACCTAAAGTGATTATCTATAGCAACGTCAAACACGCAGTTAGCGTGTTTGACGTTGCCGATCCTAAAATACTCACAAAAACTATTAATTAAAGTTAGGGCTGAACAAGAACACAGAAAAAAATTCAAAACGTTAGGGCTGAACATGATAAAACATAGAGAATAAAAATCGATTGAATAAAAAAAATTAAAACACAGTAAATAGACTGTAAACTACCCTACTGAAAATGTATGTATTAGTTTCAGTAATAATAAAAAAAATCAGTATCAACATTAGTAAAAAAAATCAAATATATGCAAATCTAAAGCTATCAAATTTTTTATTATTAATTTTCTATTTATTTAGAGACAATAAACACTTTATTATCTAGGATGCAATATGCTGAAAACAAAACATGATTAAATCATGCCATATGCAATGAAAATAAAAATAAACTACGATGCATGCAATGAATGATTATAAACTACGAAGAAGGGGGAGAAGAAGCAAATCGTAGGATCCGCTTTCGATGGAGGGGTTGAGAAGAAGAAGAAGATGATTTTTACCTTTGATTGGCACGTGCCTCCATCGAGTAAGGCAAGAAGAACCGACGACGAAGATATGTTAGCAAGACAAATTCGAGAGAGAAAAGAAGAGAACAGGGGAGAACCAATTGAGATTGAGAAGCAGGAGGAAGAGAAGAGTGAGGGTAGAAGAGGCTGTGTTTTTCTCAATTGGTAAAAACAACTTCCATGACTGGAAAAGTTCTATTTATAAACAAAAATTAGGTTAAAACATATTTTCTATGGAAGTCTGAAATATTTTCAAAAATTACAAAATAGGTTTTCCTCAAAAACATGTTTTTCAAAAAGGATTTTTCCTAAACTACTTAAAAATTAGTAAAACACTCCTATTCTAATTAAACTATGAATTAGAAAAAATTCTACACTAATAAAAACACTGAAAAATGCAGGGCAAGCTCTAAAAATGTGATTTTCTTGAAAATTCAGTTTAAAGCTATTTCTCGAAAGCAACGATAAAAATAGATTTTTAATGCAATTTTATCATGAATCTTGTATAAATAAAGATGAATAAAATGCGAATATTATGCCTGGTCAACTATCATGGATGTAGGTATTTACCGAACCATGTTAAATCGGCTTTGTGCATGTGAGTATATTTTGTGCATTGTGTGTGTGTTTCATATTAATAACATACCTTGAATAGATAAAAACAGGCATCACCTTTCTAAGTTTCCTGGTATGGGCTTTTAGTTTTTTTTAGAAACAGCCAAACAAAAACCTTTCCTTATGATAATAGTAACCTTCTCTTTCTTATGAGGGTAAATAAGCATTTATCAACTCCAAAGGACAATGTAGAAATCTAGACACCACGTTTCCAAACATGCTGGACATTATTTGGCACATTTTTTGAATTAAGAGTAAAAGGTTGGCAGCTAATTGGAATTTTTGCTAAAACAAATATTTTTTTTTTTGGGTGACTAAGAACCCTCACCCAAATGAGGAAAACTCTGGGTGGAGGAGCTCCACGACTACCCAGACTTATGTGGCCCACCTCTTGGAAGTGCCAAAACAAATGTCCACATTCACTAAAATGTAACCACCACATACAGGTGTTTTTAACATCAAAACTGTTAACATGATTTGTACCAAATGATTCAAGCTACACCTACATGTATGATTGATCTACTTGAAAATGCATGAGAATATTGAAAAGCAGATCGAGTTTGGGGCAGAACACTTATATAAGTGTTCTGCCCCCTCATAATAAAGGAGGCCCCTTATTAAAGAGAGCCACAGTGTACTGCCCCCCTCGTAAAAAGGGCAGAACACTTATATTTATAAGTGTGTGTTCTGCCTCGAACACAGAACCACGTACGCCTCGAAGATGTTGTGGTTGTACCTGTTGATATGGCATCCGCATTCGTATCAGGGAGTGAAATATTGCTGAATGCCTGCAACCCTCCTCTGACAAGAACATGGTTGAGAATGGAAAACTTGTAGTAAATGGTAGCTATTAGTGAATCAAATTCGTTCCATTCATTGTTCAATTGATTAGAGACCCAAGCCCAGATTGGGAAGGGTTACTCAAGATTAGCTGGTGGTCCAGCCCCACTATATGTTGAAGTAGGATTCACGGCATAGAGGCTCTCATAAACGTGGTGTTAAGCGCGGATGGGGAAGGAGAGTGGATCATGTAAATGGGGAAGCAGATCAGGTCATGCTGAACATGAGCGTAATGCAAACAGACGGCCACGATGTCCGCATGAGCAAAAACGCTCATGTTCAGCATGACCTGATCTGCTTCCTGTAAATGGTGGGCGTTACATGCCAACCTAAAATGCTAGCACAGGATGTGGCACCTATGTTGTTTGGTACAGGAAAAGTAGTTGTAATTGTGGATCCTACAACACGGGACAGGTGTCTCTTCTTTGTTAGACGTTTTTATACAAGATGTTGTACCTGATCCTGTGTGGATGTGATCAACGGGAAGGTTGTTGCCACGGCTATATACATAACATAAGTATAAAATAAATTAAAAAATAAACAGAATATAATCTAAATATATACTGAAAATATAAAGTTATAAATTATAAACTGAATACAAACTTTGTATGTACGGAGGATAAAATGGAATGTTCAGGCGTCGATCCGTTGACACGATTACTGAGGGCAAAATGGAGTGTAGGTGTGACATAGTTGAACAGTATTTGGTGAATTCCTTACAAATGCCTGAAATCCATGGTTATTTCACTGAAAATCGCTATGCCTACAGTGATTTTTCTGTGCAAAACACAAAGATCGCTATATATATATATATACTAACGATTTTTCTGTGGTTGCGTGGAAGTACACAGGAGCTTGATCACTGGATCTGCTCCATCTTCTAAAATGACCAAGAAAAGATGAAGCGCTTATCAGGAAAAAAAATAAAACCTCCACGTGGTTTCCTTCTCCAGTAAGCAAGCAGAAGAAAAAGAGGAGGAACAAGCAAACCAATTAGGAAAGAGAGGGAAGGGAAGCGGCCAAAAAAAGCCAGAGAGGGTAACAAAATCGCCATTGAAATTGAGAATTATGCTACAACCATTTGATATTTAAGGATAATCATAAAATACAAGAGAAATGGGAGTGTGCTTTTAATAAGCAATCCTGTCTATGGTGGTAATTTACACCTCAACACTATGGTTTCACGTCCTGCGTGTAAATGTAATCCAAGTGAGCTTCACTTATCAACCTTCTCTTCATGCATTCATTCACGTCGCTACCATCATCACAGTTATCATCCACCACCTAAACAAATCCAAAACTAAGCATGAATAAAATAAAAATAAGATCATTGAATCATAGGTCACATGCATATATATATTTATATAAAGGAAGAGAGAGAGAGAGAGAGAGAGAGAGAGAGAGAGAGAGAGAGGCATACGTTAGACAAAGTTTCTTCTTTACTTGTAGAATCTCCAAATTGGGCGCCCAACTTCTCTAGGCTTTCTTTCTTGTCTGAAACCCACACATGAAGAGAATATGATACGTAGTAAACTTGGACATAAACAAGGCAAATGGAAGCTGATACATAAAAGCAATATAGGAGGAGAAAATACGATGATCATACACATACCTTGGTGAGTAGAAAGGCGCATGGCTCTAGTCGTGGGCACAGCATGGGTGTAGCCAGAAAACAGGAGGCCAATCAACACTGCGACCCAAAGCCAAAGGAGAGGTCGGCACCTGCTGTTTGACTGCATGGATTTTGAAGATGCTCTGGAATTAGGATTTAAGGGTTTCTGAGCTAGATGGAGAAACTACTAGAAGAGACCAGGAGGAGGAGAAGAACTGATTGGCAGTGGAGATTGAATTCCGGATTCTTGAGTATTTAAATAGATAAAAGAGTGCAGGAAAAGCTTCAGCCTGAACGTCAGCATCACCTGGTAGGGACGGCCATTATTATTCCCTCTGCTTTCTTCCTGTCTGTCCCTCCTCCTCTCTTAGAAACTTCTCTTGTCCGTCCTACAATGATCACCAAATGCCGAGTGGTTTTGGAGAATGTCGGCCAGCGCCTTTGATAAATGGTACGTTTGACTAAGTACTCCCTTAGGTCAGATCACCAAACTGTCCCAACCAGCTGGGACGGCACTCTTTTGAGTGTAGACTCGAATGTGCTACACGGGCTCCCTATCTAAAATTGGAGACTAAGCCAAGTCTCCAAGTTCCATCCCTTGATCGTCAAAGCTAAGACCATGAAGTGAGTCTGGTTAAGCTATTCAATGTGGAGCATGACCAAATCAATCAAGTGAAGTTGTGCTGGTGGTTGGTTTGCCGACTTGTGATTGGTTTGACCTCTAGAAAATAGAAACTTTTAAACCTAGGCTCCCCCCACATTAGCAGCCGTGGACCACTATGTTTGGGCTTTATTAATGAGACAGAGAAGGGGCCCCCACCTGCCCGCGTGAGAGTGCATGAACGAACCCCACTCACCTATACACAAACAGTTGTCTTGGTTAATTTGTGTTCATACCAAACGCATCCACGTGTTGAGAGACCGCTTACTTGCAATGGCCGGCTTGACTTAATTATATCTCCGGCCTTTGACTTCCACTGGGTCGTGCAAACAATAGCAGCTGCAAATTAACGAGTTTTATAAGTAAACAAATTTGATTAATCTATATCCAACATAAAACACCGATCCAGATCAGGAAAAAGTCACTTTCTTGCAAGTTTGAATATACATTAGGATTTTATTTTATGATCCATATCCGAGAACAATATATATATATCCAACTCACATTGGAGGTCTGACCAACTCATATCCATTTGCTGATTGGGATCCTACTTTCGAATTCTACTTGTGAAAAAGGATCAGTCCAGTGACCAAATTACTATACCTATGTACCACATTGAAGAGTGGTAATAGGAGAGATGATTCAAATATGACAGAAATGACTGATGTGGACTGCCATTTAACTTGTTTGGAAAGCTGCAACTAGTAGATTTGTGAAAATGAGGTAGTCCACGTCTGCCATTTCTTCCTTTTTCTCTATTTTTGTTTTAAATCTCTATTTTTGGTTGTTAATACGAAACTCCCAGCCAGTACATATATAAGGATGCTAAATCTTGCTATTATTAACACTCGTTTTACTTTTTGATATATATATATATATATATACTCCTCTAGTTCTATGTGCACAAAGATATGTCATCAAACAAGATAGAGAATCAAAGAGAATTGTGTAGCCTGAATCTGTTGCCAGACAAGGTGGATTCCTCTAATTATTTTCAATTCTATTTCTCACCATTTCCCTCCCAACTCATTTGCATCAAGTTTAGTCAATTATCATCTCCCAGACTGAGCCTAAATATAATTGGGAGAATCAGAGGGCATGGAGGACAGTGAAAGGAGGGAAGCCGAATTGCAGTGTTTGGAATTGGATTCGTGGAATTAGGAGGAATTGGAATTCTACTGCTTCAAAACTTTGTTTAATTTCTCCATTGGAAAACTTTGATGAAAATATTCACTCCAAACGGGGATTTTGGAAATAACTACAACGATGCACTTTATCTAGCTGAAGGGGGGTATCTAGTTTGTAGCCCTAGCAGAGCACAAACACCAATTCTGTTGTTCGATAGGGAAAATTTTAATCTTGCAAGAACCACAGCACTCCCAATTCAACCGTTTCATCAGTTTTCGAACACTGTGTTCTAAACTTGTTCATTGAAACCTCACCAACTTCATAAAACTTGATTTAAATTGGAAGTGGTTTTTTTATTCTTTGGGAGGATTGGGATTTCTTATCAAAAATAGAACATTACTTTTTTTTCCTTTGAAATAGAGATATTGATGACTTTTTTTTCCGCTTTGTTTTTCTACTCTCAAGCACTTGATATTTGAGATTAATCATTGTTGATTTGTTACTTCGTTTTGGAAAAACATTAATTTCACGAACTAGATCATGTAAAAACTACATTTCTTCAGGTTATGAGTTATATTTCAAGTAAATTCAAGTCCAATGAAATTACAGCCTTGTGGCATAGGTGCACTTATTCACTAATACCCCAGTGTTTCCAATGCAGAACCCAATTTCTATACCAACACCCATATCTACTACCATTTTTTGTACACAAAGGAATAGTTAACTGGTGGGCACAAGGTTAATTACCGGAAGCGCCTAAGGGGGAAGCACACTTACAAAGCGGGAAGCACCACAATTTCTGTTTTTGGAAGAAGCGTGGGGGAATTAGTGGGAATCGTGTTTCCCACTTATCTTCCCACTCACTTCTCAAATCTCTTCCCTCTCGCAACCCTTTTATTTTCTAGTCAATTTTCATAGCTTTCCTCTTGTTTTTTTTGTTTTTCATGTTAATATTTATATCTTTTGTTTTTCCTCTCTTCTCATCTGCTTCCTCCTTTCTTTATGCTTCATACTACTTTTTAACGCTTCCTCACTTCTGCGTCACGCATCACTTCTCATATCTACTTAGCTTGGTAACTATGGATGAAAAAATTGAAAAAAAATAATAATTATGTAGAGACTCACATACAATGATCAAATGAGGGCGAATCAAGGTGGAGCACATTGTGACACTGATGATCTACAAGGTCAGGACTAGTCACAACCTCTATAGGTAATGGAGTCTCTCTCTCTCTCTCTCTCTCTATTCTCATTTTTCTTTGTGTATCTGTTTTTTTTTTAGAGAATGAGAAACCCTTTTTTATCAACCTGGGGCTAGAGTTGTTTTCCTTTCTTGGTGAAATGGGCCCTTTGATCCTTTCATTTTCAACTATCATGCATGTAACACATTTAGGACTCCAGCCCGTTGAGGTGACCCTTTCAACGGTCTTGGATCTGCATTTAAAGAGGATTTTTTCCTTCCTTGATTTAGGAAAAATTTTAGTAATGTCCTTATGGCTAGAGATCCTTACATCTCCCACTTGGTGATTTAGAGGTGTTCAGTGTCACAAAGCCTACTCTCACTTTTATAGGCTTTTGCATTTGTACACTCACCACTTAGTATTCTATTCACGCATATTGTGGAATTTAAAATGAGCATCATGAGAATTTCTTTCCCACTAAGTGAACTATTCACTCATGATCATTTACACATACCTAATTGCATTCATCAATGGATCAACTACCATATCCAATGAAGGTAAATAACTAACTGTGGTTTTATTTTTCTTTATTATATCATGAACATACTCATATTTTACCTCAATATGTCTAATCTTAGAGCTATCAACTCTAGAGTTCATCAAACTTATTGCAACTTTATTATCACAATATATTTGGACTAGTTCATTTAAGATATTTAGTCTCAATTCATTTAAGAAGCTGTCAATCTAGACCCCAAAGGTCGCAGCCATGTTGCAAGCTATATATTCAGCTCCTTGAGTATGCAATGCCACAAAACCCTGTTTCTTGTAAGACTAAGAAACAACACCACCTTTCAAGGTAAAGACATATCTGGAAGTGAATTTCCATCATCAATGCTTCATGCAAAGTCAACATCAAAATAACTAATAAGCTTTAGCTTTTCTGCTTGATAATATAACTTAAGTCCCTTAGTTTCCTTAAGATACCTAAAGATTCTTTTTAATGCTTCTCAATGAAGAATGTCAGGATTACTTTGGTAGATTTTACTCACTAGATTCACAACAAAACTAGTGTCTGGTCTAATGCACAACATAGCATACATCAGGCTACCAACCTCCTGAGCATAAGAGACTTTAAATTTTTTCTTGTCCATCATTTGGAAAATTATTCTTGCTTAATTTCATTCATTTCAGAGATTTCTTAAGCCTGTATAGAAATTTCGTTAACCTGTACACCTTATCCTCTTGACCTTTTATAACAAAGCTCTCTGGTTGTTGCATATATATGGTCTCTTTCAGCTCACCATTCAGAAAGGTTGTTTTTACATTCATTCACTATAAAATTTTGTACTATTAACTACAATTTTAACCCATAGTTAATGTCACAAAAGTTGTAGTAAATAAGCTTTAACTACAACCAACGATTGTAGCGAAACCGTAGTAGATAGTACCATACCTAATAACATTAACTATTGTCCAACCGTAGTAATTGATGACTATTAAGTATGGCTAGTAACCATAGCAAAAGGGCGTAGCATTAATTATAGTCAATAGTCGTAGTAGCAAATAAGAATACTGACCCGGTAATAGCAAACTATTAAGTACGACCAAGGGTCGTAGTTAATGCCATTAGTGATTGATGACCATTAATTATGGCCCATGGCCATAGTTAATGGTATTTTTTCAGTTATTCATATACCCCTTAGAATTGATGCTTCACATATAAAAAAAATAAAATATTTCTATTTGTATTTACTTAATGCATCCTTGTCCTACTAACTGATGCTCTATTTTAAATAGTTTCTTATTTTCTACTACTAGCAATTATTCAAAATTTATAAATCTTTAGTAAATTGGAGCAATAATTAATCTGAGAATATGTAGAAGTTGAACATGTTATCACAAAATAATTACATTTCATTCAGAGAAGATGCTATAATATTTGCTACACTCTTGGCCATTGGGGGCTAACAACTTGATCAAATCAAGATCTTGTGGAGAAGCAGAGAGATGACACTTCAAGATCTCCTACAAAACACATAACGATGAGTAGTCTTTTAATGACCTCTTGACCAAGTGTGTTGAAGAGAAAGAAAAACTGAAGGGTGAGAAGGTGTTGAGTGCACATATGGCCTCTCATCAGAAAAAACATAGGTTGGGGGCAAAGAAAAGTTTCTTCAATAAAAAAAACAAGAAGAAACCCTTTGGAGAGAGTTCAAACTCTCAGGCAAAAGCCAAATCTCAGGCAGGTGGTTCTTCTATAAAGTGTTTTTTCTGCAAGAAGAAGGGACAAAAAAAGGTGGAACACCTGAAGCATAAGAAATAGCTCGAGAATAGAAGTAATAAGTCATTCATTTCTCATGAGTGCAATTTGATCCATATTTTATTGCATAGTTGGAGAATTGATTATGGTGTCATAGTACATATTGTTAACTCTTTGTAAGCATTTCTGAATAAAAGATAATCAACAAAACATGAAAGAAGCATCTTCTCAGGAAATAAGATGCGTTGGCATATCAAGAACATTGGGACCTGTAGAGTTGTGTTGGAGTCAAGATTCATTTTGGATTTGCTCGATACGTTTTATGTTCTATCCTATAGTCAAAACCTTATTTCAATTTCAAAACTTGATAAGTTTGATTTTGTTTTTAAATTTGAAAACTTCAAGATTATTATTGTTAAAAATTTTATTTCTATAGGTTCTGCATATGTTTGTGATGGTTTGTATCATTTGAAAACCAAATTTCAAATTCGAGAATCTCACTCTGTTAAGAATATAATGATTGGCAATAAATGTGTTCTAAAGGAGGATCAATCCAACTTGCTTTAGCATCGAAGGTTATGACACATCTCAAAAGAGAGAGTCCAAATACTTGTAAAAGAAAGAATTTTTGTATCTCTTGATTTCGCAGATACATAACCATGTGTTAACTACATAAAGGCCAAGCAATTTAACATATATAAGAAAGATGTCAAACACTACAATAAAAAATTAAAGATCGTACATACAGATGTTTGCAGGACTTTTTTCTCATGTTATACGGGTGAAAATATTTTGTTATCTTTATAGAGGATTGCTCACAATATATGTATCTCTACTTATTATTTAAAAAATCTGAAGTCTTCCAAGTTTTTAAGGACTTCAAGAAAGAAGTAGAAAAATAAATTGGTGAAGTTATTAAAGTTATTACGTCTGATAGAGATAACAAATATTATAATCATTTCATTGAGATGGAACAAAAGGTAGAGCTATTAGCACGGTTTCTAAAAGAAGAAGGTATTGTACCTCAATATACCATGCCTGATTGTGCTTACCAGAATGATATAGCTGAAAGAAGAAACCGTACGCTTAAAGAATGGTTCGAGCGATATGAATCACTCAAATCTTTTCTTGACCTTGTAGGGTGAATCTCTTAGGACAATAGTGCATATTTTGAATAAGGTTTCTGTGAAGGTTATCCAAAAGACTCCTTACGAGCTACTAACTGGTAGAAAACCTTCTTTGTCATATATGCGCATATGGGAATGTCATATTGAATCCAAATTTTATAACTCACATATAAAAGCTTTTGATCCTAGGACGACTAATGGTTTTTTCATTGGTTATCTAAAAAGATCAAAGGGTTTTAGGTTTTATTATCCATCTCATACACCATAGATAGTGGAAACAGATAAAACAAGATTTCTTAAAAATAGTTCTATTGGGATAAATACATCTCAAAGTTTCGAATTTGAGAAAATGTAGGATTCAAGTTCTATACCTGCGAAGAAAAAAGACTCAGTTTTTTCTATCAATGTCCCTTTGGATAATGCCAAAAATTTTTTGGTCAATGAACATTAATCCCAAATAGAACAAGTTGTTGATGAGGATATACAACAACAAGATGCGGTGGTTTATTTTGAACCACCAGTAGCACATGTATGGAGGTCTATAAGGACTAAAAAATCTGCTATCTATCGAGACTATGTGGTATATTTACAAGAGCTCAATGATTTTATAGACATTGATGATGATCCCTTCACCTTTGCCAAAGCCATTAAAAGTGAAAGATCAATATATTGGATCAATATCATGAAAGAAGAATATCTTAACTCTATGGTTAAGAATCAAGTGTGGGATCTTGTACCTCGACCTGATGGAGTAAGACTTGTTGGTTGTAAATGAGTCTTTAAGACCAAGACAGACTCCAAAGAGTAAATGGAGAGGTACAAGGCTAGGCTTGTTGTAAAGGGTTTCACACAGATGGAAAGCATTGATTATAATGAGACTTTTTCTCTTGTCTCAACTAAAGAATCGTTGAGGATAATCATTACCCTTGTAGCTTATTTTTTATTTAGAGCTACATCAAATAGACGTAAAAACTACTTTCTTGAATGAAGATTTGGAAGAGGAGATATATATACAACAACCTCCTGGTTTTAGTATAGATGACTCAAATCATTTAGTTTGCAAATTGAAGAAGCAATTTATGGACTTAAACAAGTTTCCCACCAGTGGTATAAAAAGTTCAATCAGGTAATTTTGAACTTTGGATTCACTGAAAATATTGTTGATCAGTGCGTATACCTTAATGCTAGTGGGAGTAAGTTCATAATTTTAGTTTTATATGTTGATGATATTCTTCTTGCAACTAATGATTTGAGCATACTATATAAGACAAAAAAAATTCTCTTGTTTTAACATGAAAGAGATGGGTGAGATCGCATATGTCCTTGAAATTGAAATTTGTCACGATAGAACTAAGGGTGTCCTAGGTCTCTCTCAGAAATCCTATATCCTTAAGGTTCTTAAAATATATAGGATGAAGAATTATTCTCCTAGATTGGCACCCATATTGAAAGAGGATAAATTGAGCTTAAAGGATTGTCCTCAGGATGATAATGAAAAGGCTCAGATGACAACTGTGCAGTTGGGAGTTTGCAGTACGTGCAGACTTGCAGATGACCAAATATCACATTTGTTGTGAGAATGCTTGATAGATATTAGTCAAATTCAGGCATTGCACACTAGAAGGCAACGAAGAAGGTCATGCACTATTTGTAAAGAACGAAGAATTATATGTTAACCTATAGAAAGGATGAACTTAGAGGTCATTGGATACTTTGATATGAATTTGGGAGGATGTCTCAACTATAGGAAGTCCACTACTGGATACATCTTCCTATAAGCAGATGATGTCATCTCATAGAGAAGCGGAAAACAGTCTACAACTGTTGCTCATACCATAGAGGTAGAATTCATTGCTCTATACGAGACTTTATCTTAAGCCATTTAGATAAGAAACTTTATTATGGGTCATAGAATTATAGACTCTATTAGGAGACCACTAAAGATCTTTTGTGATAATGAGGTTGTAGTGTCTTTAAATAATAACAAGTGCTCAACCTCGTGTCGGCACATGAAGTTAAAGTACTTTGTTGTTAAAGAAAAGACTAAGAATTATCTAGTGTATATTGATATAATCGGTAAAAAAAATGACTGCAAATCCCCTTACTAAAGGGCTAGCACCAAAATTATATTCTCAACATGTAATGGAGATGGGTCTGTTTGATTCCTTTTGATATATGGCAATACATTATGGTTATATATGATCACATTTATAAAACTAAATTGATTCTCTATGGCTTTGTGTATTATTGATTCTGCATAAAGGATCTCTCATTTGGGTAGAAAGAATAGTATAATAACAATATTAAAAGACTACTAGAATGGGTTAGAGACTAACTCATTCATAAAGGTAATCTTAACATGCTAAAGCACTGAAAATGAATTATATTGTAGTACATGGAAATATGATATTTCATAAATAGGTGTTCATCTTCATGACTCATATGGTACATTTTTGTGATATCGGATAGCATGTGAACCCACATAAAAAATTAAGTCAAGATAATGGTATGAACCTCAATTTTGTGCCTTTCTATGTCAAGGGATCAAGTGGAAGAATGTTAGACATTTCAGATCAGGTACAACCCTAAGTGTGACCCAGTTTGACATAAGACACTAATGAAGGCTTTAGTGGGGACATTAGTGGAGAATTAGTGATGGAGTTACGTGAATGTGAAGGGTTCACATTCAATATGGTATGTAAAGGGTTCACATACATGATGCCATGTATGTAACCCTCACTCTCCTTCCACTATAAATTGAGGCATGGTTGCTTTATGAGTACAACCAAGGTATCATCTTTTCTCATTTGAGTTCAGGGTCCTACTCACCATCGACTTAACGACTTGGGCTGATCGTGGGTGTCGATAGGGTGAGGAGAACGTCGTGCACCTGCGCCAATGCTCATTTTTTTCAATGGCATCTACCAGTATATATTCTTGCTTTTACATTTCGATTATCCAATACATTTCTCCTAGCTCCACTTCCTTGAAAGTCCCTTATGTTAGACTTGATCTCTGAGACAATATGATTAAGGTGGATATTTAGCCCTTTTGCTAGAGACTCTACAACAGTGTTATACCCTCCTTTAATCATGCAGTGAGCCCCTCCAAACCCTCCATAAACATCATCCTGATTCCAGTAAGGAAGTGAAACCTTGTCATGTGAAGCCGCACACCCATATTCTAAATGGGCAAAATGCCAGTTCATCACTCTTCTCTCAAGAGGATCCAATGCGTCATCATCTTAATTATTACTTTCCTGACCAATGGTTTCAGCAATAATCGTCAGTTTTCTATCATTTGCGGGAACATTTTTGGAGATTTTAGACCTTTCCAAGTAATCACATATTTTAAGATGGTGCAACCCATTTGTGTCCATTGCTGAATGAGCAATGCGGCGTCTCTTAAGGGCATATTTCAATCCATCTTCAAGTGACATTCTCATTGTTGCTTCTCCATTTTGTGAAACAAGTACTTCCATATCATCCAAAAGGTTGTTATACTCAGCTTCAAGAGATTCATCCAGTGCAGTTGGGACTTTCTCACCTATTAAAGTATCATATAGAGGGCACTCACTATTCAAAACTATTGGTTCAAGGTCAAGCCGGGTGCAGAGCTGTGAAGAGGGGTCAAGGCATCGTCTGGTAGCTACATTCGCCTCCACACCAGTTATAATGATGGCTCCATGATCCACATGAATTGAAAGCATTGAGTGGTCAATATGAACCCTCCCACCAATTCTATTTCGACCATCGAGAACATTGACAAGAAAGCCTTGACGTTGCAAATGACGAGCTGCAGTTAAACCAACAGGTCCAGCTCCTTTAACAATAACACATTCACAACCCATATCATAGGGGGTGCCATAACAAGATTTTGATTGCTCTGAAGCAAGTGCACTTGCTTCTCCACTTTTATCAACAATGCATAAAAAATCAAGACTCACAACCTCTGTTATTTGACTGAGGCATGACAATCACTGAAACCATTTTCTTTTTCATTCGTTGCATGCTCACATAAGCCACCAGTGGATTGAAGCTCCAAATCCAGACCCTTATTAACCACTACAATTTGTTCATACATATGCAGTTCTGGAGCACATGATATACTTGAACCTAAAGCACAAATACCCATCTTTGCCTGACCAACTGCATCTTCTTTCATCTCCATTGGAATGAATGTTTTTATCGGTGCACTTCTCGAGCTAGCCAGTAAAACCCTTTTTACTTAGTTTAAATCATATTTGAACCAAAACTCTCTCATGATTTCATTTTTACCCTACTTGATTTTCCTATTTATGTAGGCCTTGTCCTAGAACCTCTCAAAACCTTTACCACAATTATCCTTAGACCATTGCTCCATCATGTCTAATAGAGGTCCGCACCTTAGCCTCAAAGGTCCAAGAACCTTAGGTTCGAGCCTATCACTTCCATCATGCTCAAACTAGAGTACCTATATGTTTTTAGCATGAGGCTCCTTTCAGATCTAAGTTCTGAACCTTTAAAATTAAATCTTAAGGAAGGCCTAACAAATTCGTATCAGAGCGAATGATTATCTTCCATCAGAACAAAGATTCATTCATCAACCATAGATTGCGAGACTCATAGTCAAATTTTGATGGGACTAAAAGAGATTCAGCGTGAACTTGCATCCATGTGGAGAGGGATGAGTGCATAGTATAATTGAAACATAGAATTTGGGGAAACTTTTAAGAATGAGAGTATGTTCATGTTCAGCTCATGTCCAGAAAAATCGTAGACACCCTGTCCGTGCATACCACCTGTAAGCACAGTACAATCGCATCTGCGGTAGTGGCCTTTGGAGGCCATAATATATGCATGACAATTCTATGGAGTTGAATACCCTACCAACATATTGGTCACTAGTGGTGATTCTTCCCCCAACATAGTCGTCACCAAAGCCATAGCAGCATACCACAGACTGAGAGCACATCCAGCCAAGTTGGCAGCTCGACCAGCCCACAACACCTAGTTGTAGTTGTGATAGTGGTAGTCATGGTGACAGTCGCACCATGCACAAGGTAGCACCTCTGTGTGCAGCAACTGACTAACGGTTCCAACCCACAAGGATGAAAGCACTCCCGTGGATGCAGGGCACTCAAACTGAGTCGCCCATGTTTTAGCATTCAAGACTAATAGATACATATATCCTCAGCTATGTGTTTAATAGTTGCTAACCTCTTATGAATGAATGAGTGAATTCGGAATGATCCGATGATTTTGCTAACCTTCTATTAAATACTAACATCCGAGATTAATTGATGCATATAACCTCAAGTTTTTGAAACAAACTGTGAATCTCATAGGGGAGATGCACACTAAATATAGGTTGACCTTCAGACATCTACTAGTATTCCTCGTAAAAATGTGAATTCACTTTGGGTAGGAGTTATGCAATATTTTTTTATGAATGTCATAGGTCTGCACAAAACTCCATAGAAAGGTAACATGGCCCAACAAAAGTCGAGAATCGGCATTTTTGGATAGGTAAAGAATTTTGGCGAATTAGTAGGTATTTGCAAGAACATGCCAAATTTTGTCAATAGTACGGTCATTTTTTGTTTTATTATTCTTGCAAGTTTATTTACACAATTAAAAAAACAAAAGAATTAGAAATAAAAATATATGAAAAAATAGAATAAAAAAACCATATTCTCTCAAGAAATTGGTGTTTAAAATATAAAATAAGGAGTTTAATGCACCCAAACAAAAACTAACTTTAGGATCCTTTAGTAACTTAGACAAAATCCCTTTGAGGTCCAAATCATGACTGAGTCAACTCAAATTTATTTTTCCATAAGCAACAAGTCAACTCAATTGACTTGGGTGACTTAGGATAAATTTTTTCTATTTTCAAAATAAAATTATTTATAAAATAAAAATACATGTAAAATACTAAAAAAATTATGAAAATATAAGACAAATAAAAGATAAATTACATGGATTTTTTCAGCTTGTTATAAAAAATTGTTTTTTAATGTTATGTGATGTGTTCCCAAGTCTAGGCTCAAGTTCAATGAGCTTGGGTGGGCTCAGTTAGTTTTAGGCTTAGGTCAAAAAGTCAACACGGGTAACAAGGGTTCGATAAATGGATAGGTTTTGGTAGAAAATTCGGTATGCCCAAACGGTATAGAGAAAAAATCCCAAATTTAAAGAGATGATTTTAGACAACTTGAACTTAGTACAAACCAAATTTCAAGTTCATGCAACACTTGGACAGGACAGTATGATTTTAGGAATAGGATGAACAGAATAGGGTCAGAGTGGGTTTTGAGACAAACACACTCGACTTATGAAATTTATATCTCCGCACATGGACCTTGTAAAATCAAGATTTTCAGAGGGTTCAAGCTAGATATGCTAAAGTAGGTTGGGTCCAAATTTTAGACCCAGGGGTTGATAGTTTGAGCTAGGAGATTTTTGGAAGTTAGGCTAAAATTAGGGTTTGATAGGGTTCAAGCATATTTAAGTTAGGTAGTTTCTAGACTGGGTTCGGGCTAGAGAAAGGGTCTGGTTCGACTTACTTGACTTAAGCTAGGTTGACTAGGGTCTACTACTGGGTCTTGTCTAGCTGAGGTAGGTCTGGGCTCCACGAAATTGGCT
The DNA here is from genome assembly GCF_984573655.1 of Nuphar pumila. NCBI lineage: Eukaryota > Viridiplantae > Streptophyta > Magnoliopsida > Nymphaeales > Nymphaeaceae > Nuphar > Nuphar pumila. The sequence goes on from NC_143250.1 coordinate 126,963,502, forward strand.
TGGGGATGCTAGAACTACTGTCGGGTTGGTGTAGTCACCGGTTGCAGGTGGACCTTGGCTGCAGCCTTAGTCCACGTTAGTGAGCTAGACCACAAGGGCCAACACATTAGGTTTGGATAGGAACAAGCCCCGAAGAGAGTGAGAGACATCATTTGGGATAAAGGGATGTGAAATAGAGGAGTGAGAAGAGGTAGAGGAAGAGAGAGGGAGGGCCACATCCTGCATAGAGAGAGAAAAAGTCAATTCATTTTCACTCTTTTTCATAGATTCAACACAAAGTTAAGCCTAAAGCCACACAACTTACAAGACATTCATTAAGTAAATATGACCTACTCAAAGACAAAACCTAAAGCTATAATATCAGATAATACCTTATCTAATTTTCGATAAACCTAATTTGGACTTTCAAAATAAGGTTTAGCCTCTTGACTTTCCCTAGGCCCTAATTATATATGGAGAGCTTAATGGGTTGCACCAGTTCCTTGGAGGAGTCTTCAAGAGGGCTACATGGGTCCCATGGACGCCCTTTATTGGAGGTGGGGGTACACACTTAATTGAATGTTGAGTTGAGGTGGCGCCCTTGGGATGGGTCCCACTGGTCCTACTTGGCTGCTCTGAAGATGTGTCGTTTTCCAAGGGTGGGTCCCATGGCTGGATGGAGCTTGGATCTGGAGCTCCATTAAATGGATCCGCTTCAGGTATTTGATGCAACATACTTGGATCCACTGTGAGATCTTGGAACAATTTATACCGATTGGGGTCTTTCTCAACTTGGTCCCCATCATTATCAACCTTTCTTATCATTTCTTAAAAAGAATTTCCTGTCAAGGTGTTTTGTTAAAAGTATGCTATTTACAATGACAATATGTACTGACAGCACAAGCATTGTCTTAATTGCAGAAGGATTTTCAATTTTTACAGACAAGTGCTTTGAAAAAACAATGAGCCAATTTCATGGTCAGTTATCTGTTTAATTAACGGTTTTGAAGCAGGACACAATATATATACAATAATGATTGGTTTGGGCTATTGAAACTGCCACAAAAATACAAGAATTGTAGGCCTGTCTTTAGTAATAGAATAAATGAATAATGCAGAAAGAAAGGATGAAAGTTCTCATGAGATTGCTGAACAAACTCGAAGAGGCGTGCTATGAATGCCACCATTTTTGTGGTAGACAGTCAAAACAAGAGTCAGCTGCTTGAGCAGCCAGCGTCCATGCACGCCTCTACCCTTCCGTCAAACTCAAATACAAAATGGCATATGAAAAAGACGACCAGCCAATTAGTTTTAGAAATTCCAGTTTTAGGTTCACGAAACAAAGAAGAAAATTAGATAGGCAATTCAAAGGAAGCCCATCTCTTTGCTTCTCAAAACCAATCTCTAAAACATCGAACAGTGTAACAGACACCACTCAAACAGTTGTTATTACAATAGGGTTTGGTTAAATTCTGAATTCTACTCAAATTGGGGCTTCAACTCGCACCGAGTCAACGGGTTGATCACTCGATGAGCTCGCCAACCATGTTAAGGGTTTTCATATGCTCCCACTTTAACCCAAAGGTGGGTCTAGGACTGATAAACGAGCAGAGGGCTAAGGATCTGATGAGCATTGGGGTCTTCAAGCTTGCTGGCTCGTTTTTATGGCAAAATTGAGCTGAACTTGAGCTCATAATGGGCCTGGGCTAAATGAACTCGTGAACGTGAGCTAGATTGTAATTTACATTAAATAGATTGCTTAAAAGCTAGAAGTAATGAGTTTTAAACTCTAAACCTATATATTGAGCGGATCTCAAGCTAACTCATTTACAGACAAAATATATTTGCTTTAAAGCTTTTTGTAACAATATTTGAACTCTAAATCTACTACTTTCAAACAGAATGCTTTAATTATTAAATTTATATTGCATTATATGATATAAAATACACTGCATACGAGCCTAGCTAGCCGAATACCTATTGTTTGCGTTTGGCTTGTTCAACTTATTTCATGAATTTGAACAAGCCGAATACCTATTGTTTGCATTTAGTCTTGTTTCCCGGGGCAAACTACGAGCAGCACACTGCAAATTTTTACCTTAAGGGATGAATAAGTGCATTTATTATTCGTCACACCACTATGCCGGGTAATAAAAAATTTTTTGTCTGTTTTTGTGTTAATATAGCAATCCATTCTTCCGAGCAGCACAAAGCAGAAGAGTTTCCACTCTTCCAACCATGCAAAGTGACGTGTGTGTGATATGGGTTCGAGGTTTCTTGGTGGTTAAAAAAAAAAATAAACAAGATGGGGGGTTAAGCAGAACCCTACCAGTTATTATTATTCAAAGTACCACTGGGATTTGAACCTGCAACTTCCCACCACAAGGAGACGTGCACTGACAGATCCTACCAACCACGCGGAGTCCCCGTTGGTGGTTACGATTGACACGAAAATTTTCCCATCACAGGTTTTAATTTCAATTATTTTGGGTAAAAGCGGGGTAGCGGTCTATGTTGACTTGTATACGATCGGCGGAGGGCAGTCGCCTTTGGCTTGCTACGGTTGGTTGCGTACCCTACCCCGGCCATTATTAATTCTCCTTTCCCTTTTCTTGGCCCCTTCCACCCATGGGTGGTAGGTGCACGTTTGGCACTGGCTCACCTGTCTCTCTCTCTCTCAACATTTTACAAAACTATCCTCAAGTTTATTGTCAAAGACAAGAAGGGCACTTGGTTTGAGGGTCCCAAAAGAGGAAGGTCCACGCGTGGGTGCTTGACCTGGGAAGTACTAAATGATGGCCCATATCATTTACTGTTATCGTGGAGTTTGCGGGGAAGTAGGGATACATGTGAAAGGGTCGGATCTAGGCATTACCAAATCTGATTTAATGGGATCTTACGTAATTAGATTTGGAGTGGGATAAAAAACATAAAAACTGAATCTAGATCCAACTAGCTTAAAATCCAATGTTTATGCTTAATTGGGTTCAGGTTTTAATGGGATTCGGATTCATTTGCTATTGACATAGGAGGAGCTATATATGTTCCCATTAGTCTCAAGACTTTGAAGAAACACCATTCAAAGTATATAAGCAAGGCTCAGATTGCTTACTTGAAACCATCAAAACTGAACTGTACACCAGCTCGTCTTATATATTGCCTTGAAGGGCAGGTTCTGCCCACTACTAATCAGACTAAGCTCGCCCCGTAGGTATGCTTAGGTGAACATCATAACTCTGGTTCTTGGGTACATGGTATTCCCCAACTTTGGTACCATCACAAAGGGCCAAACAAATGCGTGTAGACCACAGAGCCCCCAACAACCGTTGACTGTCTCGATTTCCACCAGTCACGCTTGAGCAATCCTGGACAGACAAATACCAAATCATTTAGGAGAGAAAAAGATGTCTTATTTGACCAACCAAAAATGTACAGTACCGTAATTTAACACACGATCGGCAGATATAAATACCGCTGAGCTAGCTATTTTCCTTCAGTTTGGTACCTGATCTACAAGAAGAAAAGGCGCAAGGAAGGATAAAATAAAAAAGAAAGAAACAAAAGGCAATAAAGCAATGCAGTCGGTGTCCTTCAGCAGTATCGCCATATCTCTGGCCAGCCATCATCATCAGATCTTCACCGGCCACCAACAGAAGAAGGACGCCACCGTTTCCGTCCCTCGGCCAAGGAATCCGATCCACTGCATATACCGCTCACCGGATCCGAGCAGCAGCTTCTCCGGCGGGGTGGGGCCCAGCCGAGCCGACTGGCAGAGCTCCTGCGCCATCCTGGCCAGCCAGGTGGTGTCCCAGCAGCAAGGGATGGTGACGGAGACGGAGACGGGGAGAGAGAGGCTCGACCTCGCCTCGATCAACGACCACCGTTCCCTCGATATCGTGCCCGTCGGCTCCAAGCTCCCCAAGCTGCTGACCATCGCTGACCTGTCCCCAGCGCCGATGCACGGCTCGGAGCTGCGCGTGGCCTACCAGGGCGTCCCAGGCGCCTACAGCGAGGCCGCTGCACAGAAGGCCTACCCCAACTGCGAAGCCATCCCCTGCGACCAGTTCGACGTGGCCTTCCAGGCCGTCGAGCTGTGGCTCGCGGACCGCGCCGTGCTCCCCGTCGAGAACTCCCTCGGCGGCAGCATCCACCGGAACTACGACCTGCTCCTCCGCCACCGCCTCCACATCGTCGGGGAGGTGCAGCTGCCCGTCCACCACTGCCTGCTGGCGCTGCCCGGGGTGCGCAAGGAGTACCTGACCCGGGTGATCAGCCACCCGCAGGCCCTGGCACAGTGCGAGCTCACGCTCACAAAGCTCGGCCTGAACGTTGCCCGCGAGGCCGTCGACGACACGGCCGGGGCCGCCGAGTTCGTGGCGGCCAACGGCCTGCGCGATACGGCGGCCATCGCCAGCTCGCGCGCCGCCGAGCTGTACGGGATGAACGTGCTGGCGGACGGCATCCAGGACGACTCGAGCAACGTGACGCGGTTCGTGATGCTGGCGAGGGAACCCATCGTGCCGAGGACGGACCGGCCCTTCAAGACGAGCATCGTGTTCGCCCACGACAATTGCACCTCCGTGCTGTTCAAGGTGCTCTCGGCCTTCGCCTTCCGCAACATCAGCCTCACCAAGATCGAGTCCCGCCCCCACCGCAATCGTCCCATCCGCCTCGTCGACGACGCCAACGTGGGCACCGCCAAGCACTTCGAGTACATGTTCTACGTCGACTTCGAGGCCTCCATGGCCGACGTCCGCGCTCAGAACGCTCTGGCCGAGGTCCAGGAGTTCACCACCTTCCTCAGAGTCCTCGGCTCCTACCCAATGGACATGACCCCTTGGTGCCCCGACCCAACTCATCATCATCACCATTCCCAGTGAATTAAAATTTTAATATTATACCATCCATCCATCGGTCCTTCCCACCCATGCTTCCTAATCAACCGAACCAATCATATATTTACTACTATATGAACATATACCATTAAAGGTATATGTGCTGCATCGATTCTTCCTTACATTGTCCATGCCGTCGATCAAATTAATTTGATATAGATCGTGTTCACATAATACGCAGCGACGCTGCAACATTGTTGTTAATACTGATCTTGTTGTTTTAGTATTTCCCCCTCTGATTCTGTGGCTGTATATGTACAAGATAGAATTGAGGAAATGAAGAAGCAGAAGACAGTGTGCGAGAACGGCAAAAATGGTTAAACTTTTTTTTTTTTGTTCTGTTTTTCTTTTTTGGGGGATTGGGAAGGTGTAATGAGGTCGAAGACGCTGAAATGAATTAAAAATGCATTCTTTCTTTATTTAGTACCGGTTCACTTATTTATGTCTACCACTTTCTTTTCTTTGTCCACCCACCTCTCAACCCGTCCTAATGAGCAGTTTAGTGTTATTTTTAACTAAGTAAATGATGATCTTACGCCCTTGTTTTATTGGTTGATAATGTGTGCCCAGTAGGGCCGGAAAATGTAGTAAAGTATGGGAGATGGTGGCAGTAGCGTTTCAATTGATTGGTAGGTAAGCGCATGATGCGGTGGGGGTTGGTGTGGTGGAAGAAGGGGAGAGAGAGAGAGAGAGAGAGAGAGAGAGGACATGAAAGACAGGTGAAATGGTCGGTGGGACGTGGCAGCCTCCTTGTAAGTTGTAATTGTAGTTGAAGGACCACGAGTACCCACATCAGCGGATGACGTGGCTGGCTGCCACGTTACACCTGTGGGTGGTTGGGCCCTTGTGTGTCTACGCGACAAGTGATTGGTCACTTCTTGATACCTTCCCTTGACCAAGCGTTTCTACCATGTGTTTTTTCGGTAGGCAATTTTTATATTTTTTGTGTAGGGAAGTCAGGCAAATTAAGATAAGAGCGTGTTTGAGCATGTCGTATACAAACTTGGCGAGATAAAATGGAACACGGATCCCATCATTTCAAATACTATGGGTTCCATCATACATTCAATCCTAGCCATCCAGCATAACCATCCAGCCGTTCAATGGATGCCTGGGATTTAATGTACGATAGAACCCATCGCATTTCAAATGATGGGATCCATGTTCGATAAAATGTGTTTTGGTAAAACTTTCTTACCTGAGGATCCCACAAATTTGGGAACAAAAGATTTCATATTTAAAAAAAATTATTACCACCTCCTCAAATCTGAATCTACACTCAGATCTATTGTTTGAATTTTGTGTTTAGATTCAGATTAAAATGAAAGTTTTATTTTGAGTGCTTTTGGACATTTGTGATTGGTTGGGGGTTTGGCTGCCCATTCTCTGACCACCGGCATTTTTGCCACTTTTGGTAATTTTTTTTATTAAGACAATCAACTTTGCAGAAAAATAAGTCAATAACAAAATTGATTCAAACACCTAATCAAACTAAAACACTTAAAAATCATAAACTTTACAAATCGAAAACTTAAACACCTAAGAAACACAAAAACTTTATAGAGTACATCTTTATTTTTTATTTTTTCTTTGTAAAGGAGGCCGACTAGTATCAACTGTAACAGTTGGGGGTGTGGTCGCAAAACCAGTATTCTCAAACCTGTAATGTTTGTCCGGTAGCAAGTAGGGCGATAAAGATTGCTCATCTACATGCATACTTCTACTTTCATCCTCCTGCTCCTACTCATTGTCCTCATCCTCCTTTGCCTCCTACTCATTCTCATCATCATCCTTCTCCTCCTCATCCTCATTCATAACCTGCTCCCCATGATCTCCTTGGCCAGGTTGGTTACTGTCTGGAGAACCAAGCTTGGGGAGCAAAAGAGGCCAATTTCTCTAGATGAGCCTCCCTCAAATGGTTGTCAAGTCCCTATTGACACCCAAAATTTTTTAGGTTCTCAACCAACATAAATGTTACCACTGATAATTTAGTCACTATGATGACTCATAGGAAATGTGATTGGTTGTTCATGCTCCAGGAACTTTGAATGTGAACTTGAACAATCTTCGCTTGCAAGGAGCATGGTACATTCATGAAGAATGAATCATTTGTGTAAGGTTAGTTAACACTTCAGGCACATATCTTCGAGTTATGAGAGAGAACCCTTTTTTTATAAAACTCACAAGAGTATTTAATCATATTTTAAAGCATTTTTTGCCAAAACTGGATGCACAGTGTTTGGTTTTTAAAATGGCGTATGTATTGAGTCGCTATTGACACCCAAATTTTTTTGGGTTCCCAAACAACATAAATGTTGGCTCTCACACTTTACAGTCACTACAATGACTCATAGAAAATGGGATTGGTTGTTCCCACCCCAGAGACTTTGAATGTGAACATGAAGTATTCACACTTGCAAAGAGCTAGATACTTTCACAAAAGAATCATTTTGTGTAAGGTTGGTTAATACTCCAGGCACATATCTTTGAGTTATGAGAGAGAACCCTTTTTCGTAAAACCCACAAGAGCATTTAAGCCTATTGTGAATCATTTTGGGGAAAGTTCACATCATGCTTAGTTTTCAAAATAGCATCCTTCAAATATTCATATGAAAAAATAGAGGTTTCAATCTTTCTTAGCAAATAAAATCACTTCAATCTGACATCTGAGTGAAAAATTACAAGCAAAAGAAGTTTGAGGTTTTATAAAATAGTTTTGGAAAGTAGGGCCCCACTTTCAATGCATTTTTGACCAACCACATATCTAAAATTTTGTTTTTTTTTTAACCTGAATTTTTTAAAGGAGAATGCCATCTTTCCAATGCTTTTAACCACTCATCCTTTCAGCATGGAGAAAATTTCAAAACACCGAATAAGGGTCGAGACTACATAGGTGAGTTTCAATAAGGCCAAAGGATTGTTTTGACCATTTTGATTGTTTCTTAAATGGAAAAGTGGGAAACATATAAATAGGAGTCCCCACTCCTTCCCAAGGCATCTCATGCTATCTCAAGTTACTCTAAGTATTCAAGAGAGCTTCCAAGAGCTTTGTAGTCCCTTCGATTATCCCATTTTGAAAAGAACTCACTTTGAAAGTCTTCTTTGTTTTGTGGGTTTTGAGATCTTGGGTGGGGAGAACTTTACTTGGCTCTCAAATCTCTCTTTCTCTCTCTCTCTCTACTTGAAGTAGTGCCCAACTCAAGCCAACCTATGTATCCTTCACTGTTCGGGGAGGGAGTCCTGAGATAAAATTTTCACTCATTTCAATAAATTTCAATTCTTCCATATATTTTCCTTGCATTTATGTTTCTTAAAGTCTTTATTCCAAGAAACCTTGGATTTTGAAATCTTTATTCCAAGAATCCTTCATTCTTATGAGAAAGTCTCTTTTCCCATCAGAAATTGCCTGATACTAGCCACAAAACTCTGCTAAAATTACATCTTTATCATTGATTGGCTAAAAGCAAGAAGGGGCTAGGTTTTGCTAGAAACCTGAGTAAGTTCTCTACACCCTCTTTATCATTCAATTCCTTTATTTCTCTCATTTTCTTAAAAATCTTGAAATTTTTGCTAGTGTTAATTAAGAACATACTTTTCTTGTTTGTGTTACGCTTGGGTGGGTCCACCATTCAAGCTTATCTCACAGTATTGCGCATTGATGAATCAAGAAAGACTCAAGATCTCAACCTTGATCGGGTTATTCCTTGCTATTTAGGAATAAAATACTTGATCTTGTACCGAGCAAGTGAATTCCATCACCTTTTTTAAAATAGAGATCAGTTATAAAAAAAATCTAAAAATCTTTTGAAAATATTTGAATACCCTTGTTGGTAGATTTTCTCACAAACAATCCCTTTCTTCTGCCTATAGCAGAACGTTGGCGAAACTTTGACACTTGTCCTAAAATTCGCATTAGAAAAAACAAAGATGGGGTTCAATTAGGTTGAAACATACTCTAGCACCATTCTTCTTGTCAATACAATCGCGGTTGAGAATGAGGTATTTCTCACCAATGTCACATTTAAGTTGCTTAAAAATATTATCTTTTCAAAATTTACTCTCGAGACCAACCCAAACCCAAATAAGACTGGAAAAGACAAAGACAATTTTTTTGCACTTGGTCATTGAATAGTAACATGATACCGTTGACCATGAACACTGAATTCTTCACTTTTTTCATATCATCCATGTATTCAAATGAGGCATGAATAACATAAATGTTGAGGTTGTTTAACCAACCCCTGAAAATTGAATCCTTTCCTTAGTCCTTTAAGGACCTTCTGCTCCAAGAATGTGGATGACGAATGACCAACTAGTCAGAATTGAAAACACGTCTCACACTCAAAATGGTACCGAGATGAGGTGTTCACCACAGAGCCACCTAGAGCTTAAGACAGTTATGGTGGGTGGCATGTTCTTTCGGATATTGATCTTGAGCGAGAGGGGTTGGGATGAAATTCATTGTTAAGAGCACACAGAGGAAAGTCATTGAGAGAAATGGAGGAAGAAGAACCAGGAAGAACTTGTGAATGAATAGAGTATTTCCAAGCGATTGTTAATTGTTTTCACCCTTATTGAATATATAGTTGTCGTGGGTGTACACCATAACCACAATTTTGGTCGTGTCGTTCTTCCGAGAAGTTCATGTATGGATGAAGACTGCAGCGCCCTCAATATACGGTTGGCACATGGTATAGTTGACGAACACTACAACAAAGCAGTGGATTAGCAACGACCTCATGCCGTCGCTAACCGGCTTAGCGATGGATTAGCAACGAAGAGGCGACAGACAACTTACGTCGCGAATTTTTTGAAGCTAACTGGCGACAAAATAAATCTGTCGCCAGTTCCGTCGCTAATTGTGACGGAATAACGAACGACGGATTCCGTCGCAAATCCACTGGTACTAAACGGCGACCTCAGCTTGGCGACGGATTTACATCCGTCGCTAAATTATATCTATAGCAACGGATATATCTGTCGCTAATCCGTCGCAAACTTGAAAAAAAAAATAAAATAAAAAAATATTTGAAAATTAAATATCGAGAACGCTACAATTTATATTTTCTGTAAATAAAAAACAAAGTACACATAAAATTTCATATAAAAGGAATCTAAAACAATTGATCGTTCTACTTTAAAATTAACAAGTTTAATTATTTACAATTCAACAATTACATTTTAGAAACAAAAAAAAATAAAACTTCTTCAACACATTAATCTAATCATCGCCAAGATTTTGTGTGTCTTCTTGTTCATTGTCTTGATCTATCCCTTCAGCTTCGCTACGATGATTATCGCTAGCAACCTACACAAGAAAAGAACAGTTAGTATTGATAAACAAAATATATTGAAATAAATTATACACTATATGTGATTCTATTATGTGCTCATATGTGTTCTAAGGCAGTAAAAAAAATCTATATGTGATTCTATCATGCTCATATGTGCTCTAAGGCAGGCAAAAAACTCTATATGTGATTCTATCATAAATGATATGTGTTCTAAGGCAGTAAAAAAACTCTATATGTGATTATATCATGCTCATATGTGTTCTAAGGCAGCCAGAAAAATTCTATATGTGATTCTACCATGCTCACATGTGCTCTAAGACAGGCAAAAAGCTATATATGTGATTCGATCATGTTCATATGTGTTCTAAGGCAGTAAAAAAATTGATTATGTGATTATAGCATGCACATATGTGTTCTAAGGTAGTCAGAAAAACTCTATATGTGATTCTATCATGCTCATATGTGCTCTAAGGCAGGCAAAGCAAAAAACTTTATATGTGATTCTATCATGAATGATATGTGTTCTAAGGCAGTAAAAAAACTCTATATGTGATTCTAGCATGCTCATATATTTTTTAAGACAGTCAAAAAACTGAATATGTGATTATAGCATGCTCATATGTATTGTAAGGCAGTTAAAAAATTGAATACGTGATTATAGCATGCTCATATATGTTCTAAGGCAGTCAAAAAAATTTTATATGTGATTCTATCATACTCATATGTGCTCTAAGGCAGGCAAAAAACTTTATATGTGATTATAGCATGCTCATATGTGCTCTAAGGCAGGCAAAAAACTCTATATGTGATTCTACTATGCTCATATGTGCTCTAAGGCAGGCAAAACGTTGTATATGTGATTCGATTATGCTCATATGTGTTCTAAAACAGTCAAAAAACTGAATATGTGATTATAGCATGCTCATATGTGTTCTAAGGCAGTAAGAAAAACTCTATATGTGATTCTACCATGCTCATATATGCTCTAAGGCAGTTAAAAAGTTGTATATGTGATTCTAGCATGCTCATATGTGTTCTACGACAGTCAAAAAACTGAATATGTGATTATAGCATGCTCATATGTGTTCTAAGACAGTAAAAAAACTGAATATGTTAAGACAATCAAAGTTACATAAAATCTAATGACATGCAATATATTGCATGAAACTTTCATACCTGAGAGGGACCTGCAATCAAAGTTCTCTTGTTCAGCAAAAAACTGTTGAACTCAGCTCGGAGAACATCGACGACGGTTTCATGGAAGTAGTCACGCATTGTGTCCTTAACGATCTGGCGTACATCTTCACCGAAAAGAATAGGCTGCTGCTTGGAGCTTATGTCGACGAAAGAAGTCTGTGAGCCGTAACTGGAATAAGCAATAATAGGTGAAGTGTTCATATTACTCCCAAACCCGAACACACGACCCTTTTTGGGTTCACCTGCTGCAGTCACCCATGCTGCAGGATCAAATGATGGATGCTGAGTAGCGTCATCGCCGTATCGCTCTATCATCTGTTGCTCATATGCCTCCTACAAAATAATGTTTAAAATATGCATTAATAATTAATGATAACATTATGATAACTTGCATATTGCAATGATTATTAATATAATAAATACATAACGTTGTCATTCTCGCCTTCTCTGATACAAAGTCTCCCGTGGTTTTCCGTTTATGTGTTTCAACAAACACATCATTATATGGTGCAATGCTTCCTTTTTTTGCTTCCTGCAAAGTTAAATGATAAAAGATTTAGTTAACAAGTTTGCAACAATACTTATAAAATTAATAGTATATATTGATGAGTTACCATTTTCTTCAGGTGGCTCCCAAATGTCTTAGATTCACCTGTGTGTAGATGGGCTTCAGACATTTTCGCTTAATTTTGTGCAGCCTTCGCAGAGCGATTTCAAAATGCATCCCCCGCCCACTTATCGCACATTCCATCCCAATAATCTCTCCTGATAGTAATAGGGTCATGGCCCTTCCACTATACTGGATCGTCTAATCTGCCAGGTGCTTTTTTTGCTGCAGTCTTCATATTGTGCAGCATGTCTGCAAATCAATTGGCAGTCACCTTCTGTCACACCTTCCTTGCATCATTTTCTTCCACCGTAGTTGCGAAGTGATTTGAAGCCTACAAATATTTTCAGAAAGTTAGTAGACATGACTAAAAAAATTTTAAATAGAAAACACATTAACTATGAGAAACAACTATATACCATGAATGAGGACCACAATCTATCTATCACCTCTTTTGGATACTCTTTTTATTGAGCGATTGGTCCTGGTAGATGTTGAAGAAGTAAATTCTTAATCTCGCGTACTACTTTTTGTGGCTCAAACCTCGTGCTGCACATGAATTGGTACACAGTAAATATCAATATAAAATATTTATAAGATATGCAATAATTGAAAATGAAATACTTACGTTCGATTATCGATATACACTATTCGAATGAGTCTTCTTGTGCCAGACTGAGAAGACCCTGCTTCCTGTGTTGGCTCCTGACTTGTGTGATCAACTGGTGTAGGTGGGTCATGTACAGGCGAAATATCATCTGTAAAAAAAATACGTTAGAAATTCTCAGAATACGCATTTCAACTAATCAAGCATCCAATTAGTTAAATGATATACCTATCACAAGAGCCCGTGAAGATGAAGGTTGGGTCTGGCTACTACTGGATGAACGGCCACTGTAACCTCCATGAACCATATTCTAACAAATAACATATGTCATACAATACATTCAAATAATTCGCATCAAGTATAGACAAAGAAAGAAATGAGAGACATAGAGAGAGACAAACGAGAGAGAGTACCTGTCGGCAAGAGATGAGAGTGAGTGAGTGATGACAACAAAATATATAAGACACGGAACATGAATGCTAAACGACACAAGTGTACGTAAATAACATATATGCCCTAAACTAACGATGCCTAATTAGACAAATGTATACTAACTATACCCAGAACTAGAGATTAATACTGAAGTCAATAAAACCCACCGATCCTAAATCAGTAAATGTAAACAGTCTATGCTAAAACATGCAAGCAATACCTAAATTAAACTATGTAAGAATGTGACAAAGTGGGTGTGTTGGCCCTATTACCGAACTCTAGTGGATTATGATAGCATTGAAGAAACGATCCTATTGTGAAGACCTTACACTAAATGACCTTGTTCCCAAACAATGAATACTCACAAACGCACACTTAACAAACTACCAGCACTATCAATCACAAATTAACTATACGTGGGAGTTTTGGAAACAAATTAATTAAGCATATAATCGAGCACAAAATTTTAATCCCTGAATGCATGCAACATATATGAATATGAATCTGCAAACACACGACAAAATTCATACCAGCAAGACAAATTTTAGTTCATTGAGTCATTTCATCAAACACGTGGTGTGTGCCTCGAAACAGAATTTTGGCATGAATTTTCTTGCAATTCTCAACACGATAAATCGTGAAAACAACAAGATATATCATATAAAACAAATACTGAAAAATTAACATGCAGTTTTCTGATTTAATACATCAATAATGAAATAAACAGTCATAAGCATATCAGTCCCATATGAATAAGCAATATCAAACGTATATAAGACTCCTACAACAGGGTCTTATGAACTGAAACCCCACACACACTGTATCAAAGAGGATTCTGTCAAAAACACCACATTCACGCATTAAGCACGATTCAGTACAGACTTCTAAGCAGCGATATTTCAGTTTTAACCAACAAAATATGACATTTAATTTCAACTGTTAACATTCGAAGATCTCAAACAGATTCTCATTCCCACAACACATGGACAAGCCTCCTTGTGGGGGCAATCTCCGCTCGTCTTCTCGTGCAACAACGCTCTCCACAGCTACTACTCACGAGGCTGGAAAAATCAGTCAGAGGAACGGCAGGGGGTCGACCCCCCTGTCGGAACAGCAGTTTTAAAATTTACCTGGCGGTGGCGGCGGCGGAAGGCTGACGGAGATCGACAGCCAACGACGGTGGACGGTGGGGGCCAGAGAGAGGTCGACGAATAGGGCGGCGGGAGGGAGCAGGAGCAGCGAAAGAAGAAAAGAAAAAGAGAGCTGGGATTAGGGGTTATGCGACATTTAGCGACGGCTTAGCGACGGATTAATTCTGTCGCTAAGCCGCCGTAAATCAAAACACAAAATGGCGACGGAATATATTTTGTCGCTAAATCGCGACAAAATATTACCTCACAAAATTCGTCATTAATTAGCGACGGATTTTGCGAGGGGATATATTTCGTCGCTATTTTCGTAAATTTCATTGATTATAGTGATGAATGTGTTTCTCTTGTTAATATGTCGCTAACTAGCGACGGATTTTGCGAGGGGATATATTCCGTCGCTATTTTCGTAAATTTCATTGATTATAGTGATGAATGTGTTTCTCTTGTTAATATGTCACTAACTAGCGACGGAATAATTCCGTCGCTAATAACCTATTTTCTTGTAGTGAAAAGCGTTCATGTATTATGCTTTAATATGTTTGTCTAACCCTGGATAATTGGAAACACGCTTTATAGGGGCATGTTTCATGTTTGAAAGTTTGAAACGAGGCATTTTAATCAGCTGATATGTTGTCCATCAATTCTGTCTTATTGTACTGAGTTGGGTCTGGCTTATGATAGTTGAACGAACGGGTTTGGTTTGGGGAAAGCATAATCTCTTTTAAGGGCACGATGAATCGTCATTAGAAAGTAAGTCTGAAGATATCGCTATATTTTTTATTAAAAAAGATGTATCGTAATATTTTATAACCTTTGAGCTATGACAATGTTCTGTGGTGGTGGAGGGCAGGTGGCAGATGGAATGAGGGTCTCCACTGGTTTGGTCCGTGGTGAAAATATGTTGGATGAGTAATCATAGCATCCATGGGCGTAGCTAGGATTCATGTGGGGGGGGGGGGAACAGGGGTGTAGAAAAAAAAAATTGTGTGATAGTCGGGGGTTCGGGGGCAGTGTCCCCGAAAAAAAAAATTTTGAGATAAAATAAAAAGTGGCTACAATTATTAATAAAAATCTATTTCATATGGACAAATCAAACTATTTGCTGCAGTAAGGGCTGGGCTAGGACTGGTTTGGGCTAAAAAATGGATAAAAATCTATTTCATATGGAATCAGGGCAGGGCTAGGACTGGGCTTTTAAAAAAAAAACAATTAACTGTTTGGGGAGGCAGCCCCCCCCCCTAGCTACGCCCCTGATAACATCGCATCTGTGTGAGCATTTGCCCACATTAAGCATTATTAGATTCAATAAAATTCTAAATGGCAATTGGGATTGAAATTTTTTTTTCCACATTTGAGATATAAAAAAAAACTAGAACCAATGAAAGATTCAGAAGATCAGTTGAATACCCTAGCTAATAATCATATAAAGTATGTGGCTTCGAGTATAAACTATAGGATGCTAGACTGAGTATAGACTATAGTCATGAATGAAACAATTAAGTTACACTATTCTCAGAGCGTGGGAAAATAAAAGGCAACACTTTCCATGTAAAAATCAGTGTTTACAAATATTTATGAAGGTCTGCTAAGTTTTAGCCTGTGAATGAGCACCGGCTGTCATAAGCACCGGAGTACCATGACAAGGTCTTTATTTAATCATGAAGAAAACTTTGCAACTGATCACCAACTTGGCATGAATGATACCTGAATGAGTATCTCCAGCGAAAAGTTATTGCATTGAACCCGACAAGTGTTATTCTGAAACTCGACTGCAGAAATGAAAACACAGCACCAGCTTTGCCTGCGTGCCTTTATTTGCAGTAGTACAAAAGAGACGTAAGTTTAATGGCCCTAGTTTGTCAGATTGGGTATGGCTGGCGTCACTGGGGTTGTACATTTTGTTTTAAGTGCACAAAGTTATTCCGTAGGTCACCTGACGTCATGACTTTTCACTTTGGAGTCTTTCGGTGTGAATCCACGTGTCACTAACCAAGAAAAATATGGGGTGGAGTGCAAAACTAAAATTAGTTTGTCACAATTGTAAAAAAGATACTAGATCTCATTTCTTAAGTAATAGTCATAAACTTTGTTAGATATGATATCGACTATTCTTTTCATTGGATTATAGTTTTTGATTGTATAAGCATAAGTTTTGATGATATTATCAAAAGTGATATCTATTCCTGAAACGATATCGGGAGTTGATATATTCCATGAGGTAAAATGCATTATCAATAGGGTTCACAAACCATCATATGAGACATTGCCTTATAATTGGAAAAAACATGAGTAATTTTTTTTACTTGCCTTATTATCAATACAATTTATTAAGACAAAATTAGATTTGATGCTTACTGAAAATAATATATGTGATAGCATTTTTAGTACATTAATTATTGAATATAGATATAAAACAAAAGATGAGCGTAAAACTCGATTGGACTTACAAGATATGAATATAAGACAAGCTCTTCATCTAATACTAGAGATGGCAGTGGACCGGGGTGAGGGTGGGGGACAGGGTCTCGAGCCCCACCCCGTTTCAAAATCCAAACCTTCATCCCCATCTCCATCCCCGCACGGGGATAGATTTCAACCTCCACCCCTGCCTCCATCCCCGTTTCGTGTCCTCCATCCCAGGTCCAAACGGGGGCGAGGCGGAGCAGGGCCCCATTTCCTCTTAGTCTATAGTCATCCCTTAAAGGATTGGGGATGGGGCTAGGCAGGGATTGAGACAGGGACGAGGCAGGGTGGGGAAAACCTTAAGTCCATCCCTGCACGGGGATAGATTTTAACCTTCATCCCCGCCTCCATCCTTGTTTCATGCCCTTCATCCCCAGCCCAAATGGGGCGAGGCGGAGCCCCGTTGTCCTCCGATCCACTGCCATCCCTATCCCATTGATGGTTCTAATAGAGCACTTTTGCCCCTGCTTGACTTTCAATGAACAAAGATAAAAATAATATCTTTTTGCGGAGGGTTCCTTAGTTTATATAGTATTGCTTTGTTTTGTATAACCAATCATGAAGATCTCTCCTCAAAAAATAGGGAAAAAAATTATAGACCGCGATAGAGAGATGTCAAGGTTTAAAGTTCTCGAACCAAATCTAAAATCTCTTGGGCACCAAACAATAATGGAATCATGCATCTCTTCTTCGTCATGATCCTCATGCTCATCATGATTGTTCCTATCTCCACCTCTAATATTGCTATTTTGGAGTTGGGTGGTGTCTTGGATGGTGGTGTGGAGTTGTTGTACTATTTAGGTAATGTTGGCTACGCTATTTTCTAAGGTGGGCATTCGAGATTTGACTCCTTCAAGTTTGGAGTTAGTATTTTATGTGGATTGGTTGAAGGTTTCACAGGTCAACTCAGGGGTTTGGTCTTGGGGGTTTTTGGGAGTCATACGAATGTTAATCTAATACCACTTTGATATGTTTTAGTGGGTTTGGGTTATGGGTTTAGATAGGTTATGTTAGGTTCAAGGTCAAGTCAAAAAGTCAATTCAGGTAACAGGGTACGCTTGTTTTGACAAGGTTTGGTAAAAAATCTAAAATGCTTAAATTTATGATAGAAAATCCCAAAAAGTAAGAGATAATTCTAGACACCTTATGGAATGTACGTACCAAATTTCAGGGTCAGAAGAATTATATTTTGGGAATTAAAAATCAGGCAATTTACATGTCAGAATTGATTTTTTTTGTAGGCTAGACTGGGTTTGGATAAAACATAGTTGTATTGTAAAATCAATACCTCTATACACATATATGATAAAATCCTAATTTTTTAAGGGTCTTATATAGATATCCTAAGGGTATTTGGGTCCAAGTTTCAGGTTTAAATGACTAACAATTTGGGTTGGGCAACTTCTATAAGTTTGATGATAATTCAGTTTCGTCAGCACACTGATTCTAGACATGTTTGGGTTTAAGAGAAGTTAAGGTTTGAGAGGGGCTTAGAGAAAGGATTCTAGTAACTTACATGTTTCATGGGGGTGTCCTAAGGCTGGAAAAGAGTATGGTCCATCTAGGGTTGGAAAAGTTTCTTCATGCATAACTTGTTTAGGTCGAGTGCTCCATGTTGTTAATGCAGAATACCAAGTAGAAATGGTCATACTTGAAACTTAGGCAAATCCAGACATAAGCAAGGTCAAAACCACCTTATGCTGACAAAGAGAAGAACCCTTAGAGTAGGGTGAACAAGTCAGGACCTCAAGACACCTAGCCCAAAGCCTATGAATCGTTTAAAGCCTTGCCTAAACCCTTTTGCAAGTAGGAACCCTCCTTAGTCCAAATCTACCCAAACCCTATGTGTTGATTGTGTAAGATTTGCAAAATTTTTGAATTTTAAATAGAAAATATTGTGAGCAATGCGAAAAAATCTCTATTACTTGAGTTATTACCCTGTGTTTGATTGTGTTTTACTGCTATGTTTTCAGCTTAACTTTGACACAATGGCAATTAGGAGCTAACTGATAAATAAACTAAGAAAGTTGATTAGTTAGCAACTATACCAATCTATTATTTTATTTGATTAAATTAATTAACTCAGTGACTAATTTTTTTGATAAATCATAACTAGCTAAGTGAATTGATAAAACCCTAGATAGAGAGAATTTTATCTAAGTATGGAGTAAAAAAATATTAATTACTCTTTTGGATGGCAAATTAGATTGGTGCCTAGCTAACAATATTAACTTAGTAATTATTTTTGCTAATTAGGATTATTTAGCATATAATTGTTAGACATTACGCATTTATTCACTAAATTATGAGTAATTAGTGACAGTTTGCTAATTAACAAGTATATAATGTAAATTATAATAAGGTATTAAGTGAATTTCTAATTTTGATTTATGAACATAATTTTTTTAGAAATATGACTGAAGATGTAGATGATTAACAAAAAAATTAAAAGTAAAATTAAAATAATAATATCCTTGTGGGTTTAGACCAAACTAGTTTAAGATCCAAATGTTTGGGCCAAGGAATTTCAAAATTCTTATTAGAAGGAGTAGGGCCCACACGATGGGGACAACCACTCTCTCCCCTTCCCAAGCCTTTGGTCCTATTGCAGGGTCATAAACTTGTCTTTCAAGGAAAGACAAAGTTACAACATGGGGGTATACCTCTTTCCTTTTCTTTTCATTTTTGTGAAAGTAGGAAAAAGGCCTTGGAAGAGGGAAAAAGCGGTTGGTGTTGACTCTTGCCAACCCTCAATCTCCCTTAAACCTCTCTCAACCCTCCATCCGCATCTACCCTTTTCTTTCTCCAAACATCTATAAGAACATGATTTGAGGAAGAAGCTCAAATCACTATTTACGATTTTCCTTGGGTGTGTCTTTTCTATCTTCCTCCTCTTCTCTTCAACCTCCATTTTCGTTTTTGAGGAGCTTCACATAACCAAAATCCATGTAGAGAGAGGTACATCCGAACTCCTCTCTACACGAGTTAAGGAAAGGATCCACTCGACCAACCCATTTGTTCTTGTTGTTCGAAAGACTAAGATAAGGAAATCTAACATATCTCTTGTGCATTCTAAAGTTTGATTTATCCCTCCTACATCCATGCATTCTAGTAATACATGGAGGCAAGTGCATGGGTGCATATGGAGAAAAACCGATGTATATATTTAATGTTGTCATTTTGGTAAAATATGTCTTTTATGGTTAAGCTTCATTCATATGCATTTCTAACAATGATTTTTGAATTTCTAGTTCATATTCATGGTTGTTTCAATCTATATGTATTCTAACATGTTGTTCATGTTCCATGTTGGGTTTTGGTGTAAATGCATTGTTATAAGTAATAAAAATAAATTTTGTGCATGTCCAATGGTTAGAAAAAAAATTATATGCATCTTTTGTTTTTTTAAGTGTGTGTTTTGTCGAGTTGTATATTCGTTGGCTTTCAAAACGTAGATTTAATGATGAACCTTGCTTAGGTTCTGAATCTAGAACTAAGCAAGGACTCTAAAATCAAGTCCATAATGGACTGATTTTTTTTATGTTCAGTTGGTCTGTCCAGACCAAGGACTGAACCATGCACTATAAGAAAATAGGTGCTTAGCAACGACATTTAGCGACAGAATAATTTCGTCGCTAGTTAACGACGGATTAACGCCAGAAACACATCCGTCGCTATAAACAATAAAATTTACGAAAATAGCGACAGAATATGTCTCGTCGCCACTTTCGTCGCTAATTAGCGACGGATTTTGCGATGAAACATTTTTTCGTAATGGGCACACTATTTTGTGATGGATTTTGCGACGGACAATTTTCACTCGCTATTTAGCAATGGAATTAGCAACAGAATATATTTCGTCGCTATGTTCGTAAATTTGATTCATGACGGCTTAGCGACAGAATTAATCTGTCGCTAATCGTCGATATACCTAATCCTAGCCTTCTTTTCCTTTTCTTCTTTCGATGCTTCCGCTCCCGTCGTTCGCCTACTCCCGTCGTTTGCCCGCTCTCGCCGTTTGCCCGCTCTCGCCGTTTGCCCGCTCTCGCCGTTTGCCGTCTCGCCGCTCCCGCCGTTCAGGTATTACGGGGATCACGAGCAGGCATGGGTTTAACCCCCTGTTTCTGGCACGGGGGTTAACCCCCTGTCGGAATAGGCATAGGGTCGACCCCCGTTCCGGTAGGGGGTTAACCCCCTGCCTTTTTGGCAAGGGGGTTAACCCCCTGTCTTTCCGGCAAGGGATTAATCCCCTGTCAGAAAAGCAGGGGGTCGACCCCCTGCCTGTTCCGGGAGGAGGTTAACCCCTTGTCGGAAAGGCAGGGTGTTAACCCCTTGCCGGAACAGGCAGGGGGTCAACCCCATGCGGATTTTGTTAGGGGGTCGACCCTTTGTGTTCCTGTAGGGGGTCGATCCCCTGTGGTTTCGGTAGGTCATTGGGTACTGGGCTTCTCAAGGCCTATGCAAAATGTTTTATTTTTCCTCATTTTTTTTGGTGACTTCATTTTAAAACATTATTTTTTGCAGATTTCTCAACGGAATCTACTTGTGCTCAGCCATCCGTGGTAAGTAAGTGAAAAAAACAATGCAAATCGGGTAAATACCCGTGGTGAATAAGTGATGCAAGTGTATCACATGTTATTTAATTTATTACACGTAACACTTTATTTTTCACACACTCACTTAGTTGTTGATATTTAGGGTTGCTTTGTTGGAGTTCGGAGATCATGCTGAGCATGATTTTAATGTATGAATATGAAAGTGTTCTTATTTTTTGAATACGGAGTCCATGCTAGGCATGGTAGTAGTTAGTGGAATATTGAAGTGTGTTTGCTGCAGGTACATGTTTGCATTTATTTGATATGAATGATTACGATGTATTACAATGTTTGATTAATTGTATTCATGCTTGCATGTAGTTACTTTAAATTTGATTATGGCTTCCATGTGAAATTGTATAATAAAAGCATGCTTCAAATGATTGTATTGTGTAATTAATAGTTTGCACATGAAAATATTAAGTTATCAATGCATGCATCATAATTCTTGTTATTGTATAACATCATATATTGCATGATAAATTTGATATTTTATTCATCATAGCATTTTGATGGTTCTCTTTTAATTGGTTAGGTTATTATTCGTAACATCATAAGAAAATGACTGTAAACCGTGAATGGATGTACCGTAGGATAGTGGACAATGAGTTATCATGTGAATATATGGATGGTGTTGAATGTTTTATTGAATTTGCAACGGCAAGTGTCAGTACAGTGAATCCCACAGGTCGGATTAGGTGTCCCTGCAAGATTTGTAAGAATAATCGATTTGTAGAACCTCATGGCGTTAGACATCACCTATACAGAAAGGGTTTTGTGAGTGATTATCAGAACTGGATGTTTCATGGAGAAGAATTTAGAAACAATTTTGATGCACGGGTGAATGTGGTGCACGATAATCCATATATGGATTTGATATTTGATGCCGCAGGAACAAAACTGGGTTCTGCTATGAGTTCTAGTAATGTAAGAATTGTCGTAGATGAAGAATCACCAAACGATGCAGCTAGTAGATTTTATGATTTACTTAGAGATGCTGATGATCCACTTTGGAACAGTTGCGAGAGTCACACTATCTTGTTTACAGTTCTTCAACTAATGAATTTGAAGTTCGAGTATAATTTGAGTCAATCATGTTTTGACCGTTTGTGCATGATTGTGAAGAGTATGTTGCCCAAAGATGAGAAATTGCCATAAAATTTCTATCATGCGAAAGTTATGGTCAACGCTCTAGGTATGGGTTACAAAAAGATTGATGCTTGTCCAAATCACTGCATGTTGTATTTCAAGGAGCAGGAAAACAACATATCATGTCCGTCATGTGTGCATCCTCGGTTCAAGCCAAAGACAAGAGGCAATTGTAGCACAAGATCAAAGGAAGTTTCATACAAGTCGCTCCGCTACTTTCCTATCACTCCTAGATTGCAGCGATTGTATATGTCTTCAAGGACAGCTAAACACATGAGATTACATGCAAATAAAGTTCGACACAATGAAAACAAGATCATGCATCCTGTTGACGCTGAAACTTGGAAGCACTTTGATCGTACTCATCAGAACTTCACAATGGAAGTGCGAAATGTTAGACTCGGTATATGTACAAATGGATTTAATCCCTTTGGGGGTAGATCAACTTCATACTCATGCTGGCCAATATTTGTAACTCCATACAACCTTCCACCAAGCTTGTGTATGAAACGTCCAAATCTTTTCTTGTCTTTGTTGATCCCTGGTCTGACCTCACCTAGCCAAAATCTTGATGTATATTTAATGTCATTGATTGTTGAACTAAAAGTACTGTGGGATGACGGTGTTACCATGTATGATGCTCATAAAAAACAAAATTTCAACATGAAGGCCGTTGTTCTATGGACAATCAGTGACTTTCTTGCATATGGTATGCTATCTGGTTGGAGCACACATGGGAGGTTGGCATGTCCGTACTGCATGGAGGATTCCAAAGTTTTTAGATTGACGCATGGAAGGAAGCCTTGCTGGTTTGAGTGCCATCATCGATTTCTACCCAGCGACCATCCATTCTGGCCACAAAAGAATGTGTTTAAAGCAGGCACAACTGAAATGGAAGGTTCATCCTCAAGATTGTTTAGCATAGTGATTCTAAAAAGATTGCGATACTTTACAGATGTATTAACAGATGCTCGCAGTTCTACACCCTTCCATGGATTTGGAAAGGATCATAATTGGACGAAAAAATCTATTTTATGAGAACTATCGTATTGGCCGACCCTATTGATACGACATAATTTGGATGTGATGCATGTGGAGAAAATGTGTTTGATAATGTGTTCAATACAATAATGAATGTTAAAGGGAAAACGGAGGATAATCTGATGGCCCATATGGATTTAAAAGTAATATGTAAAAAACTAGAATTTGAACTCAAAGAGTATAATGGCAAAGTACTGAAACCAAAGGCAAAGTACGTGCTTGGACCTGATCAAATAAAACATGTATGTCAATGGTTTAAACAATTGAGATTTTCAGATGGATATATCTCTAACATTGCTCAGGCTGTGAAGATTGACGATGGACAATTATATGGGTTGAAGAGTCATGATTGTCATATCTTTATGCAACGATTGATACCCCTAGCATTCCATGATATGTTAGACAAACCTATATGGGGGGTATTGTCTGAGTTGAGTGGATTTTTCATAACATTGTGCGCATCGGAGGTCGTAGTATCAAATGTAAAGAATCTCGAGGACTCTGTCATCACCACTGTTTGTCTGCTAGAAAAGATATTTTTGCCAGCATTTTTCGATGTTATGAAACATTTGATCATACATTTGTCATATGAACTAAGGGTTGGTGGCCCTATGGAATATCGATGTATGTACCCATTTGAAAGGTATATATTTTTTATATTTGTCATCTTTGATGACAGATATTTAAAATTTGAAATATATATTTTTGCCAGATGCATGTTCAACCTCAAAAAAATGGTTCGTAATAAAGCAAGAGTAGAAGGCTCTATTTGTGAGATGTACACTTTAGAAGAGATTTCAAATTTCTCATCTATGTACTTCGAACCTAATATTCCAACACGTTACACATGCCCACCCCGTAACGATGATGACAAACAAGTAATTGTAGCTTACAAGCTGTTGATATTTCAACCACTTGGGCATGCATTTGGTAGTTGTTGATCAAGGCTCTTGACAGATCGAGAGCAAGACGCAACACACATCTATATTCTTTTTAATTTCTCAGCGATCGACCCATACATCAAGTATATGTAGACGCAACAAAATTATAAATCTTTTTATATTCTATACGTGGATATATGACTCGGTAATATAAATATTTATGGTTTGCAGACGATTTGATCTGGAGTTGCAAAAAGAAGTTTCACATCTCACTGATGCAGAAGTACAAAAAGAACGTGAAACTAAGTTTGTGGAGTGGTTGAAACAGTTGGTAAATAAGCTAACATAAATTTTGTACTTGTAAACTATACTAAGTTACTTAATTGGTCGTGATTACAATCATTGTTTATATCTGTGTGTAGGTTTGTCATGGTGATGTTAAAGATCAAGGAATATGTGATTTAGAAAATGGCCCGACCAAAGTTGTGCAATGCTACAATGGGTACATCGTAAATGGTTATCGATTTCATACAAAAGATTACGGTATAAACAAATCAACGATGAATAGTGGTGTGTGTGTCAAGGGTAGCAACTACGGTGAAAATGAACATGATTACTACGGTGTTATAAAGGAAATAATGGAGTTGACTTACTTAGGCATAAATAACAGGGTAACTTTATTCAAGTGTCATTGGTTTGATCCAACTGCAACAAGACTCGACAAAGCTTCATGCATTGTGGAAGTGAATCATAAATCCAGGTTTGGAACATATGAACCATTCATATTAGCCTCGCAAGCTCAACAAGTTTAATATACTTCATATCCAAGTATAAAAAAGTCAGATAGAAATAAATGGTGAGCAGTTTGCAAGGTGAAGTCCAAACTATACCCTGAGTATGATCAGTTACAGGAAGACAAGTTAGCTGAAGACAACGATTACTATCAATCAGATGATATCTATGACTTCGCTTATGGTCACGATGTTGCACATGATATGCATGTCATATCTCCATTGGCCGATGAAACATTCATAGAAGAATGTGATCTAAATGATATACCAAGTGGATGGGTAAACAATGAAGAAGAAGAAGAAGAAAGTCAAACAAGTGACGAGGAAGAATTCTCAAGCTAGTGAGCAAAATCTTGTAATACAAACCTCTATTTAAATGCATTGCAATACTTGATGTGAATGATTTGAATTATTTGAATGTATTGTAATACTTGATACGAATGATTTGAATGTATTGCAATGAATGATGTGAATGATTTGAATTATTTGAATGTATTGTAATACTTGATGCGAATGAATGAGTTCTATTATAATACTTGATGTGAATGATTTGAATTATTTGAATGTATTGTAATACTTGATACGAATGATTTGAATGCATTGCAATACTTGATGTGAATGATTTGAATTATTTGAATGCATTGTAATACTTGATGCGAATGAATGAGTTGTATTGCAATACTTTATGTGAATGATTTGAATTATTTGATGTATTGTAATACTTGATACGAATGATTTGAATGCATTGCAATACTTAATGTGAATGATTTGAATTAATTTGATGCATTGCAATACTTGATGTGAATGATTTGAATTATTTGAATGCATTGTAATACTTGATACGAATGATTTGAATGCATTGCAATGCTTGATGTGAATGATTTGAATGCATTGCAGTACCTGATATGAATGATTTGAATGTATTGTAATACTTGTTGCGAATCATTTGAATGTATTGCAATACTTGATGCGAATGATTTGAATTATTGTAATACTTGATGCGAATGACTTGAATGTATTGTAATACTTGATGCGAATTATTTGAATGTATTGTATGACATATGTTATTTGTTAGAATATGGTTCATGGAGGTTACAATGGCCGTTCATTCAGTAGTAGCCAGACCCAACCTTCATCTTCATGGGCTCCTGTGATAGGTATATCATTTAACTAATTGGATGCTTGATTAGTTCAAATGCGCATTCTGAGAATTTCTAACATATTTTTTTACAGATGATGTTTCGCCTGTACACGACCCACTTACACCAGTTGATCACACAAGTCAGGAGCCAACACAGGAAGCAGAGTCTTCTCAGTCTGGCACAAGAAGACTCATTCGAATAGTGTATATCGATAATTGACTGTAAGTATTTTGTTTTCAATTATTGCATATCTTATAAATATTTTATATTGATATTTATTGTGTACCAATTCATGTGCAATATGAGGTTTGAGCCACAAGAAGTAGTACGCGAAATTAGGAATTCACTTTTTTAACATCTACCACGACCGGTTGCTTAATGAAAGGAGTATCCAAAGGAGGTGTTAGACAGATTGCGGTCCTCATTCACGATATACAGTTGTTTCTCATAGTTAATGTGTTTCATATTTAATTTTTTTTAGTCATGTCTACTAACTTTCTGAAAATATTTGTAGGCTTCGAATCGCTTCGCAACTACGGTGGAAGAAAATGATGCAAGGAAGGTATGAAAGAAGGTGACTGTCAATCGATTTGCAGACATGCTGCACAATATGAAGACTGCAGCAAAAAAAACATCTGGCGGAATAGATGATCCACTGTAGTGGAAGGGTCATGGCCCTATTACTATCAGGAGAGATTATTGGGATGGAATGTGCGATAAGTGGGCGGGAGATGCATTTCAAAATTGCTCTGCGAAGGCTGCACAAAATCGAGCGAAAATGCCCGAAGCCCATCTACACACAGGTGGATCTAAGACATTTGGGAGCCACCTGAAGAAAATGGTAACTCATCAATATATAATATTAATTTTATAAGTATTGTTGCAAACTTGCTAATTAAATCTTTTATCATTTAACTTCGCAGGAAGCAGAAAAAGGAGGCATTGTACCATATAAGGATGTGTCTGTTGAAACACATAAATGGAAGACCACGGAAGACTTCATATCAGAGAAGGCGAGAACGACAACAGTATATATTTATTCTATTAATAATCATTGCAATATGCAAGTTATCATAATGTTATCATTAATTATTAATGCATACTTTAAACACTATTTTGTAGGAGGCATATGAGCAACAGATGGTAGAGCGATATGGCGATGACGCTACTCAGCATCCATCATTTGATCCTGCAGCATGGGTGACTGCAGCAGGTGAACCCAAAAAAGGTCGCGTGTTCAGGTTTGGGAGTAATATGAACACTTCACCTGTTATTGCTTATTCCAGTTACGACTCACAGACTTCTTCCGCCGACATAAGCTCCAAGCAGCAGCCTATTCTTTCCGGTGAAGATGTACGCCAGATCGTTAAGGACACACTGTGTGACTACTTCCATGAAACCATCGCCAATGTTCTTCGAGATGAGTTCAACAGTTTTTTGTTGAACAGAGGATCTTCGATTGCAGGTCCCTCTCAGGTATAATCACATATTCAGTTTTTTGACTGCCTTGGAACACATATGAGCATAATCAAATCACATATATAACTTTTTGCATGCCTTAGAGCACATATGCGCATGATAGAATCACATATAGAGTTTTTTGCCTGCCTTAGAGCACATATGAGCATGTTATAATCACTTATAAAGTTTTTTTCCTGCCTTAGAGCACATATGAGCATGATAGAATCACATAAAAAGTTTTTTTGACTGCCTTAGAACACATACGAGCATGTTATAATCACATATTCAGTTTTTTGACTGCCTTAGAACACATATGAGCATTCTATAATCACATATTTAGTTTTTTGACTACCTTAAAACACATATGAGCATGCCAAAATCACATATAGAGTTTTTTTAATGCATTAGAACATATATCATTCATGATAGAATCACATATAAAGTTTTTTGCTTTGCCTGCCTTAGAGCACATGTGAGCATGATAGAATCACATATAGAGTTTTTCTTACTGCCTTAGAACACATATGAGCATGCTATAATCACATATTCAATTTTTGGACTGCCTTAGCACACATATGAGCATGATCGAATCACATATATAGCTTTTTGCTTGCCTTAGAGCATACATGAGCATGGTAGAATCACATATAGAGTTTTTCTAGCTGCCTTAGAACACATATGAGCATGATATAATCACATATAGAGTTTTTTTACTGCCTTAGAACACATATCATTCATGATAGAATCACATATAGAGTTTTTTGCATGCCTTAGAGCACATATGAGAATGATAGAATCACATATAAAGTTTTTTTACTGCCTTAGAACACATAAAAGCACATGATAAAATCACAGGTAGTGTATAATTTATTTCAATATATTTTGTTTATCAATACTGACTGTTCTTTTCTTGTGTAGGTTGCTAGCGATAATCAGCGTAGCGGAGCTGAAGGAACAGATCAAGGCAATGAACAAGAAGACGTACAAAATCTTGGCGATGATTAGATTAATGTGTTGAAGAAGTTCTATTTTTTTTTTCGAAATTGTAATTGTTGAATTGTAAATAATTAAACTTGTTAATTTTAAAGTGGAACGATTAATTGTTGTAGATTCCTTTTATATGAAATTTTAGGTGTACTTTGTTTTTTATTTACAAGAAATATAAATTGTAGCGTTCTCGATATTTAATTTTCAATTAATTTTTTTTTTTATTTTTTTTCGTGTTTGCGACGGATTAGCGATGAATTTTTCCGTCGCTATACATATAAATCTAGCGACGGCTTAGCGATAGACGTAAATCCGTCGCCAAGC
The DNA here is from genome assembly GCF_984573655.1 of Nuphar pumila. Taxonomy (NCBI): domain Eukaryota; kingdom Viridiplantae; phylum Streptophyta; class Magnoliopsida; order Nymphaeales; family Nymphaeaceae; genus Nuphar; species Nuphar pumila. The sequence continues at coordinate 126,992,498 of NC_143250.1, forward strand.
CGAGGTCGCCGTTTAGTACCGGCGGATTTGCGACGGAATTCATCGTTCGTTATTCTGTCGCAATTAGCGACGGAACGGGCGACGAATTTATTTCGTCGCCAGTTAGCGTCGGAAAATTCGCGACGTAAGTTGTCCGTCGCCTCTTCGTCGCTAATCTGTCGCTAACACGGTTAGCGACGGAATGAGGTTGTCGCTAATCCAGTGCTTTGTTGTGGTGACATGAGTTTAGACCGTGACCTAGACAGAAGTGGCAATGCACATGGTAGCCAGCTGGGTCAATGGTCGATCAGACCCACGACCTGACCTGGGTAGTGCCAGACCAAGTCCTTGGTCGGTCATGGGCATGGGCTGGCGAGCCTGAAATTAAAATATATATATATAAATAATGATATATTTTTAACTCTGATCAGATTTGGAAAATCTGATTAGGGTAAACCTCATAAAAATATATATTAGATCAGTCGTTTGAGGACTGATCTGGTTGTTTATCATTTTTGAATATATATATATGTTAGTGTGCGTGTGTATATAGTTCGTTTGCACCTATTAAAAAATAAATGTATATAGTTCATATGTGCAATGATTTTCATCACAGGTATGCACCTATTGAAATATATATATTAGTGTGTGTAGCAATTTTTCATCGCAACTGCCTTATCAATATATATATATATATATATATATATATATATATATATATATATATATATATATATATATATATATATATATATATATATATATATATATATATATATATATATATATCATTTTGAAAAAATGATCTATACATGTATTTTGAAATTCAAGCGAATACATTTGAGTACCGAGGTAGTGTGCAAGTCCAAGAAAGAGCTTATATATATATGTGTGTGTGTGTGTCTAGATATGAACACTTACACCTCGACAAATTTTACACTTGCAGGTAAATATTTGAAATTTCATATGTGAGCATGTGTTTGGTTTTTCTTAAGCTTGATAATGATGTTATGAATGAAAAGTGCATTTGTTGAAAGTCATATGAATGATATGCATGTTTTCATTATCTTGCTTAAATTTGCATGAATGGGCTAAGGGACCTTCACGATACGATGCACACATTTGTGTGGATGTTCTTAATATTGAATTTCATGTGAGCCATTGGTTACACATCGTTATCTCATGAGCGAGCTGAGGTCTATTAAGAACCTATGAAACACATAAGGAAGTGTCATAATACATGAATAAATTCACACTTATACTTTTTGGCCACCTTCACTGGTGGAATGCTCTTGTGGGCTAAAAGCGGCCGAGCATAAGTGGAAACGGGTTGGATTCACATAATGACATTGATGATGTGTATGTGCTCTAAGTGGATATTTGGGCTTCTTGGCCCTGAATGGATTCAGGGAATGAGGTGCATAATACAATAATAAATCTAATGAAGATAATAGACTCAGTAACCCATTCACGACAGATCTACTTAGAGAAGTTAGAAGGTACAACAACGAGCAACATTGGGCAAGTAGGTTCACTTGAAGTGCCATTTTGTTATGGGAGCAAGGCATCCCATTGGTATTCAATCACTCAGAGTTAGGGAGGTTGGGGTTTTCTATGAGTCTTAAGCGATTACCCCATCTACTGCAATAATATTGAATGCATCCACTTTTAGTTTATGGTTGCCATTGAAGGAATTCTCTCGATCACGGGCCACCCATTTTGGAACCCCTGGTCAGGTTGATTATTTGGGTATATCAAATAATATACCTTTGAAGTAGCATTGTTGATGCAGTAAGGACTCGAGTATCGCAAGTCAAGTAATTAAGATGATGCAAAGATTTATTTATACAGTTTGAGAATTGTTATCATTTGTTGGTGTTTCATCTCATGTAAATCGTATTACAGATACATAGTTGATGAATTGTAAGATTTATGCAAATTGTTGCATTACTATCGAATCATGAATATATTGTTGAATGAATCATGTTGTTTATATATTGTGAATACTTGTTTGAAATTGTGACCAACGTATGAAAATGAATATCGTATAATGTACATACTTTATGTTGTGCTGGATCTTATCAGCTCGAAAGAGACTAAGCCCGTTTTATGGAGAATGCAGGCGAGGAACATTAGTTGGAACGATGGTGCAGTGAACCATGACACTATCAATAGTTGTTTATATGATTATTTTGAGATTCCAATTAGACGAGAACCATTTTGATAATATACATTGATGTGATAATCTGACGTTATATTAATTGTATTTTTATTTTGATGAATGAATATAAAAGTTGAATGTATAGAATCACTTGGTTTGAGACCGATATCCAAGTCCTAAGGAGAATGAATTTGGTCCTATGTAGTTCTCTTTTCAGTGTAACTCACTTAAAATTGTTTAACTTGTATTCAAACATTTTTGCTATTTGAAAGATTAGTATTTACAAAAAAAAAAACAAAAATTTTTAAGTTGAAAATTTTGGAGCGTTATAGATTGAACCCGATTCTTATTAGACTTGGTAAAATTGCCTAGCCCAAACCGTGAATTCCTTGAGTTTAAAATTTTGACCCAACCTTCTGGTTTAACCTGTAAAAAAAAAATTGTTTTATTAATGTCTATGTGCTGAGATATTATTTTTCCAAACTGAGTATATTTTGACCAAACTTAGTCCAGCTTGCAAAAACCTTAACCCAACCTTCACTTGCCCGAGTCAGTTCACAAAAAAATACCAAGTTTGAAATTGTAACCAGACCTAATTCAAGGTATTCAAAACCTTCTCTTAAAATTTGAGAATTTTCTGTGATGCCGTTTGGGTGTACTAAAATTTCTAACGTAACCTAACTGGACCTCCTGTTACCGATTTTGATTTTGACCTAAAACTAAACTTATTTGGACCAGAACCAATTTGCACCTCAACCCATTAACCCAAGTGCTTTTTTGTATTTAGCAAAGCCTAAATTTCAACGTAGGCCCGAACCAAATTGGGTTGAGTTAGGGTTTAATTTTTAAATGTGATTTTTAAAACAGGTCTGACAAGACTCAACCAGAACTCGAACTGAAACCAACCCGGTTACGCCTAAATGAGACCAAGCTATCTGCCAAGCCTAAACCAAACCAAAGCAACCGGAGCCCCGAGAGCAACTAGACCCAACAACAAGAGATGGGGATTCTAACCCACACTGGACGTTTTCATAATAACCAAAAGAAACTGATAAAAAGAGTGGGCAGGCAGGGGCAGCTGCTAATAGTAATACTTGTTCAGTTCCACTACCTTATCTGCAATTCGATCACCGCGCTCGCTGCCGCGAAGCGGAGGAAGGCGGTCAGGAGATGGCGGAGAAGGGAGAAGAGAGGGTTTCGGACGATGGCCTTCCTCCAGATGGGGTGGAGGAGGGGGAAGGCGACGAGGGTTCCGACTCTGATATCTCGTGGGAGGGTTGGGACGAGGAGTACGACTCGTCGGACGCCGAGGACCTGGCGGTGGCCGGAGTCCGGGAAGGGGTTGCCGCCAGGGAGGCCAAGAGTCCCGAGGAGCGACGGGCGACCATAATACGGCGATTCACTCGCGCGTTGGATGACCCGAGGGTCCTCGAGAAGGCTGAGGATGAGGACAGGTACCGCGTGTACCCGGAGGACCTCTTCGACTTCCCCAACGACCCGGAGAAGTGGAGGGAGGAGGACCTGCAGGAGTACTGGCGCGACGCCCCACTGGAGATGGAGAATCCCGGCTGGGACCCCGCCTTCGCCGACGAGGAGGACTGGGAGGCTGTCGTCGACGAGCTCAAGGCCGGCCGCAACCCACCCATCGCTCCCTTCTACGTCCCCTTCCGCAAGTACTACCCCGTCGTCCCCGACAACCACCACGACATTGCCACCCCGAAGGCCGTCATCGAGGAGCTCGATCGCATCGAGGAGTTCCTCAATTGGGTCAGCTACGTCTTCCCCGACGGTAGCTCGTGAGTGTCGTTTCTTTCATTCCCCCCCCCCCCCCCCCCCCGCTCAATCTGTTTTTTTTTCTTCTTCTTCTTATTCACCTTCTGTTTCTAAGCTTCATCTTTTCTTTCTATGACGGTTTGGTGACCATTTTAATTGGCGAATTCGGCGCCTGGAATTGCAATGTGGGGTTCGCATAGGTGATTGGTAGCTTTTGGAGGATGAGATTCTGTAGGGAATTCGTAAACCGTGGATGTTGATGAGTTGTAGTGTGGGTCGGAGGTGTCATTTAGTTCGAGCGCGTTTGGCTGGTGGAATCGAAAGTCATCCCCCTCTTTTTTGGTCGCAGTCGTTAGCGTTGTTCGGGGATCTTGGTTGATTAGTAACTTTGGCGAGTTTTTGCAATTTGGGGTTCAATGTCTAGCATTTCCTTAGCTACAGACGATGTGGGTTTTGGTTCATGGGAAATTGCGGACAACTCAGGGAAGGCGGAGGCTGGTGTTTTGTTATTCCGTGCGGTGGTTTGTTGTGTGCTTGGATGCCACCATTTGTCCAGAAAAAAAAGGGCAAGTTCAGATAGTGCAGTGTAGAGCATAGAGTAACATCCCATCTTACCCCATTCTTTTGGAATCGGTGGGTGCATGAAGACGCCTCCTTCGGAGATGCCAAATGGTTGAACGCCTTGGCTTGTGGTTTTGTGAAAAAACTCTCAAATTTTGGTAATTCATGCTAAACTGCTTTAAAAATGTTGCTTGCGTGGTGTTAGGTATGAAGGGACTGTATGGGATGATCTTGCTCATGGAAAAGGAGTTTATGTTGCTGAACAGGGACTTGTCAGGTATTCTCAGTTTATGTTGTACCTAGATTTTCTTTTTCTTATGTGTTTAAAGCTGAACTGCTCTTCTCTTATTCCCGTTTTTTTATCTTAATTTTCAATGGTCTTGCCTAGAATGTTCTTATCTAGAGTCTGAGAGATCCTCAGGGTGGACATGAGGTTGGATGCCTTGCCTTGTACTTAGCCTTTGATGTCATGCATTGAAAAATATTCGGGTCACTCTGGGACATAGAGTTTCATCCATCAGTGAGGCCTTAGAGGGAAATAAATGCGCCCAGTCGATGCTTGTTACATCTGTGCTATTTTGTGCCAATCAATTTGGTTTGTCGGAGTCCAACATTTCAGAATTCTGTGCTTCACAAAAGTGCTTTGTTTAGTCTGAGTGGCATATAATGTAGGTCTAGTGATTCAGGTCTGGTCCTTTGACCTTTCTAAGTAGAAAAATGTGATCTCGTTCCACTAATCTAAGTTTGAGCAGTGTGCATATGTATGGTTCAATGCTGGGTTTCTCCTCTTGGTCTGATTACTTTAAATTGACAGAAGAAGCTTGTATGCAGGTATGAGGGAGAGTGGCTTCAAAACCAGATGGAGGGTCATGGTGTAGTTGAAGTCGAAATTCCTGACCATGAGCCTCTGCCAGGTTCCAAGTGCGTCTTTTTGTACTGCTTTTTAATTTTCATATTTTTCTACTGCATAAATTCACGAATGTCCTAGCTTATTGATCTTTTCTCCCTTTTCAATCATCTCCTGAATTACGTGGGACCCTCACTCTGTATACTGCTTCTAGGCTTGAAGCTAAGTGGCGAGCGCAAGGGAAAATTATCAAAAGGGATTTTATGGATCCTGAAGATAGAAAATGGTTGGAGATGGACATAGAGGACAGCATGTTTTTAGCTGGTCCTCAATATGAGATTCCGTTCTATGAAAATGATCAATGGGTGAGGCAGTTTGGGAAGAAACCGTGAGCTTCGATTCCCTACCGCTTAAATTATTTATTGCTGTAGAAAATCTGTGGTTACTTCATATGCCTTTCTGATACATGAAGTAATATTTTTATACAAATCCACGTGTTGTTGATAATGTAACTGATTGGTCTACAATCAGTAAATATTTGGTAAAATTATTGATTTTTTATATATTTGCTATACTTTTTGGCATTCTAGTTGTTGGTTCTGAATTCAAAATTGCAATGTGACCTATGAATTTGTTGACTTGCGATCTGACCTTGACGAGTGCAAAAAATGCCAGGGAAAAAGGTCGCTACAGATATTCAGGGCAATGGAAGCATGGTAGAGCACATGGCTGTGGTGTTTATGAAGTTAATGAGAGAGTGACATTTGTAGGTTTTTAAACTGTTATTTTTCAGCTGCATATAGCGTCTTCAGCTTAGGATCTCGATGCATTGCTTTGTTTTTTTCCATAAATGGGACACTTCTAATCCACATTTAATAGAAAATTGCTGAATTGTTAGCATGTTGATAGGGCAGCTTTGCTGATGCATAAACAATTGCTGGGATATTTTTTAACACAGGGTAGGTTTTACTTCGGAGACCTCGTGGAAGACTCCTGGAGATGCCCTCCTGAAATAGCAATGGTATTTTTGTGTCTCCATATCTAAGTTGTTAATGTGCCATTTTTTAATTTGTACCATATGATTCATGTACGGATGCTGGAGTTAACTGTTTTTCCTTTTCCTCTTAATTGCTATTTCAGATGCATGCGGCAATAGCTGAAGTTGCTTCTGCAAAGGCACGGATGTTTGTAAACAAGCCTGATGGAAGTATGTAGCATTTCCCTAAGAGATCTTGATTGGGATGTCGTATGATTTGGTGTTGCTTGTTTCAGATATATTCTTAGTTCACATGTCTAGATTAACTATGGACAATCATCAGTGTTTTATTCAAGAAACAGCACAAAGTAGAACTCTTAGAGTAACTAGACTGTGTTTTATGCTCAAACTCATGTGCATTGTTTGTGATTCTGTTCTGTTTTCACTCCTTTTGCATGTAGACATGGATGTGTGGTGCCTTAAAGAATGTGCATTTGAGAAGGGAAATTTCTGAGCAATTTCTTGAAAATTGTTGCTTTCTAGGGAATTTTGTCTGAAGCATTGCTTTGGAGAAAGTTGGCTTCATCTTGTTGTTTCAAATCCATGACATGGAGTTGTAATTTCATTAACTCGCATGTTAACAGTATAGGCAACTGAAACATTGGTTCTTTATGGTGTCCCTTATTTATTATTGATAAATAATGAATTTACACCTTTTTTATAAACAAAAGAAAATTCACTTCTTTATCCACTAAAGATCTATTAATAGTTTTTTTTTCCAATTTCCTCCATGCATTTAGGTTAGTCTTTTAGGGTGTGGGAAATTAGATAAGCCAGCAATGCAGTTAGGGATGATTGTTTTGATAGCTTTGGTGGTTTCATAATTCATAAAATAAAGATTAAATGTATGTGTTAAAGCAGTGGTTCTTTTAGGATTCTGCTTCTATAACTAGAGAGGTTCATTTTATGGACCCTTCTGCCAAAAAAGATTGTGGACTTCTGTAAGTTATGGATCAGCATGCTGCAACTTTGCTGTTAGAACTTTAGCACCTATATTGTGGCAAATCAATATTCAGGCTGTAGTTTCTTCCATTGTCCTTCTATTCTGCCTAGTTTGCATTTATTTGTTGCATGCTTCCTAACCATGGTCACCTGTATCATTAAAGGTAATTTCTCGTTGTCACCTAACCAAAAGCTGTGGCCGAGTCCCTGTGACATAGATCCACTCCTATGTGACATGGGTGACACTGACAGTGTTCCTAACATGCTTTTTTTTCATCCAAAGTCATTGAGGTTAAGGAATCTGATGATATAAGCTCTGCACTCATCTGTTTTTAACCTCATATGTGCATTAAAATGTATAAACTCGTTTTCTTGGTTGTGTCAAATTTTCTGTTCACATTTGTAATAAGATTGTCATTCTGAGCCAGTCAAATGACTAAATCTTGTCAAGGATGGCCTCTGTTTGCATTATTGCAAAACACTCATGAAAGTACTATTACCTTTTCTCTGGCCTTCTTAACTACAGTGGTAAGGGAGGAGAGGGGACCATATGGAGATCCTCAGCATCCCTACTTTTATGAAGAAGAGGACACGTGGATGGCCCCAGGATTCATCAATCAATTTTATGAAGTAAGCAAACCATGGTACCATTTATCATATTATGTCTTTCTCTTTGCTTATCTGTCATAATGTTATGTCTTTCTCTTTGCTTTTCAAGTCCTTGAAATTTTCTGTGCCACAGCTGAAAGAAAATACTGGTTGCAGGTTCCAGACTTTTGGAAAGGCTATGTTGAAGATGTTGATCAGGAACAGGAAATGTGGTTGAATTCCTTCACTAAAGCACCTCTGAGACTTCCAATGCCAGCTGAGCTTGAGTACTGGTGGTCGAAAGGTATTTTAACTATAAATAAAGATCCATTTACTTGGTTTAGATCTGAGTTGGTAGTTACTGTGCTATCCTCAATGAATCATGTAGACATGAAGAAGGATCCAACTTGGGCGAGGGATTCTACCATAGTCACAAAGATCGCCAATATATCGAAAATATCGGCTATATATAGTTTTGTTTTTGGTAAAAATGATTTAAAGGAAAAAATATCATGATATTTTCAAAAATAATTTTACATCGATATTATCATGATAATATTGTGATACTTTCAGTTACTTTTATTTTTTTTATCTTTTCTATATCTTAAATATGTTTTTTCTTCTTTTTTTATATTTTTAATTGCATTTATCATATGTATATTTTATTATCTAAAATGTTATTTTCTTACTTATATCTGTTATTTTTATATATTTTTGAATTGTTTAAATGCTGAGATTTTTCTGAGATTTTCCCAAGATTTATCAACTAAACCTATATTATTGCAAGAATTTGCCTTGCCAAGATATAGCTGAGGCCAATATTTGTGACTATGGGTTCTACCAAACTTTTGTCGAGTTGTTTGAGTTGCTGTAACCTGATCTAAAGACCATTACTTTTTCTGTGCAAGATTTTGCGAATCAGACTAAAGGGGCCACATTCTACATACTTTATGCGTTATTGCATTCCATTAACCTTCATATTCAAAGTTATTGCTTTTAGAAAATATTAGGACAAGTTTCCTCTCAATCAGCTTCCCTAGTTTATTGCTTTTTAACCTTGATAGACTGTTCCTAATTGTTGGTGCTTTAGTCTTGCTGCATTACTTGTCAAACTGAAAATCAATGTTTGAGCATGGATTGTTAGCTACACAAACCGAGCTAAATTTCATAACTAGCCCGGATTAGCTAGCTTGATGGGATAACCACCTCTAACCACATGAAGGGAACAAGCCCTCAAAGAAAGATAATTTGACATGCAAATACTTTATTCTACCTTTTTAAACATTTTGATAAAGTCACACTTTCTCCATTTTATTCAGATTTTTTTTATTTTGCCTTTTTCAAAAGCAGTGAGCTTTTCCTGAGTTGTTTCAATAAATTTGTTCATATTCTGATAAAAATGCTTTTCTGAAACATCATGACACTAATACTGGTTACTGCGACAAGTAGAGGTAGGCAATGGGCCAGGCAGCCTGCAGGCCGAATTAGGCCCAAGTTTGGTCCGAACCGGACTTTTGGCCTGGCCTGGTTCGGCTGGGCTAAAAAAGGGCCAGCCCACGGCCTGACTCGGCTTGTGTGTGTGTATATTATCCTGATTAGGCCCACGGGCCTAACGGGTGGGCTGGCCTGAACAGGGCTGTTAGCCCGGCCCCTCAATTGACGGGGTCAGGCTTTGACTGGGCCGGCCCGGTGAACTGGTCCATTAGTGGGCCGGGCTGGCCCGTTGCCCACCCCTAGCCACAAGTGCAGGCTGGTGCACGCACACACACGCACAGACTGCATCTGATGGTCAATATCTGTAGATGCATGAACAAGGAACTGCAATCAAATGGTTAATGAATTGATTTGTTTTTATTTTTATCATGTGTAACTGGCTCTTAGATGTTTTGTTGTGCTTCTACAGATGAAGACCCTGAATTCATACTTGTTAATAAAGAGCCAGAGCCTGACCCTGAGGATCCATCAAAGCTTGTCCATACTGATGATCCAATTATCGTGCACACACCAACTGGAAGATTGATCAACTTTGTAGAGGACGAAAAATACGGAGTTCGCTTGTTCTGGCAACCGGAGGTGGGAAGTGAGGAGGAGATAGATCCTGAGAAGGCCAACTTTCTCCCTCTTGGTTTTGATGAATTCTATGGGCGAACTACTACCATCAAGAAGAAAAGCAAATTGCTGGGCTTTGTAAATGCACTGCAGAGTGCAATAAAGCCTATGTTGAATGCAGTTGAAAAATGGTGTGAAGAACAAAAGAAGGCCAGTGAAATGAGACTGAAGTTGATAGATCAAGAACTTGAACTCATAGAAGCTGAAATTTGCCTTCAAGAGGCCATTGAAGAGGTGGAAATGGAGCTGGAATTGGAACAGAAGGAGGAAGAGAAAAAAGCAGCAATGCGTAGCAAAGAAGTGAAAGAAGATGGTTCGGCCTCCACTGCCGAAGGTGATGCAGATATAGATGCAGAAGAGGAAGAGGAGGAGGAGGAGGAGAGCACTGAAGAAGTTCCATGGAGTTTTGGTTCTGTTACTCAAGATAAACCCGAGAAGGAGCAAGAAGCTGATGTAGAGGCCAAAAAACGACGAAGTTCATCTCCATTTGCATCATTTTCAACATCTGTTGCTTCATGCAATAGGTCTTTATCGGTGAGAAATCTGCTGTCTTTTACAGTATTGTGTACGAAGCAGGTGCGTTTATGTGGGCTGGTAAATGAGCTAAACAACCTGATTTTGAGTCGTTTAGGCTGAGCCCTAGCTGAAGCTCAGGCTTGATCTCATGCCATGCTAAGTCAATCCTGAACTCGTGATGAGCTAAGCACAAACCGGCTCAGTAAATAATAAAACATCTGGATATCAATAAAAATAGAACTCAGAACCTGTTGTTTACAAACCAAAAGCCTATGATTTCTATAACCTAAAAGGCACCTTGAACATTATATATATATATATATATATATATATATATATATATATATATATATATATATATATATATATATATATATATATATATATATATATATATATATATATATATATATATATATATAAATATTGGCTACTAATGAGTAGAAATCACTTTTTCTCCAAAAAATTTTATTTTTCTGTAGATCAAATGTTACAGATGTGATCTACATGGTTTGTTTCTTAGGAAACTTGTTTTGAATCTTGTGATTCTAACAAGTAATTAGGTTTTTAAAGGGGTCTAAAAATCAACTACCCACCATGTGCCAAAATTTTATAACTCAAAGAATCATATTTTTACATTAGAAAAGCATGATCTAAGGCTTGATCCTTTGCAAACAAAATATGCCTAACGCATCTACTTAGTTAGACTGAGTCGATACAACTTGCACCTATGATTTCTAATTCATTAGTTCTTTACCTTCATTAGTAGCAATATATATATATATATATATATATATGTGTGTGTGTGTGTGTGTGTGTGTGTGTGTGTGTTTCATTTGCTAAAGCAATCAGACGACCAGGTTCCACGGAAGAAAGGATGGCTTGCAATGCCAAAATTATTTGCTGCATCACCTACACCTCATGGGGTATCAAACTCTTCTTTGGAATCGACAAATTCCGTAAGTTTTCCTTATGCATGGGTTGGAAATACGAATATCAAGGCATCATCATGCTACGGGAAGATGAAAATTCGCCACAAAGACATTGGATTCTACCAGCTGCATTCTTTAGCCCGACTTCTTTGTCGAGAGAAAATGTCGGGAGCCACGGTAAATCAAAGTCACGAGTCGCACCTACTTTGCTTACAGGTTCCTTTGTAGTTCCTTTTCTTTTTTCGTGTTTACTTTTTGTTTTTCCCTCTGCTGCATTCGGTGAACTTTCAGACTTTGCATAATTAGAGGAAACTTCTTGATTTGTTTCGTTGAGGTATGGGGTTCATTTCTTTGATTGCCAAGCGAGCATGGAAATCACGTACAGATGCCAAGGTATTTTAAACTGCACTTCTGAGACAGAAAGAGGGCCGAAGTTGGCCCATCACCTATTCTAGTTCCACATCTTTAGGTGGAATAGGACTTTGGCGACTGTTGCGTATAAGTTGTCTTGATGTGATGAGAAAGAGATTGTTACCAGGCTGTTGGATAAGGAAATTTTGCAGGTATCCTAACCAAACGGTCATCCACCACCAGGGGCGGAACCAAGGGGGCTGGCCCACTAAAGAATAAAAAAAAACTTTTACGGAAAATGATAGTACTTTATGGCAAAAATGGTGAGTTTCTTGAAGATCCTATAATTTTCAAAAATCCATTCAATGGTCAAAATCGCAAATGTTTAACATTAAAATGTTCATTTTAACATTTGCATGAGCGAATTTTTTTATAAATTTTGATTTCTTTCTTAATGTGCACAAGTATTGCATTCAAGATTTGTGAGAAACTTTGCCATTGATTTTTTATTCAGAAAATGAACGATTCTGGAAAAACATAGTAAAGAACAAATAAACTAGTCAGAAATAACTTTTCAATGATACATGATTCATTTAAAAATGATGAATGAATGTTGAGATATGTTCCCAACAACATTCTTAAAACAAGAGATGAATAGACATGGTTGCGTCTATTTTAATTATTTTATGTTATTTTTTAGACATTTGTACCAAAAATTTAATAAAAAATAATAAAAATGATAGAGAAAGATTGAGATATTAGCTTTCTAAGATCACCTTGATCTTATGAGCGATTTGTAATGAAGTGCCAAATAAAAAGGGCAAAGTCTCCAAGCGAAAGCACGGAAGCACGCACATACACTAGAGGCCACATAAGGGCAAAATAAACCACAAAAGTGGTCAAGCACAAAAAGAGGTAAAAAATATATTTCACTTCATAGAATGCTTCACAAGAAGCTTAAGAAATACATGGGGTTGTGCCCCTTATTTATACACAGCAAGGGACCCAAGGAGGGGCTCCCATAGAGTCGTTGGAGGGGTCCAACGACTCTATGTGGACCCCTCTCAAATGAATAAAAAAAGAAAAACTAAAAAAACAAAAAAGGAAAAAGAATAAAGGAAAAAAAAGAAAAGAAAGCATATCAAAGATATGCGTGTACAGGTGAAATGACAGAAATACCCCTATCGGGTTTTACAAAATAAATAAATAAATATATATATATATATATCATATTTTAACACCCCCCCTCAAACACATGGTGAAATCACCGAGAGTTTGCTAAGGAGGAAGTAGAAGTGAGGCGAAGGCAAAGCTTTGGTGAAGAAGTCTGCCCACTGATATTCGGTAGGAACATATGGGAGTTGAATGGTGCCTCGTAAGAACTCATCTCGAACATAATGACAATCCATCTCAATATGCTTCGTTCGTTCATGAAAAGTGTGATTGCTAGCAATATAAATGGAGCTCTTGTTGTCACAACACAGTTTTGAAGGAGTTGAGAATGAGACACCCATATCTTTAAGTAAGCTTCTTAACCATATAATCTCAGTTGTGGTAGTGTCCATTGCACGATATTTTGCTTCGGTAGACGAGAGAGAAACTTTACGCTGCTTCTTACACCTCTAGGAGATAAGCGACTCTCCAAGAAACACACAATAGCCTGTGGTAGAAATACGATCATCGAGGTTACCCCCCCAATCAGAGTCAGTATACGCAAGTAAAGTAAGAGGTGAAGAAGAGGATAAGAATACTCCCTTAGTTATGGAATTTTTTAAGTATCTGATAATCCTCATTACTGCTGCCATGTGAGTAGTGGTAGGAGCAGTCTGAAATTGGCTTGCACTATGAACTGCATGTGAAATGTCAGGCCTGGTGATAGATAAATATGTTAAGGATCCAATCAATTGACGATAAGGCGTGGGGTCTGCTAAAGGAGTGCCATCATTGGCTCTCATCTTGGCATTGATCACTTCTGGAGTCTCCACCCTTTTGTCATCTGCCAGCACAGACCTAGCAATAGTGTCAGATGCAAGCTTCATCTGAGATAGGACATACCCCTTGGGGGAGTATGCAACTTCAATTCCTAAGAAATACCTTAGGAAACCCAGATCAGACATATCAAAATTTTTCTTAAGAATATTTTTAATAAGATCAATATCTTTCTTATCATTACCTGTGATAATCATGTCATCAACATATAATAACAAAATTGTTATGTATTCATTAGAAGATTTAACAAACAAAGCAGTATCTGTGTAACATGAGGAGAAACCATTATCAAGAACTACTTTGCTAAAAAGATCATACCAAGCTTTTGGTGCTTGTTTTAAACCATAGAGAGCTTTGTTTAATTTTAGAATATTACCTTTCCCAATTTCAAGAACCGGCGGAGGGTCCATAAGAACTTCTTCACACAGAGTTTCATTTAAAAACACATTTTTAACATCAAGTTGATATATCGGCTATTGTTTGACGGATGCTAAAGCAATTAGGGTTCGTACACTAGTCATTCTGGCTACAGGAGCAAAGGTTTCTTCATAATCAATCCCATATTCTTGGGCGTAGCCTTTTGCAACTAAACGAGCTTTGTATCTTTCAAGAGATCCATCACATTTGGTTTTGACTTTATATACCCATCTACACCCAATTGCTTTTTTTCCTAAAGGTTGAGGAATAATGCTCCAGGTTTGGGCCTTGTTAAGAGCCTCTAATTCGATCTTCATAGCCTCAATCCAATGTGGGTGATCTTTAGCTTCCTTGAATGAGGTAGGCTCATGATACGAATGTATTAACATGAGACAGGCCCTATAATTCGGAGAAAAAGATTCATAAGACACAAATTTTTGTGGTGGCCTACTAGTACGAGAAGATCTCCTAGGTAGATTGTTATCAATAGATTCTTCTAAAGAGAAGTCTTGAGAGTATCTGTCAATAGCAGGTTGATGTTCATTTCCTATCCGCCGGGTATATACATTTATATCATTAAGGTTTTCATTTTGGGAAGTATTATCATGTTGTGGTATATCATTATAATGTAAAATTCCATCACAACTAGTATCACAAGTAATTGCCTCAGGGGATTCAATTCTAGGAGCTAAGTCGAATAGAAAAGAATAATCGATGTCTTCCTTAGATGTGTGGATATCGAAACCATTTTGTTCTTCAATAAAGTTTACATTTCTCGACACATATAATTTATTGTTTCGAATATCATAGCATCTATAGCCTTTTTTATTCTCACCATAGCCAATGAACACACATTCAATAGCTTTAGGTGACAACTTATCTTGTCCTAGACTAAGTACAAAACATTTGCATCCAAAGATTCTCAGTCTATTAAAATCTGGAGTAATTTTAAATAATTTTTCAAAGGATGAAACATTTTTTAAAGAAGAAGAGGGCATACGATTCACAAGATATGTTGCGGTAAGAAGAGCTTCGGCCCAAAAGTTTTTAGGAACATTTTTAGACACAAGAAGAGTTCTTGTGGTTTCGATTAAGTGTCTATGTTTCCTTTCCGCAAGACCATTTTGTTGCGGAGTTTTAGGACAAGATCGTTGGTGCAAAATTCTATTTGTTTTAAAATAATTTTGAAAATCTTTAGACATGTACTGTCCTCCTGAGTCGGATCTAAAAGTGGCTATATTGTGTTGGAATTGATTTTGAACAAGAGCGTGAAACTCTTTAAAATTAGTGAAGACATCGGATTTATTTTTTATAATGTAAACCCATGTGTATCTAGAAAAATCATCAATAAAAGAAACATAGTAAGAGAAGCCCCCTTTGGACATAACGGGTGCCGGTCCCCATACATCGGAATGCACAAGTTCAAAAGGCCTTTTTGACACAAAATTTCTATGAGAATATGGAAGAGAGTGAATTTTTCCAAGAATATAATCATTGCATGTAAATGTATTTGTATTACAAAATTTTTTCAAAAATGAAAAAATGTACAACTTGGAAATACTATGGTATCCAAGTCTCTTATGCCAAGTCTCAATATCTTTGGATTGAACATGATTACAAAATGATTTGGATGGCAAAGACAAAAAATCCATATAGTAAAGGTTCTCTCTTCTATGGCCTTGCCCAATCCGCTTCCCGGACCGAAGATCCTGCACATAGCAATGGGTTGGTGAAAACGAGACATTACATTCAAAATCGGTAATTTGAGAGACGGAAAAAAGATTTAGATTAAGTTTTGGAATAATTCGGATTTTGGGAACAAAAAATTCTTTGTTTTGGTCATAAGTTTTCTCAAGATTTCCAATGCCTTCAACATTTAAAGATGTTCCATCGGCGGTGGATACATATGATTTAAATTTATTGAGACTTGGTTTTGATAATAGTGATGCATTTGGGGTCATATGGAAAGAGGCACCCGAGTCAAGAATCCAAGAAGTCATTCCTGGAAAAGAGGAGATGGCGGCACCGGAAGTGGAAGGTGAAGAGGATGATGTAGAGGCGTTCATCTTTATAAATTGTTGAAGAGTTTCGGTTAGATGAGCGATGGACTCCTTTATGTCACTATCCTTCTTTGAATCTTCATTGATGATTGGAGGAGTTTCCCCCACGGAAGCCACCTTCTTTTTGAATCTAGGGCAATCGGGACGAATATGGCCCGGTTCATTACAATTATGACAAATGATTTTTCTTCCTCCACCACCATTATTCTTCCAAAAATGTGGTGGTTTATATGATCTTACATTGTTGCCGGGTCTAGACACGACATGCACTTCATCAACATCTCTTTTCAAGGCCAAACAGGTTTCTTCTTGACATAAATCGGCCAAAATATCACTTAGAGGAGTAGAGGCTCTATGAAGTAGAGATCCTCTAAGTTGTTCAAATTCGGGATGAAGCCCATGAATAAATTGAAAGAACCTCTCTTTTTCCATTTGCTCTTGTCTCATAGCAATAACACTTCCTTCCCATTGCGGTTCGAGAAGAACAAGTTCATCCCATAAAAAAGATAGGGCACTATAGTAGTCTCTAATGCTCATATCACCTTGCTTGGTAGCTCTTACCTTGTAGAAAAAAATGCCTAGCAAGGTCTCTTTGGGTGTACATGCCTTTCATAAAAAACCATGCTTCATTAGCCTTTTTGAATTTTGCAAGGTTTGCACAAATCTTCAATTCGACATTATTCATGAACCATGCTAAGATTTTAGCATGTTCACTTTCCCAATCTTCCATTTTAGAAGAATAATCAAGTATAGCCTTTTCCTTTTCTTCTTCGTTCAAAGTTTTTTCCTCACTTCCTTCAAATTTAGTTAACTTCAATTGTGGTTCCGGAATGGTTCCACATACGTAACCCCAAAGCTTTTTACCTTTGAGATTATTCTCCATAGCGGCCGCCTACATGCGGTAATTGGTCTCATCCAATTTGAATGAGAGATCGATTTTTGCATCTTTGTTGGCCATTTATAGAAAAAGAATTTATAAGACAAGAGAGAGGAGAGGTATTACTTGTCAAGGGAGGATCCAATGAAGCCTTCTTAACCAAGGCTCTAATACCATGTAATGAAGTGCCAAATGAAAAGGGCAAAGTCTCCAAGCGAAAGCACGGAAGCACGCACATACGCAAGAGGCCACAAAAGGGCAAAATAAACCACAAAAGTGGTCAAGCACAAAAAAAGGTAAAAAATATATTTCACTTCATAGAATGCTTCACAAGAAGCTTAAGAAATACATGGGGTTGTGCCCCTTATTTATACACAGCAAGGGACCCAAGGAGGGGCTCCCATAGAGTCGTTGGAGCCCCTCCAACGGTCATATTTATGACCGTTGGAGGGGTCCAACGACTCTATGTGGACCCCTCTCAAATGAATAAAAAAAGAAAAACTAAAAAAACAAAAAAGGAAAAAGAATAAAGGAAAAAGAAAGAAAAGAAAGCATATCAAAGATATGCGTGTACATGTGAAATGATAGAAATACCCCTATCGGGTTTTACAAAATAAATATATATATATATTTATATATATAGATAAACACATAGACATATATATTATATATATGTGTATGCATCGTAATATATATATATATATATATATATATATATATATATATATATATATATATATATATATATATATATATATATATATATATATATATATATATACATCATATTTTAACACGATTGAGACGAACATCCTCTAAAAGATAGATTGTTCGATTGTTTCAAATTGCAAAACATGTTTCTGTTTCAGTTTTAGAACTCAGAAACACGAACCTTAGAGGGGTTTTTGGTTTTGACTTTACATAGAAAAAATTCAGGTTTGTCTCTCAACTTTTAAAAGGTAGTAAAAATGCAGGTTTTTGACGTCAGATCAAAAAAATACAATTATGAGAACATAGACTATTACGTAGAAAATATATTAATATATGAATCTTCTCTTAAATATGTGAATTTCTTCTTAAATATGCGATTTTCTCTCAAATATGCAAATCTTCTCCTAAATATATGATTTTTTTTAATATGTAATTATTTCTTAAATATGTGATTTTTTTTTCAAATATATGAATTTTTTCTTAAATATATGATTTTTCTCTCAAATATATGATTTTTATAATAAATATATGCCCAAGTATTGCATCAAAAATGTGTGAGACTTTGCCATTGATTTTTGACTTAGAAAATGAAGGATTTTAGAAAAACACAGAAAAGAACAAAAAAACTAGAAAGAAATACATTTTCTGCTACACTTGATTTGTTGAAAATAATGAATAAACACTGAGATATAACTCCGACAACATTCTTAAAACAAAAAATGAACAGGCGCGGCTGCACTTATTCTTATTATTCCATGCAGTCGCTTATCCTAATTATTCTATGCTATTTTTGTTCGCCTGCATAAAAAATTTAAAAAAAAATAATAAAAAGGCCAAAGACATATCGCGGTGTTAGACTTCCAACTTCACTTTCACCAAGATCACCTTGATCTGATAAGTGGTTGGGGAGAAACATCTTCTATAAGATAGACTATTCGGTTGTTTCAGTCTGTAGAGCATTCGATTTTGGAACTCAGAAACGGGAACCCTAGAAGGGATCTCGGTTCTGACTCAAAACAGAAAAGTTATAGGTCTATGTCTCAACTTTTCAACAATTATAAAATGTAGGTTTTCGATCTCGGATCAGAGAGAGATATAGATTTGAGAATAAAGACTGTTTTGTAGAAAATATGTAAATATCTGAATTTTCTCTTAAATATGCAAAAAAAAAATTATTTATGCAATTTTTCTCTCAAATATGAAAATTTTCTTCTAAATATGAGATTTTTCTCCTAAACATGCGAATTGTCAGGACATGTCTGGCAAAGGGCCTCCTGCGTGGTATTTACAAAAGTGTCGTTAAGGTAAAAAAACCCTTTAGTGGCACTCGTAAATCACCGCTAAAGCCCCTTGGCATCCCATAAAGTTTCACCACTTTGCTCATGAATTGTTGTGCTACCAATTTAGCATAGTATTCTTGAGGCAACCCAATAAAGTGAGCGTACTTAGAAAACATATCCACCACGGTCATAATGACCTCTTTTCACTCACAGGCAGGCAAGACTTTCATGAAGTCCATGAAGATATCTTGCCATGCCTGCTCAGGGATCGAAAAAGTTGTAGCAACCCGAGTGGTTTCATCACTTCATATTATTAGCTTGACAAACTATGCATTGGTGCACATATTCACGTTCACAAACCTTCATGCCCAGCTAATAAAAGAGGGTTTTCAGCCTCTGGTATATCTTGAACACACCATAGTGTCTACCACTACGCGTGTCATGCACCTGGTGCAAAAGAGCCCAGATCACATCATTTTCCGGTGACAAGTAGATATGTCCTTTATAAAATAAGACTTCATCTCTAACTGTATAGTTAAGGTGACTTTGCAGGTTCTTACGCAACTCACACACAACCCTTTGAATTCCACTATGGCCTGTTTGGGCATTACATGTCTTACTCTATACATCACCTTTAATAGTGGTAAGTATGTGCAAAATCGGTGTATCCTCAAATCACTGGAAAAGTGCATCAACTACTTTGTTCTCCAAACCCTTGTATTGGATCTCAAAGTTATATCCCGTGAGTTTTATCACCCATCTTTGGTGGCTGACAGTGGTGATACATTGTCGCAAAAGATATTTGAGGCTTTGGAGGTCATTATACATGATGAACTTGCACCCAAGAAAGTATGAGCGACACTTCTCCACCGTAATAATAGTTGTAAACATCTCCTTGTCGTAGGTAGACAAGACACGACTCCAGTTGGACAAGGCCTTACTCATGAATGTAATGATGTGTTCCTCTTGTGAGAGGACAACACCTACTCCACTATCATATGCATTCGTTTCCACCACATAGATCTTATAAAAATCTGGCAAGGCAAGTACAGAAGCTTGGCATATAGCTTCCTTCAGCCTCTCGAATGCATTAGTGGCTTTGTCAGTCCACACGAAGCTATCCTTCAAGAGGGAGATAAGGGGTTGTGCTATGAGACCATAGTCTCTCACGAACCTCCGGTAGTACCTGGTTAGATCGAGGAAACTCCTAAGTGCCCTCATGGTTTATGGCATGGGCCACACTCACATCGCATCAAGTTTGTCTGGATCGGCTTGAATGCCTCGACCGATGACAATATGAACAAGGTAGCTCACTTGTTCTTGTCTAAAGAGAGACTTGGATATCTTAGCATACAAGTGATACTCCCATAATGTGTTTGAAACCACACACATGTTGTATATGTGCGTCTCAAGAATGACTATACACCAATATGTCGTAAAAAAAAAATAAGCACACGTACATGTAGCTCACTTTAAAGATATTGTTCATGATAGCTTGAAAAGTTGCGGGTGCATTGGTCAACCTAAAGGGCATGATCAAAAACTCATATAGACCTTCATGAGTTCTAAAAGCTGTCTTATGAACGTCGTTATGGGCCATACACACTTAGTGATAACCTGAATAAAAATCTAGCTTTGTAAAGTAAGCAGTACAATGTAACTCATCAAGTAGTTTCTCGATGATCAAGATCAGAAACTTGTCTTTCACTGAAATGTCGTTCAATTCCCTGTAATCGATACAAAATCTCCATGTACTGTCCTTCACCAAAATTATTGGTGAGGATAAAGGACTCACACTAGGGCATATGATCCCTTAGCCCATCTCTCTCACAAGTTTTTCAATCTTGTTTTTTTTGGGAGTGGGCGTACTAATAGGACCACACATTCATGGGTCCCATGCCCTCCTTCAAGGGTATTTGATGATCTTGAGATCGTCTAGGGAGCATCCCATGTGGCTTAGCAAACACATCGAAAAATGTCCAAGGAGACCGGGGCATTTTTTGGTTCCACCACTTGGGCGATGAACAAGTAGGCACATTGATTGCCCTGTAGAAACTTTAATGCCCCCTTATGCTGCATTTTATATGTTGTACGAGGTTTGATTGCAACAAGTTTAACCTTTCCTCCATCCTTTCGAAAAGACATCTCCATATTGGAGAAGTCCTAGGTTACTTTCCCTAAAGTTCGTAGCCAATGCATGTCAAGAACCATGTCCACACCATGAATAGGGAGGACATGTAGGTCCACAATAAATTTAGCTCTTTGGAATTGCAAACACACATCGAGATAGACCTCTAAACACTTGAGGTTTAGTCTCGTTATCAACCATAACATCAAAAGGGGGGTGCTCCTTGAATTTGCACTCGATTTTTCACACTTTGCTCTCACAAATGAAGTTGTGAGTTCTACTGGTGTCAATAAGAATGTTTACCTCTTGAGTGCTTAGGCGGCCATAAATCCTCATGGAGTTGAACATAGAGACGCCCGAGAGTATATAGTAGGAGATGCCATGACAAGGCTCCTCCTCGCTTCCATCCTCGTTCGACGGTTGGTCGTCTGGTGGCTCATCTTCTTCGGAATCTGGTTCTACTACTTGGAAGTTGTGGTAGCGCTTGCATGTATGATCCTTAAACCACTTTTCGATTGCAGTTGAAGCACAAGCTCATTTTGATATGCTTCTCATGTTATGCACGTGAGATGGGATCCACCTTAGGGAATGACGTGACCCTCCTTAGATGAACTGGACTTGGATTGACCACCTGAAGATCAACCACCAGTGTCGGTAGGCCGATTCGGCCTTCTTATGGCTTGGATCTTCTTTTGCTTCTTGTCATGAAGCTTGGCCACCTTATAGGCCTCCTCCAGACTCCTCACAGTTGTAGCTAGGACCTCTATATGAAGGTCTTCACACAACCCACCAATGTATGACCTGAGCAAGGTTTTTTCGTCAACTTGGGGCAAAAGTGTGCACAGATTCTTGAACTCTGCTTGGTACTCGTTCAAGCTACCCCTTTATTTGAGATTTTTGAACTCTCTATGGTGATTGACCAGCGTTGTGGGTTCAAATCTCTCCATTATACTCTTAACAAAATCATTCCAAAAGGGCTTTTCATGTACGATGTCTAACTATTTGTACCATCAAAGGGTGTCACCCTCAAGGTGGGTGATCGCTTCGGCAACACATGCCTCTTGTGGTACGTTATGACAGATAAAAAAGTATTTGAGTTTGAATATCCACTCATGAACGTTTTCACCAAAAAAATAAGGAACATCAAAGCAAGGTTTCTTACCCATACCTCGTGCGTGCTCGAACGACTGCAGCCAATCAGGTTTTTCATGCATCCATTGGCAAAAATGAAACCGTGATTGACTGGCTGCCTCAGTGTTGAGCGGGATGTCCTCAATGCGATCCACAAGGTCTGCAATAACCCCCTTAATGTGCTCCAAGCAGTTGCCTTATTCCATGCTCGCTTGACATTGTAAAAAATGACATGCTTGCAAACCTATTCAGTCTTGTCAATATTGGAAGGTGATGACTGTTCGATTTGATTAAGTTTACTCTAATACCAACCTATTACACCCCTATATTTTTTGGTATGGAAAACTCAAAAAAAGGACATGGTAAGTTTGGATTTATAATGTACAAATATTGCAAATTGAGCCCAGCAGATTCAAGTGGATTGAACTTGCACTTTTTGGGTCATGGGACTTGTGGGTCACGTGTCAGGAGTGTTGAACCTTGATTAACACTGTGGGGGAGAGGTTTGAGTTTTATCGTGGTTGCGACTAGGGCAAAATGATGAGAAACATGGTTAAATGGCTAATCAGGTAGGTATGATTTGGGCTCGATAAGTGGTTCGGGTAGGGTTTTCAATCAAAAAATAAAAAGACCTGGTTCAGGGGTTCTAGGGTGACTTAGGGACATGTGTAAGTGTTTGATATATGTTTTAGGGCTTAGGGATATCATGTTGGGTCATGGAAGAGGCTGATGTGGTTAAACATGCCAAACTACGTATGTAATTTTGGTTTTTGGGGTTTCAAAAGTATGTGGGAATTTGGCTAAGGTTGGGGTTAGGTATTAGGGATTAGGGAGTTAGAAGGTCTATATGAAATAGAGAAAGTACTTCACACGTCCTGGAGTGTAGATACACGATCCATAATGTAGAAGTTTCGGTTAGATCACTAGAAGAGCTAAACCACATGCGCACAAGGTAAGGAGAGCTTGGGCTCTTCGGGAGAGGTGTCGACCAGACTAGGGAGGCCCTAGCCTTCACGTGAGTCAGAGGGAGATCAAAGAGAGAAGTGAGAGAAAGAAGAGAGATAGAGAGAAGAGAGAGAGAGAGGGGGACAACTAGAGAGAGATGGGCGACTAGAGAGAGAGAGAGAGATTTAGGAAATCAAATCAATATTTATATAAAGAGGAGGTCTAGAGTAGAGCCCATATTTAGTATATAAAATTAAACTAGCCCATAAACCCAAAATACCTTTTAGTGCTAAAAAATATATCTTACTAGACAGCCAAAACTAAACTAAAATAGTAGAATAAAGTCTCATCCTAAATTGGACTCTCCACAAGCCTAAAGTCCTAGAAGTTAAAAATCAAATAAAGGCGACATAGGCGAACTCTACACAACCTCTCCTTCTTGGAAGAAAGGAGACAACTCTAGAGAAGTGAGGATGTTTCACACTCTTCCTCCAATTCGGTGCCCCCTTGTGGGTCCCGTCAGGATGTTCTTTGCTCTGGTGTGGACACATGTTCACTGACATTTCTTTTAAAGGAGTCATCTCAGCATCCATGTCACCTCCATGGGCTCCACTTAGATTTGAGAAGCCCTCTTCCACAATTGAGGTGATATTGGGATCCTGAAGCAATGGATATTGCAAGTTCTCTTGATCTAAGACCATAAGATTATCATATTTGAGAGGAAATTCACGTATTTGGGAGAAAAATCACACATTTAGGAGAAAATCCACACATTCACGTATTTTTTGCAGAATGGTCTCTGTTCTCAGATCTGTATTTCTTCGATCCAATATCAAAAACCTATATTTTAGTCATTGAAAAGCTGAGACATATGCCTACAATTCTCTTGTTTTGAGTTAGAACAAAAAAATCCTCTAGGTTTTTTGTTTATGAGTTCCAAAACCGAAACAAAAATATACTATGAAGACTGAAACAACCAAACAAACAATCTATCTTTTAAAGAATGTTTCTTCCCGACTGCTCATAAGAACAAGGTGATCTTAGTGGTGTGAAAAGCTAATACTCTAACCTGTCTCTGTCTCTTATTATTTTTTTGTATTTCTGGTGTAGGTAATCGAAAAATAGCATAGAATAATAAGGATAGGTGTAACCATGTCTCTTCATCTCCTATTTTAGAAATATTGTCGGAGTTGTATCTCTATGCATGTTCTTTATTTTTCATCGATTCAGGTGTCGTTTGGAATGTATTTTTGTCTAGTTTCTTTACTCTTTTATGTGTTTTTTAAGAATCCTTCATTTCTTGGATCGAAAATTAGTGACAAAGTCTGTTACAAATCTTGAATACAATACTTTGGCACATATTTGAGAGAAAATTCATGTATCTAGAGGAAACACTCATGTGAAGGTTAATATGGAGTTTTTAATGCCACATTTGCGGTTTTGGCCCATCTCATTTACCTTCATTTTTTCCTAAAACTAGTTTCCTAGTTTTTTTAGATGGAGAAAAGGCTTTATGGAAACAATTAGCACATTAGTGCAAACCAAGATAAATAGCTGATGATGAGAATCACTGGTCTAGGAGCTGAGATGCATACAAAGATAATAAAGATTTCCTAAA
The DNA here is from genome assembly GCF_984573655.1 of Nuphar pumila. Taxonomy (NCBI): domain Eukaryota; kingdom Viridiplantae; phylum Streptophyta; class Magnoliopsida; order Nymphaeales; family Nymphaeaceae; genus Nuphar; species Nuphar pumila. The sequence continues at coordinate 127,017,449 of NC_143250.1, forward strand.
AAAATAATTTGATTGTCGGCTTTTCCATGTGTCATGCTATATTTGAGTTTGAGAATTGGATGCAGGCTGCCTCTCATGTATCTTCGGCCTCTTGGCTCCTTGGGAGGCTGAGACTCTTGTTTTGACTGCTGTGGAAGGCTGAAAGCTATAACACTAGAGATGCAAATGGATCGGATTCGGGATGAAGGTTTTGCAATTTTTCGCTGTACCGAATCTGTTTCGATTTGAATCTCCACGTGTTTAGCTGTTCCAGATCCGAATCATTTGCTTCCCTAGCTACCACACAAAGTGGTGAAATTGATGTCTTTAAGTTTATCTAGCAATCTCATGAAAACTTTTCATCTTTTTGGTGTTATTTTTTAACCAAAACAAAAACTAAAACTGTAAGTCGGCTGCACACTCTCTTGATCTCTTCTAACAAGAAGCGATTTCCTCATATAAGCATATATCTTAATCGACTAACCAAGTGAATTCTCGTTGGTCATTTGCTTCTTCATCCTACATCTGGCATTCATAGGCTTTCTCGTTAAATAATTAATTTTGGTCATTTAGTATCTTTTTATATATATATATATATATATATATATATATATATATATATATATATATATATATATATATATATATATATATATATATATATATATATATATATGAAGCTAATATATGCGGAACATTAAATGGTTCTAAAAACAATTCACGACCCTAGATCGTATAACATCCAAGTCACGAGCCATACATAAATCATTCCACATACGAACTGGATCACCTTTTGCAGCTGATTGTTCTATTCTATGATCCTTGAGTAATCATAAAAGTCCATATCACGCACTGGAACAGGTTGGGCATGCTCACAAAAATCCATTGGACGGGCATTGTCATCATGATCATCTACTTCTTCATGAGAATTTGCACGTGTCTCCCCAGGTTGTCTCGGAATTGGAGCCTAAAACCTTCATCTATTTTAAATTGCACAACTGATCTGCAACCTAAAATAAAATTATGAAGTAACACATGCAGCAAAAACTATTTTCATATGTGTTTTCAGTTTGTAGCCCTTTACTGAAGTACATAATATTGGAAAACAAGTCTTTAGCAAGCCAAAAGTTCGTTCCACTGTGTTTTGCAAAGAAGCATGTTAGAGATTGAAAAGCTCCTCGTTAAGCAGGGGGCGAAAATAGGCTCTTGCAGATTTACTCAAGTGGTAAAGACCGATATAAAATAGAGCCAAGAATCCAACAATGTTTTCTTACCCAGCATCAACAAGATAATATTTACTTCAAAAAATTGAATGTACCGTGCTTGTAAAATAGCGAGATTTTTGAAATGTCTCACAATTTGTTGTTTTGTTGTACCCTAAATTTTTTATTCACGACTTTTTCATAACATTTTTACCCTTCGCACAAGCGAATTTGTTGATGTTCATTCAATAGATACATATGTCATCTGAAGGTTGCAACATCCCAATAAAAAGGAGATTCACATGAACATTTTGTGGACCTAATGAAATTCACATAAAGTACTTGCATGACTAACTTGAATTCCAACACAAGAGATTTACATTTGAAATGCACGGATCTTCTAATATTTGCAAACCTGATGCAAACTTTTTACAATTTAAAAGTTTAAGCTTGATATATTTACGATAATCCTGACATTCGTGCAGATGTCATGCAAACCTCCTCAAATAAAAAAATTCGCTTAAAGTTAGGATGTACATCTGCAAATGTATGTTTGACCTTCACAACTGTGTGTTTTGAATGTCCCTAACGTTGCATGTTTTCTTATTTGAGTTCAGCAGGTTCGCATCACACATTTGTGAATGTCAAGACCTCCATGCAAATACTATGCAAACTTCTTTTAATTAAAAACTAGCGTAAAGTCTAGACGTATGTCCATATATAAATGTGTATCTGACATTCGTAAATATGTATTGTGAATATTTTTACCATCATATATTTGAGATTGTACATTTATAGTTGTTTTGTTTAAGGTAATGAGGTTAGGATTGACTATGCACAAACATTCAAATGAGTAATGGGGTTAGGGTTGAACTGACTGGTTTTCACTGTCAAACAACAATCGTGGTTGGTAAAGGCAGTTGTGTTAATTAAATGTATGAAGGCTATTTAGAAAGCAATTTCAATCAGATTATTTGTAGCATGTACATATTCTACATGTTTTCCCAATCAACCAGTAGGTGTTGGTGCCTCCATAACACTTTCTTCACTCGTTATCTTTATAATATAAAATAAATAATTTTCTACCCAACCAAATTCGATGATAAAGGTAAATAGGATACATGAAATTGAATTAAAAAAAAACAAAATAGGCTATTGAAAATGCAAAAATAACTTGAGAATCATGTCATCGTTCTCTCATCATCTTTATAATACAAGATAAACAATCAAATTCTAGGATAATGAGATACCAAATTAAAGAAAAAAGAGATTCACATGATATTGAATTAAATAAAAAATAAATAGATTATTAAATATGCAAAAATAACTTGAGAATCATGCCATTGTTTTACAAAATATATGATTCATACCATTGTTTAACAAAATAATTGATTCAACAGTTACAAAGAGATGTGTCAGACGCTAGAAAACTCGTCGATGATGTGCTGCCATGCGACAAAGATCAGGTAAAAATAATGGTACCTCGCCGAAAATCTCACTAAAAAACTTGTTGGAGGACCATAAAATCCTCGCAAAGAAACCCAAATGTTATGCGAAAAGGGCCTTCAAATGTGAACTATACATACAAAAAGTCACATTTAATACGCCTACAGATGTTTACAAACATTACACATGAGGGTCAAGAGATTCACACAAAGGTCATGAGAATATTTGCGAACCTCACAAATTCACATGTGGCATATGCGAATGTTTATTAGGTCTACAATTGAGGTGAGAGGTTCCACATATATGAAAGACGTTCGTGAGTTGTCTGCTAGAACGTTAAGAGGGCAACCACAAATATATGACATGAATATGCCAAACTAGAATTAGAAAATATGCGAAGTAAAGGACATTAAAAAATAACCTTAAGATATTTGCATGTTAAATAAATTCTCTTTGCATTAACAAAAGTCTCACATATAATTCTTGCGAATATGAGACTTTTGCTAATGTCAAACTTTCATATATAATATTAACAATAGGTTCGCTCCATATTCACAAAATGGAAATTACATCTTAAAATAGATTAGCATTACATTAATATGAGGTTCACAACATATATTTATGAAATTCACACCATACATTTGTGGATATACGTCCAAACTTTATGCAAGTTTTTAGTTAAAGAAAGTTCGCATGGTATATGTGCAAAGGTCGTGACGTCCATAAATGTGTGACACAAACCTATAATCAGAAAACATAGGAAGGTAAGGACATTCACAACATATATTTGTGAATGTCAGACATACATTTGTGGATGTAAGTCTAGACTTTATGCAAGTTTTTAGTTAAAGGATCTTTGCATGGTATCTGTGCAAAGATCATGATATCCGCGAAAGTGTGATGCGAACCTGCAATAGGAAAGCATGTAAAGGTAAGGACATTCACGATACATATTTTCAAATGTCAAACACACATTTGCAATCGTACGCCCAAACTTTATGCGAGTTTTTAATTAAAGGAGGTCGCATGGTATTTGTGTGAAGGTCGTGACATTCGCAAATATGTGATGTGAACCTTTCAAGCTCGAATAAGAAAACATGTGAGATAATGACATTTACAACCGACATTTGTGAAGGTCGGTCATACATTTGCAAATGTACGTACTAACTTTAAGCGAGTTTTTAGTTAAAGGAGGTTCACATGATATTTGCACGAATGTCAAAAATGGAGCAAATGTATAGAGTGAATCTTTCGATCTCGAACTTTTAAATTCTAAAAGGTTAGGCAATTCACCAAGCTGCCAATCAACCAAACCCGAGACAAGAGTTATCTCAACTTGATCCACATTAAATTTAATAATAACTAATTTCAAATCATTAACCTTCATACCTACAGCAAGCTCAAATTCCTTATAGATGCTCTTTAAAATGCAAATCTGTCCCTCCAACAATTTACAAAAAAGCACATCATCAACAAAGAATAAATGAGAGACATGCTACTCTAACAATGGGAACAAAATGACTTCTAACTGGTACTGCTCTACAGTTAAATTCAGCCTCCGAGAAAGCCTCTCCATCATCATTAAAAACACGTAAGGAGATATAAGATTTCCTTTTCTAAGTCCACAGTTATGAAACTTTTTTCAGATATACCATTCACAGGAACATGAAAAGATGTTGTCGATACGCACAACGTAATGTGCTGCACCCAAACAAGATCAAAGCTCAACAGAAGCAAAGAGACTCCAAAAAATTCCAAGATACCCTATCATATGCTTTAGATAAATCAAGTTTCAGGCACAAAGCTGAGATTTCCTTCTTACCTATAGAGTCTATAAGCTCATGAGAAATAAAATGCTCTCAAGAATATCTTTGCCTTTAAGAAACGCACCTTGATTCTTAGACCCTTGTTAAAATGCCCTGCATCTGATTCACCATCACCTTCAATATGATTTTATATATAAAGTTGCAAAGTGAAATGGGCCAAAAATCTTTAAGCAGATTCTCTCCGAAGGACTTAGGAATGAGTGTGATGAGTATAGAGTCGATATTCTTCGCTACCTTAGGCATTTTATGATTAGAAACAATGGCTTTTAAAGGAAGCTAAGGAGGTTGCTCGGGAACAAGCAAGTTGCACTTATAGATAGGTGGATCTTCTACTCATTTTGGATATTCATTTAATTCAATGCTTTAAGAGTTCTTTGTAAATTATTAGGTGGCAATAACTGTTTACGAACTAGGAGAGTTGGATTCTTATAGTTAAAGTCATTCTTAGTTATAGGAGAATAAACCCTCTCTCATTCAACTCACACTACTCATATCAACTGAATCCTAGATCCTACTTGTATATTTATATCCCTAGCTACCCTATCCATTTTTTATTTTCCTCCAATTCCTTTTCTCTCATTGTCCTAAGAGTTAGATCTGCAACAATGTTTAGAAAACAATGAAAGAAATTAACATATGAAAGCAATATGGAAGGTAACATAGCATGTTAATTTCTAGACAAGAAAAATGTAGTAAACAACGTGAAAATAACTAGGAAGTGCAGTATACTAACTGACAAGTGATTGGAAAGCAAATGAAAAATGCCTTCACCCATCCCTTTGTTTAAAGGAAGCATGACGACTCATTTTGAAAGCATGTTTCTAAAGTCCCCCTTGAACTTTATACAATCAAAATCTTGCACAGTGTGACTTATGACACGTTTAATATACAAATAATAGGAGTTCATTGTGAAGTTCTGTTTGATAGGGCCCACTATTAAAGGGGTTCAATAAATCACTCTGCATTCTAATTCCTAAGCACCTGCTTGCAAATGAAATCAAGATATTCCAACCAATTTCCAATTTCTCCTTTAGGTTGTGCATACAAGGTTCTTGCAAAAGTGATTGCCAATCAACTGAAGCAGGTTTTATAGGGTCAAATCTTCCCTTGCCAGTGTGCCTTCTTTTAAGGGTTGACACATTTAGACTGCTTTTTTTGCAAATGAAGTTGCACACTAAATTTTCCCAAGCAAACGACCAACATTTCTACTCAAACTAGACATCAACAAGGCTTTTGACTCGGTCCTGTGGGATTTTCTAGTGGATTGCATGCATGAGATGGGATTTGTCCAAAGGATGATAGAATGGATATCAAAACTAGTATCATCCACTGAAATTGCAATATCAGTCAGCGATGATGAGGGGAACTGCTTTCAAATGCGTCGTGGCGTCAGTCAAGGATACCCAGTCTCAACATTGTTATTCAACATCATAGCCAAAAGCTTTGCCACATTTTTTAGAAAAGGCATTCAAGATGGCTTTACACAAGGAATTTCACCTTTCAAGCATCCCTACTTTCTTAATCTTTCAATACTCTAATGATTTTCAAGAGAGAGAGAAAGAGATCAGCCAAATTGGATCAGCTTCGACAGCTTCGGTCTCAAACTAAGGCCAAATGGATAAAAATGACAGGGTAATGTTTGCTTGGGTCCTATTAATGGGTCATACTAACTGCTTGGATCAGCTACAATAATTTGGCTATCAATTGACAAATATGTGTGAAATGTGCAGCTGCGAAGAAGAATCGTTGATGCATCTTATGTGGTATTGTAAATCCTTTCAATACCTCCTGCGCTGCGCCTGGCCAGATCTTGTTTTCAAATCGGATCAAAGAGGGCTTACTTGTTGACATCAATTACTTGGACCCGATAAGTTTAGGCATTCTAAGAAATTAAGGAGAGTTTGGAAGTAGTGGTTGCTCTTGGGATGGTGTAAGGTGCACAAATAATGGAGTTGAAGAATTTTAAGAAATATGGTTTAATTTGGCCATGCCGATTGTTCAAAATTTTTTTCAAGCTGATGTTTTTTAATGGAAAAGATAACTTGGACGAACTCTGATACATGGTTGGATGCACCAAGCATTGGCCGTGTCTGCAATGAGCCGGGTGAAATTAATTAGTGGTATAAGTGACTATGGTGTTATTCGTTTGCCCTATATAATATTTTCTTCTGATTTTTAATCGAATGAATTTTAACTTCTCAAAAAAATGAGTTAACTGTTATTAGTACATTATGTTCCTGGGCCCACTTGTAGGTCTGGGTTTGAACATAGGTCTAGGTTAGGTCGGGTAGGCTAAAACATGTTCATGTTCAATTTGAGTTTGGACAGGGTTTAATAAAAAATCCGGTTCTCTCAAATTATAGCAGATAAATTGCTGAAAGTTTAGGAAGGACTTCTAGACAGGTTAGGTTAGTTTGGGTAAAAAAATCCAAATTTTAGGGCTTGTCATTTGGGAAGTAAAATTTCTGAAATTGTCTGGGGACAGAGTTTTGTTTGGATTCTGATAAGCTCTGAGAGAATAATTTATTCATCTCAGAATACCACTCAGAAAAATATAAAACTTAGGAGAAGGCTTGAGATAGGCTAGGGAAGGTTCAATTAAAATTTGGCATTCAGGGTCTTTAAGGTCAGGGAGATAAAATACAAGAACACAGGAAATAGGTTTAGAATGGTTATGGGCTAGGATTTAGAAAAAATAGGTTTCAATGTCAGATTTATTTCTCCTTAGTTGGAATGAGAATTGATATGATTTTAGGTTGATTGATTAAAGACAAGTAGAGTAGTATATGGTTAAATTTACAGGTTTGTGAAAAATGTTCAGGTAAAGTCGGGTCACTTTTAGCAATTCACAACAACAGAATGTTGAACCTAAGGCTAGGTTTAACGAGTTTAGGTAGTCTATTACTTGGTTTAGAGTTAAGGTCAGGGTTGGCTAGAGGGTCTTCTAAGGGTCCATGATTGAGATATGGTCCAAGGAAGTCGACTTGGCTAATGTGGGTTGGTTTCACTGATTTGCTTGATGTTGTTGCACGGTCTAGACTTAGGCTTGCACTAAGTCTGGTTGTGGTTGACCTGCAAGATGTCTAGGCTCAAAGGACGGTGCCTACTTGAGAATAGACAAAAGCCTAGGGGGCAGGGGTAGAGGTGAGGAAGGCCTAGGGACCAAGAGAGAGAGAGAGAGATCCCTTAGAGGAAGACATTTTTGAGAGAGATAGAGAGTAAGACACTTCAACTTCTTATCAAAATTTTCATATCATCTCAAAGGGATTACAGGTCGTTTATATAGGCTTTAGAAAGAGCATTAACCCAAATTGCAAATGACAAAAAATATTAATTAAAGTCTAAAATCCTAAGAGTCTCCTAGATAGAACCTACTAAGGCCTTAGGTAATACCAAACCCCCTATAAAGCCCATTGCATGTCTATCTAGGGCATTCAAGAGGGGAGGTCAACCTTCCTAGGAGGGACCCACTTGGTTGGTTGACTCTTGGGGGTCTCTTTTGGATTCGGTCCCTTCAATGCTAATCTCCTTCGCTCTATCCGCCGAGAGCCGAGTTGGGTTGGATCTTTGCTTGCTCCGCTTTGTACAACACCAATGAGGATCCGATTTTAGCTGGATCTATATCATCTCTCTCCCATGGAATTTGCCTAGTTCACTAGGCAAGAAGCCCAGGTATTGCTTTTGGAGGGTGTACTTGAACTCCCATGTTGGTTTTCCCTCATCACTTCACTCCACCAAGTTCTTAACCCTTCGATCGTTGTCACACATCCTTCAGGTTTTGAGAACCCATAATGGTGTCTTGGGGTCAAATCCTTCAGGTGTGATTGTGCTTCCTTTAGGGAGGTCACCTTGGTGTACCTTCAACTTTGACACATGGAATACCGGGTGAACTTGGGTGGTGGGAGGTAGTTGAAGTTTATAAGCAATCGGTCCAACATGCTCCATCACTTTGTACGACCCACGGTAGTAGGGAGAAAGCTTGTGGTTGCTCCCCTCAATTTGTGCTCGCCCTTTAGATCTTCGCTTGAGCCATACCCAATCTCTTAGTTGAAACTCTCGATCATTCATATTCTTGTCATAAATTTGTTTTATTCAATTTTGTGTCTTTGCCAAAAAAAATTTAACACTGCAAGATTTCATCTCTCTATTTTAATTGCCGATCAACCTCGATGGACTTAGCAGACCCTCTTTCATAAGCCATGATTTTATGTGGGGTTTGATCATATAAGGCTTTGTAAGTTATCCTAATGAAAGAGTGGTGTGATGTGTTGTAGAACCATTCAACCCATGGGATGTAGTCAGTCCAAGTTTTTGGTCTTTCTTGGGTAAAACACCAAAGGTAAGTTTCTATAATTTGGTTTACAACCTCAATTTGGCCATAAATCTAAGGGTGGTGGGCCGTACTAAATTTATTTTGGTTCCTAAGAGGTTGAAGTACTCTTATAAAAAATGGCTAGTAAGAAGTGAGTCACATCCACAAACTGTAGATTTTGGCATTCCGTTGGTGGAAAATCTTCACAATGGTTTGTGTGGAGTACTTTCGAGGTAAGGCCATGAAATAAAAGAATTTAGTAAGCCTATCAACAACAACATAGATAACTTTCTTGGGGTTTGAAGGAGGTAATGCCTGTATGAAATCCATAGAAATGTCAGACCATGCTCTCTCCAAAATAGGCAAAGGTTGTATATACCTGGTTGGCTTGGTAGCTTCATATTTATTCACTTGGCACACGAGGCACTCACGCATATACTTCATCACTTGCTCCTTCATCTTGGGCCAATAAGACTTGGCCTTATGCATTGTTGGGTTTTGTGAACCCCTTCATGCCCGCCCATCAAAGTTGAGTGATAGTAGTGTAGGAGATTCGGGATGATCTATGCATCACTTGTGAGCAAGGAACACCCCTTATAGAACACCACACCACTTTTGAGTTGATGGTGTGGGTGGCTACTCGAGTCCTTCTCAAGGGCCTCTTTCAACTTTTGGATTTGCTCACTCTCAAGTTGCACTTTGCATGCTTCACTCCACATTCGACATGTCATAATCAAGAGAACGTTGACCCTTGTGTCCACTTCTTGAGATAAGACTTTAGGGATACTTCTTTCACTTCCTTTCTATTGAGATATATGAGAGAAGGCTTTTGAGTTAGCTCTATAGACTTGTAGAGTCTCTTCTGACCCTTCCTTGATGTATCTCTTGAACATGTGGCCTTTGAGACATTTCTTTTTTGGATACTTCACAACTCAACTCTATTTTGCTAAAACTTCATTAGACCTTTCTTAATGTATGCAACCAACTCATGCTAAGGACCATGTATGTACCCTTCATGGGCAACACATAGAGGTCCACCATAAACTTGGATTTTTGGAGATCCAACTTGACTTTTGGGCAAACATATGAGCATTTGAAGTGACTTCAGTCTCTCACCATAACATTGAACCGTGGTTGACCCTTGGTTGGGCAGCCCATAGTTTGCATAAGATATTTCTATACAAAGTTATGGGTTGATCATGTGTCAATCAGCACCTCCACACTCTTTGTTACAACATCCTTTAACCCGCATATAATTGGGGATGGATACCCCAACCAAGGTATGATAGGAGATTTCATGACCTTGCTCAGTTTTCTCATCTAAATCTTCTAATTCTTCTTTATTTTTATTTATCACTTTCACATACAATAAACATTTTTAGGGTCTTTCACTTGTGACCCATGACCTACTTCTCATCACAATTGTAATATAAGCCCTTACTCCTACAATCCACCATTTGGGCCTTAGAAATAAACTCAGTTTTAAAATTGGGACTCAATTTGAATTTAGGTCCAAAAAATTTAATTGGTTTTGGGTTTCCATAATTGTCTGAAAATTGATTTGGCCTCTTTACATGAGCAAACTTCTTTATTCTTTTCTCTACCACTCTTGCCTTGACAAAGCATTTTTCGAGGCTTTGAAGAACTAGGGTCATTAGTTCGAACGAATGTCATATCAAAGACCTCCAATAAATACTCTGATCAATGTGGATTCAAACCAATCACCACACATGGTGCATAGATCCTCAAAATCCGATTGATACTCTTGGATTAAACCTTTTTGTTTGAGGCTCTTCTTCTCTATGTTGTGATTCACATAGGAAGAAGGTCTGAACATTTTAATGAGCTCTCTTTTGAACTCATGTCATGTTGGAGTTTCATGGCATTGTTCGTTCCAAGGTACCATCTTATGGCTTCACCATCAAGGTGAGCTGCCACATAACCTAATCTACTTTTTATTAATATTAACTAAGTTTCAAAGTATTGTTTTGACTTGTACAATCACTTATGGGGGTTCTTCATCGAGAAAGTAAAAAAAAGTATCTTGATTGGGGGTGGGAGAGAGACATCAAGAGAGTTATGAGACCTTGATTCGCTTTGTTGCCCTTCAGGGTGTCTTTCAAGAATGGAGTCATCCTATCATTCACTGTGCTTCTTTTTATAAAATCTGCCACCTCTGTTGATGAACTGAAACTGTTGCATCGACATTTGTATGCTCATTTGCAATTATTGTATTTGGTTGACAATTTATAAGATGGTGGTTTCAAGACTCACTATATGATTTTCAACACCACTCATCCTTGCATTGACGTCCTCCATGAACTTATTGAAGAATTTGGGGTTCATCTCTGGAGGAGCATCTTGGTTTTTCTTCGGTGAAATGTGTTAAACCATGTTCACTCTTATACCAATTTTGTTGGATAGAGTTTAGTAAAAAATTCAGTTCTCACAAATTACAACAGATAAATTACTGAAAATTTAATAGGGGCTTCTATATAGGTCAACCTAGCTTGAATAAAAATATCTAGATTTTAAGGATTGTCATTTGGGAGGTAAAATTCTTGGAAGTTATGGGATTTTCTTGGATAGAGTTTTGTTCAGATTCTGATAGGCACTGAGAGATTGATTTATACCACTCAAAAAAATATGAAAACTTAGGGGACTTATTGGGATAGGCTAGGAAAGGCTCGGTTAAAATTTTGGGGTTTAAGGTCTTTAAGGTCAGAGAGATAAAAATATAAGAATACAGGAAATAGTTTTGAGTTTGGAGTGGTTATGGACTGAGATTTGAAAAAAATAAGTTTTGGTGTCAGATTTATTTCTCCTCAATGGGAATAAGGATTGATCTAATTTTAGGTTGAATGATTAAGGATAAGTAGGGTAGTCTATGGTTAAATTTTTAGGCTTTGACTAGGTTAGGTTTGAGAGAAACTTTTGAGTGAAGTTGGGTCAGTTTCAACAATTTACAACAATAAAATGTTGAACTGAGGTTAGGTTTAACTAGTCTAGGGAGTCTATTAATTGGTTTAGGGTTAAGGCCTAGGCTTAGATGTCCTACTAGTATTTTGAGGGATTGCTTAAAGGGTCTTTTAAGGGTCCGCAATTCGAAGATGGTACAGGAAAGTCGACTTGACTAACGTGGGCTGATTCCACCAATTTGCTTAATGTTGTTGCATGATCCAGACTTAGGCTTGTACTCAAGTTCGGTTGGGGTTGACCTACAAGAGGTCTCGGCTCAAAGGAGAGAGGCTACTTCAGAATAGATGAGGGCTTAGGGGCAGAGGTAGAGGCTAGGAATGCCTAGGGACCAAGGAAGAGAGAGAGAAACTTTAACTTCTTATTAGATTTTAGGGGATTACAACCCTTTATATAGGATTTAGAAAGAGCATTAACCTAAATTGAAAATAACAAAAAATATTAATTAAAGTCTAAAATCCTAAGAGCCCCGTAGATAGAACCTACTAAGTTCTTAGGTAACACCCAAACCTCCCCATAAAGCCCCTTGCATATCCATCTAGGGCATTCAAGAGGGGAGGTTGACCCCCTAGGAAGGACCCAGTTGGTTGGCTGGCCCTTAAGGTCTCCTTTTGATCTGGTCCCTTCAATGTTGATCCCCTTTACTATATGCCCCGATCTGCCCATAACTGAGTTGGGTTGGATTTCTTCTTGCTCTGCTCTATCCAACATCAATGAAGATCCAATTTCAGTTGGATCTGTATTATCATCTTATCAATGACTTCAGATATTTGAGAATTATAAATAACCAAACGATACATTTACCAATAGACTTTTACTATCCAATTGAGTACAGATAAAGCATTTTTTGCCTCTTTATTTGTAGCTAGCTCAGAGAGAGAGAATGCAATGGTGGTTCTCATTCACACTTTGTTCCTTTTACTTCACACAAGTGGTTCTCTTATTCACACACACATATATATAGAGAGAGTTTTGGTGGTCCTTTAATTCACTCTTTGGTTCTTTTTATTTAGGTTTTTGCAAATTAGTTCTTACCTTTTTATAGATTTATAAATTAGTCCCTGGCTTGTACACATTTGCAAATCAATCCTCTTTTTCTTGTTTTTAGTGTATAATAGTCCTCCTGCTAGCATGCCATCAATTTAACCATGGTTAGACTATAACCATACTTAAATTCATTGTTAAATGATTGTCCAACCCCCATGAAATGTTGGACTTCTTTGCCCTCGTTGCCTGGTCCAAGAACTCCACCAATCTGAACCCCTTTTGAAAGCTCTTCATCTTGCCATCACCACCACTGTGACTGATTAGGACAACGACAAATGAACCACCATCATCCCCCACCATGCCAGCCTTGGCGAGAAAGTCCTTGAGTGCCATCCCTATGATTCTCTCCTCCCCATCTTATCCTCTGCTCTCTGGTCTCCTTGCACACATGCTCCATCATCTTAGGCTCACCTACCTCAGCAGCAAACTCGGCTCACAGGGCCAAAAGAAGGATGATAATGCTATTTTTTAGAAGTCAAAACTCTCTCTCTAGAAGAGACTTTTTCTCCTTTATAAGGGCAAAACCATCCATTTACTTGCTTTTAATGGTTTCTGTCAAAAAATATAATACATGTTAATGTGAGGGACTAATTTTTAAGAGTTAGTAAAAAGGCAGAGACTAATTTGCAAATGCACAAATGGAGGGAACTAATTTACAAATCGATCAAAAGTCAAGAACTAATTTGCAAAAAAAACTTTTATTTAACATGAGAATGACACACTTTGTTTATTTTAATTTAACTTGTGTTGACTAAAGAGCCTCAATAATCGATTGTGGAGTGCTGCGTAGAGGTCCTTGGACTCTAAAAAGGAGAACCTTATTGATGAAACAATGGGACGGTGCTAGCGTCCCAAAATTTCATGGACTGCTCTTAGTTCCCATCTAAGTTTAGGTCTTTAGACTTCCCCCCACTATTTGGTGGCCTAATATTTTTAAGCAGATTGTAGAAATGTTGGAGGGAAAGTTGGTAGATATTGATTAGCACACTAATCCATAGGTTCAACTGTATTTTGCTCAAATAATAATTAAAGTTCCTATAAATTCTAATTTGTTAGATTTTTTTACTATTGCTTTGGGAGATTCATTTTGTGAAGAGCTTTGTCTAGAATATGAGTATTCTTTATAGGTTTGTGGGATCTGCTATTAGGACCTCTGAAAACTCTAAGGTATAAGGCTCAGGAAAGGGATTAGAAGGTAGGTCTGGGTTTATAATAGATGGATATTGCAATTTAATCCCAACAGACCCAACGTGATCAAACTTGCAATTTTTTTATCGTGGGACCTGTGGTACACGTGTTGAGGGTGTTGAACTCTGGTGGACACAATGAGGGAGAGGTCTAAGGTTTTTTATGGTTGCGGTTAGGGAAAAAATGTGAAAACAAGGTCAAATGGCTTAATTAGGTAGGTGAGGTTTGGGCAAGCATTTCGAGTAAGAGTTTCAGACAAGAACTAAAAGGACCTAATCCAGAAGTTATTGGGTGACCTAGGAACATGTGTAAGGATCTGATATAGGTTTTAAACATAGGAAACACCAGTTTAGGAAAATCAAATATATCAAGTACCCAACAGAATGCTATTTGGGATTTCGGGTTCTAGAAAATTAGTAAAAAAAATTCTAAGGTTACAAAGAGGCTATAAGGGTACCTTGAAGGTCTTTAGCAATCTAGGATGGAGTTTCTCACATTATAGAACTCGGATACACAATCTGCAACACAAAGATGCCCTCAAGCTCGTTGTGAAAACAAGAACACACAGTCTAGGATTCTAAGAAAGCTTAGGCTCTTGAAGAGGGTTGGATGACCAGCCCTTGGGAGTCTGGTCCACTGTGAACTAAGGTAGTTTAGATAATAAGAATGAGAAGAGAGAGTGAGTGTGTGAGAAGAAAACGTAGAGAGAAATGGCTAGAGAGAAGTTATGAGAAAACTTTAATATAATTCAATGCATTAACGAGGATCCCTAAACCTCTATTTATAGATGGAAGGTCTCGAATAGAGTCCATAATTATTAAATAAAAATTAAACTATCCCTAAACTTAAAACACCCGCTAGTTACAAAAAATGATATCCTCCTAGGCAACCAGAACTAAGATAGAATAGGAGAAATCCTAGTTGTTTGGCTGCCTCAGTGTGTTAAGTAGGAGGGCTTCATTGCGGCCCACAAGTTCTATAATCAACCACTTAATACGCTTCAAGTGATTGCCTTGCTCCGCGCTCACTTGACATTGTCAAAAAAGTTTAGTTTGTATTTGTTCAAAAAGTTGCCCAGTCCAGTTCTTCATGCTTGTGGATTTCATTTGTCTTATTAATGTTAAAGGGTGGTGATTGCTCCATTTTTAGAAGTTTGCTCTGATACAAATATGTTAGGACCTCTGAAAACTCTGAGGTAGAAGGCTCGAAAGAGAGACCAAAAGGTAGGCCTAGGTTCACGATGGTCGAATATTGCAATTTCAGTCCAACAAACTCAAGCAGATTGAACCTGCAATTTTTGGATCGTGAGACAAATGGTACTTATATCAAGGATGTTGAACCCTATTGGACATGGTAGAGAAGAGGTCTAAGGTTTCGTGTGGTTGTGGCTAGAGCAAAACAGTGAAAACAAGGTCAAACAATTAAATCTAGTAGGTAAAGTTTAGGCTTGATAAGCATTTTGGGTTTCGGTCTAAAATTGAAAGGACCTGGTCCAGGAGTTCTAGGGAGACATAGGAATGTGTATCCGACAGGATGTGGTTTCAGATTTCAAATTCTAGAAAACTAGTAAAAGTTTTTCTAAGGCTATCAAGAAGCTATAGGGGTACCTTGGAGATTCGAAGGAGGCTAGAATAGAGTTTCAATGTTTTAAAACTTGAGCACACGATAAAAAATGCAAAGATGCCTTTTGGCTCATCGAGAAGGCAAAATGCATAATTCAGAGTATGAGAGAGCTCGGGCTCCTAAGGAGGGTTGAACAACCAACCCTTGGTGTCTAGACCTCAAGTGAACTAGGGAGGTTCAGTGAGAGAGAGAGAGAGAGAGGGATTCTAAGAACTTCAATATTATTCTATGCATAAAGGGGGTTCTTTGTACCTCTGTTTATAGATGGGAGGTTTGGGTTAGAGTTCATAATTAATAAATTAAAATTAAATAACCTCATAAACCTAAAACATCATCTAGTTGCCAAAAAAGATATTCTACTAGGCAACGAAAACTAAACTAGATTAGGAGACGAGAGTCTCATCTTGAGTAGGACTCTTCATAAGCCTAAATCCTAAAAAGTAAAAAACTAATGTTGGTGGACTTCATATAGCCTCTCCTTCCTAGAAGGAGAGAGAGGGATCTAGATAGGTTGGGATGTCCCACCATCTTCCTCTGAGTTGTTGCCCTCTTGTGGGCCCCACTTGATAACATGCCCGATCTCTAGTTGGGACATGTGTCAGGCTTCTCTTTCTTCCTTAATGAACATGTGTCTACTGACTTCTCTACATATGAAGATGACATATCACTTGCCATGATATCCTCTCGGGCCTTACCTTGACCTGAAAAACCTTCTTTTATTACTGAGGTGGCGTTTGGATCCTAGTGAGTTCGTTAAGTGGCCGTACCGATAGGGCTGCACATACGCGAGTCCCATGCCCTCCTTCAATGCATATGATGGTATTGGGACTGTCTAGGAGGCAGCCCATGTAGCTCAGCAAACACATCATAAAATTCTACCAACAAGATTATCATATCGAGAAAAATGTTCATGGAGACTTGGGCATTTTCTAGCTTTATTGCTTAGGTGATGTGCAAGTGTGCACTTTAGGTGCCTCGTAGGAGCTTCAAGGCCCCTTATGTTGGACTTTCTCTATTGTACGAAGTCTGATAGAAGCAAGTTTAATGTCCCCTCCATTATTCCGAAAAAAATATTTCCATGTTGGATAACTCGCAGGCTACTTCCTCCAAAGTTCATAGCCAATGCATGCCAATAACCATGTCTATACCATGGGTAAGTAAGACATATAGGTCCACAATGAATTTAGTTTCTTGGAGTTGCAAACACACGTCAAGACATGCCTCTAAACACTTGAGGTTAATTTTGTTGTCAACCATAACATTGAAAGAAGGGTGTACTTTGAATTTGCACCCATTTTCTCATACTATGCTCTCACAGACAAAATTGTGAGTGCTACCAGTATCAATAAGAATGTTTACCTCCTGTGAGCTAAGGCGGGCATGGATGCTCGTAGAACTGGGCATATAGATGCCTAAGAGTGCATGGTAGGAGATGCCATGGCAAGGCTTCTCCTCTCTATCTACCTCGTTCGTGGGTTGGTCATTGGGTGGCTCGTCTTATTCATAATTTGATTCTAACACTTGAAATATGTAGTAGAATTTACACTTGTTGTCCTTAAACCAATTCTAATTGCAGTTGAAGCACAAACACTTCTTAATGCACTCTTCACGTTGTGTATGTGAGATGGGTTCCACCTTATGGACTGCTGTCACCCCCTTTGATGAATTAAGATTGGTTTGGTCACCTGAAGAACGATTGCTAGCATCGATAGGCTGATTTAGCCTCTGCATGACTTAGAGTCGCTTTTGCTTCTCGTCATGAAGCTTGGACACCCTATAGGCCTCTTTATTGCTGCAACTAGGACCATGAAGCAAAGGTCCTAATTCAGCACTTCGGTGTATGACCTAACCAAGGTCTTTTCATTGACTTGAGGCAAAAGTATTCATAGATTCTCAAACTCCACTTGGTACTTGTCCAAGTTGTCCCATTGTTTGAGATTTTTGAGCTCCATATGGTGATTGACCAGCACCGTGGGCCTAAATCTCTTTATTATTCGATCAATAAAATTAGTCCAAGAGGTATTTCTTTGTACAGTGTCTAACCACTCATACCATCGAAGGGCGTCACTTTCAAGGCGGACGTGTAGTATATGTGTTGGGAGTGATGAATTCTGCTAAACATGGTAGGGGAGAGGTCTAAGGTTTCTCATGGTTGCGGCTAGGGTAAAACAATGAAAACATGATCAAATGACTTAATCAAGTATGTGCGACTTGGGTTTAATAAGCATTTTAGGCAAGATTTCAGTCTGAAACTTGAATAACCTAGTCTAAGGGTTCTAGGATGACCTAGGAATGTGTGTAAGGGTCTGATATAAGTTCTAAACAAGGGTCTGATATAAGTTCTAAACATAAGGATAGGGTACTGATATAAGTTCTAAATACAAGGAAAGAGTACTGATGGACAGGGGGTTATCGGTCTAGAAAAATTAAGTATATCGAGTACCTAGCAGGATGCAGTTTTTTATTTCGGGTTATAAAAAATTAGTAAAAAGTTGTTCTAAGGCTATGGAGAGGCTATTGTAATACCCATAATTTTTTTGCAATTATTTTAATAAATAAAGATTATTTTTATGTCTAACTTAAGGATTTTTATTCATTCAAGTATACATTGGGATGAAAACTAATTGTGATTATTAATTCAAAAAGTTAATCCCACTTGAATTGGAATTCTAACTAAAGTTATATTGAGATTCGAATTTAACTCAGGGTTAAATTCATGCAAATCATAATTTAAATAGAATTTGGATTTGGACTTAGTAAGTGGAGTTGGATCCATATTAGGTTTAAAAATTTATAGGATTTGGATTTGGTATGAAATCCAAGGTTCAAATTGGTTCAAAAATCTAATTTGAAAATTTAAGGTTTTAGCTAAATAAATAAAACTTAATTAAATATTTAATTAAGTAAACCAAACCAAGAGGGTGGGACGCCCCCTAGGTGGGCTCAAACCCCCTTAGCTAGATAGTTACCAAAAGCCATAATTCTTTTGAAATCTCAGAAGAAGGAAAAAAAGATTGTCAAAACTTACCAAAAAATAAAAGAAAGCAAGTCTTAACAAGAGAGTCATGAGTCTAAGTTCGACTCATGTGGCCAACAAAGCAAGTAGAGGGATCCACATGGGGCACCCCTACCTACTTGATTAAGATCTAAAAATAAAGTATTATATGTAGCTTAATATATATAAAATAATAATAATATATATAATGTATATTACAAGCCTATAGGGAGCAACTAGGTGAGACATCCTCACCTTTTTCATCCTTAGTAGAATTTGTCAAGTTAAAGAGGTTAGGATAAATAAAATAGTAAGTATGGCAGTGGCTGAAATTTGTGAAGTTTAGAAAGTTTTTTAAAAAGTCAATAATTATTATAATTTTTTTTTAATATATATATATATATAAAGCAAGTCTTGAGAGAGATTATGGAAACTTTGGCTCATCCCAAAGATCCATAAAGGGGAACCCCAAGAGAGGCATCCCACCCGTTTACCTTTACCTTCTAGTTCCTTTTCTGAATCTTCCACCTTAAAGTTTTTAGAGGTCCTAACAGATTGGTATCAGAGCGAACTTATGCAAATAGAATAGCCATTGTCCTTTAACATTGATAAGATGAAAGAAATCTGCAAGCATATGGAACAGGCCCGGGTGATTGCCGAACAGACGCAAGCCAAGCTTTTTTGGCAACGCCAAGAGAGTGCGGAGCAAGACAACCACTTGAAGCGTATTGAGCAGTTGATTGCAGACCTCATAGATCGCATTGCGTCCCTATTGATCAATACACAAAGGCAACCAGGCAACCAAAGTTTTATTTATTTTGGTGGATGCATGGACCCTAACAGGTCGATTATTAGAGAGCCACTACATGACTTTGCGAAAGGCATGGGTAAGAAACCTCTGTTTGAAGTTTCTTCTTTTGCTGGTGAGAATATGCATGAGTGTATTTTTAAACTCAAGCATTTTTTCGCATGTCATAACTTGCCCCAAGGTACGTATAGGCATAGATGGAATCTGGATGCATAAGGTATGCATTGGTTTGGTTCCAAAATCTAATTCAACCATGGATCAGACTTACAAACATGATTAATCAAGGATCAAAGCTGGATATAAACATCTAATGGGTTAGTTGGGTTTTCTTAACCTTTTATCAAAAATTTTGATTTTTTAAACTTCATAAACAAGAAAATCGGTTTTAGGAAAATCTAATAGACTAGATTTGATTTTTACAAGTATGAGTATATGCATTTACTATGTTGTTATCATGTTATTTGATATGATCATGCATATAAAACCATGATTAGTATTTAAGAGATGGTTTACTCATACGTTTTGACCAAAAATATCAGTTTTAAAGTGTCATAACAACAAAACGTCTTTCGACCCTTGATTGTGGCTAGATCTAAATTAGATCAACATGTTAAATGTGGTTTACTTAATATATATTTGATATGCATCATGATCATATGGTTGTCAGCATGGTTAACAAGAAAAACATATAGGTAATGTTGATTGTGTTGGCAAAATATGAGTTTTAAAAAATTCAAGCATGAGAAATAGGATTTTGGGAGTTTAATTGGTTAGATCTGATGCATATGAGCACATGTAATGTTGTTTTTATGTTGAATTATATGTCATCTAACATGTATTTGTATTTAAAATCATGATTTGTGTTGAATGGGTGGCTGAATTGCATGAGTTGAATGTCGATGTGTGGTTCTTGCACCTAAAACGTACTTGCTTCACATTTTCACTAAACCACCCTTAAAGAAAAGCACATTTCTCCTAAACCGTAAATTTAAGGACCAATTCCTTCCATGGGCAACTTTTATACATATAGAAAGTATCCCAGACTAAAGGATAGGTTCAAAAGCCTCACGAATCTGGAGATCTACTCATTGCAAAAAGGGACAAAATTTTGCTCTGTTTGCAGAGAGGTCCTGACTGATATTTTCAATAAAATTTTAGTAAATTGAATTTTTATGATCTCAGGCCTAGATTTTAATGTGTTGAATAACACATGGATAAACCCATGATAAAAGCCATGAAAGTTTATTCATTACCAATTAATACCAGAATCTAAATGAACCTTGCAAAAAAAAATTTGTTCTGCAAAATACGATCTATGTTGTCTCAAAAATAGTGTCTAGTCCCAAAATTTTAGGGAATTAATGGTAATGAATTTCGACATAAGCTTTGCTAAATTCATAAGCTAACACGTGTGGGGACTTCTACAAAAATTAAGAAATTCAGATCTGGTATGTGGGCTGGATGGTTCTGAAATCTATGAGATAGACCCAAATTTGATTTATGAATTTGTCAGTGTTGTCTGCAGAACAACCTGCACTCCAAAATTTTTATCTTCTGACATATAAAGAATTTGAATACACTGTTTGTTTTGCTTGAAATCTAACATGCATGGGTATCTATAGGAAAATCAGGTATGTCAGATTCATTGTTTGTTAATCATAGCAGGCCCTGTAACAGCTAATAAAATTCTGCAGTTTGTCCCTAGGGTAGAAAAGAATATATCACATGCTTGTGTGCCCTTTTTCAATGTGAATAACATATGCAATAATGATGTGCAACATGTATGCATGTAGTGTTACTATATAATAGCATGGTGACTTGTATGCATGTTAGTATGTAGCATAGTGGCAATATAAAGTGACATACATGTATTGAAAAGTGTAGCATGTTCAGTGAACCTAATGAGGTAAAATTTTCATATGAAATGCACGGTTACACATTAATGTCACAAGTAGTGTGTTTATAAAATTATGCTTTAAATATGTAGTGAGGGGCATGTCCATGGATCGTTAGTGGCTCTGAGTTTAGTGGAACCCATGGGTGCTTGTTCAGCACTTAGAAGAACATGCACAAAAAATGACCTTGTGTTATGAAAGCATCCCTGAGTGAATCTTGGGCAAGTAAGCCTGTGTGCTGAGGGTACTTGAAATTAGTTTGTGAGCCTAAATTTAAATAATACCTATTTAAGCAACCATTATGGGCATAGGTCTCAACAGTTTGGTGCTTTGTTGGCCATGATGGAAGCATTTCCACAGCCATGGATGATTATAGGTGATTTCAATTGTTTCCGCATGTTAAAAGTCTTTCCTAGATCTGTGGTTGACCATAACTTGCTCTTGTTTGATTCAGAATCAGTGGTTCAACAAAGAAAAATGCCTTCGTTTAAATTTTTTTCATGGTGGTTATCTGAGCCCGGATAAAGGAGGAGGGTTGCAGTAGGCCTGTGACAGCCAGCATAAAAACTTAGTCATACCATATGAATATGAACCAATATGAGAATTTCGTTGGGGCATTTCCTACCGAGTGACGCGTTGAACTCTATAGGCCCGGAGGCAGTGATAAATGGGCAAGGGTTGCTAGGTCGTCGCCCGAAAGCGACGCGTCACACCGGCGCCCGGGTGTGGTGTCAAATAGGCAAGGGTTCTCTCACTTTGTTGGACGGGTGGGGGTAAAGAAGTTAGTCCAAGACCATAAAATTAGGTTAGCCACTTGGAACATAGGGTCTTTAACTGGTAAGTTGGTAGAGTTAGTATATGTTATGTGTAGGAGAAAGATTGATATTTTATGTCTACAAGAGACCAAATGGGTAGGTGAGAAAGCAAAAGTGATAGAACCTTGGGGATATAAGATTTGGTATACAGGAATAAATAGGAATAGGAATGGAGTAGGGATTGTTATGAGTCGTGAGTTTATAGATAATGTAGTTGAGGTCCGTAGGAAGGGTGATAGGATTTTACTTATTAAATTAGTATTAGGTACGGATATTATTAATATTATTAGTGTTTATGCACCTCAAGTAGGTTTAGATGATTCCATTAAGCGTCAATTTTGGGAAGATTTAGATGGAGTAGTACAAGGGATATCTTATGGAGAAAGGCTTTTCATCGGCGGTGACCTTAATGGGCATGTAGGCATTAGTAGGGATGGATTTGAGAGTATCCATGGAGGTTATGGTATAGGAGAAAGAAACGAAAGTGGAGAAAGGATTTTAGATTTTGGTTTGTCCTATGATATGATCCTAGCAAACACTTGGTTTAGGAAGAGGGAGTCTCACCTAGTAACATTTAAAAGTGGGGTTAATACGAGCAAGATAGATTTTTTCCTACTTAGAAAGGGAGATAGGGGTTGTTGTATCGATTGTAAGGTTATACCAGGAGAAAGTGTAGCTACACAACATAGAGTCTTAGTTTTAGATCTTAGAATTAGACAATGCCGCAAAAGGGATAGACATATGATAGATCCTAGAATTAAGTGGTGGGCACTGAAAGGAGCTAAACAATTAATGTTTGTAGAGCAGGTAGTTAAGGAAGTTGATTGGTGTCTCGAGGAGGATTCAGAATCAATGTGGAATAAGATAGCAGGTGGCATGAGAAAGGTGGCTAAGGAGGTATTAGGTGAGTCTCAAGGCGGTGCACCGATAGGTAAGGATACTTCGTGGTGGAACGAAGATGTAAAATTAGCTATTAAGGTTAAAAGAGAGTGTTATAGAAATCTAAGAGTCGTGATAATGAGAATTTGGAGAAGTATATGATAGCAAAGAAGGAAGCTAAAAAAGTAGTTCGGAACGCGAGGGATAAGGTATATAAGAAAGTTTATGATAAGTTGGATACCAAAGAGGGCGAGAAGGATATTTATAGGCTTGCAAAGATGAGAGATAGGAAATCGAGGGATCTGGGTATGGTTGGATGTATCAAAGATGAAACACAAAGGGTTTTAGTCAAAGATGAGGAGATTAAGGAGAGATAGAAAGATTATTTTGATAAGCTATTTAATGAAAGGCATGCTCAGGATCTTGGAGACTTGTTCATTCCTTTTCATGATATGAATCGTGACTTCATGCGCAAGATTCAAAAGAAAGAAATTATAGAGGCTTTGAAGAAAATGAAATCAAGAAGGGCAGTTGGCCCAGATGATATACCTATCGAGGCTTGGAAATGCTTGGGAGAGAAAGGTTTAGAATGGTTGACTAATCTTTTTAACATGATTTAGCGGAAAAATAAGATGCCTAATGAGTGGAGGAAGAGTACTTTGGTGCCTCTATATAAGAATAAAGGTGATATACAAGATTGCACAAACTATCGTGGTATAAAACTCATGAGTCATACTATGAAACTTTGGGAGAGGGTGATTAAGTCTAGGTTGAGGAAGGTTGTCATGATATCGGAGAATCAATTTGGTTTTATGCCTGGAAGAACAACTATGGAAGCTATACATCTTCTTAAACAACTTATTGAGAGAAATAGAGAGAGGAACAAAGATTTGAATATGGTTTTTATTGATTTGGAGAAGGCATACGATAGAGTACCTAGGGACATTTTCTGGTGGACAATGATGAAGAAAGGTGTTTCTCTTAAGTACATTAGTATAATTAAAGATATGTATGAAGGAGTAGTAACCAATGTCCGCACTTGTGGAGGGGTAACAACCAATTTTCCTATAACAGTTGGGTTACATCAAGGATCTGCTTTAAGCCCTTTCCTATTTGCTATAGTGATGGATGAGCTTACGAGATCAATTCAAGAAAATGTGTCGTGGTGTATGTTGTTTGCTGATGATATTGTTTTGATTGATGAGTCTAGAGCTGGGGTTAATGCTAAGTTAGAATTATGGAGACAGCCATTAAAAGCAAGAGGTTTTAAGTTGAGTAAGAGTAAGACAGAATACGTGGAATGTCGGTTTTGTAAGCAACGAAGTAGTGATGGGAGTGTAGTGAAGCTTGGTGAGCAAGAAATACCGGTGGATGATTGTTTCAAATATTTGGGATCTATCATTCAAAAGTATGGAGAAATTGATGAAGATGTAAATCATAGGATAAAGGTTGGGTGGATGAAATGGAAAAGTGCAATTGGAGTGTTGTGCGATCATAGAATGCCATTGCGGTTGAAGGGAAAGTTTTATAAGACGACTATTAGGCCCGCTTTACTATATGGTACGGAATGTTGGGTTGCCAAGAGACATCATATTCAAAAAATGAGTGTAGCTGAGATGCGTATGCTGAGATGGATGTGTGGAAATACAATAAAAGATAAGATTCGGAATGAGGAGATACGTAAGAAGGTAGGCGTTGCACCCATTAAAAATCAGATGAGAGAGAATCGTTTACTGAGGTATGGACATATTCGGCGTAGGCCTAATGATGCTCCAGTTAGAAGGATGGAGAAATGGGAAAATATATTAGTTAAAAGAGGTCGGGGTAGGCCTAGGAAGACATGGATGGAGGTGATAGGAAAGGATGTGAATGCTTTGAACCTCACCGAGGACATGGCATTGGATAGAAATGATTGGAGGAGAAGGATTCATGTGGAAGACCCAAAATGATTTTCATTTTTGGTTCATATCGCCGACCCCAATTGTTTTGGGATGAAGGCGTAGTTGTTGTTTGGTGGTTATCTGAGCCGGAATGCGTGAACATAATCTCTCAGTGTTGTGCTGGAGCTCTCCTCAGTCAGGGTGCCCCATGATTCACATCCTTAACAAGTTGGATGAGGTGAGATCTAAAATTTTACTTCGGTGCAAGAATAAAGGTTTGGGAGATAGAGCTAATTCTCTGCACGATCAGCTCAGTGTGGTGCAACAAAGGATGTATTGTCCTTGTCCATGCTTTGAGGACATTAAGTTGGAGCTCTCTCTCAAGAAAGATTTAGAGAAAGTGTTGCTTTTAGAGTTGCCTTAATAGAGGCAAAAATCTTGTGCTCTATGGCTTTGAGAGGGGATAGAAACACAAAATTCTTCATGGCTTCAGTGAAGGGCAAGCATCAGTATAATAATATTAATAAACTGTTAGTTTAATGACTGAAGTATTTGTTACATACCTTTTTTATGAAACAAAAATAACGGAAAAACCCCGATCGTTGATGCTCGCTTTTGCTCAACGGATGCGTGCTCTCACTTGGAGAGGACGATGATCCACAGACCAAATGCCCACCGATTCACTAATATCACTGTCCTCTTCTTCTTTCTTCCACTGTGCACATTCAATCACTGTGCACATTCACAGCCAACGTGCACAGCCCCTCTCTCTCACTCTGTTTTCCTCTTTTTCTTCTTTTTTTCTTTTCTTTTTTTTCCTGTATTTTCAAATGAGAGAGAGACTCAGAAAAAAAGGGGAGAGTCGGTTTCCAAAACCGTCCCCTCCTTAAATGGTGGGCCGGGTTCGGATCTCGCCCATCATGGGCGGACCCGGTACCCAACCCAACATTCTCCCACTCGCACATGATGGGAAGAGATTTAAGAAAAAAGAACACCAAACGTGTTCATATGGTGAATAACATCAGGTATTCATACTGGCAAATGGAATGTGCGACCCGTGAGCTTAGAGAGTGGAGACATATTATGTACCGGTTAGTGTAACATAATAGTCTAAACCTGCAAACAATAAGATAACACAAGGTATACCTGCACAAGCCAAGTAAGAAGCTCACTGTGTCCTAGATCAAATACATTTTTCATATTCTAGCATATTGAATCCCTCTGCACATATTATAGTGCTAAGCTATGCTAGACAAGGCCTTCCATTATGCCACATGTTTCATCATAAACCCAAACATCCCCAGGATGCAGTAAAATAAGCTAGCTTTTAACATGTGCATAATCTGAAAAATGTCAAATGATCTTCCTTTCCAACTCTTATTCTTTGAATCAAGATAAGTTGATTTCCCAGACATGTTCTTTTAGACAGAATCATACATAGTCTTAAGCAACATGCTAAAGTAGCAACACTCATCTTTCTCCTTAAAATAAGGTTAAAAGTCAATAAGGACATCAAAATATATATATATATATATATATATATATATATATATATATATATATATTAAGGACTCACACAATGAAGAAGCAGGGATCATTCTTCATTTCCTTTTGTGGTCGACTTATAGTCATGGTGTGACATACGTGGTATGACTCACGTATTACGGCGAGACTTTCTCATTCCAGTGAGTGTATGCATACACCATAAATTCTTTGCCATACAGATTTTTTTACTAGTTCAGTTCCTCCCCGAGAAACTAACTTGAGTCCTTCAGGATGCACATTCCCATGCAATGTCTATCCAAGTCCTCAGATCTGGTCAACCAGGTTACCCTTGATATTTAGATATCAAGGTCGGTCTCTCCATATAGTTAAATATACACAAGACCTCATCCTAACCCGGTTAGGGCGATGCATCTCATATACGTATATATGGCGGATATCATAACTCATTGTACTCCCACTCTTTTGAGTTATTATCACATAATATCCCCAAAATCCGATCCTGGATTTTGTTACATCTCATCTCAGCCCGCCCACAAGCAGCGTCTGAGGCGATAAATCCGTGTGAGAAGATTTATCTCAAACCTGGTAGCATACTCATATAGATGTGCAACATGCTATACAATAATCATAGAAAGAAAATATGAATAACATTAGCATATCAAATCTTACAAATACCCATAGATTTTACATGTTTAACATAAGAATCCCTATAGATTGGCTTAGTAAAGGGATCTGCCA
The DNA here is from genome assembly GCF_984573655.1 of Nuphar pumila. Taxonomy (NCBI): domain Eukaryota; kingdom Viridiplantae; phylum Streptophyta; class Magnoliopsida; order Nymphaeales; family Nymphaeaceae; genus Nuphar; species Nuphar pumila. Next base: position 127,044,564 of record NC_143250.1, read on the forward strand.
CCATATCTTAGGTATTAACATATGCCAAGGCAACCTTGCCTTTAGATACAATATCGCGCATATACTTGCATCTCGTATCAATATGTTTGGTTCTATTGTGAAACTTGGGATCCTTAGCAAACGCAATTGCCGCTTGATTATCACAGAATAAAGTCACTGGCAGTTTTGCTTCAGAAGAGAGTCCCAAATGTTTGATGAATCTCCTTAACCAAACACATTCCTGCACTGCGAACAATCCTGCAACAAATTCAGCTTCCATTGTGGACAAGGCTACACACGTCTGCTTCTTGCTACACCAAGATATAGCACCATTGTTCATCAAGAACACATATCCAGACGTAGACTTACGCTCATCAGGGTCCCCACCCCAATCTGCGTCAGTATAGTCTACCACACACATGTTACCACCATGGTAACAAAGAACTGAATCCGATGTGCCTTTAAGATATCTCATAATCCTCTTGACAGCCTTCCAATGGGCTTGTCCTGGATTAACTTGATATCTACTCACCAACCCTACTGCATAACATATGTCAGGTCGGGTGCACATCATAAGGTACATATGGCTGCCTACTGCACTGGAGTAAGGGACTTTGGACATAGCTTCTATTTCTTTAGATTCCTTTGGACACATCTTAAGACTTAAATCATTCCCTTTTGCAACAGGAGTATCTATGGGTTTACAATCTTGCATATGAAATCGTTCTAAGACCTTCTTTATATATGACTCTTGTGAAAGAGAAAGAAGTCTTTTTGAACGATCTCTTTTTATCTCTATGCCCAGCATAAAGCATGCTTCACCCATGTCTTTCATTTCAAAATGAATGGACAACCATTCTTTAATGGTTTTTAGAAACTCCAAATGATTACTAGCCAATAAAATATCATCCACATATAGAGTTAGAATCACAAATTTTGGACCTTGACGCTTAAGATAAACACAGTGGTCCTCATCAATCATAGCAAAGTTATTGCTCATGATAGTTTCATGAAACCTTAAATACCACTGTCTGGATGACTGCTTTAATTCATAAATGGATCGTTTGAGCTTGCATACTTTGCGCTCAAAACCAGCAGTAACAAACCCCTCGGGTTGTTCCATATATATTTCTTCATCCAGTTTTCCATTAAGGAATGCAGTTTTAACGTCCATTTGATGTAATTCTAAATCCATATGTGACACTATGGCTAACAAAAGGCTAATAGAGGTCAATTTGACCACAGGTGAGAATGTTTCATCATAGTCTATCCCTGCCATCTGTGTGTATCCTTTAGCAACCAAACAAGCTTTATATCGCTTGATAGATCCATCAGCATTTCTTTTAATATTGAGAACCCATTTGCTCCTAATAGGTTTTCTTCCTTTTGGAAGATTAACAAGATCCCAAACCTCGTTGGATGCCATGGATTTCATTTCCTCTTCCATTGCCTTGTGTCATTCATTCCTTTTAGGACAAGATAGAGCATCTCTAACACTCTTAGGTATATTATCATCTTGGGGCAAAACCACAAAGGCTTCCCCTTCGATTTGAAATCTCCGACGAGGAATTCTCTTCCTCAGACTCTTTCGAGTTGTCAGATCTTCATCAAAATCAATATTCACTTGAGTGTTACTCCCACTATCCAATAGTGGTATAGACACATCCTCTTGTGTCTCTAAAACATGATGATCAATCTCTTTAGATTGATCTTCATCATCCAATTCATAGAACTGGAAGTGACGCTCTATCTCTCCCCTTTTAGGAAATTCACTTTCAATAAATGTGGCATCTTTAGAATCTATTTCAGAAATACTCTCATCAGTATTCTCTCCTAAGAATACATATCCTTTTGAATGTTCACAGTATCTTATAAAGATACACTTCTTTCCCCTAGGACCCAATTTTCCATATTGATGGGAAAGATTATGGGCATATGCAACAGACCCCTAGGGCCTGAGATAAGCCAATTCTGGCTTTCTGCCTTTCCACAATTCATAGGGAGTTGAAGAAATAGATTTAGATGGTACATGATTTAATACATGAGCGACAGTTAATAAGCAATCACCCCAAAAGGAAATAGGTAAATTTGCCTGCGCCATCATGAACCTGACCATCTCTAAGAGGGTCCTATTCCTCCTTTCTGCAACACCATTTTGTTGCGGAGTTCGAGGAGTAGTTAATTGTCTATCTATCCCTTTATCATCACACAATTCCTTGAATTGTTCGGATAGATATTTACGTCCACGATCTGTTCTTAAAGCCTTGATCCTACGATCAAGTTGATTCTCTATCATGTTCATAAAAGATCTAAAGCAATCCAATGCTTCAGATTTATGCGTAATTAAATACACATGGCTAAATCGTGTATAATCATCAATAAAAGTGATGAAATATGAAGCTCCATGCCTCGTTGCCACATTCATTGGCCCACATATATCTGAATGAATTAATTGAAGAGGATAGGTTGCTCTAATTGCCTTTCCAAAAGGTAATCGAGTTGCTTTTTCAGCAAGACAATGCTCATATATAGGCATTTTAATCTTCACATGAGATCCCAAAAGACCCCCTCGTGCGAGCCTATCCATTCTCTTTTGCCCTATATGTCCAAGCTGAGCATGCCATACAGATACATCCACATCCATATTATTAGCAGTTGAAACAAGTGAAAAACATTCATCATTAACATTCAAATTAATAAGTTTTGTGTCTAACACATAGAAACCATTCATCAAGAAACCAGAAGCAACTAAAGTTTGTCCACAAATGATGTCAACATTGACATCCCCAAACACAAGTTTATAGTTTAACATAGACAAAGCAGAAACTGAAATCAAATTTCGTCGAATCTCTGGAACATGCAGAACATCATATAATAATAGAGATCGTCTTCCTCGCAAATCCAATTTGCAAGTCCCGATTCCTTTGACTTCTGCTCTAGTGTTATTCCCCAGGAACAACCACTTCGAACCAAATGGCATCTTCCTATATTCGACGAAGTTTGTGCGGTCTTTGGTCACATAATCAGTGGCTCCTGAGTCTACAATCCACATAGGATTAGATTCAATAATCAGTGCACAACTACAAACATTTGCATAAAAAACAGGAGTCATAAGAAAATGTACCTTCTCCTGCTCATGACATTCACGAGCATAGTGACCCAAATTGCTACACTTAAAGCATTTTGCATTTGCCTTATTTTTCTTGATCCCACGCTTCCCAGAGCGCTGATAAGGCTTCTTTTCTTGCTCTTTGTCTTGTCCCTTCTTATTACCCTTCTTGAACCTTCTTGGTCCATAGAATTTCTTCTTAAAAGATTTTTGTTTTTTCGAACTTTCTGCCACATATGCCTTCATGCCAGATTGTTGAGTCGCTTCAAGGCGATCATTTTCCAACTCTACATGACGGGCGATATCATCGAAAGTCTTAATACTTTCGTTATGAGTCATATTAATTTTCATATGTTCCCAACTGTGTGGCAGAGAACGAATCACAGCCTGGACCTGTTGTTCATCTGTAAGGGTATGCCCTGCACTATTGAGCTCTCTAATCATGTTTGCCATCTCCCTGAGATGCTGGCTCATAGTGTGCTAAGGGAACTTTCTGTATGAATCGAACCTGATGGTCAGCCTCCTTAGTTTTGTGGCTGATGTTCCCCCAAACTTATCTTTAAGGGCCATCCACATCTGTTGAGCAGTCTTATAATGCTCAAATTGACACATGATGTCATCCTGCATAGAACATAGCATGGTGACACGCGCAACAGTATTCATGCGCTTTCATTTCTCATAGGTTTCCATATCCTTACGAGATTGTGCCCCAGTACCAATTTCAGGTCGTTCCACAGTATGGTTGAGAGCCTCCAAGGCCTCAGCCTCCTCCAGTGTAAACTGAATCTTTCTATGCCATATATCATAATTATCACCATTCAGTTTTTCAATTCGTGCCAAGTCCATTATTGATTTACTTGGTGCAACCATGTCCTTTTAGATAAGAGTAAAACAATGCGCAAAAAATGTTATTCAAGCATGTTATGATCTAATCATTAGCACATCTATATGCAGTCATAATCACACGATTAGATAACATATAATTTTCATAGGGCGTAGAATCGAAAGCTCACTACGTTCACAATCATCTCCCACTTTCCCTGAGATAATTATATTTACCTAAACTGTATTATGACTGTTTAAAAAAAATTAACACATAGAGTAAGTACTTCCAAAGTACTTAAAAAATACATCTCATAATCAATACCATTATATCATATTCATACACATTCATGAATAAACTATATAATAAAATAAATTCATGAATGCTTGGCTCATCCGTGGCTCCAACCATTTGCTAAAATGTCTCGACCCACATGAACCCTGGCCCTTTTATGATTCAGCCAAAAAAAATTAAATTTTCGTAGACTGTGCCGCAGTGCCAGGAACTCGGCTTGCGGCCTATGCCGCAAGGCAGGGACAGACTGGCTTGAACCCGCAGGGCTGAGAGCAATCAAGCATGTGGCTCGAGCTGCAGAATCGGGTCAGGCTGAATAACAAGAAATCGGCGGCCTATGCCGCAGGATGGAAATAGGGGAGCCTACGGCCAATGCCGCAGGGCTGAGTCAGGTCAGACAGAGCTTGCGGCCTATGCCGCAAGCAGGGAGCAAAAAATGCGAGCAGCACCGCTGCATGACCTGGTCAGATCTGCGGCCTATGCCGCATGGTCTGGCCCATGGTCAAGCCTGCTCCGCAATAGGGCTGGCTGCAGCCCAGATCTGCAACCTAGTTGCAGAAAGCAAAACGCCTGGCTGGAGACCAGACCGCCATCCGAGCCGCAGGGCCAGCGCCGACCAAACATCGCGGTCTCTCTACAGCGGGGCCGGCAAATTAAACAAAGAACTTGTTCAGGTCCGGGCATCAACACCAGACGGTTCTATGCCAACGCAGTCAATAAATTTTTTTTTTTTTATATGATGCCCTATTTTCAAACGTCCACCATGAACGTCTTCCATTCCGGCCATGAAACAGCAAACCGCAAGCAAAACGGCATCAAATAACCTCGATGCTCTAATACCAATGAAGTATTTGTTACATACATTTTTGATGAAACAAAAATAATGGAAAAACCCCGATCGTTGATGCTCGCTTTTGCTCAACGGATGCGTGCTCTCACTTGGAGAGGACAATGATCCACAGACCAAATGCTCACCGATTCACTAATATCACTGTCTTCTTCTTCTTTCTTCCACTGTGCACATTCAATCACTGTGCACATTCACAGCCAACGTGCACAGCCCCTCTCTCTCACTCTGTTTTCCTCTTTTTCTTCTTTTTTTCTTTTCTTTTTTTTCCTGTATTTTCAAATGAGAGAGAGACTCAGAAAAAAAGGGGAGAGTCGGTTTCCAAAACCGTCCCCTTCTTAAATGGTGGGCCGGGTTCGGATCTCGCCCATCATGGGCGGACCCGATACCCAACCCAACAATGACTCTTATGTGACTGAAAATACTCTTATTAAAGAAGAGTGTTTGAATTTTTTCTAGAAGCTTTTGTCGGAAGAAGAGCAGGTAGACTCGATGTCGCTCCAAGGGGACCTCGTGTCCTCAGCTGAAAATGAAGCTCTGCTGGCCCCAGTTGTGGAGGAGGAGATTAAAATACCCGTATTCCAACCTAATGGTGAGAAAGCTCCTGGCCTTGATGGCTTCCCCGATTTATTTTTCCTAAAGTGTTGTGGGTGGTGACGTTGTTGCAGCTGTTAAGGACTTTTTCGCTAAAGGAATGATGGTTAAGGATGCGAACTCCATGCTTATATCTCTCATCCCTATATTTTCAAGTGTAGACCAACTTAAAGATTTGTACCCAATTGCGCTTTGCAACTTTTTATATAAGATAATCTCTAAGGTTATGGTGAATCGAATGAGAGATATCCTCACTAGAGTATCTCTGAAATTCAGGGAGTGTTTCTTAAAGGCAAAGACATCATTGAGAGCATATTACTCCATTGGTAATAAAAAAATTACAGCCCTTTGTTTAAAATTAGATCTTTCTAAAGCATATGATAGAGTTTCTTGGCATTTCTTAGAGAGCTCTCTCGTTTGTTTGGGACTCCATCTTTCTTGGGTGCAGCACATCATGTTGTGCATCTCTTAGACCTCCTTTTGGGTTGTGGTTAACGACACCCGTGGTAAAAAAAAAAAATCGGTTCCCATGGCTTGAGGCTAGGGGTGGCAATCGGGTCGGGTTGGCGTGTCAGCATACCTCAACCTGAACCCGACCCGTTTATTAAACGGGTCGGCTGTGGCAAACACGAACCCGACCCGTTTAATAAATGGGTAACGCGACACGACCCGCCAACCCATTTAATAAATGGGTTGGGTCGGGTAAACGGGTTTTCAGGTTCGCGGGTCAGGTTGGCAGGTTGACGGATCGGGTTGGCAGGTAGGCAGGTTGGCGGGTCGGGTTGACGGGTTGACGGGTCGGGTTGGCGGTCGGTTTGGCGGGTCAGGCAGGCGGGTTGGCGGGTTGACCCACCCGCCTAACCCGTTTATTAAACGGGTCAGCCGGGTTGGCGGGTTGGCATACCCCCAACCCGAACCCGACCTGTTTAATAAATGGGTTACACGGGTCGACCCGTTTATTAAACGAGTTGGCTTAAGCCCAACCCCAACCCGCCTAAGAGGCGGGTTGGCGGGTCGTGTCAGAAATTGCCACCCCTACTTGAGGCAAGGGAACCGTGTCTCCCAACCTTTTTCTTTGTCGTGATGGAGAGGTTCTCGAGAAGTATGAATTTGAGCATGGAACTTAAACCAATTGGAGGCGTTCGATTTTTCCAAACTTTGGCTAGTCCCACCTATTTTTTATTGATGATGTTCTTCTCCTTTGCAAGCTGTCATTAAAAATATCTTGGACAATTTTGAGAAGGTTGTTGGAATGAAGGTTAATAACTCAAAATTTGTTATCATCCCTCTTAATGTCGGGCATGAGGAGGTTGTTGTTGGTTTAAACCGAGAAACAAGCAGCAACACACTATAGAATAGTAACTTAGTAATGGAAGAGGTAAATACTAAAACACTTCTTAGTATAAGATAAAACTGAAAACTACACACTGTAGAGGGCACAAGACTCATTATTTATAGATAAAAAAAAACTTAGTACTGTTTCTTCCTAATTAATAGGCACTACCCATAATCTCTATTACTAATGTCGACTTTTGTAACTTACAAAATGTTTAGGAACCACACACAACATGGAATCCAAACCGTTTTACACCCACTAACTCATGACCTACGGTTACCATTCATAACCTCTCTTTTGCATCATTTCCTCGATGGTTGAGTGGCAGCTGGGCGAGTTGCCTATAAAATATTTAGGTCTGACCCTTCGTATTGAAAATTTGATTTTTGTTTTGTGCCAACAAGTGGTTCAACAGCTTATCGATGCATGGAAAACAAAATTGCTCTCGTTCTGGTTTTTTGACTGCTCTCCTTTAGACTTTCCAAGAACATTATTTGTTAATTGGAGACTCTCTTTAGGATTTTTTTATGGCAGTATTATGACTCTAGAAGGCACCCTCATCTTGTTGCTTGGGAGGTTCTTTGCAAACCCCAGACGGGGGGAATTGGGCTGCTCAGGATTGAGGAGATGAACACTGCATACTTGTCTAAAATGGCTCTGAATATTTGTTGTTGTAACTCTATGTAATCGTAGCATGTGGGGAGCGAACATAGCTGAGGGTTCCGGTGCTTGGAAAGGTATCGTGTGGTGCCGGAAGAAGTTCAAAATTTTTATATCTTGTAAGGTGTTGGATGGGAACACTACCCTGTTTTGGACTAACCCTTGGAACGATCCTCCACTTATCTCCCTCATCTCGGAAGGTGATTCTCGATGCTTATGTAACGTGAAGAAGTTGACAGTCAATGGATGGGCTCCGAATTTTTGGAACCTACGTTCATGCTCCTTTTCCAGATCTGGAAAGCATTTGGCACCTCTTTTATTCGTATAGACTGTCGGGGGGAGAGATCAACTGTGGTGGAAGGGATCATGCAATGTTGAGCAACTGAGTAGGCGTGATATTTGGGAGTCTATTCGTCAAGTAGGCTTCTTACCTAGCAGGCTTCCTACCCAAGACTGGCTGAAAGGTTTTGGGGTTGCTCTCCCTAACCGGTGCCTTTGTGCTTCAAGTTTGCAGAATCACATATTTATTTTTTTCCTGTTAGGTGTCCCTTTCAGTTTGGAAGCATATTTGCTCCAAATTTGGGAAACGTAGTGTCACATACAGATTTCATTCAAGAGTTAAGTGGCGGATGTCTTCTCATTTAAAGCTCCCTTGGTTGAAGAGATGATGGGACGCGGTGTTCCATGTCTGTGTGCTGGCAGATCTAGAAGATCTAAAACACCTCCTCCTATCATGAACATGAAGGTGTACTCCCTGGTAGAGACGTCATTACAGATAACGTCTCGGCGGTTTGCTCAGATCTTTTTGCCGCCTTGGACTGGGCGATTGATTTTGCTCAACCGGTCAAGCTGATTGTTTCTAGTGGCCTTATTGCCAACCAGTTCTGGACGGGTGATCTTGATCTGGTCACCTTCATATTTGCTTCAATCTCTTATAGAGACCAGCACATGGTTTCATTTGCTGCTTATAATATGAACCAGTTTATTTTTATCCATGGCTCCAAAAGGTTAAATCGTTATTTGATAGAAGTTGACTACTCATGTTTTTTAGAAAATTGGGAGGTGGAACATGCGAGACTGATTTCCAATTGTTTTAAATGGTACTATTCAATTTCTGTCGCTGTAGTGGCTTGCTATTCTCTCCTTGGCTTGTTACTGAAAGCTTTTTAAGTAGGTAGGAAGCTCGCTTCTCGAAAACTTGCTTGGGAAGCATGATACTTTTTTCTTCTGAAACTTTATGAGAAGCTCAATTTTGCATGCTTTCTTCTATGTTTTTCATACACGACTTATATATATTTTTTATATATTTTATATTTTTATTTTTATTTTTTTCATGTATTTTTTCTCACACTTTTACTCATTTTTCATGTACTTTTTTTAAATTGATAACCATTATTGTTAGATTTTAACAAAAATTTAATTCTTTTACAAAAAAAAAATTATGAAATATAAGAATAACCAATTTTATTTTAGTTTTTATTTATTTCTTATTTAATATTTGTTATTCATATTTCACTTTTAAATTGAAACTTCGCTTCTTGCTTTCTATAAATTTTAAAAATGCTTATGGCTTCTGCTTCTCTTATTATTTTTCATTGCTTCCTAGTTTTGCAACCTTGTTTCAGTCTCATCATGTACTTTGTACCATGGGATGTATCTTTCTTGTACTGCCTACTTGCAATTATTTATTTTGAAAGGACAAATCATTGGATTGACTACCCTCTTGGGTGATCATATGTAATTGATTCTTCTTAATTAAAAATTAGGGGCAACTCTCCATCATCCTTCTTTTAAAACACAAAAAAAATCAATTGCAGATCTCTTTCCACATTTCCAAGTCAACGGTTCTTCCTCTTTCACACACACAAAAAGCAACCCTTATACCTAGACCATAAGAGAAGAGTGTGTGAAAGTGAAATGCCCTTTGTGTTGCCGTGCTGCTGAGCCATTGTATTTAGGGGTGTCAACAGGCCTGGTTTACCAGGCGGAACCAAACCTTATAGGATATGATGATAAATAAGAAAACCTGATTAATTAAGACCCGGGTTCAGACCCGAATGTCTAATTAATACATAGACCCGGGTATAGTTTGTGAAATTTTATAGCAGACCCAGATCCGACATGAGTTTCGAACAATTTTTCAATGTAAAAATGATACAAAATATGGTTTTCATGTTACAGGGTATGGTCTGGGTTTGGTTTATGTAGTTTTTATCGGGTCTAGGTATGATTTCTCTTATAATAGACCCGATTAAATCCGGGTCTAAACCCGATACCACACAAAAAAAATTGGTTCAAGTCTGGTTTCGCTGGTCGAGAACCAAACCCGACCCATTGACACCCCCGTATTGATAGCCAGGCCTAGGGATGGCAGTGGACCGGGGGAAAGTGGGGCCCGCCTCGCCCCGTTTGGACCGGGGATGGAGGGTATGAAATGGGGATGGAGGCAGGGACGAAGGTTAAAATCCATCCCCATCCGGGGTTGGAGGCGGGGATGGACATGCATTTTTCCCTGCCTCGCCACGATCCTCGCTCCAACCACTTTTTCCCACAATATCCCCGCCCCACCCCCGTTTGAATCGGGGATGGAGGACATGAAACGGGGATGAAGGCAGGGGTGGAGGATAAAATCCATCCCTGCGGGGGATAGAGGCGGGAGTGGAGGATAAAATCTTGAGGCGGGACGGGGGTGGAGACCTTGTCCCCCGCCCCGCCCCACTGCCATCCCTAGCCCGGGCCACATGCTTCCAAGCTACCCCAACAACATAGCAAGTAGAGATGACTTTATGCAAGGTACAGCGTATTTTACTGCAACTAGACTCCGTTTGGTACTTGAGTTTCTGTGCAAACATCAGTTGTTAACTTGTCTACTTATATTTTTTATGGAAACTTTTCATTTAAAGGCTACATTTTTGCCATTAATCTCAAAAGCGGGCTTTACTTTTCTGAAATTTTTTATATAGGCCACAAACTAAGGACCTGAGGTTAACAAAGGTGATCTCGTTAATGTGATACTTTTGGCTTTCTGTGTTGTCCTCTGGAATTGTAAATACTCACTCATCCTCGTAAGAAAGAAAAGGATAAATATTTTGAACGCTTGATTATGAAAGTTATTATTGCAATTCTGACCTATAATATAACCTGTATTGATAGATGAATAAAAAGAGAGGTTTTGATTCGATAGTTTTCAAGAAAACAGAGGTCCATATTAATAAATTCAGACATGAGAGGCTCGTTTTAAAAATTACGGGCAAAAGTTGTCCATAAATTATAAATAAATAAAATTATTTCACTATATTTACCAAAAACCAAATGATTCTCGCAGTTTGAGCAAATTCCGGGATTGCTATTTAGAGTGTCGGGTTAAATCCGTGCAGGGTACACCTCCGCCGGCAGCGCCCCCACCCCCAACAAAAAAACAAAAAAATGGGGTGAATTTCATTACGCGTGCGTGCAGTCATGGAAAAGGCTCGTACAATGAATCAATAATAAAGAACATAATCCAACTAATCACATCACCTTAGTGACAAACGTTTTTATCGGCAATTTCTAGTTTTTTTAAACTCACGAGAAATTGAAAAAAAATCATAAATCTAGTTTCAAAATCTTGGCAATAAAAAAATAAATTAAAAAATATAAAATATATTTTTATAAGAAAATATTAATAAAAATTATTTAAAAATAAAAATACGTGATTTTTTCACGATAAATAGTCGTTTAAAACATAAATATCACGTTTAAATCATGGTATTTATGTTTTTTTTATAAATCTCATGATATTTTGAAAAACTTGCGAGAAATTGTCGTTTTAAACTTTCAAAAAATTTCTTATGATATTATCGTGAAATTATCATAAAGCTCACGCTATTTGTCACTATGCTAATCATGGCTAATTAGCATGTGATTAAATGAGCTGCAGTGATTTAACCATTGTAGTCACAATGTCGATGGATAAGATACCATTTAAATACTAAGACCCTCTTTCATCTCTCTAATAACTCTAACAATTAAGGATGGCAAAATCTGACACTACCCGCTAACCCGCTTCTTAGCCAGGTTCGGGTTTGGCTTAAACGGGTTCGTGTCGTAAACAGGTAGACTCACCTAACCCGTTTATTAAACGGGTCGGGTTCGTGTTAGGGGTATGCCAACCCGTCTGACCCGTTTAATAAACGGGTTAGGCGGGCGGGTCAACCTGTTTACCCGAACCTGACCCTCCAACCCGCCTGCCAACCCGTTTATTAAACCCAGACATTTGCTCGAGAAAACTCTAAGTTCGAGGAATGCTCTACGGTGGGAGATCGAGAAACAGAAGATCCGCGTGGAGTTGATTGCGGCGGACGTCGAGAGAAGGCGCTGGATCGAGGAGGAGGTCCGCAAAGAGATCGCGCTCGAGCAGGAGCTTGTGCTCCGACAAGAGAGTCGGATGCTCGATGTGATGGCTTCTCTGATCCCAAAAATTAGGGCGGAGAACTGCTTCTCGCTCGCTCTACAGCCGTTGCCGGAGTTGAGGTCGGTGATCGACCGGTTTCGACCCGAGGTAGGAGTTTTCCGGCCGGAGGCAGGGGATTTCGGTCGGTGGTTTCTCAAGCCGAGGGTTGTGGAGAGAATGTCGGTGGCCCTGCCTCCTGTGAGTCTTGTTCAAAAAAGACTCTGTTTCTTTCCTTTTTTCCGTCGGGAATTACCTGCATTGTTTTCATAGGTTGCTTCTAGAGACATAGCTCGTTCGAACTTAGGGTTTTCTCGAGCAGATGTAGCGACCTGCCCGCCAACCCGTTTACCCATTTACCCGAACCCGACCCCCAACCCGTTTACCCAACCCAACCCATTTATTAAACGAGTTAACAGTGTCGTGTCGGGTTACCCGTTTAATAAATGGGTCTGGTTCGTGTTTGCCACAGTCGACCCGTTTAATAAACGGGTCAAGTTCTTGTTGAAGTATGATGACCCGCCGACACGACTCGCCAACCCGACCCAATTGCCACCCCTACTGACAATCATTAAAAAAAACTCTTTTCTAATTCCACAAAATGGCCCACTAATCCCTGGATTATGCTACCAATGTCATCGAACCGACTTCGGCCACAAAACTAGATTTAGGACATCTAACCATCAAACTGACTTGGATTCCAGAGAGAGAGTTAATAATAATGAGCACGGATGTATGGGGGAGTGTTTAGTAGCTTAGTAAAATATTAAAAAGAGGACCAATGCAGGTGTCGTGTGTCAAGAGATATTTGAAATGGAAAAGCATCGACCACAGTAGCTTAGTTTTCTGTTGGTTCACGTGTGTGAGCTGGTCGGTGTGAAGACCCCTTCAAAGGATTTATGAACACTCTCTCTCTTTATGAATACACAGTTAACAACCGAAGCAGGTTATATGTCCCCACCCCCGAATAGGGCAGGTAGCTACATCTCATGTTCGGGGGTTCCCCAAGAGCACCACGTATGTAAGCATGTGCAGCTCGTATCCCCATGTTTGTCAGCATCACTTAGCGTTGGAGTTTGATGCGATTGCAAAGACTTAAGTACCCTTTCCTCCATTGGTGAAAAAAAAATGACGATTCTAGAAAAGGAGTGGTTGCAAAGACTTAAGTACCCCAAAGATGGTTATTTAAGACACAATCCCTGTATTGCAGGATTATCCAAGAAAGGAATCCCTCCTGGAGAAAGCCATGAACATCAACCCTCTTACTCTCTCTCCCTTTTTTTTTTGCTTTTGTGCACATCCAACAGACGATCCTATATTGCTTCATCAAGCACCAACTGACCTGCACGCTGACTGTAGCATCGTTTAACTTGATGAGTTGTGAAGCTTGATTTAGAGTTTTTGCCCTTATAGGAGAGGGGGTCTGGGGGGCTCCCCCGGCGTGGGTAGCATCGTTCAACTTGATGAGTTGTGAAGCCTTATTCAGAGTTTTTGCCCTTAAAAGAGGGGGGTTTGTGGGTTCTCCCTTGTGCGGGTCCCGCTGCATGGTCAACGGGTGCGGGTCCAGAGGGCCACCCCTAGCAGGGGGCAGCGCCCCTCGAACCAAATTTTTTTTGAGCCTTGTATAAATTTTTTCTTTTCTTTTCCTCTTGTAACTATCGAAAAAGAGCAATAAAGTGTTTTGTTTAATCGTGGTGATCATGTTTCCTTCGGTTGTTTCTTGCTCGAGGTTTTCGTAACACTCTTTTCCATGATTTTTCTGTTTTTTTTTTTCACTTTGCGATTTTTGTAAATCGCTACTCGATTTGCCATTTTTTTCGCTGCGCAATTTTCATAAATCGCTATTCGATTTTGCGATTTGCCATTTTTTTTGCTACGTGATTTTCGTAAATCGCTACTCGATATAACGATTTACGAAAATCACATAGTGATTTGTCATTTTTTTTTTGCTACGTGATTTTCGTAAATCGCTACTTGATATAGCGATTTACAAAAATCACATAGCGATTTGCCATTTATTTATTTTTTTGCTACGCGATTTTTATAAATCGCTACTCGATTTTACGATTTACCATTTTTTTCGCTACGCGATTTTCGTAAATCGCTACTCGTTATAGCGATTTACGAAAATCACATAGTGATTTGCTATTTTTTTTTGCTACGTGATTTTCGTAAATCGCTACTTGATATAGCGATTTGTCATTTATTTATTTTTTTGCTACGCGATTTTCATAAATCGCTACTCGATTTTGCAATTTGCAAATTTTTTTGCACAATGCGATTTTCATAAATCGCGATGCCTAACACCGCCCCTTGAGCACGATCTTCGTCATGATCAGGCTGTAGTCGCCAACCATCCCGATGACAGTCTTGAAGTTCATAATGGGGAAGCCGGAGGCTGTACTCTGTTGTATGTGTACTAGAGAAAGATTCTGTTGTAGGTGTCCCTTGAAGGCGGAGGAGGAGCCATCGCAGTCGGTTGCTCGCTGGACAAGAGCAGCATACTCCGTTGTAGGTGTACCTCAAAGGCGGAGGAGGAGCTGCCGCAGTCGATTGCCCACTGGACAAAAGCAGCATTCCGCCCACTGGACGAGAGCAGCATTCCGACCACTGCTGGTAGAAAAAGTATGACGATTACTATCAGATTGTCGGCTCTTTGCCTTCCTTGATTTATTCTCTAGAGAGAGAAAGAGAGAGGGTTTTACAATGTTTTATCGAAAAGGAAGAAGAAGATAACAACGAAAAGTTTAAACAGACATTTTTTATAACTCAGGTTCATTTCGCTAGATCACTATCGGATCGTCGGTTAAAGTTCATTTTGCTGTTTAGACTTTGAAGAGTAAACATTATTCTCAACTTTTTGGACGGAGGATATGTTTGTTCTTTTTTTGAATGAAGAAACATTTTTGTTATTTTCTCGAACCATCATTTTATAACAAGAATAGCAGAGTGATTCAACGTACGCTACCATGTTTACGTGGCGCGCTCATTCAAACCCCGAACACAGACGTGGGATTCAGTGAATCATCGGGGGGAGGACATACACCACCCACCGTTAACAACCGTGTAAAACTAATTAAATATTTGTTGGTGAAAGTTAAAAAACGAAAGATTACAGCTTCCAAGTTAAAAGGATTTCCTTCAACGCCTTTTGTTTTTTCTCTCTCCCTCGCCCTCTTCCCTTGTTCTCTTCCTCACACGCCTTAGGAGGAGAAAGACGACGACTCTGTTTGAGTCTTCACACCCCCACAAGCATGAAGAAGTCATCTCAAATTTCTCCTCCTGCATTGGCTCTAACAGGTACGTACACTGCACAAGAATTCACTGTTTCCTCTCTCCCTCTCTTCCGATCTTTTGTGTGTGTGCGCTTTGTAGATTTTGTAATTTCCGCAGACCAAAGAGACTCTCCGGCCAACTCTGTTATCTTGCACATTTTTTTTTCGCGTTTTCTCTGTTTTACGGGAACACCCTTTCAGCAAATTTAGTTGTCTTTGCTATTCCCACCGTCTCCACAGCAGTTGAGCTCACTTTTGTTGAGTTGTGTTTGGGGGCAACTGGTTGCATTTTCTGGCTTCCTTTTCGGTTTTTAATTTGTGGGTATGCTTTGGTAGAGATCCATTGGATAGACGGCGGGACGGTGAAGCCTTGGGTGTGATATCTCGCCTTTTATATCTTCCAACCTGGATATCTTTGTTCACATTTGCCCCCCGGGAAAGGCGCGGAAAAGGATAAAGGAGGTTTTTGAGAAACCAAGCTGAAGACTTTCATGTAAGGAGTGTGAAAGAAAGGAGGAGACAATTACGAGAATAGCCAAAAAAACATTTCAGAAGCGGTTACGAGAATAGAAAGTTATTGTGAGTTTGAAGGAAATGATATAAGCTGAGGATCTTCACAGATTCGGCTTCTGCTGTAACGCAAACCAGCAGCAATGCTGCGCAGTCATCGCTGCCAGCAGCACTTCATCCTCGGAACAATGGCGGGTGGCACCAGAGCGATGTCCGACATCCGTTTCCTCTCATGCCCCATCCTCTGAGCAATAGCGTGTGGCAGCAGAGCTGCTTTCTTGAGACAAACAAGTTGAGCAACGGCCATCCACCACAGATGAACCAATGTGAGCATTAAAACCATGAAGTCCCCATCTTTGTTTATCTTGGTGTTTAGTTTGGTGTGATATTTTTTCTTCGGTATTGCATTTTGCAGATGGATTTCCTGTTCCTTGCAACAAAGTGGGATATGGCATCCAATCTCCATCAGACAAAGCAGCGAACTCCAGCACAAGTGAAGCATTTGATGCTCCTGTCGCCCCTGTAACGCCAGAGAAGACTATAAGGAAGGAGATAGTGGTAGATAGCAGTGCATCGACTCCTGTCGATTTCTATACAGCCAGTGATCTCTGCACAAATGAGAGGGTTCACCAGGAAAAGCAGCAGAACAGTGGAATACCGTCAAAGGTCTCTTATGATGACAGCCAAAACGAACCAAGTGTTGGCCAACAATGTCTTAGACATCTGGTTGATTCTCAACAGAGTGTCACACATTCACCAGTGAAGGAGAACATTGGCACTGAGAAGGCTCATGCTAATGACATAGACCTCAACAAGACACCACCACAGAAACCCAAGAGAAAGAAAATAAGGCCTAAGGTGGTTAGGGAGTACAAGCCCAGGAGAACTCCGAAGAAAGAGCAGGTAAAGCAGACACCAGCAGGAACTCCAGTGGAAAGGAGGAGGCGCACATCCACAGGTAGAAGGAAAAGCAAAGCTTCAACTGCTAGCAATGCAGATGTACAGGAGTCTGATTGTTTGCCCAAGGCTACTGGCATTGCTTCATGCAAACGGTCACTCAATTTTGATTTTGATGCTCAAGCATGTAATAATCATGCTTCTGTGCAACCAGATTCTGATCAATTTGGTTCTGTGCATCAACGTGCTATTGAAAGAGGAACACTGGCTGTAGAAAACCCAACAGAACCTGTTGCATTTGATCCTAACCATTCCTTGAATCAGGTATTGGATACACATTTTCCCTTGTCTGAGAATCTTTCACCTTCTCCACTGAAGAGAAAAGCTTCATCAAGGTGGAACCCAAAGAACGTGGCTCGGAAGAAAAACAGTATAGGGAATGGAAGAAATAACGAAAAACACAAGGAAGATATTTCAACTGTATTGTTCAATCATGCCCCTGCAGGCATGATAGGATCCAGTTTCATATCTGTCTACAACACCAGCCAGAAGAATGAAACAATCATGTCATTTGCATCGGTGAGCACCCCAGCACCCACCACATGCTCTAGCAATAGTCCAAAGTTCCCATTGGATCTGATCCAGGCACATCTCTATGCAAAGCATGGATGGTCTCTTTTGGAGTTGCTTGAGAAGCATGAGGGGCAGAGACAAATAAACGTTAGCAGTTACAAACCCCATCTGTTCCAAGAAGGTTTCAGGAACCAGAAGACAGAAGTGAGCCCTAAAGAACTGCAATCATCTGTGTTTTCTACCACAATCGCCCAGGACAGTTGTGCTAGGGAAGCAGCCGAAATGATAGGACATAGGAGTGTTAATACAAATCATTTCACAATACAAATCTGCAATGAGGTTATGCTTTCACAATCTGGAAGCACAGAGGAAAAACAAAAAGTAACAGAACCAAATAGATGCATACACAATGAAACCTTTTTGCTAGAGAGCGAGAAGCAGCATAATCACCCAAAACAGAACCATCCTGGGGAAAAATACTTCAATCTTCAAAATATGCAAGAATGCAAGGATATGCTTGCCCCTATAAAGGGAAGGAGAAGAAGAAGTCTAAAGAAACCACCTAATCACATTCATCATCCTAGCAGTGTCTGTAGACCTCAAGCCTGCCAGGAAGCCCTTCTTGGAGACAGGCTTTCCCAAAAGGCAACCAAGAAGCGTACGAGGAAAGGGATTTCTCATGCTATAATGTCAGCACCTTGCAGTAATCCAGATGGATGTAAAGCTTGCATTTACCAATGTGAAGAGTCCCATGCAGTGTCGAGCAGTAATATTGTAAATAAACTTGAGAGTCGAGCAATAACAGCAGCAGGTTCTATTGATGACTGCCAAAGTAGCAGCAATTTGCAAGAAAATTTGCTTACAGAGTTCCCATCAGAGATTGTTCAGAGGCTAAGATGCCTGGACCTTAGTGGAAAGGATGAGTGCACAGCAATAACAGTTCAAAATGCAATAGTGCCTTATGTTGGAGATGGAACAATCATCCCTTATGCTGGAAGCTTTGAACCATTGAAGAAGCGGCGGCCACGACCAAAAGTCAACCTGGATGAAGAAACAAACAGGGTATGGAAGCTTCTGATGGGAAATGAAAGTGAAGGAATAGATGGAACGGATGCTGATAAAGAGAAGTGGTGGGAGGAGGAGAGAAGAGTATTTCGAGGACGGACAGATTCATTTATAGCTCGAATGCACCTCATACAAGGTACTGAAAAAAAAAGAAAAAAAACATCTTTATTGCTAATTATCAGCAGATGATAATGCGTGGAATACACTCGCATGTTTTGCTGTTCCCTGGGATCTCTCTCTCTCTCTCTCTCTCTCTCTCTCTCCACAACAAAATAGTCTCCTCATCTTTGCACATGTTGGGTAAACATCCTAGAGAGGACGCCCATAAAACATTGTTCAAAATAGGCAGCAGGTAGAGTCATGGTAGTGTGATCTTCCATTTCATGAAACTGCAGCTCAGAATGCAACATCCTGATGCTCCTTTAAACCTGTCTACTCAGACGTTCATGGTTCCAGTAGTCTCCTCCCATTTCCAAACATATATAGGAGCAGGCTGTTGTCGAGAAATATTGCATCTTTTCATCCCATAATTGAGGATCAAGATTTTAGTATATATTCATACAACAGATGCTATGTAACTTTTGAATATGTTTGATTATCGGTGGATGATGACATGATTTCTTGCAGGTGACAGGCGCTTCTCCCAGTGGAAAGGATCTGTTGTGGACTCCGTTGTTGGTGTATTTCTTACGCAAAATGTTTCAGATCATCTCTCAAGGTGCATTGGCTACTTTAAGGCTCTGTTTGGGAACTGGTAGCTGGGATGGGAGTTTATGCATTTGGCAAAAACTTGGTCAAACTACTTTGGTGGTGGCTGTTTGGGAGAATACCATTGAGGAGGTAGTTTGTGCATTTGGGAAAGGTGATACTGAAAACTGTATCTGGTAACTACCACCTCCTAGAGGTCATAGCTGCCAAATTCAGGAACTGGCAGCTATCCCTTTTCCAAATGGATAAACTCGATCGGACTTCAAGTTCCCAACCAGAGCCTAAGATCATCTCATGGAAGTTCTGAATAAACTAGAACTCTGTGAGAAATGCTAAATCTTGATATTTTCAATGCTGTTGCAGTTCTGCTTTTATGGCTCTTGCGGCACACTTTCCGCTGAAGGAAAAGGGAGAGTGTGCAACTCTTGGCAAGAATGAAAACATGACCTCTGCTCAGGGGCAAGACGTTTCTGCTAGAGATTTAAATGACACAATCACCTACTTGCATAAATCACCCTTCAGAGACAATCCTAAGCCTGACTACACTTCCATGAATATTCAAGATTCAGAACATAAAAAATCAATTCTTCCAGAAACAATTAACAAAACTGCATCTTATGAAACTAATAAAACAGGTGAAAACGAAAACTACATTAAGATCATGAACTCTAATGAAGGCAAAGCAGGTCAAGACTCATCTGGTAGCACCAAGTACTTCCCATCCATCTCTGAGAACGAGGGAAGATTAACAGAATCTGAGGATGGGAAATTGATCTGCTTTTCTGTAATTTCCTCTCAGAACTCAACTGATTCTACTACCCAGGCTGCTGATCAAATTGGATCAACAAGTCCAGAATGTACTATTCCAGCAGTGGAGCTCATCGACAGATGTAAAGAAAACTGTTTCCAGAAGCGATCATTCTCAGAGATTTTGCATATGGCAGGATCACCGGTGTTCAAAGATTTATTGGCAAACATGAGCCACAGCTTGTCATATGGAGAGAAAGTTAGAGGAGCATCTGGCCAACTGCTACTTGGGAAGTGGCAAACAAACCTGGATAAGGTAAGCAGGAAATGATCATGCTCACTTCCAATTCCTTTCCACCATATAAAACATAAGCACAAGAAAAGTCCTTCACAGAAGCTTCTGTGAGCTGCAGGAAGTCAGCCCAACACTTGAATTAAGCTAGAGTGTTTTGGGATATTGGTTACAAGAATTTTCCACACATCCTTGGAAGCTTGCCTCAAAAGCTGGAAACTAAGCACTTCTGAAGTTTGTCTCCCATTTTATAAGTATGCTTCCAAGCTATGTCACAGGGACTCGGCCAACTGGGTGCGTCGACGCGACGTGGGTGCGCGTGTGGGTGCGGCACCCGGTGCGATCAACCTTACCCTGGGTGCGTTGACTGCACCCAGGGTCATTTATGTCCAGATTTTGGACTTTTATATATATATATATATATATATATATATATATATATATATATATATTTTATTTATTTATTGTTGCACCCCCGCACCCAAGTTTTTTGAAAGTGCCGCACCCCTGCACCCGCACCCATGTGACATAGCTTCCAAGTATATAGGTTTTCTACACACAAAAGCTGCAGTTTCATTAAAAAAAAATTGTTCAACCGATAAGAAATGTAGTTGATCTTTTTTAATTTTCATTTGAAATATTAAATTAAGGTAAAAATGTTTGAGATTTGATTCTCATTATAAGACATGTCCTCAAATATCTGTTATTCTAAATCTTTTTTTTTGTTATTTACCATTTGGTAGTATAATGTTAGCAAGAAATGATTTTGTTTCAATCTAAAATGTTCATACCAATTTTTGTCTTTATGTTCAGTATGCATGCAATAAACTAATTCTATAATAATGTAATAAAATTCATTGAAAATTATATGATAATATTAGCATGTTAAAAAAACATATATACTTAATCAATAATGTATGTAGCAATATTGCAATGCGATTAGACAATTTTGACCTTTTTCTGAATTTTAAAAACTATCTAATTTACATCTTTAACATTTATTAGTCATTTCTTACTTCCTGCTTTACATGGATCTAGAAAGCCCTTGTTCCTCACTTCTGCTTCGAGTAGTACTTCTCAATTCCACTTCCCTCTTTGGCAGCTTTGGGGAAAACTAAGTCTTGCTTGTATCTGACTGCTTTTGAAGTCCCAGAGGCTGGTGTGCTTGATTGTGTAAGACAAGAAACTCTCCTGAAAAGGAGACCAAAAAAGAACCTACAGTTCCACTGGCTTGTTCAATTCAATCAGAAAATGAGAATGCTATGCATGCAGTCATAACTGAAAACTAAATAAACCCCTTGCAGAGTTCAGG
This sequence comes from Nuphar pumila, assembly GCF_984573655.1. Lineage (NCBI taxonomy): Eukaryota > Viridiplantae > Streptophyta > Magnoliopsida > Nymphaeales > Nymphaeaceae > Nuphar > Nuphar pumila. The sequence continues at coordinate 127,066,014 of NC_143250.1, forward strand.
AGAAGGGTCATCATTTCAAATGGGCCATAACACCGTCACAAATAATATGATCAGGAGTTCATCAGCCGAAGCATCATCCTTCATCACAATATTTCCACCAGAAGAGCACACTGTCAGTTTTCCAGAGGAATCAACAGCAACAGATTTACAATTTAAAAGTTATCAGGGAGGAAATTGCATGGTGGAACAAGCTAGTTTGCATTCACCCAGTAATGCGAGAAACGTGGATGTGGATTCCTTGGAACATACAGGACCAGTGGACAAGCAGAAACCAGTGGAAAACAAGCTGGAAGTGATTTCAAAGGATGAAGCTGTTAGGAATGGAAACAAAACAAGCATAAAATTCTTTAGGTCAAACAAGGGGAAGGGTGAAAAACTTAGTACAAAGAAGAAATGGGATCCCTTAAGAAGACAGGTATTGGAGAAATTTGACATTAAAGAAAGGAGTGCTGCCAAAAAAGATTCACTCGATTGGGAAGCAGTGAGACATGCAGATGTTAATGAAGTAGCTCAAACGATCAAAGAAAGAGGAATGAACAACAAGCTAGCTGCACGAATACAGGTACACTCCTAAACAGCAGATTTACAGGGATTCAGGAGTTAGTGTTTCATTTTGTCCATCAAGCTTAATCTGTCAAATAACCCTTTATGGTTTTTGAGGTTGTAGTCAGCCTTTAACACACACAGTGTGTGTGTGTGTGTGTGTGTGTGTGTGTGTGTGTGTGTGTGTGTGTGTGTGTGTGTGTGTGTGTGTGTGTGAAAATGAAAAAATATAACCATAATGTCCTCTGTATGAGATGATGTAGCTTTGAAAACAACTAAATGCCTATAGAATGCCAACATTCATTTAGACAAAGATTTGGAATGCATGAAATTTCTAAATTGTTTTTCACATAGAAGGAACAGTTAGATTGTCATCTAGCTAAAGGTAATTATTCTGTTGAAACACAGTGTATGCCCAAAAAGAATCTGTGTCACCACCTAGACTCCACATGTCAAAGGAGTACAAGCACCAAGGCCATGACCTGTCAAAGTTTATACATCAGAATCATTATCATTAAGGCTCATAGCGTCTACATGGATCAACTTCATTTTCTTTATATTCAGAAAGGTTTTGCAACCAGCTCTCTACATTATGCATATCCTCCTCTTGCATCTAAGTTTGGAACTATCATAAGGGCCTTTCATGAGTCAATGAAAATCCATCAGTGCATATAAAATTTTACTGAGTCTGAGATGATAAGATGTTCCTTGGAAATGACGCTATAGCCAAATCTGGACTGGCTCCAAGGCATTAAAGAGCTCCAGTGACATAGTACGCAGATTCTTATCTTGAAATGGTAAACAACCTTGGGGAAATATATGATTTTTACTGTGGCAAAAAAAATATTATTCATGCATCCATGTAACAGTGGCTGGCTATAATGGTCATCTCTACAGGAATTCCTTAACAGGCTGGTTGAAGATCATGGCAGCATAGACTTGGAGTGGCTAAGACATGTTCCCCCTGACAAAGCAAAGTAAGCTAGTATAATATAATTCATGACTAGCCTGGCTGGTATTGGAAATTAATTCTACTACTTGTCCTTTCATGCAGGGATTTCTTGTTGAGCATAAATGGGCTGGGACTCAAGAGTGTTGAGTGTGTACGCTTACTGACGCTTCAACAGCTAGCATTTCCTGTAAGAAAACATCATATAACCTAATAAATTATGACAGCATAACGAGTAAAATAGGTCCCTCATATAATCCAATTTGCTGTTTATGACAAGGTTGACACAAATGTGGGTCGGATATGTGTGCGACTTGGCTGGGTACCGCTGCGGCCACTACCAGAATCACTTCAACTGCATCTTCTGGAACTGTAAGAAGTTACCTCTTGTCCTCACATCCAGACAATTAAATCTTCTTCAAGTAGACATTTTGCAACCTGATTAATCTTTTTTTTTTTTACATTTGCATGTGCAAGGTACCCTATGCTGGAATCCATTCAGAAATTCCTTTGGCCAAGGCTGTGCAAACTTGATCAGCACACATTGTAATTGCAGAACATTACTCTTCATGCTACATGTTTAACAAACCTAAAAAAGATTAGCATCTAATTTCAAGACAAAACAATTTTATTCACCATTTCCTAGAGGCTGTCGCATCCTCTTTTATGTAATTTTTCAATATGACTAGTACATAAGAGGATACATTTCCAGGAAAAGAAAATTGAGTATCCATGTGACATCCTGGAAGCAAACAGACACTTTGTTTCAACTTTCAACTATGCTAGATATTCTCTAATGTTAATATCCTGATGCAGGTATGAACTCCATTATCAGCTAATAACCTTTGGGAAGGTAGGCTTGTGTATCATCATCTGCCTTTTTATGCAAGTAGATTCAGTATTTGATAGCCTGATGGGTCTTCTGGCGCAGGTCTTCTGTACAAAGAGCAGACCGAACTGTAATGCATGCCCAATGAGAGGAGAGTGCAAACATTTTGCCAGTGCATTTGCAAGGTTTGGATGTTCTCACACCCTGTACAAAAGGAAACTATTGTATACTTTGCATGCATCTTTGATCTGTATTCCAATATCACTTGCATGGATCAAAGTACACAAAGTATGCAGTACAACCTGTACCAAAATGTGTTCTTCAAGTGCAAAAAAGAACTCTTAGTCACCATGAGAAATCCAACAACCTGTATTAAATGTTTTGCATTTAACAAGGAAAATCTTGCTATCAAAATTGTTAAGTTGATTGGTCCCAATTAGCTCAGACATTATTTATTAAATTCTGGGGAAAGATTGTCATATTAAAAACGGGAAAAAAAACATAAAAACTTATGCAAGCACATGTCAAGACTATATTTCACCGTTGCCCTCAACCTGCTAACATCAGGTCTGTGTGTACAAACTGCAAGTAGTCTATATTAGTAGATACTCTTATGCAACACACACACACACACATATTTATCTCGTGGATTACATCCTTGGTCCAAGTTATCTGGAACAGCCAGACATGATTAGCAAATTCTTCCACAAACTCTGGCAAATAACACAAACTTTTATAAATCTTATACTAAAGTTTACAACCGCACCCAAAGGCTACTTCACCTTTACTTCCATATATCAACAGAACATGGTTGGGCGTTCACTGGACTAAAGGCCTTTATGACGTGCTGACAAAAACTATTGTATTTCATTCGCAATACAATGCGTAAGCTATATAATTGTTTTATTTTACATAAGTTATTCCAGAGTCTAGCTCGTTATAAAATCGTATACCATCAATATCTTCTTGTCCAACACTTGCACCCCTCCTCCCCCAATCCCCACAAAAAGGACAAAAAAAACAGGGCAGGGAATGACAGATGCAAAGACGTGCTGGTTGTTGCATCTTACCATCACAATGGCGTATTACTCATTTTCCAGTGAGGCAATTATCTAGTATATCCAATCTCAACTATACACAACAACAGTCCATTGGCAGATTGATATGTAAAACCTGTGGGAGAGAGAGAGAGAGAGAGAGAGAGAGAGAGAGGGTTCTTTAATGCATATTAACATTTAAAAACCTGCAAGGGGAAAAAATAAGTAGTAGATACCAACAGCAACTTTGTGTTCCTTCTTCCTTTCCCAGAAAACGTTCAAGCCAGTACAGCATTCACCTTTTCGTATTCCATTTCAGTACTTAATAGCCTAAGAGAAACATACACATGCACGTGGAATTTTTTGTCATTTACCTTCTAGATACCACACGATAGATAGATTAGTAATGCTAATATTTTGTTCCAGTGCAAGGCTTGCCCTCCCAGGGCCAGAGGAGAAAAGTTTAGTAAGTTCGTCTGTTCCTATCATGGCTGAGCAAGAACCACAAAGGGTTATCATCCATCCAATAACATTACCTCCACGAATGGAACTACCTGCCACAGTTGAATGCCCAGTGGTCCAAAAAGATTCTAGTATCAGTAAGTGTGAACCAATCATTGAAGAACCAGCAACCCCAGAGCCAGAATATATCAAAAGCCCTGAAAGTGCAATTGAAGACTTCAATTATGATGACCCTGACGAGATTCCCACAATTAAACTCAACCTCGAGGAGCTTACTTTGCATGTTAAAAGCTATATGCAAGACAAGAACATGGAGCTCCAAGATCCAGATATGTCAAGGGCCTTGGTTGCTTTGACACCTGAGGCTGCTTCAATTCCAATGCCCAAGCTGAAGAATGTGAGCAGGCTCCGAACAGAGCACCAAGTGTAAGATTTATTAATGAAGTGGATCTGATGGCATCTTTCTCCACATTATTTTTATTACAGTACTCATTTTTTTCCTGCAGTTATGAACTTCCAGATAATCACTCTCTTCTGAAAGGGGTGAGCTAAACAACTCTGAATGTCATCTTCAGCTCTTCTTTCATGCATTTTTAATGTTTAAAGTTATGGCTTAATTCATCAAAGTGCTTCCAAAAAATGCAGTTGGACAAAAGAGAACAGGATGACCCATGCTCCTATCTTCTTGCTATATGGACTCCAGGTGATCAATTCTATGACTATTGACATTTATCTATAATTAATGTGGTCATTGTATCATCAGAAGCTAATATCTATCTGTTACCACATTTATCTATAATTAATGTGGTCATTTTATCATCAGAAGCTAATATCTATCTGTTACCACGTGTATCAGGTGAGACTGCAGAATCCATCGAATCACCAAAAGCAGGATGTGATTTCCATGCTTCAGGAAACCTGTGTGATAGGCGGACATGCTTTTCGTGCAATGCTATTCGTGAGACAAATGCTCAAACAGTCAGAGGCACGCTACTGGTGGGTAATACTGAATACTAAAAACGATAAGCATAAACTTCTAGGCCCCACTTGTGTAACAAGGTGTACTAGCTGATATTGTGGACTAGTGATTACTGTTTGCTGTTGAAAAATCCTTAGCTGTTTTAACATACTGGCAACAAATTTTCAATGTACAGATTCCTTGTAGAACTGCGATGAGAGGAAGTTTTCCACTCAATGGTACTTACTTCCAAGTAAATGAGGTAATATCACTCCTGCAACCTGACAAAGAGGGTTAGATAGTATCCATGCAGCATCATAGCCAAGTAGGTAGTAATCACATAGAAGCATCAAATGCCACATCATTACAGGGAAGTGAATGAGCTTCATGGATACACACAAAAAATGGATGAGAGCATAAGACGTGCTAGAGCCTAGCCTTAGGAGACTTCAAAGCAGTGGAGACTGTCTCAGCTCCTCAACAGCGGCTGTTAACTTAACCACCTGCACACAATGCAGGACGCATTTTTTTCTGATTCCCTTTAACTGATTGATAGTCAACAGCAGAAACGACATGCTGCCACTGCAACATTTTGTACGGAAAACTGAAGCACGTCTGGATGTGTGTCTGCATTGTAGCTGCAACTCCTGTTTTCAGGAAAATCTTGGCAAGAGAAATTCTTGCGATATTTTCAAATAACTGATTTTCTCATAGAAACATCAGCATGCAAAAAAATATAGAATATATATAAAAATAGTAAACATATAAATAATACAAAAAATTGCAAAAAAACTATGTTTAACGTGTTACTATTGCATTAAAATCATGTTAAGAAGTGAAAAAGTAAATTTTTGTGTAAATATCTTGGTATTATCAGTAAAATAACGGTTACATTGAAAATATCATGTTTTTCAAATTATTGGTGATATTTGCTACTGTGGCTGTATGTCTAAGGGTGGGTGGCATGTCCGTCTGAAAGATTTGAATTATTTTAATTAGATTGTCCATTCATTTGGAACCACTTAACAAACCTGACAAAACAGTAATTCTCCCTCATGCAGGTATTTGCGGACCATGAGTCTAGCTTAAACCCCATTGCTGTACCTAGAGCACTGATATGGAATCTGCCAAGGAGGACTGTTTATTTTGGAACATCAGTAACAACTATTTTTAAAGGTAAAAAGCATTGAAATAAATACTGGCACGTTGAATTCAAAAAGCTTATTTTTCTATCTGTGTAATAAGAACCTAACACCTGTGAAACATGGATATCTTGATAAGGTCTGACAACCGAAGGAATTCAATATTGCTTCTGGAGAGGTACGATATTTTTCCTGTTTTTATCAGTGGCTGAAGCATAAGTGTTAATGCAGACCTCACCAAGTAATGTCATATTCACTTACCTGTCATGATGCCAAATGGATAGTGGCCTTAACAAAAGAAAACACTGATGCACCCAAAAGAAAAAAAGAAAAGACTTTGTCTAACTGTTACTTCTGAGAACAGACACATCATTAGATGTTAGATTTCAAAATGTCACAACTCACAACCATGAAGTTACAAGAACCATCCAGACAATAGGTGTAAGAAGTTAAAACACATCCATCTTTTATGTATGTGCATGTGTTTCTCCATTTGTTCTATGAAGAATTAGCATTCTACAAAGCCTCATACAGTGTGAGTCAAGGATCATGATCTTGGTATAGGATCCAATGACATGATCATGATAACATGTTGCTTCTTGGAAAATTGAAAGAAAACATCTTCATAGATTCAATTGGTTGTATATTCCTTATTTTCCTGTAGTCCAATGTTCTGCTAACCTATTATTGTATTCAGCTAGAGTGTGATTACCAACCTTAGCTTTTTTGGCTTCCTTCATTTTGGTTCTTTTTGTCCTCCCATGTTAGTGAGCATGTCCCATAGAAAGCAATAAGGGAGCACATTTAACCAGACTTATTAATTCATAAAGAAAGAAGAAGAAGATATTGAACCCATGATATCATAAAGGAACAAGATGAGATTGAACTTATGATCTAATCTTAGGTCCATCACATTGTCGATTTTATAGTTAATCTGTTCAGAATGCTATTTGGAAATGGAAAAAGGAAAAGACTAGTATAATGTGCAAGTAATATATTATTTGATCAATTAACTTTATACTTTACCCCTCATCCATACAACCTATAAATCCGATAATACAAAAGTACTAAACTAAATTATAACAAGTGGTTGTTAGTATAAGATTGACCAGATAAGCATTGAAATTTTTTCTGGAGCCAAGCAACATAATATAATGAAACTGCATCAGGAAATACATACAAACATATGTTACACCCACACACATACATATTTGGAAATTATCCGATGCACCAGGTGCACCTACTTCCTGATCAAGTGCATTGCAACTCATCTGATCAAAGGGTTGTGATAATTTAGAAAAAACTGCATTGCATTTATTAAGACATGGAATTTAATATGGGCTAGTGAGGAGTTTCAAACTGATGGAGAACTTCTCTCTTCTTTTGTCTTGAATTTGTCACTACTAATATATTAAATGCAATTCCTAATAAATGTAATGCATTTTTTCTGAAGTCACATCTGTTGGATTAAATCAGTTGAATGGAATTATTAGGGAGCAAGTGCACACAGTGCACCACATATATATCTATATATAGGGTTAACCTTCTTTTCATATATTTTTATTTTTTTAGATCAAACCTTATAGATGCGATCTACAAGGTTTGTTTGGTAGACAATGAGTTTTGGATCCGGTGATTTTGACATCTAAGCAACTTTTTTAAGGGCTTCAAAAATCAACTGCCCAAAATACACTAAAATTTTATGACTAAAAAATTCATATTTTAAGATTGAAATAACACAATCCAAGGTTTGATCCTTAGCAAGTAAACCATGTTGAACACATCCTATAGTCAAATTGAGTCAATAAAGCTTGAACTTATGATTTTCATCTCAATAGTTCCATGCCTTCAATAGCACCAAATATTAACCCATATATATATATATATATATATATATATATATATATATATATATGTGGTCGTCAGAATATCCATGCTATGAACTATGTGAGCTAGATGTACATAGTGCATTTCCATCACCTTGTTTGCAAATGCACTTGGATAGTGTTTTTCTGATCAACAAAAACAATTTTTTGTTGCTTCCATATTTATGAAGATTTTAGGCCGTTGATTTTCAAACCCTATAAAACCTACCCAGTAATCAAAATTGGACTATCCAACAGCCGATCCCTACGAAATCAAGCATGTAAAACACATCATACAGTAAGATTAAAAGAAAAAACACTCAAACATCCCGGTTCATACTAGAGTTTGTAGGATTTCTATTAGGAGGGTTGCACCTCTCTCTCTATATATATATATATATATCTATATATATATATATAGAGAGAGAGAGAGAGTATTTGGTACTCTCATTTGGAACTCATACCCACAGTGGGAGGTTGTTTTTGTAATGAAACTTCAAGTGCACAAGAAAGATGCCACAAAGGGCTATAAATAGTGCACAACCACACAAGTAATAAGCCACTAATGGGCAAGATACAAAGAGCTACAAAGGGCTAAGCACAATGCTCACAAAAAGGAGCAAGAACACATAAAAAATAATCAATATCGTATTGAGAAAGATGCTAAAAAACATTAGATACAAGAGGGGAGATTACCCCCTTTATATAGACAAAGGAGAGCACTAGAGCCCTTGGGACCACCTCCAATGGCTCTAAGAGCCAAGGACAATCTCACAGTTCAAATGTGTTTGACACGGTCGATTTACTAGGAAACCACACTTGGATCATGTTTTTTTGATGAAAAACATGATTTTTTAAGCCTTGAATATTTAGGAAAATCTTAGCCCTTCAATTTTTTAAAGCTTATAAAAACCTACCTGCGTATCGGAAACGGATGATCCAAGAGTCAATTACTATAAAATCAAGCATGTAGAACACATCTATATAGTCAGGTTTAAGGAAAACGTGGCTCAAAAGCCTGGTTAGCACGGCGGTTAGCTAGAAAAGTGGTTTGCAGCTACCATGCTCTCTCTCTCTCTCTCTCTCTCTCTCTCTCTCTCTTATATATATATATATATATATATATATATATATATATATATATAAAGGAGAGAGTCTGCCTAAAACAGGCAGTAAAAACGTTTGTTGAACCAAGCTGCAATCTGCAGCAATGAAAAAGTAAAGAGAGATTTGTACATGCACATATACATAAGGTCAACTTCATTGAAAGATCACAAAAGCCAATAACCCTTTCTTTAAACCATAGTTACCATTCTCTCAAAAAAAGAAGAAAAAACCAGTCACCAAGATCAGTCTTAAACCATTAAAAGATTTATGAGAGAACTGGTTTTCTCATAAAACTCTCAGGAAAATCTTGGAAAATCTTTTAGAATAATTATAAGGGAAAACATTAAAATTAAAGATAATCAATAATTAGTTTTACAAAAATATTGTGATAATATCATGAAACTATTGCACTTTTTCACTGTAGCTATATTTTGTGGTTTTACTTAAAGTTTCTTTCAAAACATGTATGGATTTGCTTTATACATAGATCAGGAAACAAGTTTGGGCACCCACAAAATTTTTTTAATGGTTGAATAGTACAACTACCACCATACTTTTACAGGTTCATTCGTCCTTCCCCAGAACTCATGGACAAGACTTGAAATTTATTTACTTTTGAGATGCTTGACACTAATCTATATATAAAATCTGGAGGAAATTTATTTATTTTTAAACAAACAAGTCCATATTAAAAGTAGGTAAAGAAAACAGAAAGAGTCCCTGTAGGGCTTTTGAGTAAAACGCAAACCTAATATTGGATAACCAGAAGATGGACCATCCTATGCATTCTGTCTTTTAAGTTTCACATGGCAAGTTGATTCCTGCAGGATTTGTGTGTGTGAGAGGTTTCGACCTGAAAACTCGGGCCCCACGTCCTCTGATGGCCAGGCTACACTTCCCAGCAAGTAGGCAAACTGGGAACAAAAGGACAACAGCAAGAGAGATGAGTAAGCATCAGCAACAGCAACAGCAGAGAATTCAAATGACATATTGAACAATCAACATGCTAGCCAGAGAACAGGTATACTGACCAGCAAGGCTGTCCATTTACAATGCGTTCTTGTTAAACGGTTGACCTCAATTCATCTTACCCACTCAAGTTTTGGGTGCCTTACAAGGGTTCCATGGAATATGGGGTTTGCATATTGTTCACATCATTTAACCGCATTATCTGGAAAGCGCTATTCTAGTCCACAACAATGCAATGGGCTAGCCAATTTCTTTGGCATTTACAAATGTTTGAGCAATGTGTCCAGTTCATCACATTGTGAGAACATCATTTGTACAAACAGAAATTTTTTTTGAAAGGCAAGCTGGGGTTAGGCAGACCCCTACCAGTTATACAATGATACCATTGGGATTCGAACTTGCAACGTCCCAACACAAGGTGATGTACACTAGCTGCTCCTACCAAACAAGCGGAGCCCCCGATGGTACAAACAGAAATTAATCACGAGTCTCTTCACACTAATCATTCTTACGTTGAGGCTAACATTGCACGTATTGTTTACGTTAAGAAGCAAGGTTGTTAAATGCGATGAGGCGAGGCGTTGAGCCTGCGCTTCGCCTCTGAGGCGTACGCCTCAGGTACTGAGGCGTACGCCTCTCACAACTGGTATGGAAGTGAAGCGGTGGGAGGGGAGGCAGGGAGCGGCGGAGGAGCAGTTGGCCGGCACGTGGCGGTGGATCCACCGGCACTTGGGGTTAGCACAGCCGACGAATCGGGCGGAGGAGGAAGACTTGGGGATAAAGGAGGGGGTTCTGGAGGTTGATGAGGGGCAATTTGCGCATCACAGCACGCCTCAGTACCTTGAGCGTGCGCCTCGCCTCTGAAGCGTACGCCTCTCACAACACTGTTAAGAAGGTTATTGATCTTGTAAAATAAACACATAACGTAGCTGTGGCTGACATGCTTTCTTCATTGTTATTTCTGTTACAGCATCTCTGGTCACTGTTCTACGATAATAATCAAGATTGGCAGAATAAAATTTAGCACTGCACGCATTCTATTCGCACTTAAGCAGTACACACTCTCAAGCACAATGCCCCAATTTCCAAATAGTCTGTTGGGCCCATAACCTCCATGGTTACAAAGTCGCTATCTGACACTGACAAAGAAATTCATAAACGAACTTATCTCAATAGTTTCTAAGAATAGGTTCTCATCTCATACTTATCTATTTCTTGCTTTCACAGTTTTTCACAAGATTTTTCCAAGAACAAAATACGGAACCCTCCCAAGAGAGACCTCACTAGTGGTATAACAAGATCAACTGCTATAATGTAATCAAACCCATAAATGAATGCCATGGCTGGATATTGTGACACACATGCGTGCATTCCAGGAGCAACCGGATTCTTATCTCAACATGCTAGGGGCCTGTTTGGATAGAAATCCAGACATTTAATTTTTTGAAGTTTTTAGCTCTTTGAGTTTTTAAAACTTTATTTATTTATTTTTATTTTTTGAAAAAATGCAGTGTTTGGGTGCACTCCAAAAAACTAGAAAAAAAATGCCAGAATTTAATTTTTCCCTTGTTTGGCCATTTATTTGAAATTCTAGAATATCTCCATCCTCCACCCAAGTTTTTTGCCATCACTTTTCGTATTTTTTAAAAGATCAATTGTTTATTCCAAGTTCACCCTGCATGCCATAACACAGTGTCATGGTATTTCGTTCTATGATCTTGCATCCTTGCCTAAGTGAAAAATTTCAGTTGCACAAATGGTTGAAGAATTGCAATGGTGATTGAACTAGGGTTTACACTTTCATCCAACATACTTTGAAACACCTTAGAGCCTCAACAATGCCACCTTTTTTTATAGAAGCCTGGAATAATAGCATTCATCAAACATTTGATATGCAGATTGTAAATCTTGCATGAATATTGACAATCAGCATTCCAAATTATCACACGGGGGCTCAAAATAACATTTGCACAAAACATACATACTAACCACTGCAATTTCAGTAGGCACCTCACCTGCCTCTCGAAACACATTCTGTCAATGCCCACTGAAAAATGAGTTTCTCGATATGATATCTCTCTGTGGTTGGGCATCTCACCAACACCACCAATTCATATAAGGACTGTCCACAAATGCATCGGAAGCAAAACCCAAATTCATGAAACCAACATGTATCTTCCTACTCTTCTCAAAACCACCAACTTCTGTATGAACCTTAAGGAGGAAGGGAGACTCATGATCGTTGGGCTCGAGACTGGCCTGCAAATCATTCAATTGTAGAATGCGAAATCAAGGGCGTGATCATAGAGTTGGTATAAGCTCAAACAAATAATGTGCTAGAGGAAGATGTTGAAGAGAAGACAAACCGATGGTAGGTCTGGGACAGAGAGAGATAGAGAGACCCTGCTTTTTGGGATAAAAACTATTCATAAAATTTTCAAGTTTTTGTAATTCAGCTACTAGTTGGAATTATTTTTTCCATAGTTTTATAAGTTATCCTAATCTTATTTATCCCATTCTAATAATCAAACACCAGAAAATAAGAGAATTTTAATTTTCTATTATCTTGTTTACCGGGATTATTTGGTCTACCCAAACAGGCCCAGGAGTATGCAGTTTCTCATCTGAATGTTATCACCAAAACAAGCTGAACCGGCTACTTATCCAAGGAAATTAGGTTACCAAATCAATGGATGTTGACCTAACAAAAATCTGATTGAACTCCTCCCCTTTCTCTCTCTCAAAAAAAAGACAATGTTGAGTGTCAAGCTCTTTACCTTTAATGCACTGTCATGTTGCACGCTGAGCCACCCAATGTGCGTTGAGCCCTTGCTCGCTAAGCTTTCCTCATGATTACTCTACCTCAAGGTTGCCATGATAGAAAACGAAAAACATAAAAAAGTTGGAAAACAGAAATGGAAAACGAGGCTTCCTACGGGCACGTTTGGAAGCAAGAAAAATTTTTTTAAAAAAAGAAAATTTTGATATGATGACTTTTATAAATGAAAAAATTTCACTTTTGTTTGTGTAGCATGAGAAAAACTGAATGAAAAATGCAAGAAAAATGAGAAAGAAAGGGGAGGAGTTCAATCAGATTTTTGAATTCACGATGAATTCATGGCCAATGGAAGCCTTGACAATGCCTTTTAAAAGGAAGATTAGAGATCAGTGTTGAATTGGTCAGAGAGACACAATATAGCAGTTGGCACAGATCGTTCATTGGGCGATTTCAATCCGAGATTGGGCGATTTCGGGTTGGCTAAGATCGTTGAACATGACAAGAGCCCGGACTCCACTCTTACAGCAGGAACCATGGGTTACCTTGCTCCTGAATATCTTCAGTATGAGAAGGCAACAGAGAAAACAGATGTTTTCAACTATGGGACGGTAGTACTTGAGGTTTCTTGTGGAAGGAGGCCTATAGAAAAGAAACTCGAAAGTGGGGTCAGTAATCTGGTTGATTGGGTGTGGGAATTGTATGGTGAAGACAGGTTCCTGGAAGCCTTGAAGGGTGATTTCAATCAGAAGCAGATGAGGAGAATGCTGCTGCTGGGCCTGAGTTTCACTCATCCGAATCACGTAGAGAGGGTGGCGAAAAGAACGGTCCTGCATATTCTCGATGGAGAAGGGTGGTTCCTGCTTTGCCTGCTGTCAATGAGATAGAGAGACCTGAAAATGGTGGTGGATGGGAGTAAGATGAAGACCGAGGAAACTCTTGTTGTGGCAGCTCTTGAAATGAGATGTGTTGTGGGTGAATGGTTGCCCTAATGTAAAAAGAACTTTTTATAGCAAAAATTCTTTCACACTAAGGCGGAGGAATTTAAAAACTTATTTTTTTAGATTTTTTTCTCTCATTTGGAAGAGCTGAAATTCCTACTATTTTCTCACTTCCAAGTGCGCCCTATATATAATTAATAACATGATCTAATGTAATATTCTTACCAACTAAACCATCTTGAACATATCTATTTTGTTTGATTGTCTCAATAAAGCTTGAAATTGTGATTTTTAGCTTAATTATTTTGTGCTTTCAATGGCACCAAATATTAACCAATATAATATATATATAAATACATACATATAATCACTAAAATATGTTTCTTAGTGTAAACTAGGTATTTTCAACGCTTTTTTAGTGAATTTGACCCTGTACATGCTTTCAACATGGTTGGTTAGCTAGAAATCAATTGTCAAATCGTACATTTTTTTACAAAAAAACAAAAGATTTTTTGGATGCTCAAATATTTATGAGAATTATGTATCATTGATTTTCAAGCCTTAAAAGATTCTACTTATGTGTGGTAATTGGCTTATCCAAGAGCCGATACTCATAAAACTGAGCATGTAGATCACATATGTACGATGAAATTTAAGAAAAAAAAATACACAAATATCTTGGTTCATACTCTAGTAAACTATGAAACGATTTCAAATTTACCCACGAAAGTGTACAATTTTTTTTTAAAAGAAGTGAATGACGCCAGAACTGATCTATGGTCCTGCTTCAACCAAACTAAGCTCTAGGGAATCAGCTTGTATGCAAGTGCTAGTGTTTAATGGCTCACTAGAACTTAGTTCGTGAAAGAAGCACCAAAGACATGATCCCTTTGTCAAAACAAAATACAAATTTTTTTTAATGTGAAAAATATCCCACAGATCTGGGTACATCATATATTTACATCTACAACACCAACGATTAATTTCAAACCATAATTTAAAATAAAATAGTTTAAACCATAATTTGACTTAATAAAGTCTAACTGAAAGTTCATAAAGTTTAAATCGATTCCAATGTTTAGAACCTAACAATCAATCATAAATTTTGCCATCTCTAGCAAGTCAGTTTTGTCATCACGCCGCTCAATTAAGCCTGAGTCTCACCATCTAAAAAATATTAAATAACGGGTGAAAACTCATAGTTCTTGTATGAAATCTAACAATATTCATAAGTAAAAAATAAAACATAAATCCACCAAACATCAAGTTTAGAAAATATTTATGACTATGTAATAATTCAGATAAGATTGCAAAATAAACAAATTTAAACATTCTTGCAATATCACATGATATATAAATCAATGTGTAGATCATGCATGTACCAATACATATATGATGCATAAACTAATGCAAATTGCATGAATAATTTTTATCTCTTTTATTGACAGTTATTTTTTAATGCATGTACATATTTAATGCAAATCAATTTAAGTTCTCATCTCAACCCATACTCGCAGATATTGTCACAAAAAAAAAATCTAAGGTTCAAGGTAGATTTTAGCTATATCTTAATCATACACGATTATATTTTATTATGCACTAGTATCTCACACATGTTCCTCGACCGACTTTGGGCATCCACACCATCCATCGAAACATCGGGCATCATCACCCAATGTCGGGACGACGAGGCCTATACATCCTTCGACGCCATTTTACTTGGTTTACCAATATGCTTCAACTGAGCCAACCTCACCATCCTCAAGCTAAATAGTGAAAAGTTCTCTATAACTATGGCTAGAAATACGAACCTTCATATCATGTTCTTGGGGTAAACAATTTATGCGGTGTTCAGTATTCTCATGATCCCCCATGACCACAATCAAAGGATCCCACCATCAAGAGCAGATAACCGATGAATCAAATTATTAATACATTGTTTAGGTCTCTTATACCTATTTTAAATCATCATATGCTCTCTCCAAAAAAACACAATGGATTTACACATCTACAACATTCATTTCATCATGCATCATCTGATTGGACTACCACCTCGCTCGATCATAACAGCGTATCATTGTGTGCCGACAAGTGCAATTAATCATATTCATCATAACACAATATAAAAATGTATTCACATGATTATTACAATAATATTGCATTAGCACACAGTGTATATAGACCCCATTTAGCTCAACCATAAGCTACAATATAATTTGATTCACTTTTGAACCATCTCATGTATTCAAATAAGCATTACACATAATACAACATATCATACTCACAAGCTACACACCATAATAACATATTGTACATGATCATCATACACATATAATATCATATCATGCTATACATTGCTATCATGTTGCACATAATACATCTGATTCAAATCTAGAACCATTACATGCACGCAATTCAACCCATCATATGCACACATGCCAAGACATATTACATATAAAACCATAAAAAACAACATTAATTTCTATCAATGTAAAATATGTCATGCATCGTACCAAATTAAATAAATTCTAAGATTTTCATTGTATATCGTATATATGTTATCTGTCTACGGGAAGAAACCGTGACCTAAACTCATTCAAGATTGAAAAATAAAAATTTTGGAACCACCGACTATTTTTTGTTCATAGAACAATCTGGTTTTGTTCAGTCATTTCAAAGAAACATTAGCCAATAATTATACACAATGGAATAAATTCTAGAATTTTTACTATAATTAGCTTAGTATGTATGACACAAGCTCAAAAAAAAATAGGACTAAACTTCTTTCCAGTAGGGAATTAAAAATCATGCAATACAGTCTATTTATATTATTTAACTGACAATTCTAAAAAAAAATCAGGTTATGGAGATAAATTCTGAGATTTTTAATTCCTATATGCATGCAAGATTTTTATCGTGTGTTCTTAACATACAAACTAACACACATAAAAATCTCAACCATAAATCTTGAATAATTTAAGAACAATAAATTTTACAAAAATGTGCAGCCTATACAGAATTTCTGTGTCGACTTGTAGAGGTCGTACCTCTCAACCAGGAACTCAATCCAACATAAATTTTTTTCTAAGAATGCTTCCACATGTCTAGAACATCCTCAAAAATTTTCAAGATTTATGAGTTTTTCCGATTTGGAGAACTAGATTTTTTTTTACATTAGGTTGGAATAAGAATACAAGACAGAATATAGTTTTCAATAAAACACATCAAGAACTTTACTTATTTTATTGAAAACACCAAGATCATGCATCCAACGATTTTTATTTATCATACATAGATCATAAACATGCATATACAAATTTAATCACAATATAAACACATATATATCATACATATCATAAATCAAACACAAGATCCAATGTTTTTATATAAGAAAACACATTTTTCTCAAAAATTATTTTTGAAAAAGTTTTTGGATTTATGAATACCTCAAAACAAACTTCTAATCCATCAAAACCATATTAACTTCAAACATAAACTTATGTAGCATGATAAAAACATCAAATCTAACCTATAACATGAATTTAAATTCAAACCTAAATTATTTTCACTAAAAATGGGTAAAATCATTTTTGTGAATTAAACTGCATATCCCATAAGCAAAAATAAGGTTTTAAATATCAATACTACCTAAAACGAACCATAGAAACATAATTCCATGCTTAATCGACCTATCCTAAATTCTAAACATATTGAACACTGTAAAATTATGTACCATAATGCGAATACGAACAATAAAATACTGCACACACGAATGAAGATCAAAATGTGATAAAGCTCTCGCAAAACACTATCGAAAC